>NW_024543976.1:0-600000 GCF_018167655.1 Microtus oregoni | reverse complement strand
TTTACATTCTGATCCATAACCCAGGCCCCAGCTTCTATCTTCGGTAAATACACATACTTATAGAGGCCACAGAACCCCCTCAGTTGTTCCCCATCTTATTTTTTTGAGACAGATTTTCTCATGGGTGTGGCTGGTCTGAAGAGCCAATAAACAAGCTCCAGAAACCTGCTTTTTCCACCTGCGACTCTGAGGTCCAGATGCTTACTGACCGCTTTACTTGACTTTCATGTGGGTACCAGGGATCTGAACTCAGGTTCTCATGCTCTGTGACAGGTATTTTACTTTCTAAGTCATATCTCCAGCCCCAACTTCTGTTTCTTCAGTATAAACTTCCATCACATCTTTGGTAGGCAAACCTAAGCAAAAAGATTGTGTTATTACCAACCACAAAACTTTAGAATTTAAGAAGCCTTCCAGGTCATCACCTCCAACAACTCCTTTATTTATCTGGGCCCCAGAGAGCTGGAGCCTTGTGTTCACGGCTACTCAAGCAGAGGCAGAGGCACAGGGATCCCTGGTCTTAGGGAATGGTCGCTTCTTCTCTGAAAAATATATCTCAACCTTCAGTCCCAAATGTATCTAAAAAGATTTTCATAACCTTTCCTAGCCTTTGTGTATCCAAATAAGGATTATGTGATTTTACCTACAATGGCCCTTAGTCTGGTACATGTCTCAATGGTGACAACAAAGATGTTTAAAGGAAAAATGGTCTTTATTGGAATCTCTTGGGTGTTGTTTCAAAATACAAGAACTTCTAGACATGATCTAGTATCACAACCAGTGAAAATCCATACTCAATGTGACAGTAAAGGGTGCTACTGCTGGGGTTTAAATGTGAACTCTCCCCATAGGCTTATATGTTTGAATACTTGGTCCCAAACTGGTGGTGTGGTTTTGTAAGGTTATAGAACCTTCGGGAGGTGGGGCCCCACTGCAGGAAGTAGGTCACCATGCATCAGGCCTTAAGGTTTTATAGCCCTACCCCACTTCCTGTCTGTTCTCTGTTTCCTAATTGTAGATGCAATGTGACCAGCTGCCTCTCATTCTGGTCCACAGTGCTTTCCTGGCCATCATCTTTGCAAATCATGAGCCAAAATAAACCATTCACTAAGTTGATTTTACGAGAGCAATGAGAAAAATAACAAATGTTCTTTTCATTTCGTATGATCTGGAACCCACAGCGCTGATGCTTGGAGTCACCAGGAGCCTCTTGGGGAAGCAGAGACTTGGTTCCACATCAGACCACCTGAATCAGACCTTCATTTTAACAAGACCCCCAAGAAAGTGCCATGCAGGTGCCACGTGAGAAGCGTAGATCTACAGTATTTCTTCATTCACAGGGCAACAGACAGTAGTAAGATTTACGGGGCAGGTAAGACAGAAAGCTTAGCAATGCCAACTTCTACCACTGTGCAACCCACACTTTCCTCAGGGATAAGGCCAGGCTCTTAGCTGAGCAGGCTGACGTAAGGAAGCGCTGGCAGGGGCTTTTTTCTTTTTCAGTACTGGATAGGATGGTTTAGTGCAATGAGTAGCAAGCCTGCCACACATTTTGGTATGCTTAATGAACGCTATTAATAAACGTGTGACTGTAACCAGTGTTGCTCCCGTTGGTTTCCTCTCACTAGGAAGAAACCTCACGTTGCATAAACCACTGAATTGGGCACCCAAAGTCTGTTTTCTTCTGAGAAGGAAAAAAAAAAAATCATCCAAGGCAGGCCTGGGTCGGCTGGCTTCCCCAGGAATCCCGACTCAGGTCTGGCAAACAAAATGGTTGCCCCTGAAAGGCAGCATTTTATCCCCCCCCCCCCCCAACACACACACACTTCCTCATTACATTGTTTGAGTTCCTCCCCTTCCGAAGCCTTTTAATCTGTAGGCTTTTGGGTTCTACCTTGAAAGTTTTGACTCTCATTATTGATTCCAAAGTAAATACTGACTAAGGTGGTGGCAAAGTCAACATATTCTTTGAGAGGCAATTAATCTTGCTGCTGAGTGAAACCAGATGCCAGGAGCATACACCATGCCATTGCAATTCTGTCGTGCAACTGGGCTCACAAGAATTCCTCTCTCCAGGTAGCAGCTCCCTCAGACCAACTGTTGTGAAGAGGAATAGCATCTATTTCTGTCAAGGACCAAGGGATATTTGACTATATAAATCAATAACTCATCTTAAAGCTATTATTGACCTCTGATCCACATATCAGACAGCAAGAAGAGATTGTGGTAGTTATATGGCTGATACAACCCAAACCTGCCGGTTAATCATTTGCCAAAAGTGATGCTGGTGAACCTTGATTTAAAAAAAAGGGGGGGGGGGAGGGGGAGGTGGGTTGGGGAGCCTAATGTACCCGTGTGTCCTTGCACTGCTGTCTAACAGCAGAGGAAACAGTTGCCTGACCCAGCACATCCTGGAGAAAGAGTTCCCCTGGCTGAAAAGGTTGGCAGGTGTTCCTTTCTCTGCCTCTCTCTTGTAACAAAAGGAGTCTTCGCAGTGGAACCCATACTAGAAAGGTATTATAAGCGTAGCTGAGTCTTTAGAACGTCCTGGTGAGGTTGGTTTTTATCTCAACCCAAAGAAAGGGCGATGGCGTTTTTCTGATTTCTTCATCATCCTCACTGCCTGCAATAGTGTTTTTTATGCCACAGGTACTGCATAAACATTTTAAAGCCAAGGTGCTTCAACTGTGCATTGCGCAGTCAACTGGCTGGATTCTTCCTAGATTAAGCTGTATGGTTTATTGAAAGCAGCTGTTTCCTGTTCCTTGCTACATCTTTTAAACGACATTTTGTCGTATTGTTTCTCCATCACTTGGTACAGGACGGAAGAACTGTGGGTTCAACTCTTCTTTTTGTCATTTCCAAGAAAGCCAGGGAGCAGATAAGACAGTAATATAACACTTCCCAGGAGGAAACACTCGCCTGAAAGGGTAAATCTGGCTAAGAGCCTGTGTCTGGGGAGTTCAGGCTCTACAGGTGAGCCTACTGTTGTTATTTTGCTAAATCGACATCGTATGAGACTGCCTTCTAAATACTTGCCACTCTACTCATAGGCTAGAGCAGCTCTTGGCTGTTATCAGAGAGCAGTCTCGCGGTGCAGACTCCCAACTGGCCAAAGTGCAGAGAACCAGTATCTGTGGAAAGCTTGGTCATGATGGGACATCTATACTCTATCTCCTCCTTCTAAGGCTCGGGGAACATTGCGGAAGAGTGTGATGGAACAAACATTGTGTGATGGAAAGAGTCCAAGAGCCAGGGTCAGACTGGGGTGAAATCATGGCCTCTGTACGTGGCGGAGACTGCGGCACCTGGCACCCGGCACCCGGCACCCGGCACCCGGCACCCGGCACCCGGCACCCGGCACCCGGCACCCGGCACCCGGCACCCGGCACCCGGCACCAGGGAATTGGTAGCCGCAGTGGCTGCCTGCACAAGGTCAAGCCAATCAACATCTCAGTATTGGTGGAGGTGGGACTTACGGTTCCTCCCACCCAGCTGAGAAGTTGTTGGCAGTTAAAGGTGGCAGTGGAAGAGTCAGTTTGTTTTAGGAATATGGCCCTTGGTAGATGGCTCCTCACCCATTCATACGTGTACGGCACTAATTGGATTCAATGGGCTATTTTGTTGGCTTTTTAAATTTGTTTTGTTTTAAAGAGAACATGAAGTTGAGAGGGAACATGGAGGGCATCTGGGAGAAGCTATGGGAGAGAGAATGGATGTGATCCTAATACAGAGTGTGCTTGGAAGAAATTCTCAAAGAAAAAAAGAAATATATTGGTCTTTTGAGACGGGGTTTCGCTGTGTAGCTCTGGCTGTCCTGGAACTCGCTCTGTAGAGCAGGCTGGCCTCACAGAGATCTGCCTGCCTCTGCTTCCCGAGTGCTGGGATTAAAGCTGTGCACCACCACTGCCCACTCTTTACTTTTTAAAGAGTAAGATAATCCTGCTTAGAAATATCTTACTGGGGGACTCGATAATCTTTAAAAAACCTTCTTTAAATCTAAATACAAAAAGGCATCACTCAGCTGAAAGAGTAAGATGCAGAATTTTTCCATCAAAGGTAAATTGAGAGACTAAGGCCTTTCAGCCGCCTGGTAAAACAAGAATCGGGCTCCAGCGTTTACAGTGACTTGACGAAAGCCTTTATTAATATTTTCTGTGTTTGCTGAAGGAAAATGAGCAGCTGAGAGCTCGCTAAATAAGAAAACAGCAGTGATGCACGGCACATCTTTAATTAGTGCTAATGGCGCTCTGTAATTAACTCAATTTGCCATCCCTTCTTCAGCAGAAACATTTCTTCCCTGCAGTTTCTCCAAGATGCTGAAAATGTGTCCTGATCTGCTGCTGCAAATATGCTTTTGTTCCCAACAGAGGCTGTGGCGTGCAAACGCGTAGTGTCTTCTGATCTGATAAACCAGGATCACACACATGTAATCTTTTTGGTTTTGTTTGTGTGTGTGGTATGTATGCTTGTGTGTGTGTGCATACATGCACATGGAGGCCAGATATCAATTTTAGATATCTCCACGGTGCCCCACCCTGTTCATTTAGTTAGTTTATTTATGCATATGAATGTGTATGGTGCACATCCATGCATGTATAGCCCGTTTGTCTCTGTGTGTGTGTGCACAGCATGTGTGTGTGTGTGTGTGTGTGTGTGTGTGTGTGTGTGTAGAGGTCAGAGGTTGACATCAGGTGTCTCCATCAGTTCCTCTCTACCTTCTGTATTGAGACAGGCTCTCTCACTTGAACTACAAAGTCATTTTCCTGCAGTCTGGCTACCCAGCTTCTCCGGGGACAGCTTATCTCTCCCTCCTATATGGTAGAATTACCGGAGGCCTGCTACACCCCACAGCATGGTATTATATGGGTGCTTTCTCAGCAAACACTTTACCCGCTGAGGTGTCTTCAACCCCTACACTCTGTGCGTATGAGTACGAGTACCTGTGGAGGCCAGAAGAGGATGCTGGATCCCCTGGAGCTGCAGCTACAGGTGTTTATGAGTTACCTAGTGTTGGTTCTGAGTCTTAAACTTCAGAGCTCTGCAAGAGCAACAAGTGCTCTTCACGCCAATGCCGGGCTTACAGACATGTACCCCCCCCCCCACTCAACGCTTTACCTGGGTGTTGGGGATCTGAACTCAGGTCCTTTCACTTGCCTGACAGGTACTTCATAAACTGAGCCATCTTCCCAGCCTCACACTCCTGATCTTTTACCGGAGCGTTCCCAGAGCATTTGGATACCGGGAGTCGGTTTTTCCCTCTTGCTGGCCTAACTCAGCACAATCCTCTTAAGCTCTACTTTCAAGATCAATGGCGCTTCTGAAGCAACACTGCCCCTGCAAAACCGTCCCTCAACAGAAGTCAGGAACCACCTATTCCACCTCTGCGTCCACCTTCTAATCAACGGCAGAGTGACCGCGACTTTCAGCCTTATTTCCCTTCTGTGTAATTAGCGCTTCATAAAAGCCCTTATTTTCTGCTCCTAATTCCCGTTCTGTGCATTGCAAATGATCTCAGAGCTGCCCTCTGTCATATTTCAAGGTGAACCGTTAACCAATCATCAACCCTCACATACTATAACTCATGTGACATCGGAGTACGTTTTTGATCAGAGATTTCAGCTCACACACAAAGACCCGAGCAGTGGCCATCCTTTGGCTATGATTGTCAGAGAAAATGTCTCACATACTTCAGAATGCAAAGCAAGGCATGTATTGTATTACATACGCCACTAAGGTGAAACAGAAGATGAAATCCTGGAAGGATGAGAAGGAAAAGAGCTACATAGCAAGACAGAAGCCAACCTCTGCAGAAGGCAGAGAGTCCAGACCCTGGACTAAAACTGGCTATAATCAATGCCACCTGAAAGAGATACAGAGGGTATGTGTTTGGTTTCTCAGCAGCATTCCCTTCTGATGGAGGATTGACCTTTGGAAGAAAAGATGACAGTTTATGGGGAAGCCATCTTCTATTTTATAATCCAATAGCAAAAAGTGAAAGCCATTATGACAGGGCCCGAACTGTCACTGTTTAGTCTCCTATAGGAGTTTAAACGAAGGTTCCCTCTGCCCAGGCAGCCTACTGCCTAAAACACAGGCTACGCTGAGGTTCTGTCCCCCTTGGTCAAGGACTTTGAAGCAGCAGAAACATCCCATCATCTTGCGTGGCAGCCTTACCCGCGCCCCACTTCGGCTCTTTCCGTGGAGTGTTGTTATTCTCAGCATAACATTTACATTTCATAGTTTAGCCCAGTTTCCTTCTTCTCCTTTCTGGAACTCTGACAAGGCAAGAGTGAGGCTTTCATGGGGGATTTTTGCTCTGTCTTGCTTGCTTGTATGGTGCTAGGGAGCTGGATTCAGGTCTGCACTTAGGCCGAGCACACTCTCTGCAAATGAGCCTCAGTTCCAGCTCCTCCTTTTTGTCTTTCTTGACGTCCTCTTTGTTTTCCTTCAGTCTATGTTCTGCATCCTGTATGATTTCTCCAAGCCTACGTTCTCTCACTGGCCATACATAATACACTGCTGAGCATGCCCGTTGAGCCCCACGTCACAACACTGAGCTCTCTTCTAAGTATTCATTTCAAACTGTATCTTCTCTCTTGTGTTTGTTTCTTATGTCTCAAACTTATCTATTTGTTTGTTGACTTGATTTTTATCTAAGTGCCTTCTTTTTAAAAAAAAAGGAATAATTTTTGGATCATTTCAGGACAGAGAGAGCGTTATGTCTTGTTTTCCTCTTTGTTCTTTTTCACTTCGCAGGGCCTGGTCTCCTTGAATGCTCATTTGTTGAGTCATTCCCAAGAACTATGCCTTAGAGAGGAGTTTGGGGAAATTGAGAGAGAGATGAACTGCTAAGTCCCCAAAACAGCATTACTGCCCTGGAACTGTTCCTGACTTGAGATTCTCTGGACTGCTCAGGATTTATGCTGTGACCTTCAGCTGTAGTGGCACATGTTAATTGATTTCCAGAATGGCATCCTGGCACAGGAGTTTAGTACCCCCTGACCTGTTCAGATCCCAGGAGACTTCCTTTGGGAGTATGTGAATTTCTGGTTCATCGTTAGACATTACAAGCTCCGTGGGGATCTCTGCTTCATAGGTATACAATTTATCTTAGATTTTTGCCTAATAGTACTCCATTATCATGTCAACCCTTAAATGGTTTCAAGATTTTTTTGAAGTATGCATGTGATCTAGGCTAATCGTGGCTGTCGCAAAACAAGATGGCCAAGCAGAGGCTCTGGCTGACCTCAGCACTTGCCCCAGAAGTCTCGTCTGTGAGGTGATCAAGGTCGGATTACCCATCTCAACTGTACAGTCTGCTTCTCTGTAAAACAGAGAAGTAAATGGTACCAAGCTAGAAGGACGGATGTGAAACAGATCCAGAAGAAGAAAGGAAGAATGCAGGTCAATGCCCAGACTGCAGGAAACCCTCTGGAGTGGGTCCTGCTTTCTCGGCCTGCTTTCAGCATCTTCCTATCAGCTGTTCTTGCTTTGTGAGTCTGTTTCGGAGTTTTTGTGTCCTAGTTAGGGCTGCAAGGAGTGAGGGCTTGTGTCAGCCTCACTAACTCCATAACTCTCCTTGCTACCTTGAGACTCAACACATTGGTATTCATCGAGCATTGTAAATGAATGAATGTGAGTTTTTACACTAAGTGATTACAGAGCCTGGGGAGATAGCCTGGTGGATAACTGTGAAGACCAAGGTTTGGACTCCCAGAAAAGCTGGGCAGATATGGCAGCCACTTGTACCCCCAGCACTTGGGCCACAGAGTAGAGGAGTCTGGGGCTAGACTATAGACTAGATGGAACCCATGAGCTCCAGGTTGAGCAAGAGGCCCTGCCTCAGAAAGTAGAGAGCAAGCCAAAAGCACACCTAGTGTCAACTCAGGCCTCCACACAGGTGCACACGCACCCCACATACATCCAAACATGCATACACAACACACATGCACACCACACACACATATGCATGCACACACCCAAAAAAGAGATCACAGGCATGATGTGGCTCTCTGTTGATAAGAAAAAAATCTTAATGGGTAATTCCCAACGTGATTGTTAGTATCAACTTGATGTGCTGTGGAACCATCTGAGAAGAAGGACTCGAGGAGGAATTGAATGGAAAATGCTTGGCCTGTAGGCCTGCTTGGGAGGGATTTTCTTAGTGGAGATCATTGAGATAGGCAGACTTACCCTGAATGTGGGTGGCATACTTTCCCTGGCTAGGTCGTGGCTTTAGGAAGGGGAGAAAAAGCTAGCTGAGCATCATTGTATGTGCATCATCTCTCTGTGCCCTTTACTGTAGTGGGGACCGGCTGCTTCAAGTCCCTATCACCTGTCTTCCCTGCAATGTTACCTATAGCTGTGGGCCAGATAGGCCTTTCTCCCCTTGGTTGCTTATCGTCAAAGTATTTTTATATCATGGCTACAGAAATGAAGCCAGAGTATAAACTTGGAAATCGGTCCAGGTACAACAATATTCACTGTCTACCTCCGTTTCCTTTTCTGTGAAATGGGGATAACAGAGCTATCTGTGTGTTAGCAGTGAAGATGAAGTAAGGACAGGTCTGTAAGTGTCTCAGTGCAAACCAGGCAGTGGTGGCGCACGCCTTTAATCCTAGCACTAGTGGTGGCAGAGGCAGGTGGATCTCTCAGTTCAAGGTCAGCCTGGTCTACAGGGTGAGTTCCCTGACAGCCACGACTACACAGAGAAACGCTGTCTTTAAAAAAAAAAAAAAATGTTCTCAGTGCAGTAGCCAGAGTGTGAGAGGAACTGTGGCCTCTGGCTTCAGGTATGGGGCCACTGTTTCTGGTTAGCCATAAACCTTCCACTTTAAGAATGTGGTTGATGGCCAAGGGACATCTGGTAAGAGAGGACTGTAATGCTGTCCTCCTTATTTCAAAAAATATGTGTGACATGGTGTTTAGATGAAAACCAGGAACACGCTTCGGCACGCCTTCCATGTCTGGCGCTTCACTCCACAATGTACACAGTTGCAGAAAGAGCCCCATATCCCTCTACCTCTTGATTTACATTGAGAGGAATGGTTTATAAATATTTGTAACAAGTCACCAGAGCAAAGAGAGGGAGAATGTGCCCTGCAGAACGGCAGAAAGGGAATGAATGTCTTAGGCTAAGAATCCATACAGCCAGGCATCTGGAGAAACAAAGTCCAAATGACTCTCGCGCACAGGTGGAAAACACAGGAACCCCGGGCTTGTCTTCAGGATTAGCCTCCTGTGAGCTGATGGAAGCATGCAGACCTAGGTGTCAAGTGCTTTTTGCGGTTGTCTCTGTCATTGCTTTTGATTTTTCAAAACAGGATTTCTCTGTGTAGCCCTGGCTGTCCTGGAACGAGTTCACAGGCCAGACCAGCCTAGAACTAGCTCTTTAGACCTGGCTGTCCTAGAACTCACAGAGATCCACCTGCTTCTACCTCCCAAGTGTTGGGAGTAAAGACCTGCACCACCATTGCTCTGCTCAGAGGCTTTTTATTCATGCTGAACTTATCATAATTTCCAATGTAGCCGTCACTACCCTTCACTACCTCACAGAAGGTCGTATGTCAAGTGCTTGGCCCAGTATGCTATGGAAGTAAATTTAGACCTCAAGGGTATACTCAGGCCAGCGTTTCTATCTCGCATCTGAAATGAAGAGGAGAGATATTACAAAGTGAGCACCATGTTCCATGGAGGCTGGTGTGTAGGGGGGAGGTTAGATAACTGGAAATAAGTTACAATAAAACCAACTGAAAATATGTTTCATTCCCATTAGAATAAAGCCTTCACACTGTGTCCATCAGCTCAAAGCAACAATCCTAACTGCCAGTACTCTGTTCGTCATAGCTGAAGGGAGAAGAGGCATGCATACCCTTATCTGCATAATTTTTTAAAGGTTGGATTAAATTTAGGAATTATCATAGTCTAACCAAGGGAGAACTAAGAGTCCTTAAAATTAATTGACAGGCATGCACACTGAACTGTCCATAAAAACCACGCAGTAAAAGTTTTAAGAGTCTGATGACATTGAATATTCTCATGTCATCATTTTTTGTTTTGTTTTAGTTTTCACAGATTTCTGTTAACAGGTCTTTGAGGACAGAGAACTGGTACATTGATCTAGCCTTCTGCTATTATGGAATCACTCTTAACAGCACTTAGGATAAGGAAAATGTGTTCCCAAATAACAGTAGAAGAGAGGTAACTATCACAAATGCACAGATAGGTAAACAAGAATTCAAGGTAGCTATTCACATCATAACCAAGAGCACAGAGAGAATAAATGCTCACAACCCAAGTATAACTAGGTTTGTTATAGAAAGATTCTTGTAGAGTCAGGTTGCTAAAGCTCCTTCCAAGGAAGAGACATAAGCAATGTCTACACCTCTCCTAAGATCACAACAACAAATCAAGGCACAGTTCCACCCAAGTTCACTCTGGGGGTACCAATGCATTTAGTGGGATTCCTTACAGAGCATAGGTGAGGGGCTACTTATAGAAGTATGAGTGCCCCCTCCTCCTAACAAATTGTGTGTGGAAAGTCTTTACCCAGCAGGAATGATGACTCTCCTTGTCTTTCCCCACCTAGATCTTCTGGTCCCCTCCCAGTGACACCTTGCCATGGCCACATGCAGTTAGGACAGTATTGTATCCGACTGGTTGAGAGGGGAGGCTGGATACTCAAGTGAGGGCTTTTGCCACTTTCTTCCAAGAGGGAACATCAACAGTCAGCAAGCCCAGATCTTCCATCAGTGGATCCAGCTGGACTCCTAAAGATGGCCACAGTTTGGCTCAGAAGACAGCCCTGCACAGCGAGTACCAGGGAATGATGTCACCCACTTTCATGCTGCATCTTCCATCTCAACTTAGACTGTTAAGAGTTTCCTAACAGACAAGCTCACAGGCTAATCTGACCTTTTAACTGAAGATTGAAATTCTCCTCATAGGTGTTTCTAGATTGTGTAAGTTGACAAAACCAAGCACCACATTAGAGGACCTTAAATGAAAATCCCAGGGCCATTGGTAGATTACCTCCATAGTGCTGTTGGTCAGGAGCTCCCCAAAACAAAACAGGCAATTACCACCAAGGTTGGCTGCTTGTCAGAACTACACAGTAAGGTCCTATTGCTGAAGGTGGCAGGACATGAAGAAGTCAAGTTGCCACTAGGTTGACCAACTCTTAAATGGCCAGGAAGTACTGTTCAGACTGCTGGGGAAGGATTGTCATCAATAGTCTTATTTAGCTGTGGACACTGTGTGCAATAAACCAACTAAATGTGCAAGATGTGCCCACTGGTACCAATAATGGCAGAAGTGACTAACTACTTTTTGTTGGTATTGAGACCTGCTCCAGGGGAAGAAATTCACATCTAGTACTGCAAAACCTGCCCAAAATCTCGTGGCCAGGAAGGTCATCTACCCTAGGGAAAAAGTCACAGCTGCTGCTTTGCTAAAGGGACATTATGTGCCCAGAAAATTGTCTTCTAAGTGATTATGGGTATTATCCTGGGTTAGTGTGGCTCTTAGCTTTAGTCAGAGAAGTTTCTTTTTTCAGTGGGCAGTGGCAGCTGCAGGGACTCATGATTGGTCAAAGTGCTCAGAATAAGGGAACTTGGAATGCTCAGCCATAAATGGGGCATCTGTCTATTTTACCCCATCCAAGGCTTGGGGACTGTGAGAAACAGAGGAGGAACGAAGGCATAAGGTCTGGAGGATAGGGTGGGATGTTGTAGAACACTGACTTCCAAGTGTGGCGCTGCCGTGTGATTTTAAACTCACATTGGCCGTGACTATCGGCACAGTCTGCTCGAGATTGGCCCCTTGAAATCCTGTTATGGAGGAGAAAGGGGTTCATGGGGCTCCACCACCCCCTGAGGAGCTACAAACAGTTGGTGATTGCTGAAGAGGAAGAGGCGTTTTCTTCAGCACCGAAAGCTGTTGGTGAGGCGTCCATGTTCCCTCAGACAACTTTGCTCCTTGCTCCTATTCACTGGGTCACAAAGAAACAAAAAAAATCATAAAAGTTGAAGAAGGACTAGTAGGGAAGAGATAGGGGATAGGTGGGAGTTATTGGGGGTTGAATTTAGCAAAAACAAATTATGTACCTATATGAAAATGTCCTATAACACCCATTTTGCATAAATAATATTCTAATAAAACAGTTGCTTTTGTTTGTTTGTCTTGAAACACAGTTTCTCTGTGTAGCCCGGGCTGTCCTGGAACTCACTTTGTAGACCAGACTGGCCTCGAACTCAAAGATCTGTCTACCTCTTCCTCCCGAGTGTTGGATAAAAGGTGTGTGCTACCACCACCTGACAGTGATACATTTGTTTTAAGTAATGTAGGACTAGAAATAGTCCAGTACTGGAGCACTTGCCTAGCTTGTGCAAGACCCTGAGATCAGCACCCATCACCATGGCGAGAGAGGGAAGGGGCAGAAGGAAACAAGGAAGAATTCCTGTAGACTCAGGACTGGAATTCTGCTCAGGCCACCCCTCGTGCCTTGTGTCTTACTGATTCATAGATTGTGTGTGTTTCTTAAATTATGATTCAGAAGATTCTAAAAAAATTCAAAATGAATTATAACTACACAGTTTTAGAAATAAAAGCCAAATCTCATCCATTTCATGGACAAAAGACATCAGTTTGCTTTTTCACAAAACTGATGACATTTTAAAACTTTATGGTATTTTTCATTAGCCACTGCAAAACGTACTTTATTGGTGTGAGCTAATTAATCTTAAAAACTACCCCTATATGGAATTATTATGATGATCTTTATTCCTTATTGAGAGAATGGAAGATTGTGTAATTAAATTCCATGTTTCATCGGGTTCTAAGGGTCTTGATATTAGTGCTCAATTTTAACTAATCATTGTAACGTGTGGGCTAGAAAAAAATTATTAGATAACCCTTTATGACCAATTATTCATTTCAGAACAATTTGGTCATAAAAAGAATTTTCTTCTCTTAATAAACCTCTGTTGTCATGGAAATGTTTCAGTTCCCCCTGTCCTCCAGTTGGCTGCCTCGGAACAGCCACAAACAAGCAGATTAGCTGTGACCCAGGGAAGTCTTTGATGGTGAGAGTAGAGTTCCTAACAGGCTCTATGACAGCTTGGTCAGAGTCCATCTCTCAGGCTAAGGACCACGGGATGAAAGGACTGCTACCTAGAATCTGGAACAATGGCTGCTTAGCCCAACCTGCTTAGCGCTCTCCCTCTTTCTAAGCCACACACAATAAATCCATTACTGTTTAGTGTGCAGAAATCCTGTTTTATCTTGATCAGCTAAAGAGCGTTGAATTCTATTTACTAGGAATGCCACAGCAGCTCTCAAAATCTACTTCCCCAAAAATTTCCAAACAGTTGAGGTCCGCTGTTGGCTTTTTATTTAATCGATGGCCTTTGTTAACTATGATAGGCATGATTCCATTCAAGTCAGGGAACCTGCCTGATAGACATAATTTTATATTTACAAGGAAAAAATGCTCTACTTAAATTGCATAATAGAAAAGCTATACATCACATGACGTAGATATGTTTAAACATGTAGATTACAAAAGTAAAAAAATTGTCCTTAGGCATGTTATATTAGTTGTTCTTGTTTCTGTAACAAAATGCCTGACAAAAGCACCTGAAGCATTGTGGGGTCTCCACCAGAGAAGATTGCTCTGAAGTGGTTTAAGACAATAGAAAGACTTTATCAGTCGACCTGTGACTACCTTGGGTAGTTCAGAATTCTATTATAGTCCCAAACCTTTCTCAGGGTGAACCTTTAAGCACAAAAACATATTTTGGGTTTACATACAAGAAGAGTTAGTCAGAAGTGGAACACAGAAGCCAAAAGGCAAGGTTTGTACATTTAGAGACTTTCCCAGAAGTGGAGACTTGGATAGATTAAGTCTTGGTTTTAGTTTTGGCAGGTGGTCTGCCTGCATGCTGAGTTTTAAGGTCTGCATGGTATTTCCATCATGGAGTCAGTTGTGTTAAGGTCTGGGGGCCTGTCAGGGAGGGCTTATTTTGGCTCAGAGTTCTGTGGTGGGGAAGTAACAGAGGCAGGAGTTTGAGACAGTTGGTCATGTTGCACCTGTCGACAAGAAACAGAGAGGGAGGAGCGCGTGTACATAGTTCTCCTTTGCCTTCAGTGTGGGAGCCCAGACCAGGAATAGCACCACTTGCATCTAGGGTGGTTTGTCTATCTCAGTTAACCTAGCCTGAAAAAATCTCTCCCATGCCTGCACAGAGATTTGTTTCCTGAGTGAGTCCAGATCTCATCAAGTTGACAGTCAAAATTCACCCTATACATGGTGACATACACCACAAATTCCAACACTCAGGAGGTGGGAGCAGGAAATTCTAAGTTTGATGCCACATACACAATAACAACAACAACAATAATAGTAATGACAATAATAACATTTTCAAAAGATAGGTTTGCACGGAATTTCTAGTGTTTCTATATGAGTCTAAAACATCTTGGTTTGGACATCACAAGCTGGAGGTCTACTTTCTGCACACATGGGTATTTTTCCTATCTTCTCAGTAACCTATTTTTATTTTTCTCCTCAAGTATACTTTCCAACACTCAGATTTTCATGTCCCAGATATTTCAAACACCACCTTCAGCCTGTCCAAAACCACCACTACTAACTAATTCCTCCTGTGTTCCCTTTCTCAAAAATAACTACAAACAAGCAAGCAGAATATGCAGAAAATGAAGTAACAGGTCATGAGCCATGAGGCAAAACATAAATAGAAATATTGGAAACTGGGTAGTGGTGGCGCTCACCTTTAATCCTAACACTAAAAATGCAGAGGCAGGCAGATCTCTGAGCTCAAGGCCAGCCTGTTCTATAGAGTTCCAAGACAGGCAAGCTACACAGAGAAAAATTGCCTTGGAAAACAAACAAACAAACAAATCAACCAAACACACACACACACACACACACACACACACACACACTTCTCCAAACAAAAATAAGTTGGTCACTCTGACCTACAACCCCCTGAGGAAACTTTAGTAACCTCCAACCCCTTTGTGGCCAAACATATCCTGGAACATAGCCAGGATCTAGGAGCAGGGGGCCTGTCCTAATTTGTTTTCTGTTGCTGTGATAAACACTGACCAACTAGGGGAGAAAATGATTTATTCCATGTTATAACTCTAAGGTTAAACTATAACTTCAGTTCTGAGCTGGAACTGAAGGAAGGAACCTGGAGGCAGGAGCTCAAGCAGAAAGCATGAAGGAATGCTGACTACTGGCTTGTTCTGGGGATCATAGTTAGCTTCACTTCTAATACAGCCTAGGCCGACCCACTAAAGATGGCATCACAACCCCCATAGTGGACTGGGCCTTTCTATGTCAATCAGCAATCAAGAAAATGTCCCCACAGAAGCACCCTCAGGCCAGTCTGATAGATGGAGGCAACCTTCAGCAAGCATGGCACATTGACAGCCAAGATTAGCCAAGTTGACAACCAATCCATCCTGGACTGCTTCTGGATGCATATGCAGTAAGGCAAACTGTCTTCCGCATGAATATGTAGGGAAAACTCCTATTTATAATCTTATGCCTATGCATGATTGGGCTTGAATATGATTAAACTTAGATGCATTTTCAGAAAGGAAGGGTGTGGTGGACACAGACTTACACAACCAAAGCCTATCAATGAAAACAGAAAGCCATCCGTATAACACTCATGACAGCCAGCTCTTCCTTCTCCTTGACCAACAAAAACAAACCCTGGGCAGTCATCAGGCACTCTTAGGCCACATACTTCTGTTGTTGAACTTTCACATTGCTCCTCGATAATGCCCCAGCTGCCTTACTGTTAGCGTGCTTTTCAGTTCTTGGAACAAGAAGCCAAGAACCTGAAAACACCAACTAGACCGCACCCACTAGTAATGGCCTCACTGCCTCCACGGATTAGCGCCGCTGCTTTGATTAACTTTGCTTTTCTGGTTGTTATATCAAAAGACCTGACAGCGGCAACCGAGGGCAGAGAAGGTTTATTTTGGCTCCTCGTTTCAGAGAGGTTTTAGTTCAACACATAGGGAAGCTAAGCACAAGAGTGGCTCTGTCCATGGTGGCAGAATCTTCTTATAGTGTGGGAGACTAGGAAGTGGAGAGAAAGAAGAGCTGAGTATTAGTCAGGGTTCTCTAGAGTCACAGAACTTATGCAGTGACTTACAGGTCATCAATGGTTAGTTATGAATGGCTAGTTATGAATGGAAAGTCCAAGAATCTAGGAGGTGCTCAGTGCTATGAGCCTGGGTGTCTCAGCTGGTCTGCTGGGATCTCAAAAAAGGAATGGATGGGCTGACGGAGGGGAGGACAAGCAGGCAGGAACACCCTTCATTCTTCCATTGTCCGTGTGTAGTATTTCAACAAAAGGTGTGGTTCAGTTTAAAGGTGTGCCTTCCAGCCTCAAGGTCTGGATTAGAGGCATGCTGCTTCAGCCTCAAAATCCAGATCACAAGTGTGCCCTACATATCTGGATTATAGTTCATTCCAGATATCATCAAGGTGACAACCAGGAAGAGCCATCACGAAGTGATTATAATCTTCAACGGTCTGTTTCTAGTGACCCACTTCAAACAGCCAGTCCTCACTTCCTGTAGTGGTCCAAGATTTCTAAAGGAACAGACCTGATAGAATGAATGTGTATATATTGAGAGGGGATTCGTAAGGGTGGCTTATGGACTTTGGTCTGGCTAGAGTTTCCAGATAGAAAGGTCAAGAACCTGGTAGTCGTTCAGTCCATGAGATATTGTATCGCAGTAATTCCAATCTGGTGCTGGAGTCCCAGAAGATTCCCAGATAGCTGCTGGTCTTCAATCTATGTCAGAATCCCAAAGAAATAGGTCCTAACACCAGCAAAGGAATGATTCAGCAGCAGGGTAGATGAACTTTCCAATGAGAGTGAAAGCAAGCAGGCAAAAAACAAAGCTTCCTTCTTCCACGTCATTTTATATGAGCTGCCACCAGAAGGTATGGCCCAGATTTAAGATGGGACTTTCCACCTCAAATGATCCAATCAAGAAGACCCCTCACAGGTGTGCCCAGCTGCTTGGATTTTAATTGATCCGGATGTAATAAAGCTGACAAGCAAGATTAGCCATCTCATGTCTACTCCTTGTCTACTTGACCCCCCTGCCTTATGTTATGCCTGATTTCCAAGTGAATACAATAACCAGGTCAAAACTCTACCTAACGTGATATAACTGTTCTATATAAAACTGAAAATGCTTTATGTATTTTAGACTAGGTGGCAATGTCCCTTTGGAATTACTTAGGCCTTTAGTGTCTCATACATCAAGTATAACATTACCTCAATCTATATTATATTGCATGGTAGAGAGAGGAAAGAAAGCAGAAATATCTACTTTATGTTTGTGTATATATCAACAAAGTAGGACAGAAATACTGCATCCATTATAGTCCTGGTTTCTGCAACTAGTCAAGTTCTTAGCTAGTATTTATGGCCACCTTCTTCTACATTCTAATTCTTTTTGGTTTTTGAGACAGGGTTTTTCAGTAGCTTTGGAGCCTGTCCTGCAACTAGCTCTTATAGACCAGGCTGGCCTCAGAGTCACAGAGATCCTCCTGCCTCTGCCTCCCAAGTGCTGGGATTAAAGACGTGCACCACCACTAACTGGCTTCTAATATTTCTATGTATGCTTTATCACCTGGCTCATGGCCTGTTACCTCATTTTCTGCATATCCTGCTTGCTCTGTGACTGGTTGGTGTCTCTCCTGACTCCACCCTCCTTCTTCCCATCATTCTCAGTTTGGTTTTCCTGCCTAACTTCCTGCCCAGCTACTGACCTGTCAGCTTTTTTATTAACCAATGAGAGTAATACAGATTTATAGTGTAGAAAAGGATTGTTCTACAGTAAATGGCTTAACACCTTTTTACCAGGTTCCATTCTTCAAGGCTCCCCAAAGTGTCAAATGCCAGGGCTGGGAAGTCAATTCAAGACTGGGAATACAGAAACAGCAGGGGACAGAGGGAAAAGACATTAGGAGCCACTGCCGGAAAGAAGCTGAAATGTAAGCCTGAGAAATGCAAGCTAAACAAGAGGGTGATAAAGTTAAAGCCAAGGGGCGTTGGAGCAGGGAGAGACGGGAAGGAATGGAGTAGGATGGTGACTGCCCTGTAAGAAGGTGGGATCAGAGAGACGGTGTCAAAGTTGCTGAATTCAGAGATAACAGTAGAGAATTGATAAATTTTAGGGTGCATGTAGAGAGGACGAGGCCATCAGAAACAAAGAAGCAGAGTGTAGGGCTACAAGCCTGTAATGCCAGCACTAGGAATCTGGGGCAGGGGTTCCCGTGTTCATGCCAGCCTGGATTAGATAGAGAAATGCTGTCTCAAACAAACAAGGAAACAAAGGAAGAAGAGGGTGGGGAGTGGGAGAGAAGGACCCGAGAAGCCAGGAGTCAGGAGGAACACCCTGATACATGTGCATTATCATATCCTAGGAGCTAGGTGAACAGAACAGGGGTAGATCTGATACTGTGATGACTCAGTATGTGTGATGGTCGTGGTCGAAGTCCCCCATCAGTATGTGTGAGAAAGGATGTCCTTTAAGGTGTTTAAACCCTCATCATAACTCTAAAATTAAAGGAATGCCTTTTTTAATGGGTTGCAGTACCCATGTAGAGTCACCAGTGCTATCCAACGCAGCCGATTTCTGATTTGTTAAAAGACCCAAGTTTATATGACTATGGGAAATTTCCATCGTCATAATAGCAGAGCTTTTTGTTCCGTACTAATTGGAGGTGAGGCCCCTCCCAGCAGATGCAGGGGACCCGGTGGCGTTCGTGGCCACTTGCCAGCAGGGCTGCTGGGAATTGTCTATCACAAGGCTACTTCCCCAGGCTCATTTTCAGCTGTAGGGAGCAGATGCCTCTAGCTCTGGTCAAAGATGAGTGGTTTTAGGAGAAAAGGAAAAATGGGGAGTATTGGCTTCCGTAAAAATGGTACCAGCGACTAGCTGTACAAATCTATGCTGAAACATATAGGAGGTTTTCCAGAGAACCACAGTTTCCTAAGCCTTTCCAGGCGTAGAAATTTAATTTTTATTTACATACTTTTGCCTCTTCTTGGATATGCTAAAACTGAGAAGATGCTGGTGTTGTTGGTGTTTGGTGTTTGGTGTGTGTGTGTGTGTGTGTGTGTGTGTGTGTGTGTGTGTGTGTATGCAAAGCTGGCTGGAAACATCTCTGTGCATTTCAAAGTGCTTCCAAGGTCATTAGCGCCTTCCAGTAAGCAACACCTACTCTTCCCATGCTGGTTTCCATTACAGTCCCTCTGGGGAGTTCCAGTGAGGCCATGCCAGGGAAGTAGGGCAGGGCTACTTGATAGGAAACAGAGTACCAGCCACACTGATGTTTTTATTCTATCTTTGCAGTCCAGATGTCCCTTTGGATGGAGACCAAGGTCACATGACTGAAAGTCGTGACCGGGAAGTGCTCATGAGAAACACAGGAACTACAGAGTCATGTGAGGGATGGACATGCTTATCTGCTTCTCTACGAGACCATTCTACTACATATCTTATAGCGTTGTGCCACTAAAAATTTAACAAAATGGGAAAACCAGAAGCCAGTTCTTATATAATGCCCCATATTGATTAAATTCAAAACGCTGAATGCTGATCCGGATATATCTTAGAAGTGCTAAGAGATACTTATATCCACCACCACAGAGCAGGGTGTGGGGGCACACCTTGGGTCTCACACACTTGGTTTAGAATTCTGAAGACGAAAAATCGTCTTTGCACATGGTCTCCTTTGTGTAAGTCTGAATGCAGAGTGGCTTCCTTTTCCTCATGTGGTCAGCTCTCTCCTTTCCTCAGTGGACCCTCTTCATCACTTAGCCCTGTGGGCGGGGCTAACTACCACGCTGTAGGGCCTTGGTTCCACATCTGTAGAGGGGTGGAGCACTGGCCCAGGCTGGGATTGCCATATGATAGGTTTGTTTGTGAAGGACCAGTTCTTCCTAACTCCCTTCGACTTTACTAAAGTCTAACTAACAGGTCATTGTCAAGACGATACATGACCTTAGGTTACTTACTCTGAAAGTTTCAAGCTTTGAACGAAGCCATGTTTGCCGCGGTGTTCCCTGCCATGCTGATAACGGATTGGTCCTCTGAAACTGTAAGCCAGCTTTCTTTAGTAAGATTTGCCTTGGTAATGGTGTCTCTTCACAGCAAACTATGTTGGAAGACAGCGAGGAAGCCAAGGCTTTCACACACCGCTCCCTGTGGGAGAGTGCCCTACATCTAGCAAATCTCTGTGCTTTTTACTTAGTCCAGAAATCCACTTCTGAGACTGTCTACACTACAAAATATGAGGTGACATGGACATTTCAAATATCAAAAGACTGGAAGCAATACCAAATGGAAATTCACAGAGAAGCAGCCACCCTACTTATTACTGGTACATCCGTCCAGTGGAGGACTATGTAGCTGTAAAAAGTGGAAGGGAAGTCTCTCTATTCTGATATGGAAGAATCTCAAGGCTGTGTTAAGTTTAGCGAGCAAATCAGCATCAGAACCATGCTTACACCAGGACACTCTTTATATGTCAATAATTAATAATTAATTAATAATTTAGAAGAAGTGCCTTGATCTAGAAGTACAAGTGATGCATCCTGGGCTCTGTCTCTTGGCAGCCGGTTTTCCCTGGCTCGCTGACAGTTCCAGAGGATCAGTCCGTTATCAGCATGGCAGGGAACCTGCTGGTGAGCATGGTGCTGGAACAGTAGCTAAGATCGACCTCCTAATCTGCAAGAGAGAGGGATGTGAAGGAGGACGGAGGAGAGGGAGAGAGAATGAGAAAAAGAGGAATCCTGGACTTGGCATGGGTTTTTGAAACCTCAAAGCCCACCCCCAATGGCACACTTCCTCCAAAAGAGCCACACCTCATGATCCTAACCCTATCAAAGAGTTCCACTCCCTGGTGATTAAACATCCAAATATATGAGCCTATGGGGTCCATTTTTATTTGGCCACCACAGCAGTCAATCCTTGGTTCATTTTCTCTCCTGTGTCTTAATCCTGTCCTCCCTGGAAGGTGAAGGAAGTGTCTACCACTGTGCGCTGTGCTGCCTGTCCACTGCTGTCTGTATAACTGCCTTGGCTGGACTGAGGGCCACTCCCAGGGATGCAAACGAACAGAGATGCTTGCTAGTGATGTCAGAGACTGTGAGGAGTCATCTGTGCTGGGATTTCATCTTAACATCATCACCACAATGCAACAAAAGCCCAGAGCACCAGAAGACCCCACCTCAAAAGGAGCAAGAGTGTGCTGTAGGCAGGGGAGCACACCGGGCTGCATTTGAGGCTGGAAAACTCATTGAGAAAAACAGTTGTCTCCCACTGTTGGCTGGAGGGCTGCTTTGGTTTGTCCCACTGGCTGCAAAGCCTCTGGGGATAATAAAACACTTCAAATATGTGGATTAAATAACTCACGATGTCCTCCTCCCCTTCATCCCCACACAACAGAAAGCTATTTGACGCAGTCAGTGGCATCTTAGGAGCTGTTAGTTGACTCATTTAGTTGCTTTCCCTCGGTCGTCCTTCACTAAATACAAATAATGTATGCAGAGAGCACCATTTGAAGTATACTTCACTTATTTTTATCAGTAACATAGTAAGAGTTCTAAAATGAAGAGACATATTTTTTCAAGTTACTAAAGAAATTATATATTAAAAAATAATCAATGAGCTTTATCAAAATGACTTTTTAAAGCAGCTGTTTTAGAATTCTTACTAGAGAGTTGAAGGAATTTTTTTTCCCTCTGGAAAATGAAAATGTAAATGAGGTAGGGGGAGAAATTCACATAATTTTAATCTCCCCCAAACACTAGACTGAAATCACAGAGTGCTGGGTGGCGTCAGAAAAGGAAAGACTGAAGTGTATCACCATGTGTCTTGTTATTGGCCAAATAATTACTTTCAAAGACACCCAGACTGGAACTCGAGAACCCCTGACAGTTTCACAACCTGGTGGGAGGGTTTACAGGTGTCCCTAAGAATCTTGAATCACAGGGTAGGGCCATTGACCTGCAATCTGCGACCTCAGGAGGCTGATTCAGGAGGACTGAGTTCCAGGTCAGTCTGGGCTACCTAGCAAGACCCTGTTAGAAGAAAAGAGTAGGGAGAAGGGAAAGGGAAGGAAGAGAAAACCATACGTTACGGTGAGATGGAGAGGTCACCAGTTTAATCCAGGTGGGTCCTAAATAGAATATAGCATGAGCCCTTATTTGAAAGAAGAGAAGAAAGTCTGACTGAGAACAGAATGAGGTGGGTGATATTGTACCTGACAGAGAGGAACTTGAGGATGCCACTAGCTTCCAAAATTACAGGCAGGGCTATGAGCCAAGGAATACAGAAATTCATGTGCAGAATCCGGAAGAGGGCAAGAGCATAGACCCTTTCCTGCAAACCACTGGGGAGGCCACAGCATCTTAGTTTGGGCCCAGACTTTTTAAACACATTTTTAATTCATTTATCATTATTTGGTATGGATGTGAGTGTGTGGTGTGTGTGTGTGTGTGTGTGTGTGTGCGCGCGCGCGCGCACACGTATGCACATGTGCTCACGTGCAGGAGCTGGAGGGGGTGGTGTGTGGGATCACACACGTGCTCACGTGCAGGAGCTGGAGGGGGTGGTGTGTGGGATCACACACGTGCCACGGCATTCTTGTGGAGGTCAGAGGATGACTGTTGCTAAAATTCCTTCCAAGGAGAGACATAAACATCCCTCTCCCCTCTTCCCCAAGGTCTCCGAGGTACCATTCCACCAAAGTTTACTCTCGGAAAGCAGTGAGTTCAGTGGGCTTCCTGACAGAGCATAGGGGATGTGTTATCTACAAGGGTGTGGGTGCTTTCCCATCAAAATGGTGCAGCATAAAGGTCTTTACCCAGCAGGAGCCAGGAGAACCCAGCAGAAAGGAAGACCTTTCCAGAGCCACATGGAGTTGCCCCCAAGTCTCTAACCCCTTCCTGAGGCCACATGTATACATCAGGTAACGGGGAGTGGCTAGCTACTCAGGTAAGAACCTCACAACCTTCCCCAGCACTCTGAGAGGGAATGTAAACAGCAAATCTAACTGCGGTGACCTGCTGCAAGCAGGTGCACGTGGACCCCTCAAGCCGGTGTTTATTTGGCCCACAGGACAGTCCTGCAGAACTCCTGCCTTCAGAACCAGTTCTTTCCCTTCACCCGAGGTTGCAGAAGCGGAACTCAGAACAGCAGGCTGGAAAAACAAGTGGTTTTGCTGGCTCTCTTTGTTTTGAGACATAGTTTCATGTAGCCCAGGTTCTCCAGGGAGCCAGAGGATGACCTTGAGCTTCTGGTCCTCCTGAGGTTCCCGCTGGAGTGCTGTATGTCATAACTCTGTTTTACCAGGTGCAGGGGAGACAACCCAGGGTCTCTGGAGTGCTAGGTCAGCACTCTACCCACCGAGTCCCATTGCCAGCTACTTTGGTTGGGCCCAGAGATGCTGATTCTGAGTTCCTGCCCGCCAGAACTGTAAGTGAATGTATTTCTGTTATTTTAGGTCACCAAGCTTGCGGTGATTTGTTACCATGGCACATGAAATTAATTAACAGACTTTCTGATTCCTCAGAAACAGGAACACAGTGTTTGATTTTTGTGTTAGTTGCTTTTCTCATTGCTATGACAAAATAATTAACCAAAGCAATTTACTTTTGGAAGGGTTTCTCTAAGCTTATAGTTTATACCATCCATCATGGCAGAGAGGGCGTGGTGGTGAGAGCTGCTCTGGCTGAGCAGCCACCATGAGGTGGCTGGCCACACAATCACCCAGGTCACAGAGAGATGGAGGCTGGTACCCAGCTTGCTTTCTCCTTTCCCCCTTCTTAACCAGTCTTGGATGGCAGCCCATGGGATGGTGTTGCCCACTCTTAGGGTGGGTCTCCGAGGTGGAACCTCTCTGGAAACCCAGAGCTATGTCTCCTGGATGATCCTAGGTCCCATCCTGTTGCCCATGAGTAGTCACCATCATGGTGTCAACTCTGTTTCGAAGAGAATGTGCTTCAGCACTCGGGCTTAAGGAACAGCCTCCTCTGGGCTGGGATGCCCTGATGGTGGAAGGCAGGAGCTCTGCAGAGATGCTGCAAACTTGTACAGCTCATGGTCTCTGTTTTGAGGGGGCCACACTGCCATGCCTTACGGTAGCATGTGTGAACACATGACCAAGTGCACTATCACTGGGCATGTAGGGAAATAAAATCTAACAGACAGAGATACAGTCTGTAATGTCCCCACACCCTCAAAATGTAGTTAGACTCAAGGGAGCGGTAAGCAAACGCTCCCACACTGGGACTGCTCTCGAGGGTGGGACTAATCCTTCGGCAAGTGGCAGAATCTGATTCTTCAGTATCCAACTGGGACTCTCAAAAGGGATTCGGATGGTGCCCCAGTGCTCTGGTTCTTTTTTTCTTGGCAGCAGTAAACCTAAATCTACTTTTGATTTCAGGGTCCTGCGGTTAAATAAGATGATGATCAAATGAATTCACAATAACCAAATATGAGATGGAGTTACTGTAAGAGTCAACAGACACACTGAAGGTACCACCCAAATTTTTAGATATTAAAATTGGCAAACTATGAAGTAGTTAAGAAGATTGGCATGGTGATAAATACTTTTAATCCAGCATTCAGGAGGCAGAAGCAGGAGGATTGCTGTAAGTTCAAAGCCAGTCTGGTATACATAATGGTTACATAGACCCTGTCTCAAGAAACATAACAATAAGTTAAAAATTAATCATGAAATATTTATTCCAGAGGCTGTGGTTATAACTCAATAGCAGAGCACTTGCTTAGCATGGGTAGAGCTCTAGAGCTTAATCCTTAGCACTGTAAAAAAAATTAATAAAATAAACTACGGAAACACAAAGCCAGAAACTGCCAAGAATGATGAGGCTAATTTTCTCTCTAAAACAAACAAAAAGAATGATGAAATTGTTTTGAGAAAGAGTTACATACAATATATAATTGTTCAATCAAAACTCAGTTGCTGAATTAAAGAGAAAACTAGACTCAGTGAAATAATTATTTAATGAAGGGGAAGAGAGAGTTGAAGAATTCATTTGATACTTAGTGCAGATGAGGAACTAGAGCCTGTGAGGGTGTCTAAAAGATGGAGAATAAAAAGAAGTGATGTGATTAGCTGGAAGAGGAGAGCAAAGAGCTTGGACAGAGAAAGCTAACCCAAGACACAAAAGCCGAGTGTTCTTCAGAGCTGATAAAAGACTTAAGTCCTGTAAGAGAAAGGGGGGTGAGGCATGGAAAAGAAAAGCAGAGTGTTGAGAAACAATAAGTCTAGAACACTGAGATCCTGACAGCAGATATGGCAACCTAATTAGAACAAGAGCTGTGCGTTTCATCATTAACAATGGAGCTAGACTTCAGAGAAACAGCTCCAACCTGCTGATGTTGAGACACATTCCATGGGCTTTGGGTCTTGCATACTCTCATCACCTGTCAAGGATTAGTGCAGATGTTTTCAGATGGATGAAGCTTGAGTTTACCCCGTTGACTCATTACAAAGTAATTTAAAAGGACAAACTTCTAGAAAAAGAAAAATGACCCTGAAGGAACATATGGAAAGCAGTTAGGAACCCAAATGGGGCAAGCAAGGGAAACTATATTGGAAAAGCTGTTAACATTGTATAATAATAATATTCAATGTTGCAGTTAAAGAGAGAGGAGGGGAGAGGTAGTGTAAAGGTGTGAAGAGGGACTGGGAGTGTCCCGTAGTGATAAATCCTTTTCCCTGTACTTGTGATGTTCTAGGTTTAATACCCAGAATCACAAAGATAAATTCAGAATGAAAGTTTATATCAAGACTATATAAGGAATTGGAAAAAATTAAAGTTTTTCGTGGACATGGTGGCACATGCTTTTAATCTCAGCACTCAGAGGCAAAGGCAGGTGGATTTCTGTGAGTTCAAGGGCAGCAGGGATACACACGGTGAGACCTGTCTCAAAAACCAACAAAACAAAAACAGCCAGGCCGGGTGGCACACACCTTTAATCCCAGCACCGGGAATTAACTTAAAGTAGGATAATATAGGAGGCAGAGGCTGGTGGATCTCTGGATCATAGTCAACATGATCTACAGCCCGAGCTCCAAGACAGCCAGAGCCACAGAGAGAAATCTTGTCTTGGAAAAATTAAAATAAATAAATAGACCAAAAACAGACAAGCAAATGAAACCAAAATCCAATGTTTGAAACCTTTTTTTGTGTTCCTCAGGAAGGAGGAGTACATAACTGATTTGTGAGGCACACATGTAAAGTGTCAAGTGCCGCCTGCGGAAGAATAGATGCAGACTCACGTGCCAACAAGGAGAAGGGAAGAACCGCCGTGAGAAGGCAACGAAAAGAACACTTCCTGACAGAAACCCTCCAGAAAGGAAGAGAGTTCGCAGCGGGGCAGCTGTACGGATTTTAGGAATAATGATTTTGAAACCGGAAATCATGCAGCCAGTCAGAGGGCAGATGTTTCACAGAGGGCAAATACGGAACCGTAGATCTCAGGGCCGGTGCTAGTACTGTACTATTATTTCAGAATGCCTGGACCAATAGCAGCACACAGGCCTTCAAAACTGTGCTTCCTAAAGCCTGAGCTATCTTTATACAAGAGTAGCTATTTGCAAGTTGTTCACTGTTATCTACATCTGAACTGTCAAAAACCTAAACGGCAGTATTTCTTCATAGAATCTCAAGCACCTTAATAATTTTTCGAGATTTCTCAGTGTCTCAGGAAACTCAAGGAATGTTGCTAAGCTCCATCGCGACACCAGTTTTTCCAAGCATGTAGCCATTTCCGCATGTCTGCTCTAGGAAACATAGCCGCGAGTTAAAAAGCAAGTGTCGACTGATAACCTGGGTGTGAACGTGCCGTGTTACAAACTATTCCACTTTGATTGACAGATGGGATCAAGAGTCACAGAATTCCACCAGACAGCTCAATAATCTGAGAACCGGAGACTCATCCTGAACATGTTCCCTGTTCGTGATCACCCTTTGCATTTGGAAGCGGTTCCTGCTCATTCTGCATTTTTGATGATCCCAGTGAAGATCATCTGCCAAACACCCTGAGTCCCAAACCTAAGACAAAGGGCAACAGCCTCTAGAGGAGAAACCTCAGTCTCTCTAGGTTTCTGAATAGACGTGAAAGCGATGGGAAGAAACTGGTGGTTTTAGCTAAGAGTGCTGGTGGGTTTCTCATAGCTATCCTTGTCTGTTCACAACCACCCGAGATGCCTGGGCAGTGCTGATAGATAGTCCACACGAAAGAACAGATGCTCGCATCCCATCTTACTCTACAAATGATCTGTAGTGTATAGTTTCTTCTAATGTTGAAAAAGGGAATAAAATTATGAAAGTGTAAAAGTGCAGAAATATAACTCCAGTCTAGAGGAGTCTAAAAACCCTTGCTGTGTTTTTAGAATCACCAGGAAAGCTTTAAAACTGACCCCATATTCCCCCACCACACCCCTGGCATTAGTTACATGCCTAGGGGTGGGTGGCCCGGAGTGGTCCTCAAGTATCCCCAGGGGTGTCTCTGTGTAACCGTTTGGGACCTGTTGGCTTAGGATACAGGTAGCCTGCATGTGAGGATCACCTGAGCTGCTACCATAACCACTGATGCCTGCTCTTCTCCACCGACCCTGTGAGGACAACCTGCCTGTCACCTCTTTTTAAAGCTCCCCAAATGCTCCCACCCTGCATCCAGTGTAGTGGACCACAGCTCTGGCAGACCACACAGTTGCAAAGAACATTGATAGTTTGAGGTGAGTTCTTTTATGGTTTGGTGCTCTGTATCTGCTGGTAGCCAAAATATTTTTTTTTCTTAAAAATATCACAATCAGAAGTCGGGTGGTGGTGGCACATGGCTTTCATCCCAGCACTCAGGAAGCAGAGGCAGGTGGATCTCTGTTGAGTTTGAGGCCAGTGGTCTATGGAACAAGAAGTTCCAGGACAGCCAGAGCTATGCAAAGAAGCCCCGTCTCTATAAAACCAAAACTAAAACAACAACAACAATAACAAAATCACAATCAAGTAAAACATATTTTTTTTTTCTCGTGAGTTCCTTGAAAGACAGTAAGGTTTCCTTCACAGATCTCAAGTCAATGTTTTGTTTGAATCTGCTCATCTGGGATGTTGAATGATGTTACAGACCATAATTGTGTAAACTATCCATAATAAATAGCACACGACAAATTTCCTATGTACATTTTAATATAAACTTTTATTAATTCTTGGAGAATATAGTACACCCACACCTTGTATTTTGTTCACAACCACTTCTAATATCCATCCCTCGGGGAATGTCAAGGGCATGACCTAGACTGCTGGTAGCAAAGGCTATTTGTTGTGTTGGAGGTGGGGAGGGAGCAGGATGATGAAGAAAATGATGAAGAAGGGTGACATCCTTCCACAGTGTCCAGGTGACTCAGCCTGCTGTATGACTTCTCCTGGGGAGAGATGAACAGATGTATATTCATTTCTGATAGAACACGATGAAACAGCTCCTCTAACATAGTGTAGGGAACTGATGGTAACTTAAAGGGGACATGAGTGGCTCAAAGGGTAGCTGCATCACGGAGAAGCCCGTCTAGATGGTCATGGGTACCTGCCTGCTCATGACAGTTGCATTTCTCAAACTCCCTTCTAGTCAGTGCCACTGGGGAGCTGGCCTTCCCCTGTAGCACGAATAATATAAATCCCGAGACAGATATTGGGGTGCAAGCTGAAAGATCAGAGAAGCAAAGCAGCCAATCACTAGAGAGAGAGCTCTTACCTCTATAAAATCTTCATACTGAAAAGAGAGTGAGTTCCTGTCTTATCCTGCCTTATAATCATTCGTCTCTAGAGCTGGAATTAAAGGCAAGCACCACCACCACCCGGCCTCTAGGGCTAATTCGTGTGGCTGCTGGAATTAAAGGTGTGTGCCACCACTGCCTGGCCTGTGTGGCTGACTAGCGTGGCTAGCTTTGCACTCTGGTCTTCAGTCAAGCTTTATTGGTTAGATCATAAACAAAATATCACCACATCCCCTACCCCAGCAGTGTATTGTCTTTATGTAACCACCTCAGATCTTGTTTTTATTTTATTTTATTTTGTTTTGTTTTTTTCAAGACAAGGTTTCTTTGTAGTTTTGGAGCCTGTCCTGGAACTCACTCTGAAGACCAAGCTGGCCTTGAACTCACAGAGATCTGCCTGCCTCTGACTCCAGAGTGCAGGGTATATCAAATGTGGTGCATGCGCATATGCGCCTTTTCAAAAAAGAAAAGATAAGCCGGATGGTGGTGGCATAGGCCTTTAATTCCAGCAATCAGGAGGCAGAGACTGGCCGATCTCTGTGAGTTCGAGGCCAGGCTGGTCTTCAAGGGCTAGTTCCAGGACAGGCTCCAAAGCTACAGAGAAACCCTATTTCGAAAACCAAACCAAAACAAAACAAAACAAAAATAAAACAACAACAACAAAAGTCTAGGTTTGATAAGTTGAAAATTCTTGGTGGGAAAACACAAGCAGAGTTCTGTGAAATATTCTATCACTTTTTTTTTCTTGGTAGGGATTTTGTGGCTCCTAAGCACCATACAAACTTGATGACTGAATTCGGAGGCTTCTGAGCAGTGGTTCCATGGGGCACCAGCAAGGGAGGAAAGAGAGAGCTAAAGTTGGGAGTGTGGGACTGCCTTTCCTTTCGATTTGCAGGGTGCACACCAGGTATTTGATCTTTAAACCAGGGCAGGCAAGGTGAGTCTGTTGATTTTGTGAATTCTTCCTTCAGTGAAAATCCTAACCTCCCAGGCAAAACCAGAAACTCTGGTAATTTCTTTTTAAAGGCAAATCGCTTGTTCTTCCTGTTTTATAATCCACCAGTGCATTCAACATTTAAATTGAAGGGAGAACGGCTTCCTTTTGCTGAGTTGAGACAGTGTCTCGACAGCCCTAGTTGTTTTGAACTATGCAGACCAAGCTGGTTTTAAACCCACGGAGATCTGCCTGCCTCTGCCTCCCCTGTGCTGAGATTAAAAGGCGTGCGCCACCACGCCTGGCTCTTAGGGATGGCTTCTTGAAAAAAAGTAGAGTGATGATTTTCTCTTAACTTATTTAAAGTAGCTTCTTGCATTCCTGTACATAGAAAGACTAAATGAAGGGCTTGCTAGAGAAACAATGCATCTGGAATGTGGGGAGACTCCTACAGTGGCTAATAAGAAGGCTCCATCGTTTGCATATGTAAAGGACAAACTTAAACTTGAATTTGGTATTTCACGCTGTCTCACAAAAAAAAAAAACCCCAGAAAACAAAAAACCCAAGCTTTTATCAAAGAACCAGGCAGCCAGGTTTCAAGTGGGTGGGTGTGTACTCAGCGCGGGCGCAGAGTTGGTTTTGTTCCCAGTAGAGTTGACATCGGCAATGGCGACTCGCGACCACACCGGGGCAGACTCTCCTAGGCTGGCCGCCCAGCCAGGCCGGTCGCTTCGGGGAGCTGACGCGGTTAGCCAAGTCTGGTCTGCCATAGCTGCCAAGAATTTAAAGGGGATCTAGAAGCATGCCTCGTCGCCCGTCGCCCTCTTTTAACGCTCCTGGGACTCTGGCTTAAGAAAAAAAAAAAAAGACAGATAAAAATGGAAATAGTGATTTTGTTGTTGTTTGCACGGTGTCTTCATGGTCGCCCCCCCAACGTCCAGTCCACCGGGTCCCCAAGGCAGAGGGAAGCAGAGCAAGCAGGAGGGTCAGCCCGGCAGGCCCAGTCCGCCAGGGCGCGCCCCAGCTCAGCACTCCGCGCGGGGTGACCCAGGAGGCGCGGGGGTGGGGTGGGCGTGGGGCGAAACACCCCCACCCCCGCGGCCCGCCCCCCAGCTCGGCCTGTGATTGGCTTGGGGGGCGCGAGTGCCCGCCCCGGCGAGCGGGAGGGTCCCCGTGGGCGCCCGGAGGCGCAGGCGGGGCGGGGAGAGCGGGCCGGGCGGAGCAGGCGAGGGGCGGGCGCGCGGGTCCCGGGGATCGCCGAGCGGGCTTGGGGAGGCCGGGAGAGCCAGCGGCGGGGGCGGGAGCCCGGCGGGCTCAGCGCTGAGTGGAGAGAGAAAGAGAGAGAGAGCGCTGGGCCAAGCCGCCGCTCGGCGCGTTCTCGGAGCCGCCAGTCCGCGCGTCCCCGCAGCCTTCCGGGAGGAAGCGGCGCCGCGGCCGGGTGCAGCCTCACCTGCCGGCCCTTCCCCGCCGGGCGGCGCAGAAGGACAGAGGGTCGCGGCCCCGCGACGTACTTCAGCCGGTCGCAGCGTCTAGGACCCCGCGCGGGGTGCCGGCTCCATGGCGACCGGGCTCGGGGAACCCGTCTACGGACTTTCGGAAGAGGAGGTGAGTTCCTGCCCAGAGCGCTGTGTGGGGAAGGGACGGGGCCACTCCGCTGTGTGCGTGTCCCCTGCCAGCAGTGGGTCGCGAAATCCGGGTGACCCAGAGCGGTCCCGAGCGGTGGGTGACTTGGTCCTCCCTCCTCACTGGGGAGGTGCGCTCCTCGGCCCGGGGCTCTCAGGGTGGGCGGAGGCCGCGTGTGCCGCTGCCCCGCGGGTCCCTTTCCTCAGCAAGCCGCGTCTCTCGGGGCTGTTAGGCAACTTTCCTTCCTGGTCATGCCCCTGCAGCCTGGAGTCCGTGACGTGTGTCACGTTTGGGTCGCTGCAGGGGTCTCTGCGTGGCGCAGGCGATCTGGGGATTGTTGAGGAGACTGGTGGTGTCTCCCCCTGGGACTTTTCTTGCTTGTGGGCGCTCGGTAGCGGTTGTATGCATGCAGATCCCGGAGAGAGCAGGGGACACCCGGAGAGTTGCGTGCGGCCGCCCCTGGGTCTTGCAAAGTCTGGAGCTGGGATTGTGCGTTCCGGACTCTTCTATTTTGGTGTGTGGAGGTGGTCCGAGAAGGAGGCAGGTGCTGCAGGAAACTTAGGGGAAGCTTGCAGCCCTGCCATTTCTTCCCAGTCAAGAGGATTCAAAGCCCCGCACCTCCGGGGTGGGTGGAGAGAAGAAAGCTCCATTGATCTCTTTTATTAATAAAACGAATGAAATAAGCCACACCCCCAAACGGTCGGTTTGACTGGAGAGGGCTTTGTTTTTAAAAAACCTCACTCGCGCATCGCGGTCCCCACTCCCTCGTTTGAAACGGTCCTGCTAAATCACTGCTCAGCCCTCACTCGACCAGCCATTCTCGACTCTTATTGGTGTGTTGCTCTGCCAAAAAGGGGGGTGGGAGGCCTGTCGCGGGCGCGGAGTGACAGGCAGGCTGGATGGAGCAGGTAGGAGTGGTTCGCCATCTGGCGGGGTGCGCGCCCAGGTCTGGCTCCCTTTTTGAGAGGTGAATTTACAACCCATGAAGCATTACTCAGCAGGGAGGTATTTCCTATCCTGGTTGTGCATTTCATGAAAAGTGGATGCCTGGAAATTTGGGCTTTCTCGATTTCTCTGTCTTACCCTCGCTCCTTTCTTTCTGAGGTTCCCTCTTTCTCTGGTGATGGGGGTGGGGTTTAAACAGAGTCTATTATCTGAGACAGATTCACGGTGTGGCTTTGCTTGCAACAGCTTCCCTACTGGCGTGTGTGTGTGTGTGTGTGTGTGTGTGTGTGTGTGTGGTGTGCCTTTCACAGCTTTCCTACTGTGGCATGGGGTATGTGTGTCTGTGTGTGCATATTCTACCTAAGTGTGGAATGAAATGGGTATCTTGTGGTAGGCAGGGCGTGTAGGGGTTGATTTTATCTTTTGATAGTGCTTGCTGGATTGTTTATTTTATCAAAGAATGATCACAATGCAAATATTGTGTGATGTGTTTTTGATTATTTGCCGTGCTTGTGTAAAATAAATTGTGTGTGTGTGTGTGTCTCGTGTGTGCTGTTACCTGGAGATGGGTGGAAGTAGACTTGTTTTGTTTACCCAGGGGATTCTCTTTAGCTCCTTGTCTGGAGCTGGAGGGCAGTCCTAGTTTTTGGAGGTGCTGAGATACTGACGTTCCTGAACAAAGGGCTCCCTGGATGAGGTATCAAGGGAGAAGAAGACAGCTGCGTTTCATCTTAGGGTCTCTTAATTTTTAAAAATAACATGCTTATTTTTAAGAGCTCCTTGAAAGAATTATTTTGAGGCTGTTTTGGAAAATGCATCTGCCTGGAGGAATCCTTCTTGTCCCTGGTGCGCAAGGGCTTTGTTTACCCTGGCAGCCAGTGTCAGAATCCACGGGCGCATCTCAGCACTTTTGTCTTCGAGAATCACTGCTGATCCTGACTGGTGTTGGGTGTGAAAGTGAAGAACATAGACACAAAACCTGAGTGTGTGGGGCTTTTGCCTGTGACTGCGCCTGCATGTTGTCAGAGACTGTACAGGGAATAGCAAGAGGTGATGAAGACACTGTTTATCTAGGTATTGCCTTGCTGTGGATGGTTCTGTTTAGCTCCTCACACATCGGATATGATCCCACATAAGCCACGTCTGCCTTCCTTTTTCATTTTTCTCTCACCAATAGAAAAGGATTCTTTTCATATTTCTAAGGTATCTGTTTGGTATGGGAGGGCCCTCTGCTCAGGAAGACGGACAGAATGCCTTCATGTAGTATTAACAACAAATTGTTAAATTTACTTGCTTTGTTATGTCTCCCAAATTAGTCTGTAAGCAAACAAATGGGCGTGATTAACAGGCTCTGAAAGCGGGCTGCCCAGTGAAACCAACATTACCAGAGGCTCAAGTTGTGTTAAATAGGGAGGACTAGTGGGCTGCAAAGTATCACATGAAGATACTCATGTAGCTGTAGAAAGGAGTCTACTTGTAGACCTCAGAAAAACAGGCACTGTACCCAGGGTTATCTTGAAAGTACACTTGTGTTGTTCGTGTGTGATGGTGGTGGAAAGCTTTGTGTATTTGGAATGAACTTAGTCCCATCCCAGCTTAGAAAGCCACTTAGTGAACTCCGTACTGCTATTGGTCAAGCATGGTGTTAACCCGGAGCATAGCAGGATGCCAGAGCTAAGACATTGCAGCTTGGGGCATCAGTCTAAGGTCTGGCTAGGGTACTGAATGAGAAGGATGAAGATGTAGGTTTTGCTCTTGTGGGCGTATGTGCTATATATGCATTGTAGCTGAATTTCCTTGGGTGATTTCGAGTTCATAGTCTCTTATCTAAAGCATGTCAGTTTCGGGAACCAAAATCGAAATTACCATCAATTGAGTTTTGGTATTAAAGGGATTAGCTAATGAACAACAGTTCGAATTCATGGATGAGGATCAGCTTTGGTTTGGAATCAGAAAGGTTTGGACTCGTTTCTGCATCTGGCTTGGATCCTTGAAGGGCTTTTTCTTGTTTGAATTTATTTGTGGCCGTCTGCAGCCTATTTTGGCATGGTTTACTCAGGAATATTATTGTTACTCTTTGGAATCTTTCATTACACCTGAGAAAGGTATCATTTTGGGAGATTTTCTATTGGATAAGATATCAAGAGTTTGAGTGACAGCCTTCGGAAGAGATTAGCTGTGGTATCCCAGCACATAGAGACAGAGGAAGGGATGGGGAGCTTGAGGCCAGCCTGGCCTAAGAGCCAGAACCTTCTCAAAAACAAACAGATGAACCATGAAACAAAAATCCTATAGCCCCAAACAAAACAATAAGATAGCTCACTTAGACATTAGTGTTTCTGGAGGCCAGAAAGAGGCAAATGGCATAAAAGTGAAGGTCAGGCTGGTGTAAGATGGTAATTGGATATACCTCTTCTTCCATATAAACAACTGTGTATCATCTAACATATGCTTCATTAAGGACTCTTGAGGTATGCTGTCATTTCTGGCTGAGGAATGGAAGCTAAGAGAGTTCAAATGAACTGTGTGAAAACATTCAGCCAGTGGGTAGGCCTGTTGGCCCGAGACCCTGAGTTCTTAAAGTATGCTCCCCACTCTCTCTCTTCCTCCAGGCGCCTTGAAAGGTTTGCATAGCTAGATTATCCATGGTAGTGCAAAATGAGCTAAACGTTATGGGTTGCAAACAAACACTCCTTGACCAAAATTGAGTGCTAACTCTCGTTAGTATGGTCTCCATACCGCGTTAAAGCCTGGGAGAGTTCATGAAAACGCTGAGGAGTGCGGCTTCTTTGGGTGACAGTCTCATCTGGCAATAGCTAGCGCTTTTCTGTGCTTCTCCTGTGTGGCAGTGTGTTACCACCCTCAGCGCTCTTTGCTCTCTGTGACCTTAAGAGTCTCTACTGATTTGTACGTAATTATAAACTTGCTAATGTACACTTAAGGTTACCTTGGCCCTAGATAGCATATTGGTTTCATTCTAAGGCCCTGACCATCTTAAGATATATCATTATTCTATGTGCCACTAAAAGAAAAGCAAAGATTGCTGTCAAGTTAAGACACACTGTCAGTTTTAGTAGGTATCTTTATTTCAAGGATGTTAAAATAGGAAACAAGGATATTTCAGAGCTGATGAGTTCTTTTAGAAGAGTAAGCCTGGTAGCTTACTCTAAGTGGTTGGCTTCAGAATCTCTAGTAGTGAAAGTTTTTTGTTTTCATTTTTGTTCGGTTCAGAGCTTTGCGTATTAAGCAGATACTTTGCCATTGAGACTGCAGCTTCAGGTTAGCCCTTTCAAGCTTTCTACATCTCTATCCGTACCTGTACCTGCATCCGGGCAAGACTTAGAAAAAGAGGAGTAGTCTCCGCTGAGCATAGCAGTGGAGAAACCAGATCCTCCGTGGTGCCGCAAACAGCCATCTGTGAGCTCGTTGCTAAAGTGACTGGTCAAACCCCGCACACGGTGATCTTGGCAGTTGTGGGAGACATTCAGGACAAGACTGCTGTCGGACGTCACTGTGTGGATAATGTTTGTGTCCAAAGGTGTGGGGGCGGCTAGACTGTCTTCCCAGTCATAGCACCCCCAGTGCTGGGTCAGGGTTAAGCTCCTTCATATGCTGCGTACCCAGGGCCGGGCCACCGTGTGAATTGTTTGTGGCAGAGTTGCTGCACATTAAGAAAGTAAAACAGAGCCATTTAAAGACTGTCTGTTTTTGCAGTGCTAGAGCTTGAAGCCTCGGCCTCATCCCTGTGAGGCCAGCCGGCTCCCACTTGTGAGCCTTTCTGTTGTCAAGTGGGCAGACAGAATGGTGTTTTAAATCCCCTCTTCAGAGTTTTAATTTTCACCAAGAATGTTGTGTCCCCAGCTGTGGTGGCACACACCTGTCATCCCTGCTGCACAGAGGAGGTGGGGCAGGGGGATGGTGAGCTGGAGGTTAGCCAGACTTCATAGTAATACCCAGGCTCAAGAGAAGAGGAACTGTGGCTGTTTTTTTTTTTTTAAATTTCTGTTTCATTGTTTTATTGTCAGAATACATGACTTTTATTTATTTATTTATCTATTACTGAAAAACAGCTGTTTTAACTGAAGGAATAGGAAATTTGTTGGAAGGGATGGGAGATGGAAACAGCCGCCATGGAGAACTCAGATAGTCTGTGGTGCTAGGCCTCCTCTGAGACAGGGGACACTCTTACTGCTGGGAAATATGTTTCTGAAGGTTGGTTTCAGAAATCTGGGGAACTTCCATAGGCTTACTGTGTGTTCAAAAGAGAAAGAACTGTGTTCGAGGAAGACATTCCTGTGAATGGAGTCAATGTCACTGAGTTGTGCACTGTCAATTGGTGAAGTGGCTTGCAAAGGAGTTGCCTGTCATTAAAACTGTTTAAAAGTTATGAATCACTTTAGAACGTAACATTATTGCAACAACACTTTTGACTTCCTGGTAAATTAGAAGAACCTGTGTTCATTGCTCATTTAATCACCTCTTTGCTCTGTGTAGTGTTTCAAATAGCTTATTTAAAAACCAGGACTTGATGCCTGAGGCCCTGGTTGGATCCACAGCTCTGGGACAAATCAAAACCCAAATCAGAAATAAAGTGGCTGTATGTGACAGAATGAAAGCGTATTATTTTCTTTTTTTTTTTTTTCGAGACAGGGTTTCTCTGTGGCTTTGGAGTGAAAGCGTATTATTTATCTTAACATTTGTTGTTGTTTTAGTTAAAAGGTAAGCTGAACAGATTTAGTTGCTCCCCTGAAATTTGGGTTTTTGATGAGTAGCAGAGCCGGGAGGGGAGAGACTAGAAGAACAGTGTGTGTGTGTGTGAGGGGGGGAATCTCTCAAGTTTGCAGTTTTGGTGTTGCAGGTGTTGGATTAGATGAGTTTGTCCTTCTGGTTTTTTGTTTTTGTTTATGTTTTTAGAGGGACGCCCTGTGCCTTCCGCCAGCCTCTCGGTTTCTCTCTCTAGCAGTTGGGACTCTGCACGCATGCTATCACACCTGGCTTTCCAATCTTTGTGATTGGGACTAAAGCAATCTTTTGACAGTCCACATTAAGGAAGATGATCATACTGTAATAAATAATCCAGTGTTGGGATTAGTGAAGGGTGTGGGGAGGATAAACTGAAGGTTACTTCTGACGTAAGGTGTTTCTCGTGCAGGTGGCCGTACAAACCGATGCTCTTGCTTTCTGACTATAGGTGGCAATGTTTGTACTGTTTACAGTTTAATGTTACTTTGGGCTCCTTGCTTGTTGGTAGAATTTGGAAATGACAGCATGATTTGGAGATAAAAATAGAGACACTAGATTTTAAAACCAATTATTTCTGTAAAGAACAAATGACTTATTTAATAATAATAATAATAATAATAATAATAATAATAATAATAAAACACCCAGAGTGTGATTCTCAATAGATAAAACAGCAAGAGCAATCAATTTTCTGAGTGTTTTCCAGGTTCATCTTACCCAGGATGGGTACAACTTCAGGAGAGAGTGACAGGCATTTACGTTTGGAGAGAGAAATCCCCACAGCATCCCAGTACACAGAGGTCCTTTCTGCCCCAGTCCTCCCTTGTCTGTGTAGAGATTGCCGATGCTTTCGGTTGTGCTGTGTGTGCCTTTCTGTAATTTCTTGCCATCGAGACAGAACCAGCGACAACCACTCTAATCTTAGTTGCTAAAAAGATTTTTTTATTTTTCATGAAACAGGATTCCAGGGTGATTTGTATCCCAGGGTCGACCTTCTAATTTACTGTGGAGCCCGGGACACTCTTGAATTTCTGCTCCTCCTGGATTACAGTGCCTCCGTGCTTAGTTTATGTAGTTGTAGGGACCAGACCCTAGGCTTTGTGCCTGCTAGGTTAAGCACTCTGCCAACTGAGCTACATCACTAACCCTGCTAAAGAGATTCTTGATTCCCAGCACAGTCCTGCAGCATAGATCCTAGCTGAAGCTGGCAGCTGTGCCTGTCTATACTTCGTGATAGTCGTCCAGGTTTGCTCTGAGTTCAGACAGCCCCACTGCTGACTGTTGCTGTATAATGTCTGCAAGCGAGAAAAGCCATTACCCCTATTTGTATCTGGGTAACTGGTTTGAATTTGACACTTCTGTTGACTTTTTGTCCCTGACTGCAGAACCGTGTATTGATTCGAAACTCACCAAAGTCTAATGTTAAACCTCTCAGATTGCCGACTCTCGTCACATTCAGCGTTTGGTGACTTCTTGGCAGGCGGGCATCCTCAGGGACTTTGTATTCTCTTTGTAGCTTCTCTTCTCCAGGAGAAAAGGGCCATTCAGGGATGAGTTTCCTTCTGTTTGAAAGAGGCTGTGATGTGCTGTCCATCTGGACTTGGACCGTGAAAGGGCTCATTGGGGTAGTGGTCCCACGAAGGACAGACACCCTGTAGGGAATGTCCTGCTGTGGTGTCCAGCTCCCTGTCGCTTGGTCAGGGCTCTAGGTACCAGAGGTTTTCTCAGCAGGCTGAAGTCATATGGGAATGGTACTTGAGTGATTCTGTCATGTTTCTGCTTCTGTCTCCCAGGCAGAGGGCACATGGCGGGGACCTGGGCTGCAGCAATGAGAGCCTGAGTTGTACCCCAACTTTTGATTGTTTCTGTGTGTGTTAACAGCTTTTTGCCTTATAATTACATTTCCACTTTCTGTTTGATTAAGGGCTGGTTCTGAGGCCTTAGGCTTGTTCTGGATCACGTTCTCTGTCTCTGTCTCTGTCTGTCTCTGTCTGTCTCTGTCTCTCTCTCTGTCTCTCTCTCTGTCTCTCTCTCTCTCTCTCTCTCTCTGTGTGTGTGTGTGTGTGTGTGTGTGTGTGTGTGTGTGTGTTGGGAGCTATTAAGGCATGGTCTTACTATAGAGCTAAGGCTAGAATTGAACTCAAGGTCTTCCTGCCTCAGCTGTCTGAGTGCTGGGATGGCATGTATGCACTACCATGTCTGGCTTACATTGTGTTTTATTATAAAGTTACCCTATTGTAGTTAAAAGGCTGAGATTGCTTTAATAGTGATAAGTACAGCTGGAAACAGTGACTAGCACATTCCTGCCTGAAGGAGGTTACACCGAGTTGTCCCACTTGCACTTCTGTTATAAGTGAAGCAGAGTTGTAAGCAGTTTTAATTTTCTTTCTGTCTCTGTCTCTCTGTCTCTCTCTCTCTCTGCGTATGGGCATTTTGCCTGTGGCTATGTGTGCATGCCACAAGCATGCCTGGTGTCTGCAGAGACCAGAAGAGGGCATTGGATACCCTGGGATTAGAATTACAGATGGTTGTTGCCCTGTGGATACCGGGAATCAAACCTGAGTCCTTTGGAAGAACCATCTTTCCAGACCTTAGGTTTATATAATTTTGGTGTGCATGTGAAACATCCTCACTGAGAAGTTCAGGGAGTCTGAATTGAAGAGTTTTTACTGAATGCACTAATTGTATGAATCTTTGGGTCTAGGACCTGAACCCAGGGCCTTCCTAGGCAAGTGCTCTCCCACAAAGTTCACCCCTCCCCCGTCTTCTGTAAACAAATTTTTCTTTGGACTGCCAGCTCACAGAAAATGACACAGAGATTTATTATTAATCATGAAAGCTCGACCTCTAGCATAGGATTGTCCTACTAGCTCTTATAACTTAGATTAGCCATTTTAATTCATCTATATGTTGCCAAGTGACTCCTGGCTTTTCCCTCTCTTCCTGCAGGTCTGTTCCCTCTGTGTCCCACTGATGACTCCACCTTCTTCCCAGAGTCTTCCCTGCCCGGAAATCCTGCCTAGCTATTTGACTGTTTAGCTTTTTATTAAACCCATCAGAGTGACACATCTTTGCAGTGTACAAAAAGATTGTTCCACAGCAGTCTTCCTTGTTTCTTTTGTCTCCCCCCTCCCCTCCTTTTCCCTCTCCTCCCTTCATTCCATTCCCCTCCCCTTCCTTCCCCTCCTTCTTCCCAGTGCTGGGGGTTTACCCCTGGCATCAGCTTGCAAGGCAAGCACTCTACTGATTAAATGTTCGTCCCAGTTCCTGATTGAGTCTTCCTAACTCTAGAGCAGTGGTCCCCAACCTGTGGGTCTCAACCTGTAATGTAAATATCAGATATTTACCTTACAATTCATAACACTAGCAACAGTTATGAAGTAGCAATGAAATAACCGTGTTTCATTGGGGGTTGCCACAGCTTGAGGACTTGTATTAAAGGGTCGCAGCAGTGGGAAGATTGAGAACCTTTGCTCTAGAGGGTACATGAACGCGATGGCTTTAGGAGCCGACCTCTCCAAGATGGTTTTCGGGCCCTAGGGTACCTTTCCATGGATTCTTGAGAAGTTGGTCTTTGGTATGCCTGCCTTGCAGTCCTGTCTTAGCTGCCAGTGAATATTAATGAGAGAGGGCACTTGGAGCCCCTGGTGAGAGCTTTTCCTGGCTTCCCTGCCAGAAAGAGGCTGAGCAGAGGGTGCCGTAGGGTGTGGGTAGCTGATAGTGCAGAAGAGGACTTACTGATGTGGCGATGTCAGTAATAAGACACTCAGAAAACTGGTGCAATAGAATTCTCTTGTCACAAGAGTTTACACATAGGGAAAAAAATGACTAGGGCTGTCCCCGCAGGCTAGTGGCTGGATTTAGTAAACTTTTAGCAACGGGATTGCAGATAATTTATAAAATCATTTTCTTTCTTATTGGCTTGTATTTGTTTCCATAACAAACTTCCTTTTTTCTTTATAAGTTTAAAAGTAAGGCAGAACTGTGGGATGACTATGGTTCCATAAGCACTTATTATGTATTTTATGAATAACTAAAGAGAGGAACTTGAGTACTCTGAACACAGAAGCAGTGACGGGGAAATGGAAATGCTGTTTGCCTAGATGTGATCGGTGCCTATGATGTACAAGCTGCTGTAATCACATACTGTATTTGAATAACAGTGTCCATAAATGTGTGTGATTGCCACAGGCTAATCTCAAATTTAATGGTTTAGGAGATAGAAACGGTCTTTACAACACTGTATGCATTCATTATTATGCTGTATATACCCCATAAATATGTATAATTAAAATTTATAAACGTAAAAGGAAACTAGGAAAAGCCCCTCCCCCCTCCCCACCTCTTCTTCAGGTTCAGGTTAAAAAAATTTGAAAGGACTTTGGTACAAATATGGATATGATATTTGTTCAGTTGGACATGTGTTTGCCTTGTGCTTTTTACCAAGGGTACCAAGGTCATCCCCTTGCCAGAGTGGGAGGTGGAAGGATACATGATTGGCTGGTGAAGTGGATATTTTTACAGATGTTGTTTTCTTTCCTGTGACACCTGATTTTTGTGTTTCCACCCTTCTATGCATGACAGTTGCATGAGAACAATTTAATTCTAATCGTGTTTTATGTTCTCCCAAAGTTTTTGGGGTGTTCTTTGAAGATTATGGGCTGGTATCTGACTTGAGTCGGTCTCTATTTTGGTTTTCTTAGATTTGGAGTTACACCTCTTAATGTAAATCTGTTTCGCTGCCTTGGCTAGCTTGATTTTATTTCATTTTGTATCTTGCTGCACAGGCTGGCCCTGGAACTCAAAGGCCATCCTCCTGCCTCAGCCTCCCAAATATCTGGAGCCTACATGTACCACTCACTGCCTTCTGCAAATGTTTTTCTCTGCTCTAGTGATGGATGCCTAACAGGATTCTGCTGTACCACTTCACATAAATATCGGAGGGGCCAGGAGCTCTTTATTTTGCCTTGCAGCTAATGCCCTGTAAGTGTTGGGTGTGACCTAGAGTTTGTCCCTTCCCAAATGAAAGGGTGGAGCTGACAGATACTGTGCCATTTCTAATCTAAGACAAATCAGAACCCTACCTCAGCTGCATAGTACTTATGAAGGACGGTGCGTCTGTCTTCCAGTTTATGTGTGGTTAGTCTGCCGGTGGGTTCCATGCACTCACTCGCCTTGTGGTGCCCCAGTTCCCCCACTTACAGGCCACTGTTGGCAGTATCCTACAATTTGGGGGTTTGAGTTGTCCAGTCTCTGTGTATGTCGTGACACTTGAGCTTGAAGGCCGGTTATTGTCACTGTCGCAGGCATTGTAACTGCTCTTGGCGAATTCTCGACTTGTGTGTCGTTTAGGGAACATGCTCCCAGGTCAGGTCTGCCAGCCTAGGGATGCCACTAAGGAACTGCAGGAGCTCTGTTCTCTGCTCTGCCATCCACAATCCTGCTCTTTTCAGAGGCTTTGTTTATCTGGGGGTAGTAGCTACTGGTAGCCAGAGCCAGGCTCTTTGTATAACGCTCGCTCGCAGAGGAAAGGGAATGGCGCCCTGTGACTTTCTCTTAAGATTAGGGAGCTTTCATTTCCACAGGAAGTCTCTCCCTGTGTGCCCTCCGGTTCACATAGGCTTAGATCTGCTCATCCCTCAGCAGTATGTGACAAGGAAGGACGGGAAGGACTTTTATTACCCCACCGTGGAGCTCTGCCCAAGTTAGCTGTGCTGCCCTATGGTCCACCCCTTTGCTTATTCCCCATTCAGAACTCCCTTGGCATGGATCTGGGAAGATGGAGTGTGCACGCGCACATACACACACACACACACACACACACACACACACACACACACACACGGTGGAACGGTGAAGAGGGGAGAGAGAACAAGAATGAAAATGAGTACTTTGGTTTCATAAAAAGTACATGCTTTCTTTCCTCAAGGAAGGTACCCCAGATTGCAAGGATCTGTGGGTAATAATACCATCACCAATACTGTACTTTTCTCCTATCAGGCAGGAGGTTTTTTTTTTTGTTTGTTTGTTTCTTTTAATGTCTTGGTAACTCACACCAATCATATCTTTTATGACACAGTCTGCATCAGAACAGGACAGCTGCACACACCCCAGTGAAAGTAAGAATCAGAAGCACATGGTGGGGCGGCTGGCCAAAGAGGAGGAGCCAGCAGTGCTGGCCCTGGTCACTTGTATGGCAGCTTCTTGTTCTGCCAAAGCATGTCCATTCTGCCATCCCTTTTGGTCACAGTCTCTAGCTGTCCTTGGGCAAGATGAACACTGAGAGAGCTACTTTCCTTGAGTTCAGTTTGGCATGAATTTGGGGTCTTGAGATTGATCGTGTGAGTTGAAAAGCACCGATTGATGTTATGTTTTGGGCAGAACTGATTCTGTGAGAACTTAGATTTTGGGTGAGTTTGTTAACAGCCCATTCTTGAGCTGTGATCACAGCCAGAGACCTTAGTTCAGGTGAAGAATCTGCCCCTGAGAATTTCTGGGCCTTGGCATCTTTCTGGCCTGTGACAGTTTTCAGATGACTTCCGGTGAAGAGACAATGTGAGAATCCGCCTGCTGCAGGGGCAGTTGAAACCACTCTGCTTTTCTGTTTCATTCCATGAATGGCTCCTTCCCCAGACTCTGACTGTGGTGTTGTCTAACCTTTGCTACACTCAGGTATCCTGCTTTTAAAAGGAATTTTTAAAATGGTAGTAAAATATAACACAATGTTGACTGTATATAAGCAGGCATGATATTAAGTACATTCAGAGGGTTGTGCAGCCATCACCCTCATCTGTCCGCACAACTCGTCAGGTTGCAGGACTGAAACACTTCGGCCCATTGATCCAGAACTCTCTATTTCCAGGCCCCTCTATTTGTAGCATCTCTTTGACACAAAAGTCTGTGAGCCGCTTGTTATTAAATGGTGTGTGTGTGTGTGTTATGGAGTGTGCATATGTGGTGTTGTGTATGGGTGTGAGATGTGTGTTGTGTGTGGGGTGGGGTGTGTGTAGCAGTGTGTGTTGTGTGGAGTGTTGTTGTGGGGTGTATGTGGGAGTGCGTGTTGGGGTTTAGGATGTGTGTTGTGTGTGGTGTGAAGTGTATGTGGGATGTGTGTTTGTGTTGTGGTGTGTGTGTGTGTGTGTGTGTGTGTGTGTATACACTGTGGAGGTTTGGGGATAGCTCGCTAGAGTCAGCTCGTTGCTTTCTTAGCATGTAAGTCCTGGGAATCCGGTTGTCACATTGTTGGGCTGGGCAGCAGGTGCATTGGCTGAGTCACTTCCCAGCCAGTGTGGTAGTGATCTGAATTATAAGCACCAGCAATCCAGGTTAAGCAGAAAGAGAAGCCAGATGTGGTGTGAATGCCTGAGATTCTAAAGACTGAGACAGGAGGGTCTCGACTTGCAGTGCAGGTTAAGTAGCAAGATCCTGTCTCAGAAAAGCAAAAGCCAAACCAAGCATATTTAAAAAAAAAAAAAACGGACAAGGGGAGTTGAAGAAATTTGAGGAGCTCGGGAGAACCTGCAGAGTGAAGGAGAAAAAGGACTGCACGGGGACTTTTGAGTCGAAGCAGACAGACGCCCAGCTTTGCAATTGATCAATTATACTGAATTTTTAAGTGAAAATAAATGCCCTAGTGCTGCAGTTTTGGGGACCCAGCTGTCCTTGGCTGTCCTTGCTCCCTGACCACTGCCTAGACCCATTTCCTGGATGGCAGAGATGTTTGTTTGGAAATTTGGGAAGAGCTCACAGTCATAGTTAGGGCGTCTGTTGCTGCAAGGAAGCACCATGACCAAAATGCAAACTGGAGAGGAAAGGGTTTATTCAGCTGAGTATTACTCTTCCGTATTGCTGTTCATCACTCAGGGAAGTCAGGATAGGAACTCAGGGCAGGAACCTGGAGTCAGGAGCTGATGCAGAGGCCACAGAGGGATGCTGCTTCCCTTGGCTTGTCAGTCTGCTTTCTTATAGAACCCAGGGCCACCAGCCCAGGGATGGAACCCTCTGTAATGGGCTCCTCTCCTATCAGTCACTCATTAAGAAAATGCCTTACAGCTGGGTCTTATGGAGGCATCTTTTCCAATAAGGCTCCGACCTTTCAGATGACTCGTTTGTGTGTCAATTTGACATCAGATTAGCCAGCACCCTCACCTGCTAGCTGCAGAATTGTCCCTGTGCTAAATACTGATGTAATTAGGTATTATGTGTTCTATATTAGAGACACGAGCTCACCAGTGGTCTAGCATGGCAAATATAGTCAATAATGATGTGCTGTTTTTATTTTTTTTGTGTTTGTGTGCAGGTGCACCCATGTACAGGTGCATATGCACCTGTGTGCATAAAATATGTGTTGCATTCTTGAAAGTAGTGGAGTACATTTTAAGTGTTCTTACCACAAAAATATGTCAGGTAAACATGTATTGATTAGCTCAATTTAGCTCAACTTATGCATATTTCAAATCATACACAATAAATGTGATTTTTTTTTTGTTCATTAAAACAGAAAACATTTTAAATGAGCCAAAATACTTACAGTAGGACTTTGAGGTAGGTACTGATATCTCATTTGCAGTTGTGGGAAACCAATGCACTAAGAGGTTTCAATAACCAAGATCGTAGGTGTTGGGCAGGACTTGAGCCAACACAGTCTAGTTCCAGGAGTCGAAGTGTTAGGCTGCATTGTGTTGTGGTGTTCTTCAGGACTGAAGGGGTGATCTGGAGGCTAGGCTGTGACATCAGCCTTGTATGCCACAGGAAGTCACCTGTTGAGGTCTGAGCTTGTCTAAAGTTCACCCTGGGGGCTGGAGTTGTTGTTCGGTGGTAGAGCATGTACTTAGCTCCAGTGTGACTGGATCAATCAATAAATAAATCCATACAGAGATAAAGCGCACCATGGAGCACTGGAAGAGTGGATCTAAGTTGGACAGCCTTAGAAGCCTGGCTTGGCTCAATGTGGTGTCAGTGGAAATGAATGAGCTGGTGAAGGCAGAGGACATTAGGAGATAAACCCCACTGGATTTGGTTATTGCCTGTTCGGTTAACAGTTGTGGAATATTAGTTTTAAGATGCGTTACATTCGTTTACGCTGTAGAGTGATGATTAAAAGACACGTTGCATTCTTTTACGTTGTATTTGTTTAACTCTGTGAAGCCGTGTTGTGTTACTTTGCCTACCTTAAACACCTGATTGGTCTAATAAGGAACAGCCAATGGCAAGGCAAGAGAGGGATAGGTGGAGCTGCCAGGCAGAGAGAATAAATACAAGGAGAAAAAGAGGAAAAGAAGAAGTGAGAAAAGGAGGAGAGGAGGATGCCAGGGGCCAGCCACACAACCACCTAGCCCCACAGCCAGTCGTAGAATAGGGAGTAAAGAAAAGTACATATAATAGAGAAAGGTTAAAGCCCAGAGACAAAAGACAAGATAATTTAAGAAATGCTGGCTAGAAACACGCCAGTCCAAGGCTGGGCATTCATAAGTAAGAATAAGTCTCCATGTATTTATTTGGGAGCTAAAAGAGAAAAAAAAAACCCAACCCAATTATAAGTAACAAAGAGGAGTCCAGAATAATTCCTCAAATTTCTTAACTTTGGGTGACTTGGAAGGAGGAAGGAAAAGGTGTATGTTTATTAAGTACCAACTGCAGTGGTTCTGACCATAGGGTCTGATTGCTTCGTTTCTCTTAGGCAGTGCCTAAGAGGCATTTGTGATTGATTGCCATAGCCTGGAAAGGGCTACAGCATCTGGTAGGTGGAGACCAGGGTTGCTGCCTGCTCAATATTTTACACGGTATTCTCTGCGACAGCTTTCTGTCAACGCTAACAGGGCAAAGGACAAAGGCCGAGAAATCCCTCTCTGTTGTTGCCACTTCCCATGGTTAATCTAATTAATCCACAAATGGATCATGGAGATGATACTATTTTTCTTGGTTTGAAAACTGAGGCGTTGAGAGTTGGGTGGATCACTTGGTCAAAACTGTGTACTCAGGAAGTGCTCAGAAGCAGACTTCTAACTTGGGGTCTTTGTGAAAACCTAAACCAAAGCTGATAGGGTGTGTCTCCTAGACCCCCCTCTCCCCAGTCCCTCCTCCCCTTTCTCTGTCACCATCACCATCCATCTAGGAAAGCTCAGTGACCTGGGCTTGTCTCCTGTCCTGCTCAAATGTCCCCATGCTCCTCTCTGCCTCACAGCCATGGAAGGAGGGCTCGTGCTGGTTTGCGGAGTGATTTTTCGTAGTTGCTGGTTTCATACTGGAGGTGGCAGGAAGGAAGGTGGCTATTTATAGTCAGCCCTGCAGTGGATTGAATTTTCCAGTCCCTAAGGATTTGCAGTGGTAGTCAAAGAAATATAATTTAGTTGTCAGCCTTCTTCTGCAGGCTTCCGATGAGAATGTGTACTGCCTTTATCGTTAAGGTAAAATGAAACAAGAAACACACAGTCGAAGCCCCGGTTCTCCCCTGTGGCTCTGAAGTGTTGCAGGAATCCACACTAATGGCTGTGCTTGTCAGGAGACTTGAGATGAAAGGGGGAACCCCAAAGACCCTCTGGGTCGAGAGGTAGGGGAACTAGTAAACATAGTTTGATTTGTGAGAGGCAGGGAGCCCGTGGAGTCTGTCCATTTGAAGCCAGCATGGAGCATGCAGTTGCCACCCAGTTTTCACAGTCATCATCTTGTTCTGGGCAGCGATTTGCATGTAGGTCCTTCCTATATGCCCGCCGCCCTCCTCGGTGACTCATGATATTACGGCTCTACGGACAGAGATATCATGGGTGAGCTCTGTGGATCTCATTATCAGTATTTTCAGTTATATATGCCTTCAAAATTTTGTTTTCTGAAAGTTTTGTTGTTGTTGTTGTTGCTACATTTACGTGTGCGTGCATGCACATGTGTTTGGACCTGCACACGCGACATGTACATGAAGGTCAGAAAATGACTTGAGAGTCAATTCCTTCTACGATACCATGACCCAGGATCAAACTCAGGTCATTAGCTTGGGTAGTGCTTATGTATAAATTCATGCGGGAGAAATAAATAAATCTAAAGAAATTTTTGCTTATGTTTTCAATTTGCAGTGTGAGTTTTGGATGTAACCTGCAAGCTGAAGATCATCTTTATTAATACATTAAGATCATTATTGCGAATGTTTCCTGTGCTCAATGTGATCTCGACTCTCAGGGAAGTCACACCCAAGGGAGTGGAGACTCTTAATTGGTAGTGGAGCCTCTTTGGATGACTAATAGACTATTAAACCTACCACGACTTGTTAGATTATGGATTGTCACCTGGCCCCAGGAGTTTATCCCCTTTGAGATTGTCATTTAGCTTTAAGATATCCTGTGCACTGTTAGTTGATCTTGCCCAAACCTAGCCTTTGCTTTTTGTCGTTGTTGTTGTTGGTTGAGACAAGGTTTCTCTCTGTGTGTGATCCATGCTGTTCTGGAACTCACTCTGTGGCCCTTCAGACTCCACCTGCGTCTGCCTCCCAAGTGATGTGATTAATGGCATGCACTACCAGTGTGATGCTGAAAATTCCCTCTGCGAATGAACATACTTCATTTGCTTGCTTATTTTCCCATTCCTTAGCAGCCCTAGCAACCTTTCTTTCCCTTGCTGCTGCTAGATAACCTTAATTGTGTCCCAAGTGGTAAATGCTTTTGCTGTGTTTTTCTTCAGGGCGAAAACCAACCAGACACCAGCTATTCGGTGTGCCCAGGTGTTAGAGACCACACGTTAAGTTGCATGGTCTTCTGCATAGCTTTGGCATTCTTGCCTTATGACATTCCTTTTACTGTTTCTTTCTTTCTTTTCTTTTTTTAAAGTTCTTTTATGTTCATTGGGTGAAGGTATCAGATCCTCCCTGGAACTGGAGTTACAGGCAGCTGTGAACTGCCGTGTGGGTGCTGGGAATTGAGCCCAGGTCCTCTGGAAGAGCAGCCAGTGCTCTCATTCGCTGATCCACCTCTCCAGGCCCCCAGCCTCTCTTCTTCTGTTTCTTTTTCTTAGATAAGAATGATAATAAAATAAGAGATGCTGTTTATTTTTAGAAAGGCTGCACATGGCCATCCAAATGAGCACTGCCCTTTAGGGCAGCTTTTGGGGGACCCTGTATTTCCTCTGAATGGGGTGATCACGGGCCAGTGCATGTCTCTGTATTTCTTGTCAGTACTGTTAGATCAGACCCATTCCTTTACAGTAGCACCTTACTGATGTGGTCTTCCCTGAGTTTGACACTGATTAGCTTTAGAGCCAGCTTCTGGAAACTGGATTCATCCCCCGGAATGGCACATGTGCCCACCACTCACAGCAGCGGCTGTAATGGGATCCAGGCTGCTATGGTGACAGCCCCCGCTGAGGGTAATGGCGGATGACCTCCAGTTGACAAGAGTGTGTAGAGTTCAAAGGTGGTTGTCAAGACCCTTTTCTGAAGCCTCCATTTTCATAGGAGTTATATAAATTACCATTGATTCCAATCCAGCAGGAAATTTTACTAAAATTTATTACCAAACGCAGAACTTGTTTGGAGTTGAGCTTATATTTGTAAACTTGGATTGTGTGCATATTCCGTGGAATTTAAAGTTTTTTTTCCTAGTGTAATGTGTTTTTGAAAGTGTTTATTATACTTAAATAATTTAAGGCCCAGATTCTTAAACTGAAATTAAATGTGATCTTGTTTTGGCCAAGAAAGAATAATGTTATAGAGCAGATGAGAAGTATAAGAAGTGTACTTCCACAGGAACAAACAAGCGTGGACAGTTATGTTGCTAGTTTGTTTTAGTTTTCTCTTTAAAATTTTATTCTTTGGGGACTAGAGAGATGGCTCACCAGTTAAAAGCAATGGTCGCTCTTCCAGGGGATCCAGGTTCAATTCCCAGCACCCACATGGCAGCTCACAACCGTCTATATCTCTAGTCTCCCAAGGGGATCCAATGTTATCTTCTGGTCCTCAAGGGTTCTAAGCACACACTTGGTACACAGACACACATACAGGCAAAACACCCATACACTTAGAATAACAATACAACACTAATAATTTCAGCAAAATCTTTTCTGTAACAAATCTTTTTCTGGCCTGCCAGCCAGCTCCTAAATAGTGACACGGAGACTTCTTATTAATTATGAAAGCTTGACCTATAGCTTAGGTTTGTTCCTAACTAGTTCATATAGCTTAAATTTAACCCATTTCTATTAATCTGTGTTCTGTCATGTGGCATTACTTCTCTTTCATCTTGCACCCCGTTTACCCTCTGTGTCTCTTGGCATCTCCCCACATGCCTAGATTCCTCCTCCTCTTTCTTTCTTTACCCAGAAATCCCGCCTATACTCTTCTGCCTAGCTGTTGGCTGTTCAGCTTTTTATTTCACCAATCACTCAGTGTACAAATATCCCACATTTTCTTCTACAATTTCATATATATATCATGTGTCCGATTATCCTCTCCTATCCTCTTCCCACTTCTGTGGATTCCCTTCTTCTTTCCAACAGTTTATCTTCCTACTGTCATGTCTTTCTTCCTGAGACTAACTGCATGTAACTAGGGCATGGGTGATTTTGTGCCTCTAGTCAGTTAGGCGGTAGGTTGTCCCAGTGTAAGCATGTGCTGTGACTTAGAAGGGGTTTGTCCCCCAACAGTCTCTGTGCCTGAAGCTTGGTTCTTCATATGTAGATGTTGGGAGGTAGAAGGGAATTTTTAATTATTCTGATGTTGGAAGGGATTAAAGTATTTCTCACTGGACCCTGGTAAATTCTAGAGAGGGCAATGTTGGGAAGATCTGAGCATGATCTAATGCGGATCTGGTTTCCTGTTTAGAATATTAGCTCCCACTATTTTGGGGGGACCTACACCAGCGTTTGTGCCATCCTGTGTGTATTCATAGTCACCCAGACTAACAGGTAAATAAATTTCTTCTTTGTACATCTGTCTCAGGTGCTCCAGTATAGTGATGGAAAACTGACTGGTATAAAAGGTCTAGGGGAAAATCCAGATTTACATATCTTCCTTAGAGATGTTTGAATTTAGCTTTGCAGATGCGTATACATGTCACATACCCTGGTGATGTTAGACCTCGGGAGGTGAAAGTCCAAAAGATCCAGTCTTTTCCAGTATTCTCTGTCAGTGCTCTCATATCTGCCTGTTCTTTTCATCAGCAGATGCATAGTGAATAATCTAATTTGACATTTTATGGCTAAAGCCTTTTATTTACTTATTTAGCTTTTTTTTTAAGGATTTCTTTTTAGTTTTTTTGTGTTTGTATGTGTGGAGATATATATACACATATGAGTGAAGTTTCCCCACATAGGCCAGAGAGGGCATTTGATCCCCTGGAGCTGAGAACAGGTACAGGCAGTTGTGAGCAGCCCGAGGTGGGTGTTAGTATCTGAACGCAGGTCCTTTAGAACAGCAAACATTCTCAGTAAATTCTGGAGCCATCTCTCTAGGCCCTAATTAAAACAATTTCTGAGGCAGTGTGAACTGCTGGAGGTGGGGTGGGATTGAGGAGTGTATGCCAATTACCTGGTCCACCTGGCACACCTGGCTGGGGAATGTGCAGGCCCAGCTGATACACATCTCATAATGTGGTTTGGGTCTATGAGCAAAGAAATGGACATTCATACCAGAGAATGAAGTAACTTGCTCGGTGGGATGCCACCATATTTTTTCCAGCTCTTGTAGCCCACATATTGTCTCCTCCTGTGTGTGACCTGTGTTGCACTGGAGCTCTTGAGTAGGGGCACCAGAGAAAGGGATGCTGTACATATGGTATTATGCAGACAGGAGGTGTGCAATTTGGAATATGGCTTCGGGATGCAAAGATCTTAGATGCCAGCTGTGGAGGTGACAGAAGAATGCAGTCTATGTCAAGGTAGGAAATGGGACAAAATGGGACTGCCCTGTTTTATGATAGGGCTGCAGTAGTCGTGTATGTGTGCGTGTGTGCTTGCATGGATGGATGGGTGCATGTGTGTGCGTGTATGTGTGTGTTCAGTGTGATATTACTTCAAATTGGTAGTAAAATGGTTGCATTAGTAAAATAAATTCATGCTTCTATACACACACACGTGTGTGTATATATATATATATATACACTTCTATATCACATAACACCTGTTTATGTAAATTGCCTTCTCGTTTTCTACTTCTGACCTTCACTATTGTAAGATAATAAATAGGCCACTAAGTGTGATTTATAATAGCAGCACGGGAAATGAAAGCATACGTTCTTTTTAGATTCTGTTTCATGAGTTAGAAGTGTAACAAGTCACTCAGCAAAGTAAGGCAAAGATAAATAGGCAAAAGGAAAAAAAATTAAAGAAAAGCCCATTGATACAAAGTGGAAATTAAAGATTCAAACAGTCTCAAGAATGGTTATTCAAGGAAGACACTGGGATCCTAGTAGAAATGATAGCACCATGGTGTTGGCACTCAGCCCTTCTTCCGTCTCTTCTCCCCACCTGTGTGGTACTGGGAAAACCGTCGCTTCAGCAGCCAGTAGACAGGCAAACAGAACTGCAGCTTCTGGTCTCCCCTTCCACCACACGCGCGCGCACACACACACACACACATGCACACACACACACACACACGTGTGCGTGCTTGAGCCACTGCTTTGACCTGCCTGATAGCTTGCATAATAGCCCCTTTCTGGAGAGGTCTTTATCTGGTCTGACTTAGCTACCCTCTACTGAGTAGCTGTTGAGAGCAACCGGTGACCACTTAAAAATCATAGGTGTTTGAAAGCCAGGCGGTGGTGGCGCACACCTTTAATCCCAGCACTCGGAGGCAGAGGCAGGCGGATCTCTGTGAGTTCAAGGCCAGCCTGGACTACAAGAGCTAGTTCCAGGACAGGCTCCAAAGCTACAGAGAAAAGGAAGGAAATGTCCGTTGGGGATTCTGAAAAGCACCAATACATTTCTGAGACTCTAAATGGTCCGTGGCTGCTAGGAAATACCTCCATAGGCCCTTAAATATTACCTGTGGCTCACCTTGTACAAGCCAGAAGTGAAGATGAAGGTAGAGTTATAAACTGTCAAAGGGAGTTCAAGGACAGGCTCCAAAGCTACAGAGAAACCTTGTCTCGAAAAACCAAAAGAAAAAAAGAAAAAAAAAACTGTCTGGGAGTGTATTAGAGGAGTGTTTTCATTCTCCCTGCCCACACCACACACCCCCACAAGAAAGGCTAGACATTTCTCAGTTCAAGGTATTTAAAGACATCTCTGTTCAATTATTAGGGAACCACAAACTAAGTAGAAACTTAATATGCCACATGGGTCAGAACATAGGGAGTTTATAAGACTAGTTCAGAAACTCAGTAACCCCCAAACTAATGGAAGTGGGCAGAAGGGGAATCTAGAACTGGTTATATTGTATTTAAAATGTCAGATTTTTGATAAAAATTAGAAGATTATCCAAAGAGATGGGGAATATGGCCAATACAGTGTGTGTGTGTGTGTTTGTGTGTGTGTGTGTGTGAGGAGGAAGGCTGTTAAAAACCATCTCTGAGGAAGCTCTGATGTTGGACAGATTATACAAAACTAGAAATAGGTATGACAAATAGACAGGTGAATAGACTTATGAGAAACCATGTCTGAGGCATTCAATGTGGGCCGCAAGAAAACTTAGAGGGTAAGGGCACTTGCTACCAAACCTGATGACCTGAGTGTGATTTTTAGAACATGTAGTGGAAGGAGAGAACTCCTGAAAGTTGTCCTCCAGCCTCTGGACACATGAAGTAGTACTGTTCTAGTAGGGTTCCTGTTGCGGTGATGAAACACCAGGTCGGGGAGGAAAGGGTTTATTTGACTCACACTTCCACATCCTAGTCCCATCATGGAAGGAAGTCAAACAGGGGAGGAACATGGAGGCGGGAGCTGATGTAGAGGCCGTGGAGGGGTGCTGCTAACTGGCTTGCGCATCATGCCTTGCTTAGCCAGCTTTCAGAACCAGCTCAGTGTGGCCCCACCCATAATGGGCTGAGACCTTCCCCCATCAATCAGTAACTAATTGAGAACATGCCCTATAGCCTGATCTTATGGAGGCATTTCCTCAGTTGGGGCTCCTTCCTTTCCAGTGACTTTAGCTTGTGTCATAAAACTGACCAGCATGGGTATGCATGCACCCACACTCGTATATGAACGTATGTGCCCGTGTACACACACTAGAGTACAAGACAACGATGTGAAAGAATAGAATGATGTGTTACCAAATACAAGGTGTGAATAAAGAGATAGTGATTATTCAAGTCCTGGAGGTGAAAGGCATCATAACCAAGGGCAAGAATTTACTACGGGGTTCAACAGCAGATCAGAATTGGCAAAGATGGGTCAAGGGCAGATGGAAAATACATCAAGACTTGATAAACGAGTCTGGTGGTGGTGGTGCACGCCTTTAATCCCAGCACTCAGGGAGGCAGAGGCAGTCCAATTTCTGTGAGTTCGAGGCCAGCCTGGTTTACAGAGTGAGTTTCCGGACAGCCAGAATTATACAGAGAAACCTTGTCTCAAAAAACAAACAAATAAAAAAGACTTGATAAATTGGGAAGTGGTGGCATACGCTGTTAAGTTTAGCACTCAGCAGGAGGAAGCAGGTGATCTTCGAGGCCATTCTGGTCTACAAAGTGAGTTCCAGGACTGACAGGGAAACACAGAGAAACCCTGTCTCAAAAAAACCAAAACTAAACAAACAAGAAGCAGAGTAACAGATACTGGCTTGTAGGTGAAGTTGGATGGGTAGTCTTTCTAGAACACAATATTTAGCTTGCATGTGTTTTAAATGATTTTGCCATGTTTGTTTGTTTTTTGGTGTGATCAGGACTGAACTCTTATGTTTTGTGAAGATCCAGTTTATGATAGAGGTTAGGACCAGAGAACATCCTAGAAACAGGAACTTCCTGTCCTTGAAAGTTAAAGGGAAGTGGAAGGCCAGAGAGTTCAAGAATGACATTTTTTCTTCTGACACTGAGAGCGATGATCATGCCATTTGATACACACAGCAGACTAGATGACTAGTGCTTCATTGATCGCTCGGATTAGAGGCCAGCGGGAATATTCCTGCCCCTTTTCACAGTCAGGTGTTGGTTGATACGCCCATTAATAGGTCACCTGACGTTGGCGGGTACTGAGGCCAACCCAGAACATTTCACTGGTGTTAGTAGTAATTTGAGTTGTATAGACTGTCACATGGAGGCAGAGTTGGTGGCCGAGGTCAAAACGACCATACCCCTAACCTGTAACACGTAAGTGGATAGTTTTCTTTCTGAAATGGTACAGTAAGGATAGACATTAGTTTAGTGGCTGATGAAGCTTTTCTTAGGCTTTGGAGGGATAGGGGAGAAGCTAGACAAAATCGAGCAATGTTCTATGGTGTGCTTCATTTTAGTGGAATATCGGTAATACAAAATAAGGGAGGACAGAGCCGCATAAGTGGACTGAAGGCAGTCACTTTTGTGGAGTGGGGCAAGATTTGGTTCCATCTTCTTTGGTTCCCTTTGTAAGAGTTGGAGCTGTGCTGCTCCAGCCCTTTCCATACCGTGTTGATCGTTGCAAGTACACTAGCCCCTGCAATCCGTCCCCCGTGGGATTGTGTGTGTGTGTGTGCGCGCGCGTGTGCGTGTGTTGATGTATGTATGTGTGCGCGATAGGCAAGGGAGCCAGAGGACAACCTCACGTGTTCTTTCTGTCATCACCTTTTTTAATTAAAAATTCTTTTATTAGTTCTTTCTGGATTCCGTGTATGTTTTGATCATATTCAGTCACACCTCCCCAGCTCTTTCCATATTCGCCTCCCTTCCCTTTGTGTTGTTTATTTATTTTAGTTTTTCTAGATGGGGATTCTTTGTGCTGCCCTGGCTGTCCTAGAATTCACTTTGTAGACCAGGCTGTCCTCGAACTCACATAGATCCACCTGCCTCTGCCTCCTGACCACTGGTACTAAAGGCATCCACCGCCACACCCAGCTTTATTTATTTATTTTTATTAAATTTATCAAGACCAGTTTGTGCTGCCCAAATGGGTGTGTGGGCTTCCATCAGCGCATGGGTGACTTACCAGGGACCATGTTTTTAGGAAAAACTGACTGTCCCTCCACAAGCTAGCAGTTGCCAACAGATCCATGCCTAGGATTTTGTGCCCTCTTCATGCGGGGATTTGGTCTTGGGTTTATACAGGTCTTATGCATGTTGACATGTTGACATCTTGAGTTTGTTGGTGTGTGCAGCTGCCCTGCTGTGTTCAGAAGACATTCTTTCCCTGCAGTCATCTATCACTCTGGGAGTGCGTGATAGCTCTTGGATACCCAGGCAGAGTGTGGGAGACATTACGGTTCTGTGGGAGTCTCATGATAATTTCTAGCTGCCATCCTGGAGCCTGCTGAGTGGACAGGATCGGATGCATCATTTTGGGAGCCTTGCCTCCAGGAGATTTCTTATGTTACTGCAAGACCAACCCACACCCAGAATCCATTATTGGATTACTGCCCTTGCCTGGGCCACAGAGAGCAGTGTTTGGGCTTTTTGGAGTCATTTGATCATAACTGTGGTCCCAGCTTGTACCAGTTTTCCAACCCAGAAATGCTGGATGACATTTGGCACATTTTGGTTGTCACTCTGAGGCACAGGAGAGCTAGAGGCAACTACTGAGTAGAGACCAGGAATCCTGCTCAGCATCCCATAATATGCTAAACAGCTTCTTCTAAGAGAAAGGCATCTGAACCAAAATAAATGTCAGGTTGACAAACTTTTTTTTTTTAATTTTTTTTGGTTTTTTAAGGCAGGGTTTCTCTGTAGTTTGGAGTCTGTCCTTGAACTATCTCTTGTTGACCAGGCTGGCCTCGAACTCACAGAGATTCGCCTGCCCCTGCCTCCTGAGTGCTGGGATTAGAGGTGTGCACCACCACCGCCTGGCTGACAAACTGTTTTTTTTTTTTTTTTTTTTTTTTTGTCTGAGAAGAAATTTTCTAAGAGAGAGAAAACAAAACAGAACAGAACGAAATGACAACAACAAAAAACTAAAAATCAAAAAAACAAACCATGCCATGAAGTTGGCTTTTAAGAGCTTGGTGGGCCCTTGGGCACTCATCTCTACCGTTTACCTGGTTTCTGCCAGGTTCGTATTTATTCCCCAGGAAGTGCCTTATTTAAAATAAGCTGTTTTTACAAAATGTTTCCAAGTCAGTGATGGCCAGCATCAAGTGAGCTAACGTGGGAAAATAGCGCCATGCATGCCCACTGGCTTCTTGCAGTGCGTCTTAGCATTATGTAACCCAGGAACACAGAAGACGGTGCTTAGGGCTTGAGGCAAATAGTAAAGCACAGCTCTACTGCAGATAGCTGAGTTCAGGGCGTGCTCTGCGGGTGGACAGAGATGTGGTGTGTGGGAGGATGCTTGTATCTCAGCAGCTGTCCTGAGTAGAACGCCCCGGAGGGCCCATTGAATGGGGGACATTATTCTTCACATACACTTAAGTTGGCTGTGAAATAAATAGCTTTCCTATCTCTTTTCAAAGATGCCGTGTATGTGTGTGTGTGTGTGTGTGTGTGTGTAGGGACACGTGTGAGTGTGAACATGTGGAGGCCAGAGGTCAAATGAAGGCATATGTCATTCTTCAGAAGCTGTCCACCTTGTATTTGAGACAGTCTCTCATTGGGACCTGTGGCTTGCTGATTAGGCGAGACTGGCTGGCCGGCGAGCCCCAGAGATATTCCCATCTCTGCCACCTGAGCACTGTGAATACAAGCATGTCATCACACCTGGCTTCTTACATGGGTCCTGGGGTCGGAATTCAGGACCTCATGCCTTCATAGCGAGCAGTTTGCCAGCTGAGCTGTCTCCCCACTCTTAAGGGATGTATTTTAATTAATGCTTGATTACCTAATCTATATTTCCCTGGTATTTAAGGAAAGAATATTTAAATCGGGATGGTGTGGAGAACATAAATCAGGGATGGGGATGTCTGGAGGGAGAGTGAAGGGAGTTGGTGTGGAATAGGATTTTCTTGGAGGGAAAAGGGTCATATTGGCTAGGTCGTTCCTTGTTTAGTTGACTCAAGGACCATATGGCAGGGAAACTGCCTGCCGGGTTGGGTTGACTGGAAATGGTCTTAATTGCTGGAGGAGTGGCTTTGTTTCATGTCTTATTGAGGAAAGGGAGCCTCCACTTGCATTGGAAAGATGAAGTGAGACAGAGACTGGAATGGTGTCATAGCCATTTTCTGGGCAGGGCAAACGCTAAGTGCTTCTCTTCCTATGGTGGAGAAAACATTTGGGGCTGGGTGTGGCAGTTAGCCGAGGCCTTGGTACCCAAGGTGTGGGAGCTGGGAATCCAACCTGACTCAATTGACAAAGCAGATAGTGCTCCATCCAGCTCCTCCCATCGTAATTTTAGACCTTACCTGTAGTAATAGGGGCGGCAGGGCTGCGTCCCTGGCACCCCAGCCGCCCGCTCGGCTAGCTTATGCCCCGAAATAATTACACAGACACTGTATTCTTTTAGACACCGCTTGGCCCTTTAGCCCTAGCCCTTAGTGGCTAATTCTGTTATCCTGATCAACCCATCTCTAATAATCCGTGAGAACCGGTCTTACCGGGAAGATTCTAGCCTATGTCCATCCTGGGTCGGAGCTTCATCCTGGGAGTGGGGCATGGCGTCTCTCTCAGGCGTCTGCTCCTGAGAGGAGAGCTGTCGAGACTGAGCTCACTTCCTCTTCCTCCCAGCGTCCTGTTCTGCCTACTTTTCCCACCTATCATCTAACCAATAAAATGGGCCAAGGCCGTTCCTTTATTAGCCAATGACCTTCCTCCATCATTTCCCCTTTTTCGGTTTAAACAAAAAAAGGCTTTAACTTTAACATAGCAAAATTACATATAACAAAACAGTTATCAAGTAAAAGTTACAATAATCTTTATCATAACTAAGGAAAACTATAACTATAACTAACTATTCTTAACTCCATCAAAGACTCCAGAAAGATACAATACTACCTAAGCAAACAAGAAAAAAGCAACTTTTAAAACTCTAGAATTGACAAAGACATCTCGCTACCTGGACAGTCACCCAAAGTTCCTCTGTACCATTGGGGCATCCATCTTCAGCCTTCAGGCCCATGGTATCCAGCAGACATTTCCATAAAGCAGGAAAATTCAGAGTCAGTTCAGTCACTATCTGTTGTGTCCTGCAGAATGTCTCGCAGACTCTTTCATGAATCAGGAACCCCGAAAGATCATCTCACCTTAGGCAAGTTCAGTCGTCCTCTCTTTGCGGGTTCTCTGTGTCCAGTTTATGCAATAGTCCAGGCAAGAGCAGTTTCTTGCCCAAATGGCTATCAAACTCCATAAGGTGCCTCTTCGATGCCCATCTTCCTCTTGAAGTACATTGGTGCTGCCAGGAGCAGAGTGTCTCATTGCCATGAAAAGTCCTCAGTTATTAAAACATTAAATGTCCTATTCTGTAATCTTTGAAAGACATGAAGAATGTCTATCTAAAATATATCTCTATATATCTAGAAAATCTAACTAACATGACTACAAGCTTTACTATTATCGATGATTATCCATTAACAACCTATATTTATTAATTATACAGTACATATTTAAATGAACTACACAATCACAATACCTTAATCAAAATCAGAAACACTTATACATATAACAAAATTGACCTTAAATCTCTATCAATAAAGCAAAATCTATACTAATGTAAATTAGTATCTATATCATATCCCCCTTAAAATGTAAAAGAACGTTTATAAACCATATTTGGGAATATGGGCGCAGTTATTTCTCTCCAAACTGCTTCCTGCTGAATGGGGGCGTTGTTAATTAGGTCTTTCATGGTATAACCTGTGTGCTAGTTCCATCTCAGTTGGCAGTTGAGCGAAGCAATTTTTTGAAGGCGTTCACACCAACCCTTCAGGAGGGCGTGGTCCATCATACCAAATCGGAATAGAAGAAATGAACAGCGTCTCATCCTCTGTGAAAACAAAATAAGAAACTCCTTTCCAAAGTATCATATCCTTAGATCCAAACTCAAAATATCTATGTTGGATTAGTTCAGAAGCATTTATAAACAAATATCTTTTAGTAGCTTTTGCTCTTTCCTCAGCATTCAAATAATTTAAAGAGAGCATAATAGCATACAGTATCAAAATTATCTGTGTATTTTCCATCTTTGTGCAGCTTTGTTTTAACCTCTATTTTGTTTATTTTTACTTTTTTAACTCTTTGCTTTTTGAGACAGGTTCTCTGTATCTTTGACCTGAAGTAACTCTGTAGACCAGGCTGTCTTTGAACTCTCAGAGATCCGCCTGTCTCTGCCTCCCAGGCATTCGGGATTAAAGGTGTACACTGCTACACCTTGAACTCACAGAGATCTGTTTGTCTCTGCCTTCTAGGCACTGGGATTAAAGGCGTGTGCTACCACACACAACAACTCTCTTCCTTTTTTTGTTTTTTACTTTAAGAACTTCAACTTTTAGTCTGCATATATTTTTAACACACTGTAAACCATTTAAAAATTTTCTTTGTCTTTGAATCTCTCTTTACTGTATATCTCTCTTTTTCTGACCACAAGAGCCTTTAATTTACCAAGCAATATCAGTAGGATTAAAGGCGTGGCTTTGCCAGCTGGATCCAGCCCATTCCTTAGCTTTCCAGCCTCGTGGCTGAGGTACTGGCTGTAGCCAGCAAGCGAGCTTCAGCAGCCTGTGCTTGCAAACCGCACAAACTGCTTGCGTAAAAGAGTCAGAGTTTGTCCTGGCAGGACAGCCCAGAAAGCCGGCATTTTTAAACGGCGCAGCTTTTTTCCTGCTACGGCTGAAAACCGAAAAGCAGGTGTTCAGCTTTTCGTCAACACCGTTTAAGTGTTTCGTGGCAGGACCTCTTAATGAGCTGCAGGCTTTGCAGCTAAAGCTGAGTCAGGAAGCCTCTCTTAGATGAAAGCGCATGCTTGCCTCTAACAAGCAGAGCAGACCCGAGAACACAGCGAGTCTAGTTGCCATCAAACAAATCTTAGCACTTTACTCCAAATGCTCTATTCAAAAGCTCTGTCTTCCGCAGGAGCCAGACAGAGATAGCAATGGCGGCACAGCCCCAGGAAGTCGCGCTTTAAAATGACACAGCGTTTTTTCTGCTACTGTTGCCGAATCAGGAAATCTCTCTACACTTACCCAAACAGGAAGACAAAACAACAAAACAAACAAAGTAACCTGACTCCACCCACCACAAAAGATGCTCCTACAGTCCCCTCCACTCCCAACCATCCTTCAGCCCTGAAGAGCATAGATGCCCCCAGTACCCATATGCCCCTGCTCCCCTGCAAGAGGCTTTCTACAGTCCCTAGGCAAGAAAGTGGACAAGACTTTAGGGTTCAGAGGCAGGCTGCCTGCATCCCGTTGAGATGTATCCCTTACCATTCATGAGCTGGGCAAGTCGTGAACCTTCTTTCTAAGCCTCAGTTTCTTCATCTATGTAATTGGAATAAGAGTAGTACCCACCTTGTAGGGTGTTGTGAATAAGTTCACAGTCCTGAGGTCGGGGCCTGAAACACAGTGCAGCAGTCCGTGTTTGCTAAACAAGACTGTGTGTACATCCTTATGTCGTCCCTCCCGATACTCATGGCTACTGTCATCCTGATTCCAGAAGTCCTTTCCCCTTCTGGAAGCTCAACACCCAAAATGTTATGCGTAATTCTGAGGAGACTCAATGGTCCAGGTACCACATTCTTGGTAGATAAAGAAAGAAATGAAGGAAACCCCATTGAGAAACATCAGGGAGTAGTTAGCACAAGGATACTGGATATTCACAACCAGAGTTGAGCTTCCCATGGCAACTGCCTGCTCAGCGTATGCTGGAGCCAGGCTGGCAAGTCATTCCTCCAGGCATACGTGCAGCCAAAACACCCGCACGCATAAAATAAAAGTCAACTTTAAGCTTCTGAAGGAATTGTCAGTGGACAAGGAGAAGTGTGGACAATGAGGCAGTGTGAGGAGGGAGGGGACTCAGGCTTTCGTGGGTGTCCCTTTAGGTGAGGAATGGCCTGGACAGGGTCCCAGGCACCAGCTCTGAAGTCTACACAGGTGATCCACACAAACCCATTGAAGGTCGAAGCTCCGGCCAATGCTCTTTTGACGTCATAGCCTTTGAGGCTTGGATCTCCCCAGTGGAGCTTGTGGCTTTGGTATGGGCAGGACAAGAGGACTGTTTCTGCTGGATACCTCATCCCTGAAGACAGTGCTGGTCTGGGAAGGTGAGGAGTTGCCTGTTTTTCAGTGTGAGTCTCTTCCTGGTTAATTTGTGTACCCAAATTCATTTTGAGAAAAGCTCTGCCTGTAGAGAACAGGAAAAAGTTCCTTATTTCTGTCCCTGTTGGTTCCCAGGACCCAATCTCAGGCCTCACTCTTCAAAAACACACCCACCCTGTTCTCAGCGGGGAGTCAGGCTTGTTGTGCACCACTGACTCCGGAGAAGGAAGCAATGAACACTGTTTATTGGCTGGATAAGGCAGAGAGCAAGTTGGAGACACTAAAGGGTCTGCGCTGTGACAGAGAATGGTGCCGCTGCCTGGCTTGTGCTGCCCGTGTGGACCTGGACCAACTGTTCACCCCTTCTTCTCCCCAGAGCAACCCACCAGCTGTGAAGAATAAGGCTTGGGGAGCAGGAAAGGTCCAGTTGAGATGGGACAACAGGTGACCATTGTCAGAGAATTCAAGCAGCCGGAATTCCGCGCACGGTCACTCCAGAAATCAGGCATCTCCTGGGTGCTCAAAGTGTCTGTGTGCTGAGTACGATGACTTGTATCTGCTGTTTTCCAGGAATTAAAAACTTCCAGTATTACAGCTGCTTTGTGGGTGAGACAGGTGTGTGTAGGCTTGCTTTGGAGACAGAATCGCTTTTGGGGAAATGCATCCCAAATTTGAAACAACTGCGCTGCTTTGTAATGAAATCCATGCAGGAGATTGGTGGTCATTTGTTCAATAGGATGTCTGAGCACAAGGAAATCTGGATGCTGTAATCAGTTCAGTCAACACCAAATAAAGCAGAAACCTGTGTGGCCCTGCCCTGCCGCAGAGTGTCTGTGTGTTTGCTGTATGTCTTTGCTCTTCTTCTGAACCCCGTAGTTCAGTCTGTCCCTGGCCAGTGCACTTAACTGATTAGCATAGAAAAAAATTAACAGTTGACTGACTAGGTGGGGGAGGGAAACTGGGATCAGAATTTGTTTGATTAAAAGATACTTTCTTTTCCTTTTTTATGTCTTTTTATTTTATGTGCACAGGTGTTTTGCCTGCATGTATGTGTGAGGGTGTCAGGTCCCCCAGAACTGGAGTTAACAGATAGTTGTGAGCTATCATGTGGGTCTTGGGCATTGAACCCCAGTCCTCTGGAAAAACAGCCAGTGTTCTTAACCATTGAGTCATCTCTCCAGCCCTGAAAAAGATATTAAAAAAAAAAAAAAGAGTAGTCTGCCAATGCTGAACTGTCTGGTATCGTCAGCCGCTTCTCCAGGACAAATGTGTTTTGCAGAGAATTCAGGCTACCTCTTTCCCAAGCACACCCTCCTTCTAGTCAGTTGTAATGACCCAATCGAATAATTTCTCATTATAGTTGACAAAGCTGCTTTTTGGAGTAGAAAAAAAAAACACACCATCTCTGTTATTTAGAGTTATAGAACAGAAAGTGACTGGAACCCAGGATTAAAGATGTAGCTTGAAATATTTAATTCCAGTTCTAAATAATAAATATTGTTTGTCATGTTGGGATAATTCTGTTTACACATTTTATGTTGCCCTTTAAATTACAAAATCATTTTTTTAGAAAAGTTGTTTTTTTACTTTTTAAAAAAGATTTATTTATCACACATATAGTATTTTGCATGCAGGCATGTTTGCATGTCAGAAGAGGACATAAGATCTCATTAAAGATGGTTGTGAGCCATCATGTGGTTAGCTGGGAATCGAACTCAGGACCTCTGGAAGTGCAGGCAGTGCTCTTAACTCCTGAGCCATCTCTCCAGGCCCTAGAAAAGTTTTTAATAAACTTAAAGAGTGCAAATACTTGTATTTTGTGAGGCACACTTTTACACTCCTCCTTTTCAAAGGTTCTTTATAGTTTCTCATAATGACTCACAGGGAGGTATATTTTGTTAGGAACCTGAATGCTAACTAGAAATCTTTCTATTTTCATTTTTGTATTTGTGTGATGTGTTGGTGTGTGTGTGTGTGTGTGTGTGTGTGTGTGCATATGCGCTCTGTGCTTGTGCCCATGTGTGCACCTGTGTGCATACGTGCATGCATGTGCATATATTCATGTCTGTGGTGCATGTGTAGACCTTAGAGCCCCACTGTGGGTGTGGGTCTTCACGTCTACGCTCTTGGAGACAGGCTTGAGTGTTAACCTCAGGGCACACTAGTCACCACCCATCTCTCTGTAGGAACACTGAGACTGTAGACATAAGCTACAGCGTTAACTTGCTGGGGATGCTGGGGATCCCAACAGGCTTGAACAGCAGGCACCTCCTCACTAAGCCATCTTCCCAGCCCGCAATAGAAATCTGAATAGACTCTGACTTACAGAGGTGTGCGTATGTGTTAATGGTGTGTGTAGCTCTAGTTTGGCAGTTTAGTATAATAGAGGCTTGGTAATTGCTCACGGAATGAATGAACAGAAAGCCTGTGATTGTAGAGAAAGGTGCGGTGTGTGTGTGTGTGTGTGTGTGTGTGTGTGTGTGTGGTGCTGCAGTGGATTAGACAGACTATTGATACAATACCTATCTACAGCTCACCATGTGATAATGTAGCTTGAGCTGTTTATCTTACTGATTACGTCTTGTGGCATTTTGAGAGTCAACACAGTCTCCCTGTAGTGCTCAAACCTTAAGGTGGACCTGTGACTTTTAACTCAGGCAAAAACAACCCAGATGTTAACTTCGGAGTAGGAGCAAAACATTGTCTGTCTAAAGCACAGATATTCCCAGTCCTGAAAGGAACGACGTGACACAACCAGTCGTATAATGATCTGTGGTGTATGAGCCCACCGACACAGGAAGTCCACAGTAGGCAAATACAAAGATACAGGTGCTGATGGTTCATTGGTGTTATACAGGACTCCCAGAGAGACAGAAGGAAGGTCAGTGGCCTTTATGGTGGGTGGTGCTGGTAACTGCTGATACTATAAACATTCCCCTAGGTTTTGAACTTTTTCCAAAAGTAGGTGGTTGTCCAGCCCCAGAGTACCCAGAATACTATCGTAACCTTTGTAGGATATAATTGTCTGATGGGAATTATTCTGCAAAGAGGCTGCTAGGAACTGGGTAAGCACTGGCATTGTGGGTGGCAGGTCCTATAGTTCACTGTGGCTACCATAATGAAATACCACACCAGAGACTGAAACAGCAGAGATTTGTGTTCTCATAGCTCTGCAGGCATTGGAAGTCTAAGATCAGTGTGGCACAGGGATTGGTTTCATTCCAGGTCTAGCTCCTTGGCTTGTAGGTGGGGCCGCCTTCTCACATGTCGTGAAAAGAGCTTATGTGTCCACATGCTGCCAGTCAGACTGGATGGGGCCCACCTCTGGGGTCTCATTTTAACCTAACTTGTTTTAAGGCTGCCAATAAATACAGTGTATTTGAGGTCGTGGGGGCTAGGACTTCAAAACTTGCACTTTCCTTGGGGGGCAGATGTTAAATCTCACCGTTTTGGTAGTTATCTTGCTATGTGAGGACCTGATGCATGGAAAGCTGTATGGGCCACTGGCTTGGCAGCAGTGAGAATGTGGTACTCAGTCTCTGGAGAGCCATTCTGGAGTGTGTGTGTGCGTGCGCGTGCGTGTGTGTGTGCGTGTGTGTGTGTGTGTGTGTGTGCGTGTGTGTGTGTGTGAGACGGGGGGGGGGGCACGAGACGACCGAGGGCGACACCATCAAAGCAGAAAAGGCCAAATTAATGCCTGGAGGTGTACTGATGGAAGAGGCTAGAAGGATGGGGTCAGATGCACAAGATGAATGGGCAAACAGGAAGTAAAAGAGTTGGAGGGCTTGCAAAGGCAAAGTAAGCTCAAGGCAGGGACAGGAGTTTTAGCGAGGATGTCATCGCCCACAACCTTCTCAGTCCCCTCACATGGAATGGTGGGGACATTTGGTAAATGAACCCGAAGCCCCATTGCTGACTGAGTCTCACTGGTTCTGCTTCAGGCGCTGTGTTAATTTCCAAGCAGAGCACTGTCCGTGGTTCTCTTCTCAGTGGCCTCGGTGAACTAGTCATTTCTTCCCTTGTTACAGAAGAATATTTTATACTAATTAACCACAGAGTCTCCCAAGAGATTTATTTTTTCAGGACCTTGAACTAGAGGTTGAGGAGAGACAAATGCGCTTCGTAATCATTCGTGTTGACTCCGATTGTACGTATTTTCCAGCTGGCTGCTTGGCCGGTGGATGGCTGGATTTTTCATAATTATGATTTTGTGTTTTACCTCATTTAAAACCATTAGAGCGTGGGGGAATTACTCTTTGGTTCCGGCAGATTTCACTCAGATACTGAAGTTCGAGTTGTGCTTCCTGCATTCTTCATCTTGACTTATAAGCACGGAACACCCTCGGCCGGAGCTTCTTTGGGTTCTGTATAATGCCTGCCACCCAGATCATTGGGAGGGAATGGCCCTGGAGTGGCTGCCTCTCTAACTGCTGTCTAGCTCTCTCAGATATAGCGGTAACCCAGAGGGAAGGAGGTTTTCATATTCAAGAAAGACTTTGGAAGAATTCCCAAGAACCTAACCCCACTGGGTCACTGTGGAATATGTGTGGGTGGGCAGGAAGTGGGGGCAACGAATGTCAGGAAGGAGACCCAGAGACCAGGGCAGGAGAGGGATGTTTGCATGCTGTGTCTTCCAGTGGGTATTTTCGGATCATTTGAATGGATGACTCATTTAAGAAGCCAAGCTCTGTATGTGTGCACACGTGCGTGTTACGCATGCATGTTTGTGCCCGTGTAGGTACCTGAGCGAGCCAGAGGACATCCTCAGGTGCCTTCTGCTTTCTTTTCCAGACAGAGTCTCTCATTGGCCTGGAACTCATCAAGGAAGCTGGACTGGCTGGTTAGCAAGCCCCAGGGATCCTTTTGTCTCAGATTTCCCAGCATTGCGACCACAAGCCTGCACTGGCTTCTTAAAATGTCTTTTATTTTAAATATGATCCGTGGGGATTAGATCTGTCCACTCCGCCATTTAACAGTTGAGCTCACCTCCCCAGCCACGAAACTGTTGTTTTCTGGAAACTTTACATTGGAAATCATGTGTCCAGACTCTTAGTCCTTTTACCTTTTTGGTTTGTTCTACTACATTGTCAGGACTGATGGTCACATGGCCTGTGTAGTTTAAGTGTAACCAGGCTTTGAGTTGGCTTCCAATGACTTTTCTACCGAGAAAAGCATTTTTTAATCAAGGCAATTAGAGGAGGGATAATCTTGAAAGTTTATTACTTTTTTTTTGAGGGGGAAGGGGGAGTGTATAATTAGTATATTTATGTAAAGCTGTGTAGCACACATATAAGTAAAATAAAATTAAAAAAAGTCTTTACAGAAAATCCCGCTTTGGCCACCCCAGAACTTTGTGGAATGATGTGGTGTTGTAATTGCGTGTTGATGAGCATGCAGTGTGGTATTTCACTGCATGTTCACAGTGTATATGGAACACATCGTGGCCAACCTCATGCGGGCACAGTTGAGTGATGCACCTTGTGAGCCACTGTGACATGCTAGCGCTAGGGGCTCAGCTCAGCTGACAGACCACAGTGTCTGCTGTGACCTTCAGCTGCAGTTGCTATTTATTCGGTTCTTATGGAGTTAGGTCTCCCAGGTTGACAGTTAGCGTGTATTTACTTCTTGTCTACTGTTATTAAAGTATGCCACTAAAAAGACTAAGAACTTTATGGTTATGTTTTGCATAAATGCGCTGGGGGCATCGCTTTATTATTCGATGCCCTTACTATAAATTGTCTAGAGAGGTGCCCTGCCCCCTTCCTGTGCAAGAACCTGGTTTCCATAGTTGCCCTGGCTATGAGGAAGACGAATGAAACGTTGTGGTTTAAGTGTGGTAATTCCGTTGGCCTGCCTGACTGGCATATCTCTATCCTCTTCCACTTAGTATGTCTCTGTGAGATGTTCCAGTCTATGTGGGGGAACAAGAGTCAAGTACACACAAACTCCACCGATACCCATCCGGGTATCTAGCTTGCTCGCCTCACACCCTTGCAGGTGTCCAGGGTTCAGCAGCGGACAGGTTGAAAAGGTCTGTGTGTCCCTGCACGGGCAGCCTACGAATTAGAGACTATTTCAGTTTTCACTTGGGTGTCTGGAAGCTGTGGTCTCAGAAAACAAGTTAATCCTCAGGCTTGGCCTCCCCGTCCATTCAGGGTTTGTTTCTCATTCTCTGTGTTGATGCAGGAAATGACTGGACAAAACGCAGCTCCCGAGGCTTTGGGAGTGGTTGTTGGGAGTGCTTGAGACAGGAAGATAAGAGGTTTGGAATGGCAGCTGACTTTCCGGAGGCCCTAGATTCAAATGGCTTTTAGTATACCTCTTAAGGACCCAAGGGGGATGGGAGATGCAGGATCCATCAACAACATCTCTAGCTAAGTCTGTTCTAATCAAGATGCCACAGCCTGGGTGGCGTAGGTGACAGGTGTCTATTTGCTCACAGTTCTGGTGGGTGGGACCGCAATGCATGGTGTGGTCCTGCTTGTTTTCTCCTGTGCCCCTCTCCTTCATTTGTTGATGGCCATCTTCTCTCCATTGCCCACAGGAGTTTTCAGTTGTGTGTCTGTATCGTTAATCTCCTTGTACAGGACCTACTGGAATCTGGCCTGCTCCGGTGATGCCATTAACCCTCGATGTTAACTAGAATATGAAAGGCTGTGTCTCCTTAGTGCAGCCACGTTCTCAGATAGGAGCTCAGGGATGGACAGAGTTCAGTCTTTTGGGGATGACTGTGACATTTTGGGGGTATTTCTATTCTTGGCCTGTAACCTTGGCCTTGGAAACAGTATGTGGAAAATTTAGAGGCTCAGTGGAAGGCAGAATTGCTAAGTGTAAATTATTTTGAGAGCTGATGTGAGGACTCAAAAGTGTATGACACTGTATACTAAGATATGTTGGACCAGGTGTGTGTTATTAAACACCTTTAATTCCAGCGTTTGGGAGGCAGAAGCAGGTAGATCATTTAAGTTTGAGGCTAGCCTGCTCTACCTAGGGAGTTCTAGGCCAGTCAGGGCTACATAGTGAGACCCTGCTTTGTTTTGTTTTTTAATTTTTGCTGGGTTTCTTCCATTTTCTTGAGCCAGTCACCATTTCTGATTATACTGACATTAATACGTATGAGGTTTTTTGTTTTTTTTTTTTGGGACAGGGTTTCTCTGTAGCTTTGGAACCTGCCCTGGAACTAGCTCTTGTAGACTGGACTGGCCTCAAACTCACAGAGATCCACCTGCCTTTGCCTCCCAAGTTTTGGGACTAAAGGTGTGTGCCACCACTGCCCGCCACCCACCCATCCATCAATCTATCCTTCCTTCCTTCCCTTCTTTCTTTTCTTTTTTTGAGTTTTATTAAATGTATAGATGAGGCTTTTGGATTTTGTCTCTTTTAGAACATCTTTTATGGAGGCATGCTGTTCAAGAATACACCGACTGATAGCAGACTCTTAGCTGGGATGAGAGCTGGGATGTCCTCTTGTCTGGAGTCCCCACAGATGACCTCTCCAGGGAGCTGATGGTGGCATGTCCTTGCTGGCCAACAGCTCTTTTGGGAGAGTAACATCATCCTCATTCTTAGGTGTATGACATGTTCCCCCTGCCTTATCCACTGTAGACCTAAAGAAGCAGCCGTGAGCCTGAATTTTCATGATAGCCTCCTGAGACCCTTCTGGATCCCACGAGCATCTCCCGCTCCCGCTACACCCTCACTACCACCCTCATTAGTTTCCATAAACCACGAGCCAGTTGGCCTGTGTTGTTCTTATGTGTGGTGACTACAGTTTGGCACAGCGATGGAGGGAATGTTCCGGAGCTTTCCAACCCATCATAGTAGGCAGAACTTGGGCTTTGGAGCTTCTTTGGTTTTAAGTTAATTCTCCCTATCCTTAGGATAATGATTGAACCTGCTTGGACCTGCCCCCATGCCCTCATTTATAAAGGAACTAAAATGTAAGGAGATAGGACACACATATTTTCTGATGGGGTAGGGGTGTGGTATCCCATCTGACTGGCTGCTGGTGGACAGGTACGCCCTTAAGGGGGAGCTTCTTATGAGCCAGAATTTTGGGTGGATTCATTCATTTAATCTCCACCGAAACCTGTAGTGTATGTGTTTCGTCTCTGCTTGGCATTAGCGTTGGAACCCAGCAGTGTTGGCTGCAGTTGCTAAGAGAAGCTGGGGTTTCATGTGGGGTGTGCAGCATCTGCTTTCTCACCTGCAGTGCTGTGTTCTGCTAGCACACTTTGGCATGAGCCTTGTCTTGTGTAAATACACGCACAATGGTGTCATCAGTGTTGCCTGAGACTGTAGGAATTCCTTTGCTTATTATATATTACTGCAGACTCACTTTGGCAATAGGAGCCAGGAATGTCTGGGGAGGTAATTTGTCTCCTCCTACCCTAGTTCTCTGGCTTTTGGGCTCCCATGTAGGATGACACACTGACCCATTAAATGTCATATTTGAAAGCCTCGAGTCTGTCGAGTATCTATCAGGTATTCTTTTTAGCTTGGTGTCAGCCCCAAGCGTGGCAGACAAGTCCTTTAAGAACTCAGTTAAGCCAGGTATGAACTTGTGATCCCAGCTTCGAGGGAAGCCAGGGCAGGATGATTGCAAATTCAAGGCTAGCCTGGGTATCTTAGACCAAAGTAAAAAGATGGCTGGGGATGTACAGTTCAGAGGTAGAGAACTTGCCTCGCACACCTGGGGCTCAGGGTTCTAAGCCAGTACTGAAAGGAAAAGAAGTTACAAATGCAGATAAAAGGTAGGGTGGCATGGGATGGGTAGAGTCAGGGAAACCTAATCCTTGCCACCCACACCCTCCTTTCAGACTGGGATATCTAACTAACTAGAGGATATTGGCAGTGGAGGAGATAGAAATGTGGACACTAAGCAGTGCAGACGCTCTTTTTGCCTGTGAGATCGATAGCAGGATGCTGGAGTTGGGTATGGATGTAATTTCCTAGCTGTGGAGGCAGAGATTGTGTGTAGAATGAAGGGAAGTTGCCGAGGAACTCTGAAATTGAGAATACAGTCTGGTGGTACCCCGGATGCCATGGGTATCCCAGGGGCAGAGCAGAAGTCACAAGTGTGAACAGACAGAGAAGGAGCATGGGGCAGGAATCTCCGGGGATACTTCAGAGGTACCCATGTTATATGAGGAATGTGTAGGACTAGTGGATGTGAGTGGGAATCTTGTTTTGCGGTGAAGACTAGAAATTACATGATCTGGAAGGTTTCAAAGCACTAGTCTCTTCCCTCTTAAAAGCTGTTTGACTCTTATTTGCGGTTTCCTTCTTAAAGTAATAATAATATGAATGATGCTAAGGCATCCCTCCCCCAGACATTTTAGTGAGTGTGCAGGGTAGGTCATCAGTTATAAGTTCTGAGGTTTTGGGACTGTGTGTTTTGCTAAATAAATAATTAGAATTTTTTTTCCTGATCATTTAATGTGGAGTATTTGAAGAAGTATTAACCTGGCAGGCACCTTGAATAACTAAAAGCTGTTTGGTAAGCATGGGAAAGGTAGTAACTACTCGTGTTTAGTCAGGCTCTTGGCCTGTCAAAGCCAGGCAGTAAGCGCCTCCCCAGGGGCTGGCTAGATTACAGGCTTGAAACAGGAATCAGTGAGTTAGCATTATTTCTAGGTCAGGGTCTGTGTGGTAATTGTGTGTGTTTGTGCACGTATGTGTGCGTGTGTGTACACACATGTATGTGTGCACATGAATCTTTGTCATGTACGGAGGCAAGTAGCTATGTGTGTGCACATATGCATTGTGTGTATATGTGTGTGTGTGCATGTGAATCTTTGTCATGTACGGAGGCATGTAGCTGTGTGTGCGCACATATGCATTGTGTGTGTAAGCGTGTGCGTGTGCACATGTGAAGCTTTGTCGTGTATGAAGGCATGTAGCTGTGTGCACATGTGTGTATGTGTGTGTGTTTGTGTGTGTGTACACATGAAGCTTTGTCGTGTAAGGGGGCATGTGGTATGTTTGGGATGCTGCTATGCGGCCAGGACTAGTGTGGCACCTGACAATGGTGACTTTGTTTGTTGTCGAGGAAGAGAATTTCTGCAGTTGTCCTCACAATGTGTTCCACACTGGAAGGGGATTGTCTGAGCTTATGGAAGAGTGATGGGGGAAGTCCTGGAACAGACTAAAGCTGGGGCAATTACAGTCCCTTTTACCACATTGGAACCATTTTAAAAAGTGCTTATATGGAAGGAATGCTAGATGAGCCTAGGAAACTGGGAGTGTTGCTTAGTGATAGAGTATGGACCTAAAATGCGTGAGGCCCTGGGTCCTAACTAAGTCTGTCTCTCTCTCTCTCTCTCTCTCTCTGGAGGAGTGGGTGGGCCAGCTGAGGTAGTTAGTTGAGGCAGGCCTGGTGTTTCTTGAAACCTGAGCCCCTTCCTTCCTCATGGTTTAATGTGATCACGAACACAAGTACTGTCCACTGTCTACATTCTACATAATGAAGGCCCACTTCTTTACTATAGATTACAAAACCCTTCTCATGGGCCACAGCCCGCAGCTCTGCCTTTCTAAGTTTTCCTCCCAAACTCTGGTCACCCAGGAGCAGTGGGCAGCTGCTCCCATCCCTGCCCCCCATCCTCTCTACAGCTTCCCTTGCTCACCCCTGCCCATGGACCCCTGCTGGAGTGATGACTCTCTTCCTCCACGCATGACCAGGCTGCATAGGAGCTGGTTTTGGTGGGACTGGGTGGAGGGCAGGTGTGTCAGACTTCCATGAGAAAAATGTGTAGACTGCATTTGCTCTCTTGCTCAGACTGCCTCTGAAGAGCACTAGAAGTAGCAACAAAGAGGGAGCCCCCAGCCCTGGTTTGATTGAAATCAGATGCACGGTGTCTCTGTGCTTTTGTCTCATCAGTTCGCTCTTGACTGTTACTGACCGGTAAGCAGGAGCTGGATGTGTTGCCAGGGTTTCAGAGGCTGCTGTCTGTATCTTCAGCAGACCCAGACCTTCTGTGTGCTGCTGCTGAGAGTTTGTGAATGGCCTGTTCTACTCCTTGAATCTTTTTGTCTGCTGTCTGCATGCCACTCTGGACCCTTGGCTCCCGGAAGTGGGGGTAACTGTTGTCCATGAGTATTAACGAGGCCCATACTATGCTTGCACCAGGGCTGTGGAGTGATAAGGGGGGCCATGTGGGACTCTCTGAGAGTATTGGATGCTGGGTGCTGGCCCTAGAAAGGTCCCTGTTGTAAGAAATATCAAATATGAATTTTTTCTATCAGATACTATAAAACTTGTGTTATGATAAGGAATAAAATCTTATCTCCCCTACTGTGTAAGATTTCTATGTAGAAGTTTTAATCTTCCCCTCCTAGTGAAACCTAAGCTTTGTTTACATGGAGGCCCATTGCTCTATTTTAGGAATTTGATGACCTGGAGCAGTGACCCCTTTCTCCTTCCTTCATTTCCTGTACACCATTTCTTTTCAGCCAACATCAACACTTGACATCTGTAAATGTAAATGTCACACGCTTATCAGCATGCATAGCTATTTTGGGATGCCTTCAGTCCTTGGGCCACAGGTTGGACACGTTTTGAACAGTATGGACAGTGGGTAGCTCTGAAGGTACTACCATTGGCAGGGTGTATCCCTCTGTACACGACTGTCTCACCCTCGTGCATATACCTCACCCCTGCACATGGCTGGCTCTTCCTTATGCTCAGACCCCACCCCTGCACATAGCTGTTTTGTCCTTAGGCTCAGACCCCACCCCTGCACATGGCTGGCTTGTCCTTAGGCTCAGACCCCACCCCTGCACATGGCTGGCTCTTCCTTAGGCTCAGGTCCCACCCCTGCACATGGCTGGTCCCTTCATGCACACACTCCTGTCAGAGTCCTCTCATTCAGACTTCTTCAACCCCTCCCTTACTGCAGTTGGAATCTTGTTCCTTCCTCTTCTGCATTTCCACCATCATGGGATCTAAGCAGTCCTTACATGGTGAAGGAACTGGAAAGTGAACAGCTATGGAAGGCGATTTCAGGGTGGATCGTCATGACAGGGTGGTAGGTAGAGAGGCCTGGAAACGTGGGTGGCACAGAATGCCCAGGTCCCAGGGCTCATATAATCTAAGGGAGCACACTCGAGATGCAAGACACAGAGATCAGCCCATCTCAAGGGTTACTTGGAGGACCTCCAGGCGACTGGGATCCTAAGCGTTTGTTGACATCAACCATGAACCTCACTGCCAGTTCCTTGTAGTCATTCCCAGAGGTCCTCTTATTTCATACTGGGAACAATATGCTTACACACCTTAAATTTTGTCAGAAGATCGTCTCTAATGATCATGAGTTTTAGACTGTAGGTTTACAGGATGCTAAGTGTTTAACATTTTGGAACTCCTTTTTTGGGATGAGCTTGCTTCTCCCTGCTGAAAACACCCTTTTCATCTGTGTAGACTCTGTATCGTCAGCAGCGCTGTGCTTGGAAGTGGTGGATTTGCCTTTGCATGGAGAATCACTTCTTCAGGCAGGTCTGATGATTTAAGGCATTCTGTGATGAACTGTATCTAAAACAAATCCCGCTGGCTGTGGATCCACCCCATGAAATGAGGAACCTCAGCAAGTTCTGCAGGCTGCTCCCTGCTTCCAGCACCAGAAGGGCTTTTCCCTTTACGATGGAAAAATACAATCGATCCTTCCCGCAGGCCCAAAATGCCCATAAATCAGAAATGCAATCGTGTTGGGATGTGAATTCTTTTTAGCCTTTATCAGTGTGGAAGAAGAGCAGGCGGCAGTGATCATTTGGGAGTTACTTTTTTTTTTTACAGATTGTGCACTGGCTACTTAAGGCTCTGGTCTTCCAAGCATTAAAGCCGGCGTGTCCTAACGTTTCAGACCAAGCTGGGGCATCTCCAGAGGCGAACCATTTGGAATTCTGCCTTCAGTTACAAAAAAATAAAGGAAAGTGAACGCATGAGGACTGGTTTGTTCCCAAGAATTATGACACAGCCCTCCAGCTCTGTGGCCTTTTCTTCTGCTGGGGAAGAAATGAGACCATTGTCAATTACTGTGCAGAATAATATTTTAGTGCCAGCTCCTTGCAGAGTGCTGTTAAGAACAGGGCGAGAGCTGTAGAGTGTCCTTCTGAACTGTCGCCCAGGCCGCAGGGTGTGCACTTGTGGGCGGCTGCAGGGCCTGTTCCAAGCAGGGGAAGCATTGTATTCCCCAGAGGAATAAACAGTGAACCTAAAATAAACCCAGGCTTAGTTGAACTAATAAAGCACCAGGTAAAAAGTGCTTCTGATTGGTGAAGGACATAGGGACAAAAGCCACGTTTGTCCCCCTCCGCTGCTGCTCAGAATCCTCAGAGCCCCACCCCCAGTCAGCCACCCAGAAGGTGATAGCTTATCTAAGGGTTTATCCTGACAAAGGGCCTTAACTTCTGAATAGATACCTTGTACCAGGTATGCAAGTAGACTGGGATGGTTTACATACTGATCTGCTGGTGTGGAGTGCCAGAGGGAATTTAATAGAAGCATTTGCATACCAGAGGCTGGAGTGAGAGCCTCACCTGGGTGAGCCTAGGGTGGAGGGCCGGCTGGGTTATGCAGTGATGAAGGAGTGAGTGAATGAATGAATGAAGTACAGAAATAAAAAGAGCTGATGGGAGAGTGGCTATTCTCCTCCTTAGTTTTATCCAGAAAATTGTCAAAATAAGGGCAGCAGAGTGCCAAGACTGGAGGGAGGGGAGTGCAGGGTTAAGAGGAGGCTTGCTGAGGTCTGGGCAGGAAGGCCAGCAGCTATGGACTGCCATGGTCAGTCAGGTACTCTCAGCCTGCAGAAGCAGGAAGGAAAGAAGCTGTGTACAGATGCTCTGGGGGTCCTAACCCCACCAGAAGCCACTCTGATGGGCCCTGTGTGGAGTTCAGACTCTGTCTTAAGAGACAAGATAAGAACCATTCCTCCTTTCTCTGCTTTTTTTCTGTTCCCAGCAGAAGTGCCTTAACCTCCAGGCTTCTGAACACGGGCTGTCATGAATGCAGGGGCGTGGTCTCGGGAGTTCGGACTCCTGGGAACAAGTGTCTTGGTTTAGATCTAATGCTGGTTTCCAGTTAATGCACACACACTGTGCCTCAGTTTCCTCATCTGCACAATAGGGATAGCATCTATTTTAGAGTGTCGTTGAACTGTTTGTTGAACTCTATCAATCACTGTGGCCATCAGCAGCACCTGTCCTCAATATCTCAGGGCCCAACCCCAAGCTCTTGCAACTGTTTCCAGAGCTCTCAGAAGCATCCCAGGTTTCCTGTGGAGGCTCCTAGAGGCTGCAGGGTACTTACTGGTCCGCAAGGATGTCAAATGGCTTATACCTTTGAGCTTCAGCTTTTGAGCATGGGAAAGGGGTGCTGACACCCCTCCCTTCTCACTTTTTGTCAGCAGACCCAAGCCATAGTATCCGGTGAGTGGTGTGGGAAGGGCAAGGCCCTGGGTAGGTGCTGGGGGGAGGGTTGGTGGGGCTGACCCTCTGGGCTCCATGTTGCCTGGCGAGGTTCAGACTCCCTGCCTTTCAGGAGCTGGTAAAAGCCTCTCCTCGTAGTACTTGACTTAGGTGCATCCCTGTGCGACAGTTGTGCAGTGTGTCTTGCTTTTCCGGCATAAGTTAAAACACACCACGATAGTCAAGTGAACTTGTTTTCAGATTTTGAATATGTGATGATCTGATTGTCTGGTCCCCGTTTTTGTCCAGGTTCTAAATGTTTGACTTTGTTATGTAAATCACGTGGCCTCGTGCAGAGGGTTCTTTCTGGAGGCTGCACCTGTCCTGTTTTGTAGGTCCTTCTTTCCCTCAGAGCATCCAGCCCACAGTTTTGCTCTGCTAGGTGTTTGACAGCTGTTTGTTAAATGCGCTACTTTAGTCTTGAGTGGCGAAAGCAAGCAGGTCAGAGTCTCTTGAACATAACTGACGTTTGTTGGACACCTGCCGTGTTCTAGACAGCAACTTTCTTCCTTGAGTGTTGCTCAGTGGGAGAGGTACTTCATGCTGCCCAGTGACCATTGAGGACAGTGCCAGGGTAAAGGGAACTTCATCTATGTGATACTAAACAAAGCTACCACCCGGGTACCATCCGAGGGCATAGTCCACATCATAATCAGGTCTGCCTATGGATGTCATATTTCAGAACGTTTTGGATAGCAGAGGTTTGAATTAGGGATTGTCAACGGATAGCATGTATTCAGATATTTCTAAATTTAGACAAATCCGAAATCTGAAATAGTTCTTGTCCCGAGCATTGGGCTACTTGGTATATATCAGAGGAGCTGGAGGATCTATCTAGGGATGGAAGGACGGTTTTTTGGTATTGAGATTTAGGAGGTGTTTGAGGGACTTGGCAGGGACATTTTAGTGCCTATACCCTGGGTAGCATGTCCAGTATAGGAACATTTAAAACCAACTTGAAGCAAGATGGGTGATTCCTTTTTTTTTCTTTTTTTAAGTTTTAGAGAGAAATTTACTGTAGCTTCATTGGGAAGAGAGAGTAAGCAAGAGAGGGAGAGAGAATGTTCTGAGAGACAGACAGACAGACAGACAGAGAATATGCAGAGCTCCTGTATAGTAGGAGTGATCCCAAAAGATGGTCTACCACTGAACCTTAGTACCTTGGTAGTTAATAAGGTGGCCGGAATCTGGGTGGTGGTGGTACACACCTTTAATCCCAGTATACTATGCAGAGGCAGGTGGATCTCTGTGAGTCCAGCCTGTTCTACAGAGTGAGTTCTAGGACAGTCAAGGCTACACAAAGAAATTGTCTCAAAAAAACAAAAACAAAGAAAGAGGGTAGAACACAGAAAAAAAGGAGAAATAGAGACAGTCCATAGCTAAGGAATGTGGAAGGGGAAAACCAGGCAGAGCTACAGTAGGAAAACCAGAGCATTGGTCCAGGTACTTACCCTATGTGTGATTCTTGGCCTGACACATGAGACTTGATAGGTGTTATTCTTAAAAACGATCCCCGGGCAGGCTGGCAGAGCCTGCCATGAGAAAAGCTGCTACAGCTTCCCACCAGCGGGAGGGCACGTGCCACACAGGCAGTGGCAGCAGGTAACAGACACATAAACACAGAAAATAGCTGTAAGTATTTATTAAGGAAGAGGGAGAGAGAAAGAGGGAGAGAGAGAAAGAGAGAGAGAAGAGATAAAAGGAGAGAGAGACAGAAAAAACGCATGCACACGTCAAGGAAGCAGAAAAGAAAGGGGGCCAAGATGGCAGCAGGCAGGTCAGAGGTAATGGGAGTGGGCGTGGCTCGTCCCTTAAAGCGACAGGAAAGCACAACATTCCCAGGTCTTCCTTATAATAAAAAGCAGGAGACCAGGCACCACAGCCCAAAGGAACTGGGGCGGCGAACTCTCAAGACTGCTTCCCGCTGATTGTGGGCGTCGTCTTTGGGGGGGGGGGGGAGGCGCGAGAGAAGGCTGGGTGCTGGGAACATCCTAGCATAGCTGGTCTCTTTGTTTTTGACCGGTGTCTGTGGCATGGAAATGTCTGGTGTTTGTTATCCTGTTTAAGGTGGATTCTTTAATTCGGCTCCCTGGAACTCACGAGAACTCCTTGGCTTTGTGAAAACACAAGTTTTAGACATATAATGACTGTAGCATAAGAGATAAATTTGGTTTGAAATTTGTTTGGTGAGGTCACCTTGCAAACCCTCTCAGCTGTCAAACTGTCAGAGATCTTTGAGAAGGATAAGATTTTACTTGAGTTACTGATTAAAAAATGACAGAGAACTTACTTGGTTGGCACCCAGAGCTACTCTTTTTGGGTCCTCTATGGTCGCGGAAGGTTGCATTTGAGCTTTGCTGTTTAGCACAGGGCCTGCCAGGCTCCAGAAGATCCTGAGGGCTAAGAAATCTGTAGGAAGACAGGCCTACCTTGACCTGAGCAGCTAGGCTGTCGATTCCAGCGATTCCATCCACGTCTAGAGAGGTCTTTACTTTAGACGAAAGGCAGGTTTGCCCAATGGTCAGCGCTCTGCAGTCGAAGCGAAATGCAGAAGGACGTTGTTCTGCGCGTGTCTGTCTTCTGTCTTCTTTGGAGGGAGCAGAGAGCTGCTGCTAGGAGCCAACCTGTCTCTTTTTTGTTGTTGTGAAAAGTTTTTAATAATTAAATACTTAAATATCACATTCCCCAGATCTCTGAGCAGTTGAGGGCTGTTTATCAGGTATAACTATAATATAGAATTTGTTTGGAAAGTTGGGTCTGAGCTTGGCCACACTGGCTCTCAACAGGTAAGATTTACATTTGTAAAAAGGCAGAGAGAGGGAAAGAACTATTCGTAATATAAGGTTAGTGGCAGAACTGACAATGGTAAAGAGAACAGCTTAAGAGACTTAAAGGTACATGCCAGTCTAAAATATAAGACTCACGTTTTGTAGTCTGAAATGAGATGTAATAAATAATTATTATACGTAGAAAGAGTGAACAAGAATTGGGCAGCGTGGACACCTCTGACCGGCCCTATCAAAGGCATTTGACCATTGCTCAAAACACATTTAACAGAGTTAGCATGAGGAGTTTAGTGAAAACCGAGTGAAGAGGCAGGGTAAAATCAGGAGAGTGTGGTCACGTGATCTGGCCCTCAGCCAAGATGGCAGAAAAAGTCACCTGACCCATCTGGCCTTCAGCCAAGATGGCAACCACCACGTGTAGTCTGCTGTTAGAGAGCCCGCCATGCCACAACAAAAGCTGCAGAGGGGAGGGGCAAAAGGCTGGAACAGAAAAACGGCTGTGTATAGTTTTAATGGGGCCACTTATTTGGACAGAGATGGATAAGTGTAAGGCATTAAAGCATGAGGCCAGAGTGATAGGTCTGGATGGCTTGGTTACCATGGTCAAGGCCGTGCAAACACCCACAAAAACCATGGCACCTCAAGCCTACAACGAGAACGGCTCCCCATTAAGGCAAGATACAGATGGCATGAACACCCAGGCCCTGTGAACAGGCGTCCGAGCTCACAGGGGGGGTGCTATCGACGAGAGAGGGATTCCTGGGCAGGAGGGATTCAGCCAAGGTCAGGCCGCACTGTAGCGGACAAACACCCAGGCCCTGTGAACAGGCATCCGAGCTCACAGAGGGGGTGCTATAACCTGGCTGAATCTACTCGAGCCTCCTACGGGGAGAGGGATTCCTGGGCAGGAGGGATTCAGCCAAGGTCAGGCCGCACCGTAGTGGCCTGCTGCACCATAGCAGCGGTTACGACGAAAAGAAGGAAGAAAAGGAATGAAAAGAGAAAAAGAGGAAGAACTGGAGACCCCGGGCCTCCAGGCACGGGTGAGCAGAGGGGCTGGCTAAGGCCAGCCGCGTGGCTTGTCCCTTAAAGGGACAGAAAAGCATAACATTAGGAATATCAGGGTGTCTTTGAGAATGATGGTACCCTTCTCAGAGAGATAGAATCTTAGAAACACAGGTTCTTGTCTTGTGAATGAATACCAAGAATGAAATGCATGGGCTACAAAGGGCACATTTTGGAGAGAAGTTTATTAAAGGTTAAGACTGGGGAATGGGGCACACGGGGCTCCAGTGTAGCAGGAGGTGTCCCAGGTCTCAGGAAGTAGGTACTTAAGATGTCCCATTTCTGTTGCTTGCCCAGTTTCTGCCTGCTTTCCCAATCTACTCGGAGGCCGAGCTTGTTAAAAGCCGAGCCCCAATAAAATAAGAATGATTAACGCAGGACCAGGAAGGGAGGACTAGGAAATGGATGTCCCTAGACAGATGGTAGTTCTGAGTTTCCTGGCAGCCAGGACGAACAAGGGCTAGGATGACACATGCTTTCCCCACCCTCTGCTCTGCATCACTGGAGGGTGTTGGGAAGGATCCGCTGAGCAGGGCACATCCTTGGGCCGCCAATAACTGAAACCTATGAGCCTCATGAATGAGTGAAATTATCTTTTGGCTCGGTGGTTCTCAGCCTTCCTAACGCTGCAGTCCTTTAATGCAGCAGTGACTTCCCACCATAAAATTATTTTTGTTGCCGCCTCCTAACTGTAATTTTGCTATTGTTATGAATTGTAATGTAGATATCAGTGTCTTCCGATGACCCCTGTGAAAGGATTGTCTGTCCTCAAAGGGGTTGCCACCCACAGGGTGAGAATCACCACTCTAGCTGAAGATGGGGGTGTTGGGACTGGCTTGTGAAGATGGGGGTATTAGAGCGGCTTGTGAAGATGGGGGTGTTGGGAGCGGCTTGTGAAGATGGGGGTGTTGGGAGTGGCTTGTGAAGATGGGGATGTTGGGAGCGGCTTGTGAAGATGGGGGTGTTGGGAGGGGCTTGTGAAGATGGGGGTGTTGGGAGGGGCTTGTGAAGATGGGGGTGTTGGGAGCGGCTTGTGAAGATGGGGGTGTTGGGAGCGGCTTGTGAAGATGGGGGTATTAGAGCGGCTTGTGAAGATGGGGGTGTTGGGAGGGGCTTGTGAAGATGGGGGTGTTGGGAGGGGCTTGTGAAGATGGGGGTGTTGGGAGCGGCTTGTGAAGATGGGGGTGTTGGGAGCGGCTTGTGAAGATGGGGGTGTTGGGAGCGGCTTGTGAAGATGGGGGTGTTGGGAGCGGCTTGTGAAGATGGGGGTGTTGGGAGTGGCTTGTGAAGGTGACATTGGGTAGTAACTCTTGGCCAATACTCTCAGAAGTCAGAATGGAGACCGTGTGTGAAGACTTCAGGTCCATGCTTGTGGGAGATCATTGCCAGCTGAGGGACTTTCTCAAGGTGGTGCATGGACACCACCTTGCAAGGACAGTCCAGACCTGTGCACACTCTTCCCTGCCCAACCCAGACCCTGTCAGGAGCAGGACCGAGACATAATTAGCCACGCATGTGCTTCGTTTGTACAAAGCCCTGGGCTCAACCCCCAGCATCGAAAAACAGAATGCAGCTCTCTGAGGATACTTTTTTCATGGAAGACATTGCCAATTACTTGATTTTTGAAACACCCCAACTCTTTCTTCTGGGAGAGAAAGCGAACCTAAAACAAACAACAAAGCAAACAGAAAACCCCCAACTCTTTTTCGGTAGTGCAGGTGCTTGCTTTTGTGTGCAGCTTGAGGAAGATGTCCTCTCTTTGCATGTCCTAACTGGTAGAGCAGTTGGTGGAATTGGGTATTGTAGGGCCAAAGAAATTCTTTGTAGGGGCAGAAGGGAGATGGTTGATTTTGATGAAGGAGGTATAGACACAGCCTCCCAGAAGAGCAGCAGGGAGAGCTAGCTCATCTCTTTTAGGTGAAATTTCAGTGTGCAGCTTGACACAGCCCACTGAGACGGGGAGTTGAGCCAGGGCCCAGTAGACCCCAGCATTCTCTGTGTAACGGGGTGTCAGCAGCATTACCTTTCATGTGTTCAGCCTGGCCAGCTGTGTATCACTGTGGGTGATGTCGTCCTCAGGGCCTGGGAACGGCTGGACTGAGAACAAGGCCCTTACAAGCTGCCCGTCCTCAATGAGGGTTTTGTTCGACTGGTTTAATTTGCATTTGGTGTGTGGAGTGCCTGGTTATGGAAAGAGCCACTCTTTGTTTTGGGTAATGAGGGCTGAGGTTTCCAATAAGCCTTTCTGGCTTTAGTCTGTGTCAAGTGTCATTTGAGTAGCGAGGAACCTGCTGCTCCTCTGCTGCCACCATTCCTGTGAGCAGATTAGGGGTTTGCACACCCCTTAGCGCACAGACTGCAGGACAGCCGGAGAGAAAGAAAGCTGTGTTCCCAGATGGAAGTGCCATCCCTGAGCCATGCTTTTATGTCCTAGGGCGGACAGAGGTGCCTGCCTTCTCCAGCTCCTTCCTTGGGGTGGGGGTGGGGAGTAGGTTGCTCTTGTTTCCATCATACACCAAGACAAGAAGAGGGCCTTTTTTCGTGTTTCTTTGTGCCGTGCTAGGTGCTCATGAGATGTGAGTAAATTATTCATGAGAAATGAAATTCGAAACAATTACGATGGAAATAGATGGTTAGAAACCACTTATTGTGCTCCTCACTTTGATCAGGTTACCCCGAAGGTTGGAAGCGAGAGTCAACATTGGTACAGGGTCCCTTGGTTGGTTTCTGTATATCCGCTTAACTTTGGGCCTGTTTGTATCTTCTGGTGATGTCTTCACCCACATCAGAGATTCCTTTCAGCTCATTAAGGAAAAATTCCTTGTGATCAAGAGAATATATTCTCTTGGGCTGGAGAGATGGCTCAGTGGTTAAGAGCATTGCCTGCTCTTCCAAAGGTCCTGAGTTCAATTCCCAGCAACCACATGGTGGCTCACAACCATCTGTAATGAGGTCTGGTGCCCTCTTCTGGCCTGCAGACATACACGCAGACAGAATATATATACATAATAAATAAATTTAAAAAAAAAAGAGAGAGAATATATTCTCTGGTCTGGTTGGAGACCTAACATTCTGTTTTCCTTCAATTTTTTTGTAAGCTCACATATTTCATTTTGAAATAAGATAGGAGATCTATATTCCTTCCTTCTGCCGTTATTGCAAGCCCACCTTAACATGTTCCTGTTACGTGAGGGGCGGTACTTACAGTTTGGAGAACTGTGGTCACATGTCTGCAGGACCCGATCCCAATCCCAGGAAATCTGATTTAGAACGTTGGTGCACCCTGCCACTGTTTTAATAGCAAAACACCTCTCTGGAAGTTGCTTTGTTTGTAACCCCACACTGAAGATGTGATCAAAGCCAGAAAGCACACACGACTGAACTTTGAACTCTCTGGCAAAAACTGCGGGTAATTAACAAACCATGCTTTTCTCCTGGCAAATTTTGGTGCCAATTCTAACATCAAAGTTTCTTCCTTTTAAAGGCTTGAAATAAAGAAAATGAGTATGGAAATGCAGTAGTGTGAGTTTTATCTGGTGGCTGTTGCTGTTTCCAGGGTGCTCAGCCATTGTTGGCATGCCCAAAGTCATGTGATACAGTTTCCAAGTTCACAGTGAAGGTTGAAGGTGGTGCCTCTTGCATGGAGGGTGTGCTTGTGTGTCCTACCTATTGTGGCCCTGGAATCACAGACTGAGCACCTGAGAGGATACGTACAGGATAAACTGAAGGCACTGGACAAGAGACTGTGCCTTGCATGTTTCCTTGTTATGATGGTGGCCAGTGATTGGTGGAAGTGTTAGCTAGTCTCCAATTAATTATTAAATACTCCACATACAATACATGTTATACACATATCTCAGATATAGATGTTTCTTATTTTGCTCACTTCAAATACATACAAATCTCAAATATTTAAAAAAATAACCATTTCTGGGTACAACACAATTCAAATTTCACTTACCCTATGTAAGTATGTGTAGTGTAATTTGTCAGACTGCTAAACACACAGACTTTTGCTAGCACTTCAATTAAGTCACCTTGGATCAATGACCAATCGCAGCCTTTCTTACTAAGCCTCTTTGGGATTGGTCATGGCTTATATTCCTGGTTCACATGAAGGAAGTGAGATGCATCATTGTGTGTCCTTCTCTGTAAACCAGAGACACATCACCATGACATTTACCAAAATGGCAGGAAGCGTAGCAGGCTGGTGCTTATCCTGTCCAAGACAAAGTGGAGCATTGGACCATGAGTAGATCCACCAGCTCAGCCAACCACCTGTCTGTCTTACCCCCACCTCATTGTGGCGTTTACGTTGCCTGGTTCTTGTTTATAAGGTCATCTTTACCAAGTACACGTACGGTGTCTGCACAGAGCTCCTCTTCCTCTGGCTTGGCATCTAGGTATGAGTCCCAGGGGTGCACCCTTAATTTTTGTATACCAGTTATTTTAAACCATTGCTAAAACACAGGCATCTCACAGTAGCTGCTGATAGTAAAGGCAGAGATCTATCCGTACCCCCCATCTCCCCCCACATAGGCATAAACAGAGAAAGCACAGCGAAGGGTACTGCCAGGGAGGTCAAACTCCTGTGGAGTGACAGGACAAAGAGCGTCTGACCAGGGGCATGTTGGCAAGGTGTCCATCAGAGACTGTGCAGCTTAGGGAGCAGAAAGTGGCTGTGCCCATACAACAAGGAGGGTGGCTGAGAAGGAAAGAATGTGATGTCCTAGAGACAGTGGTGAAGGAACACGGAGAGCTGGTTCCCAGCATAGAAAGTACAAGGGATCATCGTACGCCTCTTCAGATTCATGGCACACAGTACTAGTCACAGCAGTTAAAAGGTATTTGACCCAGTGTTTAGTGTGGGTTGACGAAGAGACAATAAAGTGGCAGGATGGATGAACAAGTAGCTGTGGCACGGAGCATTAGTAGACTGTTGTATGAATGAGCCTTGAAAGGATGAATCAATGCTAAGAAACCAGGGGTCAAGTGTACTTGATGCACAATTGTGAGGACCAGCATCAGCATCCTTGTAGTAAGCTGGGCATCCCACATAAACCTATAAAGCCAGTTCATAGTGAGATGCAGAGGGAGGAGGTTCATTGGGGTTTCCTGACTTCCAGCTTCCAGCCTAGCTGAGAAAGCTGAAGCCCTCAGGTTCGGGAAGAAACCTACCTCAAAAGATAGGCAGAGAGAAATAGAGGAGGAACAGCAGACCCTCTTGGCCTACACGTATGTACACAGGAGCATGTGCCTGCACACATACTTTCATAGATTCCCTCGCTGACTTAGGCCACACACACATATATAAGTCTTTTAAAAACAAGGCCAAGGGTCTGGAGAGACAACTCAGTGTTTAAGAGCACTTGTTGCTCTTGCAGAGGACCTAGGCTCAGTTCCTAGAACCCACTGGGTGGCTCACAATCACTGATGACTTGAGTTCCAGGAGGCTCCATGGGCCCTGTAGGCACTGTACACATGCGATGCACATACTTACATGAGACAAAGCACTCATTTTCATAAAATAAACCTAAGACAATTAAAACTTAAGAAACCACACACTAAAAGGCCACATTTTTAAAGGTTTCATTTGTATGAAACATCTAGATATCTAATTATCTATAGAGCCAGGAAAAAGAGTAGTGGTTGCTGAGGGCTGAGGGAGTGAGGAGTAGCAGTCTATGGGTGCATAGTTTCCTCCCAAGGTGGCAGAACATTGGAACAAGACAGTAGAGACTGTAGCATGTTGTGACAGTACTAATCGTTCACATTGTTCCTAATGCTTTCCGATAATGCTCTTGTACACTGTAAAGATTTGTCACTCATTTTGGTTTAATGTGATTGGCTGGTAGCCAGGCAGGAAATATAGGTGGGGTGACCAGACTGTAAGAATTTTGGGAAGTAGAAAGTCAGCTGCCAGTCAGACACAAAAGAAGCAAGAAGAGGATGTCTCACTGAGAAAAGATACCAAGCCACGCGGCTAAACATAGCCAAGAATTATGCATCGATTTAAGTTGTAGGAGCTAGCTAATAATCAATCTGAGCTAATAGGCCAAACAGTTTATGATTAATGGAAGTCTCTGTGTGTGTCTTTGCGACTGAACAGCTGTGGCACTGAGCAGGAGTGAAACTGCTGTCTACATCTTAAAGTTGTTAATGTTGATGAATTTTACTCCCACTAAAGTAGGGATATTTTTGCTAGGTTATGAAAAAGATGTGCACTTCCAACAAAGGAATACGCCACACACATTTAAAATTGTACAAAGGTAGGTAACACCTCATTACTCTCAGTGTTTCTTAAAAATTAGATTTATTTTAATTATGTGTATGTGTGTGCCTGTTTGGGGTGTTGGGAGGTGCTATGTGTACATGTGTAAGTTCTGCAGAGGCCAGAGGCCTGGGATCCATTGGAGCTGGGACTACAGGCAATTTTGTGAGCCACCTGATGTGGGGACTAGGAGCTGCACTCATTCTCTGGGAGAGCAGTAAGGGCTCTTGCCCTCTGAGCCATCTCTTTAACCCCGTTTTTATTTATTTTTTTATTATTTTTTTGTTGTTGTTTTTTTCGATACACGGTTTCTCTGTGGTTTTGGAGCCTGTCCTGGAACTAGCTCTTGTAGACCAGGCTGGTCTCGAACTCACAGAGATCTGCCTGCCTCTGCCTCCCAAGTGCTGAGATTAAAGGCGTGTGCCACCACCTCCCGGCTCTAGCCCCGTTTTTAGTGTTTTAAATGATCAGGGTACTATTTTCTTTTTAAAAATTCCTGTATATTTATAATTGACACTTTAAAAAATGTTTTGGCAATTTTACGGTCATAGAATGATTTTGCATTGTTTTCCCCTGTGATCATTTGCCTAACCTTGCCTCAGATGTTGTTGCCCTTCATTTTTATGACGTTAGTACTAGACATGTTGGGGACAGCCTGTACACGTGTATATGTGACAGTTAATACGCACCCCAGATAGCACACACAACGCTTTGCCACTGGAGATCCTAAGAGACTTCTGTGATAGAAGAGAAGGTATTAGGCTGGCCCGTAAAAAGCAGAGGAAGTTTTATTAGTAGTTATATAGGTAATGTCCTCAGGCATTAGGGTTTGGCAAAGAACCTAGACTTTTAGGGTGTACACAGCATCATGACAGGTCATGCAGACTGGCTGGCAGCTGTATGTCAGGACAGGAAACTTGGATATGTCTTAGCTTCAGGACTAGGGCTGAGAGGTAAGATACCTGGTACCCAGGAGTTTGTTAATGGGTCATGATGATGCAGTGTGGCATAAGAGGCTCTGATGAAGCTTGTGTCCCAGCAACCCATGATGATATCATGTGCCGCAGGAGGTCTGTGTTTAACTACCGGTTCACTTGATACTGCTTTTTGTTTGCTTTTATGCTTTTGATTTAGCATCTTGTTATGTAGCCCAAGCTGGCTTTGAACCCACTGTGCCTCCAGGCTGGCCTACATCTTTCTGTTTGAGTCTCCCTCCGCACGACGCTGTCTTCAGTGGTGTGTGTTGCAGCGTCTCCTGCTGTCCCAGGATTCAGGCTATGCTGTGTTGCAGCCGGTTTACTTGTTACCTACCCAGCAGAGTCTTCAGAGGCCTTAGTCCCTCTGGAGGCGGCTGCCTGGAAGCACACTGCTTAATAAATACTTGTTAATGAGTATCACATAATAGGAAATCAAGATCTTAATCTACATCTTTTAAATTGCCAAGGGAATCAGATAATCTTTGCTTAGGATCATTGGTAATGTGTGCTGGCCCAAGCTGCCTCTTTCCACCACCCACAGTCCCCGCCCCCACTTCTCTTTCTTACTTATATTCTGAAAATGGTTAAGAACAATAGATGTAGCACCCACCTTGACCTGCTGTCATAGGTCAGTGTGTGTTACTGTGATGCCTACTGCCTAGAATAGCTCATACCCTCCCTCTACTTGCATCTTAGCTTTTTATTAAACTAAAATCTATTGAATCCAGGTTTTCCCCCATCAGGGTTGCGTGTGTACTTTCAAGTGGTGCCTTCTGGATGAAAGAAACATGAAAGCCAACTTAAAAGCCTGGGATGCAGATGGGGAAGTCTGGTAAGGCCTGCCATCTCCTTCCAGCAGTCAGTCTTCCAGGGTATTTAAATCATGGACCGGACCAGCGTCAAGGAACCCTAGAAAGTCCTACAGCCGGATGTACATACCCACAGCCCCATACAGGGATGGTTTGCCCTATAGAAAGAAACACATTCCACATTCGTGGCTAGCTGTGTGTCTGGTGAGAGGAGGGGGAGGTATCTTTGTCTCATCTGAGGCCTCATCCCGGCACGAACACTTCTTTACTGCTTGCTTGCTGGTACTTCCGCACAGCTAACTCTTTACAGTACTGTCAAGTAGGAATGATGCCACCCACCACGGGCTGGGCCCGCCTACATCAATCAACAATCAAGGCAATTCCTGCAGACGTGCCCACGGGCCAACCTGATTTAGACAGTTCCTCAATTGAGGCTCTCAGGTGATTCTAAGATATGGCAAGCAGACATTTAAAACTGACCTTCACAGTATTTTAAGAATTTTGAAAGCACGGGGCTGTGGAAGGGTATCCAGAAAGGCAGAAGCTGTCACTGGTGGGGATCTTATGGGCTGCTTGCCCGGCACCTTGAATTAAGAGAATGCTAAACATGCAACCTGTGCTTTGGAGAGGGCGAGGGCCAAGCCTGTCAGCAGTACAGTCTGGGTCTGGGCTGCCGGGCAGGGAGGGGGAGGGACACACTGGTTCTCATGCTTCTCTGAGACATTTGGGCAGCTTGTTTACCTCTTAGGAGTTTCTTTCCTCATCCATAAAATGCTCTCACGAAGGGCTTATCCCAGAAGATTGAATAATTTAATGTATGCAAAGTTCTGAGAGGAGTAGCTGGCAGAGAGAGTAATTGTTTAAAAACTACACTTACTATGGAAATATGGCACAGTAAAATGCCTGGCCGCAATTAATCCTCAGGACATTCATGCAGAGTGGGTGGGGTGGTCTCTGTCTGCACTGAGAAATTTAACCCGTTGCCTAAAGTCACGGTGGCGGAGTGGCGGAGTGATCAGAGGCAGAAGCTAGACTGGGCCTCTATCCCTAGGAGCCCGAGTTGCCTGACTGATGAGGCAGGAGAATGCTTGGGAAGAGCATGCTTTGCAATAACAGTCAGAAAGGACCACAGATTGGGTGGTTTACACAGCAGACATTATTTTCTGGAGACCAGTCGTCCAGGATCAAAGTGTGAGCAGCCTTGGCTTCCTCCGGCCTCTGTCTCAGGCTGGCAGATGGCTGTTCCCTCCCCATGCCTTGTGGAGGCCTTCCCTCTGTGCTTCCAAATTTCCTCTTCCTGTCAGGAAGTCCTATTGGGTTAGGGCCTGCTGTGATCACCTCATTTGACCTTGGTTCCCTCCTCGTAGACCTGTCTCCTAAGGCACTCACAGTCTGGGGTTCTGAGGTGGGCTAGGACTTGAGTGTATGGATGCTTAAGGCTGATCAGCTGCTAAAAAGAAAGACTGGAATGGGAACTGACAGCTGGAATACCTGGCTGTTAGAGGTTAGAGAAAAGGCAGCATCTGGAAACACAGCTAGTGGGGGCGAGCGTTTGTTCCTGGGTTGTTTGGAAATGACTTCCAAAGAAAGGACCAAGTCTTGGTGGAAAGGGCCATTCGTGTGGTGAGAGGGTCAGATGCCTGGGATTGACCTATAGTCTGCTGCGGTGAGAAGGTGTGGTGGGGCTGGGGCCAGTGGTCACATCGTACCAGCGCGAGAAAGCAGAAAGAGATGGATGCTGGTACCCAGTTGGCCTCCTTCTCTACCTGTTTCCTGTTCAGTCCAGGACTCCATTCCCTTCCTCAGTTCCACCTCCCTGGAAACATCCTCATGGACACACTTGGTGATCACATATGCAGTCAGGATTGTTGAAGGTGAAGATTGATCATTACACACACACACACACACACACACACACACACACACACACAGGTGTTTCTCCTTGGTGATCACTTATGAAGTCAGGATTGTTGACGGTGAAGATTGATCATCACACACACACAGGTGTTTCTCCTTGGTGATGCAGTCAGGACTGTTGATGGTGAAGATTGATCATCGCAGACGCTTGGTGTTAGCCCCAGAAACCAGTATTTCATTTTTGACATATACTTATTTACATTTGAGTTTGCTGAGCAAATAAATATGCTGCTCTTGGGATTGGGGGCGTGGCCTGGTGTAAGATCGCTTGATTGACAGTTTGGATGAGGCCCAGTGCCATGAAAAATAAAACAATAAAGCAGACCCTCCAATGGACCATGATGCAATGCTTATCATGGTATTAAGTGTAGGGGTAGAATTTGAGTTTCATGTTCTAGTCTTAGAAGTGGCTCCTTGCTCTGAGGTTGTTTTAATGTTTTGTTTTTCTTATAAATCTCACAATATGAAGCTCCTTAATTATGCTTTAATTTCATAACATTGTTATTATTTTAATGACCACATTGTGGTGTAGTAGAGAGTAAAGTCTGGGATTTAAGTCTTAGCTCTGTCACTTAGCAGCCTCTCGTGTAAATGGCTTCAGTCTTCTCAACAGTAAAAACTGATCACACAACTCTCACTGTGTTACTGCATGTAGCATGTATGTTACTGCATGTAGCATATATGTTACTGCATGGAGCATGGGAGGTTCCAGCACTGCATTTTTTTTCTGGGCTGACCCTCAGGATCATAATCTTACTGATAGAGTGATAGAGGCAGACGGTTAAAGGAAATTTATTTATTTATTTAATTTACTTATTTATTTTTAGCTTTTATGTTTTAGAGATAGTACCGAATATCCTGTGTTTACCCGGAACCCACTATGTAGCAGAAGATAATCTTGAACTTCTGATTCTTCTGCTCTATGTCTGGAATGCTGGGGTTATATCTGTCCACCATCACATATAGTGAATATGGTGTTGGGCATCAAATCTGACCTACCCCCCTAGCTCAGACAAACCAGGGAACTTTTTGGAGCATTATTTTTAGTAGAGCAAAGGAAATAACTAAGAATATTGGGTTACCTGTCTTTCTTCCAGGTCTGGTTGCTTTGTGAACAAGCCCTGGGTGGATCCGAGCTCCTTTTCGGGCTTTGTCCATGAACAATGGAGACCTAGGTTGTTCACAGATACCAGCATTTATCCCCAGCCTTAGGTGGAAGACTGTCTCATCCCATGGAGCCTAGGTGTGGTCATGTGACCATCCTTTAATTTTTAAAAAAAATGGGGAGAGGTGTAGATGATTGTGTATTGCCCAGGTTGGCCTCAAACTCATGATCCTTGTGTCTCCACCTCCCACGAGCTAAGAGGTATGGCTCTTGGCTCTGTGGCCACCTTTGATGCACTGTGAACTGAGACAGTCCTACTGACCTTGAGTTCAGCAGGTCCCTGGAGCCCAAAGCTTTGGATTTCTCTGGCAAAGATTTCCAGTATGTTCTAGATGGCAGCCCTGCCAGTCCCTGAGGGAGGGAACTATGCTTCAGAAGGACACATTGTTTAGGGATTTGGTGGATGGTGTGGGGATCTGGGAGGTATTCTCACGTGTAACCATATCCACACTTGAATGGGAGAGACTGAACCCTGCTCACCTGTTGTTGAGTTGCCAAACCACACCCATTTTGAGTTTGTTGTCTGTTCATATATACCTGCCACATATATACACGTGTTATTGGGACAAAAGGCATTTCTTTTGTTCATAGTGTCCTTTTGCTATAGAATCTTAAAATGCTTTGACAGTCAGCAGTTGTGGTGGCTTGAAAGAAAATGGCCCCCAATGGGAGTGGCTATTGGAAGTGTGGCTTTATTGGAGTAGCTATGCCCTTGTTGGAGGAAGTGTGTCACTGCAGGAATAGGGCTCAGATTCAGATATGCTCAAGCTTCACTCAGTGTGATACACAGACCACTTCCTGTTGCCTGTAATATGTAGGACTTTTAGCCTGCAATATGTAGGACTTTTAGCTTCTCCAGCCCCATATTTGCCTGCATGCCACCATACCTCACCACGATGATAATGAATCGAACCTCTGAACTGTAAGCAAGCCACCCCAATTAAAAGTTTTCTTTATAAGAGTTGCTGTGGTCATGGTGTCTCTTCACAGCAATAGAAACCCTAACTAAGACAGCAGCACACATGCTTTTGTTTTTAAAGCTGATTGAGATAAAACTCACATATTCACATGTTCACCCATTTGAGGTCTATAGTTTATCAGGGCTTGGTAACTGTAACCTCAGCACCCTGGAGGTTGAGGCAGGGAGATCTGGTGTTCAAGGCCAGGCCAGCTTGGGCTACCTAACATGACCTGTTTCAAAGAAGAAAACAAAGACGTAAAAATAAACAATACAGTTCAATAATTTTGTCATGGTCGCATTGGCCAACCTTTTAATTTTGGAAAATTTTATTTTCCCGGGGAGTTGCTTAGTACCACATATCCATCACTTTCCACTTCTCTCCCACACTCCTTCCTTGTCTTTAAGCAATCTCTAACCTACTACATGAGGCTCTAGATTAGCATATTCTGGTCTTTGGTAACTTTAGTCAGCATAGTGTTCTTGGGGTTAGCCACACTGTTGAAGCAAGTACCAGTACTCAGGTTCTTCATTATTCATCAAGCAACATTCCACAGTATGGCTATTGTGTATTCTAAAATTGTGTCCTTTTTTTTTTTGGATTTTTTTTTTTTTTTTGAGACAGGGTTTCTCTGTAGCTTTTTAGTTCCTGTCCTGGCACTAGCTCTTGTAGACCAGGCTGGCCTCGAACTCACAGAGATCCTCCTGCCTCTGCCTCCCGAGTGCTGGGATTAAAGGCGTGCGCCACCACTGCCCAGCCTAAAATTGTGTCCTTTTTAGAAATGGAAATTATATGGACACTATAGGATATTGTTTAGATATTTATATGTTGATGGACATTGGGCTATTTCTACTTTTTACTATTAAAAATAGTACTACCAGGTTATCAATGAATTAGTTAACTTATTAATTAATAATTAGTTTGAGACAGGTAGGTCTTGATTTGCAGTACAAGCTGGCTTAAACCAAGCAGTCCTTCTGCCTCAGTCTCCCAGGCTGAAATTCTAAGGGTATATAGCACCAAACTGGCTCATGCCAGGTTTCTTTCTGTAAAGTTTGCATCTGTCTTGGCTTTGTATCTAGAAGTAGAATGGTCTTGATCATGCAGTAACTCCCCATTTAACCATCCAAAGAACTACCAACCGTCCTCCTAAGGGCTTGTGTCATTTCCCATCCCCATTGGTCATGTGAAGGGCTCCCAGATTTTCTGTGTCATTGCTTTGTGTCCTGTGTGTCTGGTTGTTGCTGTCCTAGGAGTGTCATGAGCTGTTTACCATCACTTCCAGCATATCTGAGACCACCATTTCGCTCTTTGGTGTCTGTTTCCTTCCACTTGTAGCTTAAGCTGTTTTTAACTCTGCAGCTTCATAGTGTTTGGTTGTTTACTGAGAGTTGTCTACATCATAAGTGTTTTACATGTACAGAATTATATTCTATCGCTAGTGCATGTGTGTGTGGGTGCATAGGAGGGGGCTGTGTGTTGGCATGTGTTGGAGGGGACACATGTCTTTCCTTGTGTGCCATTCACTTTGTCTTTTCAGGCAGGGTCTTTCACCGGCCTGGAGCTCACTCACACAAGTAGGTTGAGTTGACTTGCTGTTATAACCCTGATCCTATTCTTTTGTTAAGGCAGAAAGGATTTATTTTGGGGGTCATAACTTAAGGTTACTGTCCATCACAGAAGGAAGACTTAACAGCAGAACTTGAGGAACCTGTCAGATTGCCTGTGAAGCCAGGAAGCAGGTAGGAGGAGAGGGAGAGAGAGGAAAAGGCAGGATAGAGATAAATCTCACCCTTATTACTACTCCTAACTATAGGATTTAGGTGACAGTTTCTATTTGTCTTTTTTTAAAAATCTACTTTAGTTTGCAGTTGGTTAAAAAAATTGCTTTTTCAGTGTCTATATTTGACTATTCATATTGTCAAACCATATGGTTTCTCCTTTAGGCAGACTGTTTCGTCTCCCCACAAGCTCAAATTGAAATCCTGTCCAACAATGTGGTGATGCTAGAAGGTGGAGCCTTTGGGAAGCAATCAGCCCATGGCCCCTCTGGGGGTACCATTGTCTTGATAAAAGGCACACCCCAGAGAGGCTCATTTACCTCTCCACTATCAGAGCGTACCAGTGGAAGACCCGGCTGCAAGCCAGCAGGCATCCCTCGCCCAACACAGACTTCAGGAGCCTTGATCCTGAGAGCCTACAACCATGAGAAGTGAAGTCTGTGTATGAACCCCTGTAATAGGGGTTTTCTGTCGGAACCCCCTGAATGAGATGGTTTCCAAAGATGAGAGCAGTACTGGCTTCTCTGGGTAGCCAGTCTGCATCATGCCTGCTTGGCTTTCTGTGGTCACAGAGCAGATGGCCCCTGCCTTCCTGGAGTAGAAGGGCTAGCTGAGGACAGATGGTAAAGGGACACATGCAGATGTGGGGATGAATGGCACACGGGAAAGGAAAGGGCTTCCCCCAAGTGTACTATAATAAATGTATAATGCATATCTAAGTAGGCAGCCACGTGACAGTCCATGTAGATGACTGTCATCCCATGGGATTGTGATGGAGCCGGAAAGTCCTATCATTTAGTGACTTTGAGGCTGAGTAATACAGGCATTCCTTCTGTGTTCTGGAGACGGCAGCTGTGAGTGACTCTCCTGCACGTCAGGAAGTCACGATACAACAGCACCGTTATGTACAGCACGTACGTTTGCTGGAGAGCTACTGGTGTTGCTTTCTAAGTTTACCGTGTTACGCCTTTTGCCAGTGTTTCAGAGTGCCCACCTCTACTTACAGGTTTAAAAATTTGCGTGTTTATGTATGTGCAGGGTGTGTATGGTGTTTATCTACCTCTTTGCGTGTTTATGTATGTGCAGGGTGTGTATGGTGTTTATCTACCTCTTTCGGTGTGTGGAGGCCAGAGGAGGATGTTGGGTGTCTTGCTCTATCCACTCTCCCCTTAGTCCTTTGAGACAGGGTCTCAAAGGCTTTGTTATATTAGTCTTCTTTTCAATGATGGTGTGGGCTTGCAGACATTTCTGCCTGCTTGTGTAGCTGGGAGATAATTCCTTGATGTGAGGCTGGGGAGATGGCTCAGTGGCTAGGTGTTAGCCATGCAAGTCTGTGGACCTGAAATCACTTCCCAGAACCCATGTGAGAAACCATCTATGTCCTACATACCTCTACAGTCTCAGCCCTCCTTTAGCAAGGTGACGGGCAGAGACGTCCATTGCCTCGAAGCAGATGGGCCAGCTAGATTGAAATATACAGTGGAGGAACAAGAGACCCTTCTTCAACAATGGGGAAGATGAAAACTAATTTCTAAAAGTTGTCCCCTGGACGAGGTATGGGTGGCATGCACACACATATAACATAATTAAGTGATGAAAACAATTTTTAAATGAACACTTCTTTTGGTAAAGGCCAGATGGAAACCTTATTTAGAGTTTTCAGAGCTGTGCCTTAGAAGACTAATTGAGGGAACTTTCTGCAATGAAAATCTAGCAACTGAACTAGAAAATGCGTTCTCATGGGTTGTTCCTGGTTGGGTACATTGGGAAACAGCAGGACAGATCTGGGTGAAGTCTGCTGTGTGTGGCGTTCACAGATTGTAGGGAGAGATGTTTCTGCTATTGGGATCACTGGGAGATCTTTAAAAGTCTGTATCCCTTTTCTCATTAGGATTATAAAATGAAATATGTGTTTTTGTGTAGCACTTGACATAGTAGATTAGCAGAAATCATTCTGGTTCATGGAGAAAAGTTCCCTGGACATTGTGTGGACTCACAGATGGGTTCCTCTGCCTGGGGACACATGTCCTCAGATGGAGTAGCCTGAAAACAACACAGATTCGTTATAGTGCAGTGTGTTTGTGTGTGTGTGTGTGTGTGTGTGTGTGTGTGTGTGTGTGTGTAGGAGAGGGGGTGTTCCAGCATGTGTTCACTAGGCTAAAAGCAAGTGCTTTGGGGGCTGCATTCCTTTTCTGGGTTCCAGGGGAGAACTCCCTGTCTTGCTCAGCTTCTGGAGGTTCCTGCTTTCTGAGATGCCTTTCTCCTGTGGTCCCCTTGTCCGGTTTAATGGCAGCAGTTCCCTTTCTTTCTCTGAGCACTCTGGCGGCTACAGCTTCCTCCATCACCTTTCCTCAGTATTCTTTTCTACTTTCAAGAGCTGTTGTGATTGCATCCTGCTTACCTGGCTAATCAGGGATGATCGATCTTCTAGTTAGTTTAAGGTCAGCTGACTAGCAACTTCCATTTCCTCTGCAGGCTGAAGCTCCTTTTTCCATGTAATCCAGTAGAGCCACAGAGTCCGACTCAGGATGTGGACGTCTCTTGGGGCCATTGTTCTGTCTCCTGTAGTGCTAACTTAATTTTAAGCTATCTACATTATGAATTTATTTAGCTTATTGGCCTTGGTCTGTCTGTCTCTTACTCTCTCCTCCTCCTTTTCTATTCTAGTCACCACACAGCATGAACTTCAAAATCTCAGAGTTAGATTTCCTCCTGGGAATGGAGGCCTCCCTGGACTTCCTGTATGCGAATGATTGTTCTTTGTTTTTCCTTTTTTTTTTTTTTTTTTTTTTAAAAAAAAACAGTCTTAGGATAGGTGCTATTAAGCTGAGAATTCTCGGGAAGATGTGTGTAGGAAGCCCAAAGGACTAAGTTGTGTTGATTCTTTTTAGTGCAGAATATTAAAGCACCAAGGGGTGGCCGGGAGTCCTCCCAAGATGAACTTAAAAGCATGTCATGGGATGCTTGTAAGAAATACTGGATTCTTACTCTTAGTGCTTTCTTTTTTCAAGGCACAGTTTCTCTGTAGCTTTGGAGCCAGTCCTGGAACTCACTCTGTAGACCAGGCTGACCTCCAACTCATTGCCACTGCCTGGGATTAAAGGCGTGCACCACCACTGCCTGGTTACTTTTAGTGCTTTGTTGGAGGAAAGGACTTTGAGTTGAGAACGAAGAACTAGGATTCTATTATTGGACCTTTGAAGAATGACTTGCACTTTCTTTGCTCTGTTTAACATCGGCTTCAGTGGTGAGGCATCCTTGTATGTGTTATACATGGAGAGAGTGGGAAATAAACCCAGCTGAGCCCATCGGCGGGAACACTTCCACGAGTAGTATCAATAGAGACGACTTTTAACTTGGGCTTTGGTGTTCCATCAGAGATCCTGGAAGCGCATTTTCTCCCCCCTATTAATCGGTTAGAGAAAATCAGTGTAGCACATCTGTCTGGCAGACTTTGGGAAGCCCTGCACATGTGAGCTCTAAGTCTGAGATGGAGATGCAGTGCCTAAGAAGAAATGTAGGTGTAGCCTGATGCTTTTTAGGTAACTTGATTATACCCGGTAGTGCCAAACCTTTACCCAAATTCTGTGCCTTCATAAGCCAGGCACATCCCATGGTGTGCTTCCTGGGACTGTGGGTACCTTAGGCCAGCATCCTAGCCAAAGGTACCAACTGTTGACTTGTTTATGATGCCCGGTGCAGAAAGCTTCTCGGAGTGGCTTTTCTCATTTACACTTGAGCAGACAAGTGTAGGGACCTACCCAGGCCCTTGGCAGGTTGCTGTGGGTCACTGGATTGTTCACCAGATCCTCTCATCTTATTAGAGAATCGGACTTATTATCAAATGTGATCTTTAGAGCTCAGTGGCATGGGCTTTTTTGTGCTTTGGTTGAGCCGTGTGCCACATACAGATTCCCTAGCCCTCCCCAGACCCTACTGTAGCAGAATTAGGGAGTGTGGGTCTCAGGACCCTGCCGGTGGAAGGAGCGTCCAGGGAAACTCATACAGTGCTGATTTGGTGTCAGGATAGGTGTACCCCAGCAGACTACATAGCAGAAGAGTTGGCAGAGGGGACAAGAAGACAGCATTCTTGGTCAGTGCCAAAGCTTGTAACCTGGAGAAATGTAACGTGAGTGGAGTTTGTATTGTGGAACTGAGAGGAAGTGCCCCGTGAATGTTGGAGCTGGACTGGGCAGACTCAGCGACCTCTGGTCTTGATCAGGTATCTGTGCAGGATGATAGAGACCTATTGTCATGCAGGACTTCCTAGCTGACCCCTTGTGGGATGAGGGAGAGATGACGAGAAACTGCTGTCTGGACCTGTCTTCTCTCGCGTGGGAATCCCAGGCTCCAGGAGAAAGGCAAGGCTTGGTGCACAGCACAGGAACGAACTGAGGCTCGTGGGATGTAGACGCTCTTAGTCCAAAACAAAACTAGCTCTTCCTTTTCCACGTGCCTTGTTTTTCTTCCAGATAGAACGTAGTTCACCCAAACACTAATTATAAATCAGTATGTACATTACTGAGAATGCAGGAACATACCCAGACTCATTTGCTTCAGAACAGGGAAACATCCTGTCCTTATTTCCATTCAGAATAATGTATGTTCAAGATAATATACAATCAATTAAATTTTTTATCAGGTTCAAATTTGATTTGGGTCCATTTTTTAGTTTGAAAGTCAGCCACATTCCTACTGACCATTTGTCTTTGCTTACCGGGAAGCAGTCAACCGTTTTCTTTTCTTATTAGGGAGCCATATAGTAGTGAAAAGAAAAACATTATTAGCTAATGAGACCAGGTCTGTGCATGTGAAAAATGAACCTCATGACTTCCTGGATGCCTTTGACGGTTTCCCTAGGGATCTGGAACCTTTACCTGTGAATTGAATAGGAAAGTTCCTTTTCTTGTTGCTGCGGGTAGAAGCCTTGCCTTTTATTCTCAGGGTCTTGGCTGCGTCTGCTGCATCAACATCCCCCCTCCACCGTTTCAATTGTGTAGTGAGTGCGTGACAACCCAGCAAGACTTTGTGTGTTTGTGAGCGCATGTGAGTGTGTATGTGCATGCATGTGTGTGAATGTGTATGCATGTGAGTGTGTATGTGCGTGCATGTGTGTGCATGTGAGTGTGTATTTGTGTGTGAGTGTGCATGTGTATATGTGTGTATGTGACTGTGTGTGTGAATGTGAGCGTGTGTGTGTGTGCATGTGTGTATACGTGCATGTTACTGTATGTGTTTGTACACATGTGAGTGTGCGTGCATGCATGTGTGTGTGCGTGCGCGCTCTAGAGACACAGGGATGCACAGCCCCATTGTTTTTGTCTTCAACACATTTTAAGGAACTCACTTTGTTTCCATGTATGACTTGGAAGGACACACAGAATTATAAAGGATTGCAGTTAAACTCTGTCATTTGGTAGGGGCAGGGACAGAGGTCAGCTTTCAAGTGCTCATTGTGCAAGCATGAGGTCCTTCCTAAGGTTGGTCCTTAGCAGCTATGGACAAAGAGAAACTGGGCATGGTAGCGTGCACTTGTCATCCTGGTGCCAGAGAGGTGGAGCGATGCAGATCCTTGAGGCTTGCTGGGCCTCCAGCCTAGCCTAATCACCGAACCCCAGGATCAGTGTTGGGACCCGGTGGTTGGTAAGGCTCTCTGTGTTCTGTTGAACCTGCTAACACTTCTCATGCATCTGGGTGTCTGGGACCAAATAAAGATGAAAACTGAATTAGTGAAGTAAACTTGGTGCTTTAAAAGAAAACCGCTGTTTCCTGATGTTATAATTAGAAGTTCTGCTTCACGGGCAGTTCTGTTAAAATAGCTTATCTACACAAATAAATTTCTTTTTTTCGTCGTTTTGTTTTGTTTTTGTTTTTCACCAGCTGTTAAGAATTGCCCTACCCCCTCCCTGCTTACTTTTCCTAAGTACCAGAATCATAGAGGAAGCTGAGGGCTTCCCAAGGATGCCTTGTCCAAGGATGTTGCTCCTTGTCTCTCAATGGTCCCTGCTAAGTTTCTTTGTGAAGTGCTTCCATAGGCTTGGGTGTGGGAACATTTAGTCTTCAGGTTTGGGAGGCTGTAGATTCTTTGACTGTGGCATCTCCTTCAAGCCAGCTGGATTGGATAGTGCAAAGAAAGATGTTTGGGTCAGGCAGCAGGGATAGAGAGGGACTGGGGATGTAACGAGAAGCAAATGGAAAGGAGAAAAGCCAGACTCCGAGCAGTTCTTCCTAGGACTGTGTGGGGAGAAGATGGAGGAGGTCGTTTCCAGTTGGCATTCCAGCCCTGCCATTTCAACAAAGGGAATCCTGATCATCCACCTTCAACTCCAGTTGGCACCCCAGTTCTGCCTTTTCCACCTTATCTTCATAACAAAAGATCGAAGGTCACTGAGGGTCTTGAGATGGAATGAGGTACTTCATAAAACACCCTGAGCATGCTGTCCAGCTCAGAGCAGGAGCTCAGGGGTCATTGCCCCTTGAAAGGTGACCTTTTCTACTAGGAAATTCAGGGACATTTCCTTTTATTCAGTAGATGTGCCTCTTCCCTTTGAGGCTGATGTTCCTGGGCGGTCATCAACACACTCATCCTGAACGGTCATAAACTGCATGTATGTAGCTTGGCGGTGATTGGCAGGTAGAGAGCTGATGACCAGAGCTTGCATGCTAATACACTTAGCAGAGGACAGAACCAAGGCTCCCAGTATCCGAGGGTCCTGAAGGACGACTGTTGGGTTTCATTGCCTCTTAGGTGGAAGCAAACAGTCCTTTTGTCCTCAGGGAGAGCTCATAGTATAGAGGGGGTGGGCTGGAGTCCTGTGGTTGCTGGCTGGAGAGTTGGCTGCGCAGAGTAATATCTTCCATTCTGTTTTCTTTGGAGTTTTGCTCAGTTCTGACTTTTATGTGCTTTAGTTTGTGAAAATTCTTTGGTGGTGTGACTGTGGCTTAGCATGAAATCCCTTTGTGGCCTTTACACACCTTATTTTCCTAGAGCTAAGCCATGGTCTTAGGAACGGAGTCTTTGAGACTTTTCTCTGTATACCCATACACGTCTTTCTATATGTTTCAACACTATTTCATGTCATCTGAAAAATAGATGAACAAAGTTGTTGAACTTGAGGGATTTTTCAACCTGTTTTGTCCCATTTTAGAGCCTGGTTTGTAGTGAACCGAGGCCTGGGAATTGCTCATGTTTTGGACCTGTGTCGCCCTCTAGTGGCAGAAGGCACTGGCTGAAAGCTGTGTCGGGGTGAGCCAGGAATGCATGCATGGAAGAAGTAGTTAGAAGCTTGCTGGGCCCTTGCTGGTAGGTAAGCTGCCCAAACACAGCTGAGCGATCTCTTAAGAACCTCTTGTCCTTGGACCTCCAGCTTATCTTGTGGTCAAGACTTCAGATTGCTGTAGCTTGCCAGATGAAGCCCATTTAGACGGGGTGAGCCAGCTAACACACTGTTGCCCAGTAAACCAGTGTCCCTGCTCTGATGGTAGTTTGTTGTTGCTGCTCATTCATTCTATGCTTTCCTTTGGGTCTTTGTTTGTCTCCAGCACGGGTCTCACATCCTGGGTACCCGTCAGTGTGCCATCACCTTCTGTTTTCCTGGAAGCTGAGCTGACTGTCCCTGAAGAGTTCCATCACTGTTGTTTGTAGTTCACAGCCTGTCTTTTCTCTTCTCTTCCCCCTCCTTTGCTTTTTCTTCTGTATTAAAACCACGCCTCCCTTTGGTCCTTAAACCCTCCAGCTGTCCTTCCCTCTTGTGCCCCCTTGCTGCTGTGCCTGCCTCCTGCCTCTGCCCTCCTATACACACAGTTCCCTCTTGTGTCTTGTTAGCTCACTCCTGTGGAAGCCTCTACCTGCCGTTATATTCCACTCTGTGACCCTTGACCTCTTCAGCTTCAACAGTCTCTATCAATTTCAGTGAGCCTCTTTGGATCTCCTTGTTCTGGTAACTTCTAGCCCATGGATCTGAGGCCTCCTAGTTTTTGGTCTTACCTTCGTTCCCTACTTGAAGGATGGATTTTTGCATACTCATGGGCCCAGCTTCTCACTCTGTCCTCTTCAACACAGACACCCTCTGGACACCTCTCTGTAGCTCAGATGTCAATAGTCCCCTCTTATGAATAAGTACTAGCAACCCTAGGCCCGTTGGAGAGACTCCAGCTTTTGGTAAGACTAAATTTCCTTATTATTCCCAAACCCCAACTGCTCCACTAAAGAACTGACTGTGGTTGCCCTGGCAGACATCTTCTTAAACCTTTCAGGTGATGTCATCAGTTGGGAGAAAGCCATCTCATGCCATGGACTCCCCTCGTTAACCAATGTCTTTACTTTTCATGTCTTTGAGGAAGAGAAGTATGGCATTGGCAGGACAGCCTCCTCTTTCTAACCCCAAGTCCTGTCTTTCCCTGCAAACAGTTTTGCCGGGCTACTTCCTGTCTCCCAATTCTCACTTCCACCAACGCAACATCTCAAGGATGTCTGTCCTTGGTTCCTCTCTGTTGCCTTGTCTAAAGGAAGTCCTTAGCTTTGTTTCTTCTTTTCTCGAGATCCTTCCAAATGGCACAAAACAGGCTTTACACCACTTAGGTATTGTCAGTTTGAAAGCTTCCCAGATTCCGTGTTCTGGGGCTGGAGAGATGGCTCAACCATTCAGAGCACTTGTTCTTCTAGAGGACATAGGCTCAGTCCTAGCACCCTCACGGTGACTCGCAGTTGTCTGCGACTCTAGTTTCAGAGGATCTGACCCCCTTCTCTGGCCTCTGCTTGCATGTAGGCGCTGCCTGCGTGCAATGCACAGATATGCATGCAAGCAAAACACTCAGACACATAAAATTCAAAAGAATTAAAAAAAATCTTTATTTTTTAAAATCTTCATTTTATTAGTATGTTTATATACCTGAATATAGGTATGTGCACATGTGTGCAGGAGCCCTCGGAAGTCAGAAGAGGGCATCAGACCCCTTGGAAGAGTTACAGTTGGTTGTGAGCCACTGTTTGGATACTGGGAACTTAACTCAGGTCTTTTGCAAGACTCATGCATGTTCTTGACTGAGGAGCCATCTCTCAAGCTTTTAAAAACACCTTTTAAAAAGCCGGGTGGTGGTGGCGCACACCTTTAATCCCAGTACTCAGGAGGCAGAGGCAGATGGATCTCTGTGACTTCGAGGCCAGCCTGAACTCTCTCTACAGAGAGAGTTCCAGGACTGACTCCATAGCTACTGAAAATCCCTGTCTTGAAAAAAAAGGTTATGTTCCCTTTAGCCACCACTTGCTTTGTTCTTCATTCCTTAGAGAGTGCGGACCATTGGACAGCAGGCTCACCCACCTTAGAGACTGTGAACCATTGGATGGCAGGTCCACCCCCCCTTAGAGAGTGCGGACCACTGGACGGCAGGTCCACCCACCTTTGAGACTGTGAACCACTGGAGAGCAGGTCCACCCACCTTAGAGAGTGAAGACAGTTGGATAGCAGGTCCACCCACCTGCATCTACCTACTTCCTTCTTCCTCTGTCTCCACGTCACTCATTTCTTATTTCCCTTCTCTCATCTTACAGCACCCTGGTTCCCACTAGGTTGACTGGAGTGACCAGTTGTCATTTCTTAGACTGCCACATGCCTTACCCAATACCAGACCCATTTATTCATCCCAATAGCCCTTGTTACAGCTGGTGGAAAAGTTCTTCTTTCAGGAAGCTCAATAGATAGGGGAACCTTCTCTTTGGAATTGTTTTGAGGGTGATAGATACAAACCTTCAAAGGTCTACATTGTGGTCTCTGAGTAAATGATACAGGCATCAGGACAATACAAAACCTTTTTGTTTCTGAGACAGGGTCTTCCGATGTAGCTCAAGCTAGTGTCAAACTGAGACTATTCCTCTCTCCATCTCTTAAGTGTTAGGAAAGTGAGTATACACCACGAGGCCTGGTTCACATAAGGTTTTGAGTTCCAAGATAACAGGTTCTGTTACGTAAACAGTGAAACCCTAATTCCTAAACCCTGTTCCTTTCTCTACTCTCATTGGCTACTCTTGTTTGTGTCTTGTCAGATTGAATGTAAGGAGGGTGGGCATGGGCATTTTGGGGTGAGCCTGTCTTTCCCAGCTTTGGTGGGCAGACGTGGCTCCCGGGGGACTTGTTCTTACCACTACTCTGTGCTGGGATGTGTAACCCTTCTTTGTGTGGTTCGGTGTGGCTGAGGTCACATTGAAATGCCTGGAGCGTGGGATGTAGTCTGGGCTGAAGTCTAGGAGGCTGAGAGCAGGAGAGGCTTTTGTTTCTCCTGGCTGAACTTGGCCCCTGCTCCGGATGGCCGCAAGCACTCTGACTGTACTGTTAATGATTTTCTACCTACAGTAGCAGCTCTGCTGAGAGCATCAAATCCTGTGCGGTTAGTTCCACGCTGTGGAGCGCCCGTCACGCATGCATAACAGGCTGTGCTTGGGAAGAGGGGGAGTTTGGCAGGGAGTGAGATTTGCTTGCAACATTTGTTTTCAAAATAGAATTCCAGATGACGCATATGAGATTAAAAAAAAAAAAAGAATAAGTAACCTTGTGCCTTATCGTCTTATTCAGCATGTATACATGTTGTGGGTTCAGCCATGATCACGGATAGAGGAAGTCTCAAGAAAGTGACCAGGGGGTTGCTTATGGAACACAAGGGATTTCCTGTGGGTACAGTTCTCGGTCACCAACAGAAAGAGGAAAATGTAGTTTCAGTGAGTCATGTGCCTTTGGCCTCCTTATGTGGCCTGCCCTGAAATTTGAGTTTAGCTGTATTTGTCCTGACTTGGATCAGATCAAAGAAGAGAGGCACACAGTGAATTCATCATTCCTCTTGGCTGTCTGTCTGTCTGTCTACTAAAACAGAGCAGTTACTTCAGGTTGATAGCGCATCTAGGGGAGTCAGGAGTTATTGTATTTGATATCCTCTGCTGAGGTGAGGAAAGCAAATGACTCAGAAGCATCTAAGGCTCTTTTTTCTTTTTCTGCTATTTTTATTTTATGTTATTTTGGTTTTTTGAGAAAGGGTTTCTCTGTAGCTTTGAAGCCTAGTCCTCTTGTAGACTAGGCTGACCTCGAACTCACAGAAATCCGCCTGCCTCTGCCTTCCTAGTGCTGTGATTAAAGGTGTGTGCCACCACCGCTCGGTGCACCATAGACTCTTAATAAGCCCATTGGTAAAAAGATTTACTGTTTTTTTTTATTTATATGCATGTGTGTATCTGTGCCACATATATGTACGGGTGCCCTCAGAGGCCAGACGAGGGAGTTGGATCCCCTGGAACGAGAGTTACAGGCTTCTTATGAATTGCTTGACATAGGTTCTGGGAGCCTAGCTCTTACAGAGTCTAACTGCTGAGCCACCTTTCCAGCCTCCTTTAACAAATTCTTAAGATTTGTATCCAACAAGCCCATGCATGGCTCATTCAGCCCTTAAGCTCAGGGTGGTGGCTGGAGTGTGAACAGCTAATGGCGGAGCACACACTTACTACTGGTCACCAGCTTGCAGTCTTTGAACATCTGTGCTCTGTTCCTTTTCCCTCATGGGAATTTATAGTTTAAAGAATTCCAAAGGTACCAGAAGGAACTTCAAGAGAGGGAAAGCACAGAGCCAACACTGACTGAGCAGTTTCCAGGGCCCCTTCACCTGTGGTGAGCTTTTAGAAGCTGAGACTGTATGTCTACATGGAATTTCAGGGTAATGCGATATGTGATTTGGCCAAGAGGCAATTACTTTAATTGTGACTGAGTAATACTTACTGACTTTCAGAAAGGTACCTTTAGCCTTTTCTCTCCATCCTGACTGCGGCAGGTTGAGCATCTCTAACCCCAAACAAGCAAAATCTAAAATGCTGCATCACCATTCCACAGGCTGGGAAATTGAGCCATCTGGAAATGTTTTATGCGCAGAATTATTAAAATCATTGTATAAAGTTACCTTCAGGCTTTGCACACAAAGTAATGTGTTCTGTGAGTGGAATTTGTATTTAGAATAGATTCCTGTCCTCAGCATGTTTATTGTGAATGCACTCCTGCTCCAAAAAGCACAGACACAATGATGAAATCCAAGACACTCTGGATGCATACCTTTTGGGTGCGGGCTTTTCAACCTGTCGTGTCTTTCCACTTGTTGATGTTGAGTTTGTTTTAGTTGGAAGTGTGACAAAGCAGTGGGGTGCTTGCTTGGTATTCTTAAGCCCCCAGGGCTCTTTCCCTAGCAGCACACGTGTGCGTGCAAACACCACACACACACACACACACACACACACACACACACACACGGCTTTGTAATGGTTGTTTTCGACAGCTATTGGAGAGAGAATGTGGAAGGGACCATCCGTGGAACATCTTTGGGGTGCCTTACAGGAGAGGTCTGCCGTAGAGGAACGGCTCCAAGGGATGCTGTGTTTAAATGATCAAATCACTTTTGCAGTGCTGAGTCCAACCCAATGAGCAATGCCATGAAAGAGTGAACATGGCTGAGTGTGGCTGAGTACGTCTGTCGTACTAGTGCTTGGGAATCGGAGGCAGGAGGATGTCAAGTAGAGCACTCCCCTCAAGAGCACCCCCCCTTTGCTCCTTTCCTCCTACTGGGTCGCCTCGCCCAGCCTCGACATAAGGGTTTGTGCCTTGTTTTATTTTATCTTGTTAAACTGTGCTGGTGCACATCCCTGGGAGGCAGGTTATTTTCTGGATGGTACCCACCCCACAGCTTCTTCCTATGTAGCCAGCCTCCGTCTCAACCACACAGACAAAACCAGTTTTCCTGTTTGGTTAGAATGGAGCCTTTGAAGCTTCTCCTGTTAGGTGGGGTATGATTATGTTGCTCTAGACGCTTTTAGCGGGATGATTGGCCTCACACACCCTGAGTTCCTTGTGTGTAAGGGGACATGATAACAGTCTCAGGGACTGGGAGTCTGGGGAGTTGTGACAGGATTCTACTGCGCTCAGTGTCCTTGGGCCTGTACAGGGCTTTGACTCACTAGTCCGTATTCTTTCCTGGTTTTGTTTCTCTTTAAGTTACTTTTTATTTTTTTTTAAGGACTGAAACTGTGTGTATGTAAAGTTTGAGCTCCCAAAAGCTGAAAGGTTTTGTTTATGGAAAATGTCAGAACAGAGTTCAAAGACAGTGGATAGGAAGGTGTTTGACATCTGGAGCGGGAGGCTCGGGTGCCCTGTGTGTCAGGAGACCAGAGTAAAAGGGCGGCTTTCTCGATAGAAAGGAAACACGGTAATTCAAACCTAGGTGATGAATACTGGCTTGGAAGACCATCAGGTGAGCCCAGTCCTGGGTCTAGAAGCATCCTTCCTGGAGGATTTCAGTCAGCTCTAAATAACTCTAAGAGATGCCTGGCCTCTGGGACTCAGACCCCTTAGGCAAACACCTGGAAGGGGCGGGCATAACAGCTGGAAATCAGGTTATTCTTCCTGGGCTCTTTGGGACCCTGTGTTCTGACCCGAATGGAATGCTGATGGTTTTCCCTGCTGAAGTCCATGTTCCTGTTGCTTTCACCCGTGCAGCTCCGGAGGCCCTTCTCTGGGAAAGCGTCCATGCAGCCGTCTCCCCGTTTCTTATCCGTGCCCTTTGGAAGTTTGCAAGGTTGCCCTGGAAAGTAGATACCACCTCCCTTTTATAGAGGTGGGACTCAGGAATTTGCAGAAATGAATTCTTCCCGTCTTGGTCCTGAATTCAGTGGCTGGCACGAGACTTGGACCCACATCTTCCTGGTTTAGATCTAGAGCGCCTCGGTGACTGAGCTGTGATGGTGAACTTTGCTCTGTGTTAGAAAAGTAGTGAAGTAGTGAAGCTCCGGAACCTCTTTAGTTTTGTTACCGTTTCAGAGCATGTCATATGGCACAGGCTGGCCTCGGTTCACTTTGAAGCCAAGGTTGATCTTGAACTCCTGATCCTCCTGCTACACCGGCCTTAGTCTTCTTCTTATATGAACACTAACAGTGCAGTGAGTGTCCTTTCGTCCTCTGCAAGGATGAGATTACCCTCCAGGTTGCTGTCTGTACCGTGAGCCGTTCACACAGCAAGCACGTACTCTCTGCTGGCAGAGCCCCAAAGCCATTGGGTAGAGCTAGGCTTCACATCACCTTCATGGTGCTTCTTGAGATGGACACGAAAGCATTCCCCGAATCCCCCATTTTGGGGTGCAGGTGTCGGATACAAAGAAGTGGGCTTTGGGCTTTTGTGGTTTTAATTGGACAGTTATTATCACCCAGCAGTTCAAGCAATTCTGTTTCCTTCAGAAAATGCCAGAACTTGGGGCCAGCGAGGTGACTCAGCACAGAGACTGTTGTACAAACACGAGGGCTTCTGTTTGTTCCCCAGCACCCATGTTAAGTGCCTCTGTACTCTAGTGCTTCACGGAGACAAGGGGCGTGGAGGAAAAGACTCCTCCAAAGGCCCACCTTGCCTAGTGTGTACGGTGAGGAACAAGAGGCCATGTCCCAGACAAGGTGGCAGGTGATGAACAACATATGCACTGTGGCCTCTGCACCACATGCTCAGGAACAAGTAATACACACGACACATACACACATAGTCTCTTTTTAAAGGTCAGAGTTTCTTTCTCTCTTTTTTAAAAATTTAGGCAGGGTATGTGCATGTCGAGTGAGGTAGGATTTCATGTAGCCAACACTGGCTTTAAACTCAGCTGAGAATAGTCTTGAACTAATTCACTTACACCGAGCATCCCAAGTGCCATCTCAAGGCTATGCCCGGTTATGTCACTGCTATGCCCGGTTAAGTTTATGGAGTGCTGAGGATCAAACTTGCGACTCCCTGCATGCCAGGCCAGCGTTCTCCCAGCCGAGCTACAAGCCTTGTCCAAGTCTCCCGCTCTCTCCAGGATTGCCCAATGATGTATTTCTGAAAGTAGGTAGTCCTATCCTTACTTGTTTACAGAAGCAGTGTGTGATGGGTAGACCGGGAAAGTGAAGAGACGGGGAAGAGCGAGTGTCTGTTCTTCTAGAGCAGAGACCAGGGTGAAAAGTAGTGTTAACTGTGTTCTGAGCCCTGTAGTGGTGCTGGCCTTAGAGATGCTGTCTTTCAGCAGGGAGTGTTCCCTCAAGCTGCAGTTTGTCAAAAGCTTGTTTGGGCCTCTTGGGAGTCAACAGTACTGTGCTGTGTCTGTGCCCCCCCTTTGGGTGTCGGTTGCCTTCTGGATTTTAAAATTTATGTGAGTACCAAGGCCATTGGACCCATCCCGAGAGAAAAAAAAAAAAAGAACAAATGCTTTGTCTCTTTCTAGAAGCTGTGCTAGCACAGACTGTGAGAACTCGGGTTCTGTTCTCAAGCATTTTGCAGAAACTGACCTCTGGCCCAGTTGGACACAGCCAACCTCTTTCTAGTAAATTCCTCACGGCTCCTTGGCTTTTCTTGTGGCATTAACACACTAAATTTTCGTCATTGGTATTCCTTGTGCGTGGGCTGGAATATCCTTCAGCCCTTGATTTGGGGGAATGGTTCTGTTTATCTTTGAATCACACATTAGGGAGAATCAAGTCAGAGTCAGAGGAGTTATGGAAAGAATGGAGGTCTGTCACAGGCGGGGCACTCCCAGGTTGTTTAGACAGTCCCTGAGTGCATTTCCCAAAGAAATTGCTGGATTTTCATTACAACATTGATGCCGGTACCTCTGGCACTGTTTGCCAAGAAGCTGCTCCCCCTGTAGTTAGGTGTAGGTAGCTCCACCACCAGACCTCCTAAGGAATGAAAAGAGGATTTAAATGTGATTTCAGGGGTTGGAGAGATGGCTCATCCAGTGTGAGCAGTGGCTACTCTTTTTGAGGTTCCGCGTTCAATTCCCAGCACCCACATCGTGGCCCACAACTATCTATAATAGAACCTGATGCTCTCTTCTGGCATGCAGGTATGCCTGCAGAGTACTCATATATTATAAAATATAAATATATAAAATTTTAAAAAAATGTAAACTCAGTTTGAAAATCTCCACGACTAGAGGTAAAAAAAGACAACAAGGAAGGCAACAGCTCTCATGCTGAAGACGGTTCATATTTATTATTGTGAATATTAATAACTCTCTCTGGGAAGAGTTCCCATCTTCAGTCAGCCTGCAAATCAACTGCTTCAGGGGGATTCCTTTGGCCTTAGCAGAGAAAGTTACTATCGGGCATACTCTGCCACTGGGTGGAGATGACGTCTTGTGGATTTAGCTACTGATAAAGCATTTATTCTGGACTGTCTGCTGACATGGGTCCCTGCACATGTCTGTTGGCTGAGAGCTCTACTCCCAGAGTTGGAGTGGATTTGCGGTGGGGCATGGATGCATAAAGAGGTTGCAGTAAATGTTGTCTTTGAGAATTTGATTTGATTTGCTATGCAGGAGATTGAAAAGGTAGGAGCCCGGCAACTCCTGGCAACTCCTGGCTGCAGTGGGTGTGTGTAGCCGGGAGACTTGCTGCACAGTCCTCTGCAGTAGCAAGGGATGGAGGAAGACAGGTTGGAGGAAACCACAGCTGAACTTCCATGTTTGGTCTATGGTTAATTAGGCATGAGTTGAATGGTGTGGGAAGGAGGGGGTCCAGATGAGATTGGTGAGCTATGCAGGTTTGGTTAAGGCCTTGACCTTGAGAGTTTCCAGTAAAATTAGTTTACACTTATATTTATATTCTGTTTGCCTGGATGGTAAATGTTGGTTCAGTGTTCATTGTACTGGACAAGGTCAAGAGCTGAGGCAGGGATCCAGTTAGGAGGCTGTCTGGGTCATCCTGGGGAGAGATGTGGACTGCCTAGACTAGGATTGGATCATCTGCAGGGTGCTGGAGGAGTGATACACTAGGGGGCTCTGGACCAGCTAGGGCCAGAATGTGTGTTTCTGTAGCTGCTGGAGGGAAGATTTGGGAGGAGAGAGACATGGACGATTCTACTGCAAAATCATGGACTGTTCATGTCATTCATGGTGGGCAGAGTTGCTACTTGGTTAACATCACAATATCTGATCTCCCTGTTCTCTCACAAGGAGCCACCAGAAGAGGAGATTCAGTCTCTTCCCCTGCCACGTCCCAAAACTGAATTGGTGCTGTCTGCTGTGCAACTTCCAATCAGATGGCTTCTCTGTGTAGAAATCAATGGATCCTTTTTTCTGTTCCTTTCCATTTTTAGTGGTGTGTTTCCCATGGTTCTCTCTGAGGGGGGATGTCCCCCTGGCATTATCTAGCCTTTTTGCCACAGAGTTATTCTGCTCAATACACCCTTTGTGCTGGCCTGGGTCACTCTCAGCTCTCTCAACTGGAGGAAAAGCAGGTGTAATGGCCCTGGCTTTGAAGTGTTGCTTGCTTTTCTGAGATTACGATTGGCTTTAAAGGATGTATTGAGAAGGTCCTTTGGTCCCGTTGACTGTCACGTGACCAGTAATGTGGCTCTGATGAAATTGGTGGATTTGGGAGTGCCTTTGTGGGTTGATGGACTTGGGGCAAAGACCCTGTTTTCCTGTGGCAAACCTACCACCTCTTGACCTTTAGGTGACCTTTTCTTTGAGCCTCAGTTCCTACAAGTTTAGGAGAAGGGACTCTGACGAGTTCTGAATGGGAGGATGTTCCTGGGCAGAGCCAGCATATTATAGCAGTCGAGTTTGTCACTCACACTGCTTTGGTTCATGCTAGTGATCACCAGCGGGATTGGCGGTGACCTCCTGGCTGATGCTGATGGTGTTGCCTGTCCCCCTGCATGGGAAGGAGAAAATGGTTTAAAAATAGAAAAAACAATGTAAGTTGCTCAGGTTGAAGGACCAGAGGTGTAGCTCAGTTGGCAGAGTGCCTGCCTAGCATGCAGGAAGCCTCTCTTGATCCCTACACCACATGGAACTTGGCATGGTAGCATACACCTTTCATCCCAGCATTTAGGAGGTGGGAGAATCAGAAGTCCATGATAATCCTGGACTGCAAAGCAAGTTCAAGCCAGCATAGACTACTTGAGACCTTATTTCAAAAGCAAAATAAACAATAAATCATTCAGATTGAGGAACATAGGCTCTCTTCATTAGTAATATCACAGAAGCCATTGTGTTAGTTGGGATGGAATTTTTTAAAGGCTTTTTAAGTTATATAATAAAACAATACCAAATTCTGCTAAAATATTGGCGTAGGCTAACAACAACATGAAGTATTGAACCTTTCTTTTAAAGATGGTTTGAACTCTTGAAAAGCATAAAGTGCTAAATCATACCATTTGGTGATGATTGATGCTGATGATAGTGTTCTTTCTCCGAGACAACAGAGCTGATTTTCTGATTGTATGTACAAATACCATAGTTAATGTGAAGAAGTTCTAGAAGCCTAGCATAGTGGCACATACCCGTAATTCTAGTATTACAGGGACCCTGTTTCAAGAAACCATACATCAAAACAGTCTATTGCCTCTTAAAAACTAGTGCTGTGACAATTTTTGTATATAAATGTGTTGCATATTGATGTCTGTGAATATGTATCTGGTATATATATATATATTATGCCTGTATACATATTTAGATATACATACAATATTTGCGTATATACACTTATGTCTAACCTAGCCATCTCTATAGGTCTGACCCATCTAAGCCATCCACTAATTTAAATATACTAATATAAATATTTGAAAAATTCCCATAACCTGTTCCCAGTTTACAGACTTACAGTAAAATGTGAGGTTGCCTTAGGAGTATCTTTATCTTCCTGTTGAGATGTTTGGGCAGCTGGCATGGACAGAGATCCCTCTGGCATTTCAGAGCCTGGCACATGGGCTGCAGACAACATTCTTCCATCAACGCTACTTTGTGGCAGTGGTGATGATGAGCAGCAGTGCCACACCCCTAGCCTTTTCTAATAGTCCAATTTATTCCTGAGGGGGTTTTATTAATCTCTTAGAAGCATCGTGAAGTTCTGAGAGGATAAAACCCATCTCTATGTACAGTGAATATACATCAAAAAATTAAAAGTCATTTTTACATTGTGCCTTGAATGATCTGTATCTGTCTTTAAAGACTGCATGTACTGGCTTTTGGGGATCCTAGTCTATTTGGATGCACACCTTCCTAAGCCTGGATGGAGCGGGGAGGGCCTTGGACTTCCCACAGGGCAGGGTACCCTGCCCTCTCTTAGGACTAGAGGGGGAGGTGGGAGCAGGAGGGAAATGTGAGGAGGGGAGGAAGTGGAAATTTTGAATGGTTTTATTTATAAAGCAATAATAATAATAATGACTGGAGAGTGTGGTGGGGGCCTGGTTGAGAAGGGTCTATGGTGGACATACCAGGCAAGTGTGGACTCAGGTTAGTGTGTCTAGCCTGATGACCAGGAGACTAAGTTGAGTAAAGGGAGAATTATTTCGAGTGTTTGCTGACCCTACTGCTTGGAAGGCTGAGGCAGGGAGATGAAGAGTTCAGGCCCTGTCCAAAAATAAAAAGTAAAATCAAAGAAAGGTTTTCAGTGGGATGTGTGTGCTGCTTTCGGCTCCACACCTGAGTTCCCCGGGATGCATGGCTGGTGGTTTGGGCAGCACTGTTCTCGGTTAGAGAGCTGTCCTGAGCCTGGCTGAATGTTCACCACACCCTAGCTTCTGCCCGGCAGATGCAGGTATCATGGCACTCCCCGTCAAATCCATCTTTACACAGTGCCATGTTTTCCTTTTGGGGTGTAAACTCATCCCCACCCCAGTTGCAAAGGCTTGCTCTAGAAAGGCCTGAGCTCTCTGGCTGGCCTCAGTTTCTTACAGCCTTAGAACGTAGGCGTCTCCCTTCCTAAGGCCAGGCGCGCTGTCTTGTTGTCATAATCGTTATGAACACCCCAGCTTTGAGTGTGCCCCTTTTACATAAATGGCAGTGTTGGCGAAGAAGGCCATTAGCAATTATTTTCACGTGTATTTGCTCCTTGTCTATTGTGGGACTGACTCCTCCTGCCCTCTGCCCAGCTCTCTTTTGTTCTCTCTTGGCAATCAGAATGCCTGTGGCTGCCTTTTGTTGTGCCCTTTCCTTGGCACCAAATTTTATCCCTCCTCCGAGAGACCCCCATTGCTGGTATCTGTGATGTAGGATCCAGCTACTGTGTCGTGCTTCTGAGAAAGGGCTGAGCTCTGAGTGGAGTTTGCCGGTCAAATTGTGCCTGGCCAATAGTTGGGCCCAGGAGTTCACCTCTGCCTCCCCCACCCCCAGTGATCACCTGTCTGAACAATATTTTCACTCTGAAGAATGTTCTGTCACACCCCATCGTCTCGCTTATTAGTTCATTGATTATTCCAGTGCTGTTCTCTTGCTACAACAACCAAAGACCACATGCTGATGCAGTAACACAAATGCGCTTCTCAAAGTTCTGCTTCCAGGTTGCCTCTGGAACATCTCTGTAAAGTCTTTCTTCTTAGACAACAGACCCCTGCTCCCACCACACACATGCATGTGTGTCCTCACTTCATCTCTGTGTGTGACCTTGGTGGCTCTGTTCAAATTTCCTCTGAGGATGGCACCAGTTAGGATAGGTTAGTGGCATCTAGGTGATCTCAGGCCCTTACTTAAGCCCTTTACTGAAAGGACCTGTCTCCAAGCGCAGTCACATTGTGACTCCCTGGGGCTTAACATGTTGAAGGAGGAGTTTTGAGAAAATATTACCTTAAAATTTTTTATGTATATGTGTGGATATGCATGTTCCGTGTTGTTTGTAGGTCAGAGGTGCAAGTCGGTTCTCTCTTCCCGTCGTGTGGACTCCGACAGTTGAACTCAGGTTGTCAGGCATGATGGTAGGCACTTTTACCTGCTGAGCCATCTTCCAGATGTGAGGGGTCTGGTTTAGCCCACGACTTAATTTTGAACTTTTCTATGAGGCTACACCTATGTATAGAAGATCATTGACTCCTCTTAGAAGACGATAAGCCCAAAGGTCTAGTATTCTGAGATTCTGCTACTTGATTGCTTCTAGGAGTTGGTGAAACTGACCGCCACACTCAAGAGGAACTTGCTGTGTGTGTCCTACTGGAAACAGTGTTGACCCTTTTCTCTTTCGAGAAGCACCCAGCCAGCTGTATGTTTGCATAAGCTGAGAGCGGCAGAGGAGAAAGAACCTTTGCACAAGGTGAAGATGAACTATATGAGGGTTCCTTTAAGACAGAATGTACTGCCAACATTTACCAAAGGAGGAGGGGTGTGGACAGCAGATGTTATCTTCCCGGGACTGTTCTGCTTCTACTCTCATTGCCTTTTGAAGAGGGCGTCTGGACTCTGGTGTCCAGTGAGAAGGCTCTTTAGGCACCTGGGATGTGACAGCTGCAGGTAGTAAGGCAGGCATGGCTCGGAGAAGGGCACCCAGTGTGTGCTGCTCCCGGGAGGAGAATTAAAATTGCAGTTCTTTGGCCTTGCCCTCCACTAGAGGAATGGTACCAAGCTGCAGGCAATGCTCATGTAGATGCTTCAGAGCACACCGATGCCCTTGACTGTCCTGCTCCCTTCACCTTCACTGCGTGGAGTTTCTTCCTAAGAGAGACATCTTAGTTCCAAGAGTCGACTGTGCAGGGTAAGATTCTTCTCAGCGGGAGAGAATGGCTCCCTTATGTAGCATTTAACAACTCTATAAGCCCACCCATAGTTATAATAATTTTAAGATTACCTCAAGATGCTTTTAAAAATCTTATTTGCTTTAAGTCTGTGTGGTGGTGTGTGTGTGTGTGTGCATGTGGGTGTGTGTGTCTTACATGTGTGCCATTCCTTACACATGAAAGTCAGAGGATAACTTTAGGTGTCAGTCTTTGCCTTTCCCCTTATTTGAGACAGTCTCTGGTTCGCTGCTCTTGCACCAGGCTGGCTGACCTCAGAACTCCCTGGAATTCTTCTGTCCCCGTCAGTGCCCTACTGCTGTCCCCAGCTACATGGTTTATAGAGACTCAAATCTAGGCCCTTGTGCTTACCCAGCGAGCCCGTCACCCACTGAGCCATCTACCCAACCCTTCTAAACATTGTTTTCAGTGCTGAGGGTCAAACCCAGGTATTCAGCCTTGTTAAGAAAGCACTCTACTATAGAGCCCCATCCACAGCTCTGCCTCAAGGTCTTTGAGCTATTAATTCATCATCAAGGTAGTTTTTGCACCCTTCTTCAGGGGTCTTGTATAGATGTCAAGATGGCGGGCTTTATTTCATAGGACCACTCTGAAGGGTGCTGGTTGGTGTTCTAAGTGCAGAGCTTGATTGAGAAGTAAGTTAAGAAAACGGTTGGATGGAAAATGTATGAGCACCATGAAAGTCGTGAATCTTCTTCCTTACTGGTGGTGGGAGGGAGGGAGGCGTGTCCTGAGAACTGAGGGTTTTCTGTGGGTAGAAGTTGAGTTCTACATGGTTTGACCTGGCCAGACTCCTTTGGAGTTTGCAGTGTTGAGACTTACCAGGGTATGTTTGGAGGAGAGGTGGATTTGTGTGTGCATGTGTGTTTTCATTATGTCTCATTATTTGCTTGTTTAAACAATCTAATGAACTTATTAGTGGAAATGGCCGGGCAACTTATCTTTCTGTGTCCCCAGGGATAACACCTTTTCGTTCTAAAATCAATATCTCCATTCACCTGCTGTTTACTCTGCTTGCCCGGAATATCTGTGGTTCTGTTTTTGATGAAGAGTTCCTTTTGGGTTGAAACTGTTGTCCCTAGTGTTTAAGTAGAAAATTAAAAGTGCTAATGACCTAGGCTGACAAGCATTTTAGGTCTCAGGCAGCTAGAGTATTTCAGGCACTGTGTATTTCTTTCCTGAGGGAGCAGGGAAGGGACTGAGGGCAGATCTCCAAGTGGGCTGCGGTAGCTTCTGTGATGCCCTGGGTGGGCTGTAGTAGTTGTCTTGAGGTGGGCACACCGGCTGGCTAGCTTGGGTGACTGTGGTTAGTTCGAAGCCTAGCAGGAGAACTTCCCATCCTTGGAGGACCTTGATCCCTTGGCCTGGACTGGTGTTCTAAGTGCCTAACATTTGTCGTGATCTTGTCTCAGTCCCCTTCCTGCTCCAGGTGAGTGGAAGTAATCCTGATGTCTCTGTTAGAAAAGGACTTTGAACTTGGACTTTACTGGGAGTTCATGCCACATCTCAATGAAGCAGAGAGATTGGAATCTAACTTTTCTTTTTTTTTAATTGGCCTCTAAGAGATTTCATAACTTGGCTGTCTGAAACTAACGACCTTGACTTTTGGGAATCCTTCCCACTTCAAATGTGCATTCTTCAGTGCTTGCCTCAAACGATTCTTAACCTTTGCCTGTCCATGAGTCTCCCTGGCTCAAGGTTTGGAGCTAGGCCAAGGGTATTAACCTTGGCCAGGGCTGCACATTGCTCCTCAGCCTTCCCAAGCCTCCTTTCTCTGTCCTGCCTTCTCTTTCCTTTTCTTTAGGGTTTGTCCATCTCCCCTGTCAGTGCTCAGCATCCTTACATTTCTCTCTATTATGTAGTATGGCTTGCTTCAAGAAGTTGTCAGTGAGTGGTTGTCCTTCTGAAATGTACTTTTCTGTTTCAAAGAAGATATTTTATAAAAAAAATGACTTCATTACAGTCAAATGTAGTTCTCTTAAGCAAAATTAACAGAAAGAAAACATGAACAATGATCGCTATCCAATGAACAAACAGAAAGTATTCACGTTCTGTAAAATAAAAATTTTAGTATTATCAAAAAAAGAAGATATTTAATAGTGTTTGTTAAGTAGAAGGGTGAGGGTGTATATGAATATACAGAATTCACCATAACAGGGTAATTCACAGACTTATTATAAAACATGACCCTATGTTGCTAGGTGAACTAGTAAGGGAACTCAGTGTAGTGTGTGTGTGTGTGTGTGTGTGTGTGTGTGTGAATGTGGATATGCACTCATGTGTAGGGTGCCTGCTCATGCATGTGTGTGTGTGTGTGTGTGTGTGTGTGTGTGTGTTCATACAGGTATACTGGTCCTTGTGAGCACTGTGAAGGCCGGAGATTGACCTCCCCTTTAGCTTTCTGCCTTCACTTTGGAAGCAGAGTCTCTACTTTAATAGGAGCTCAACATTCTGGCACGACTGCCTTGGTTTTTAGTTCAGTTCCATTGATCAGTGTGACTATTTTTATGCCAGTACCATGCTGTTTCTTATTACTGTAGCTCTATCTGTGGTACAGTTTGAGGTCAGGGATGGTGATACCACCAGCAGTTCTTTTATTACTTGGGATTGTTTGAGAGAGAGAGAGAGAGAGAGAGAGAGAGAGAGAGAGATTGATTGTGTGTTTGTATGAAGTCGAAGACTTAATTTCTGTGAAGAATTGTGTTGGAATTTTGATGGGGATTGCATTTAATATCATTGCTTTTTATAAAGATGACCATTTTTATAATATTAGTCCTAGCCATCCATGAACAGGGGAGATCTTTCTGTCTCTTGATATCTTCATCAGTGCCTTAACGTTTTTATCATACAGTCCTTCCCTTGCTTGTAGAGTTCTCACTCACCCCCCCTTTTTTTCTTTTTTGTTTTGTTTTGTTTTTGAGGCTCTTCTGTGAAAGGTACTAGTTCTCGGATTTTTTTCCTTCAATTTATTTGTAGTTTGCATATAGGAAGGCTACTGAGCTGTAGATGTTTCCTGGTGGAGTCATTGGGGTCTTATATGCATAAAATCTTATTATCTCAAGTAAAGATACTTTTTGACTTCTTCCTTTCCTTTCTGTATGTCCTTGGTCTCCTGAAGTTGTCTTACTGCTCTACCTGACACTTGAAGTCCTGTATCCAATAGGTGTGGAGAAAGTGGGCGTGGCTCCCAAGGAATATTAGTATATAATACTCTTTTCTGTTGCTGTTTGGGCTCTGTGTAGTTTTGGTATTAGGGTGATAGTGGCCTTGTAAAAAAGAATAAGAAATGTTCCTTATGTTTCTGTTTTGTAGAATAATTTGAATTTTGTAATTAGTTCTTTGAAAGAATTCTGCGCTGAATCCATTTGGCCCTGGGCTTTTTTGTTTGTTTGTTTGGAAGATTTTTAAATTACTGCTTCCATTTCACTAGAGGCTAGGAGTTGTTGAAATTCTTTATTTTATATTGATTTAACTTTGGTATGTTATATATATCAAGAAATTTGGTTTTTTTTGGATTTTCTTGTTTGCTGGAATAGATCATTTTAAAATATGTCCTCATGATTCTCTGAATTTCCTCAGTGTCTGTCATAATGTCTCTCTTTTCATCTCTGATTTTATTCCTTAGGATGGTGTGTGTGTGTTAATTTGGTTAAGTATTGTCAGTTCTCTTGGCATTTTTCAAAGAACCAACTGTTTGTTTTACTGATATTTTTCAGTTGTTTTTGTCTGTTTCTATTTCATTGATTTCATCTATGACTTTGAGTATTTCTTCCCATCTATTGTTTTTTTTGAGGGGGGGGTATTATTTATTTCTCTGTGTTTTTCTTGACCTTTCAGGTCTGCTGTGACTTACAAGCAAACCTCTTTGGAGATTGTGCCTGCACACACACACATACTGACACTGTATTAAAGATCTTGTCTTGCAGTTTGAAAAAAAAAAGCTAGGTAGACAGCTTGACTTAGTTTTCACTAGAAATTAAAAAGGAGCTGGAGAGAGGCTTATGGGTAAGAGCCGGCATTGCTCTCATAGAGGACCAAAGTCAGGGGACTCACAACTGCCTGTGATGATCTCATGCCTCTGGTCTTACACACACACACACACACACACACACACACACCCCTACACACGAAGCCCAAGCACTGCAAATTAGAACATAGATAAATCCTTTAATTTCAGGTGTTTTATAAGGAAACTGGCTAGGCTAATCCATTTCTGCCTCACCTTTTTAAAAGCATGACTTAAAACACGAGGCAAGTCTCAGGTAAGTGAGAAGGTAGGGGTCTTTCAGAGCCAAAGTTACCTGGTTCATATGTTATCAGGTCTGTGACTTTATCTCTGTAATAAAGTGGCCTGGCAACATGCAGAGGCTGTGTACATGTCTGAGGGTGGAATTCACACTTGAAGGAGATGAGATTGTAGAAGCATGGTTGGTGGAAGTCCTTGTCTGCTATGCCTGCAGTGCATCCTGAAGCTGCTGACCCCTTCAGAAAAGGAAGTAGTTTCCAGTCTTCCTCCTTCTTTTATGTCAGTCTTGGAATCAGACACAGGCTTTATACATGCTAGGCAGAAACTTTGCCAGCTGAATTATATCCCCAGCTCTCTGTTATCTCTTTTTTTTGGGGTGGGGGAGGGAGGATGGATGGATGGAGCCAGGCATGTGCTGTGCTACCTATTTGGAGGTCAGAGGACGTCTTGTAGGATTCAGTGTTCTCCTTCTATCACATGGACGCCTGGGATCTGACTCAGACTGTCACACTCGACAGTACCTGTATCTGCTGAGCTATCCCTGCTCCCCACTCCTCCCCTTTTCAATCCTCGCTATTTATTTGTCATTTACATTCCGGCTTTCCTTTGCACTGGTGCCATTTAGTCAACCTCCCCACAGTCTCCCCACAAAGTGCTCTGCTCTTTGACAGAATCTGGGAGGACTGTCTTGTGTTGAGCCAGGTGGAGCGCACCCCGGGGCTCTCTGGCCATGAGAAGTTGCATGTGTCCTGTTATCCCCATGAGCCACTCTCCTGCCCCTGCTTCTGAGGGCTTCAGCAAGAGAGCAGTGGAAGAAGAAAAGGGCTGGGAGAGGGACAGGGAGCTGTGACGGTCATGGAAGAGGAACTGAACTAGTTGAGAACCGCTAGGAAGCTATTCCCACACAGCTGTAGCTGTGGTGAGAGCCACAGGGCAAGCAGACGGAGCTCAGGCAGCCCACTGGCGGTTCTGCAGAAGCACTGACTGTCATCAGATGCACCTGTATACAGTCTACAGCATTGTAATGTTTTGTCTCCAGAGTCGGGTTGTGAAGTTGCCTCTGTCATCCACCAGAGATGACTGGGAAGTGTCTCTCTGTGACTCTGGATATCTTTTCGTAGAGCTGGCAGGAAAGCCCAGGTAATAGGTGTCATCCCAGGACCTCAGGTCCTGAAACTCTGCTTCCTCACTTGCCTTCTTTCTGGTCACAGTGGATCAGCACAGAATGGCTTCTGGCTGCAGTCTGTGCGTGGCTGGGTATTTAACAAGGGAATAACACATACCAGGAACTAGGAAGAAATTACATTCTGAGTATAAACCCGCTAGCAAATGCAGTAATTAATAGGAATAAACTCAAGAATTATCTGTGTGGCTTAAAGAAGCAGGGAAGATCTGTGATGCCAACAGAGGCAACCTGGGTGCCATTTGTAGGATGGAAGGGAAACCCTGTCAGTCATGTTGTGTGGTCAGAATAGCACCTGATCATGGATGCAGGTGGCTGTCTGGAGTAAAAAGTAGACACCTATAGAGGGTCCCATCCAGTGGGAAGTGCAGTACTTGGGGAAGCAGCAGGAAGGAGCTGTGTAGATGGGCCAATCATGAAGCCAAAGCCTCACTCTGAGCCCACGCTCCCCAAGCAGCCTGTGATGAACTTGAGTTTACCCGTGAGGGAAGATGCTTGTTATTGTCCCAGGGTCTTCACGTCTGTGCAGAGGCTTGTTCTTCAGTGTAAGAGCCACACTTGACACTGGGCCAAGGTTCCTGGGCAGTGCTCTCATGCCTGACACAGTAACCAGAGTCACGCTTCTCCTTGTTTATCTCTGAGGTCTGGGGGCATCTTCTTGAGGGCCCTTGGGGACCTGGCCTGGCCTCTTCACGTTCCTTCTCATTTAGACTACACGTTCCACCCCAAACCCAGACCTCAATTTTTGTCAGAGGTCACTTACATCTGCCATGAAAAAATGCAGAATTTTAGATTCTGAGCTAAGAGTTTTGGCCTGGAACACAGTACTGTTGTTTATTGTGATCATTTTTAGAACTGTAAACACAAGATGGTTCTCAGTGATCTCAGAGGAACTTAAAAATGTTTCTTGTCTTCTGATTAGAAGGACAAAAGGGCCATTGACAAGTAGATTCTTTGAAAACCTTTTATAGGGAATCTGACCAACTATATCCAGTTAAAAAAGAATTTTTAATTAAGTGAAGAAAGCGACCATTTGAGTTGGTATGCTTGCCGGCTTCTTCATTTCATGAACCTCCTCTGCTTTTCTAGAATCTGATTTATTGTGGATTTCCAACATGTGATGATTTAATGCTGGGATCACTGCAGAGCTCCACCCCGTCAGGAAGAACTTGCTTTCTCTTTTGGGGGGTTTGTGTGTTCTGATTACATTCCAGTCATGTTCCATGTCTGCCAACCAAGTTCCATGATTGGCAGGCCCTGTAGCTCTGAGCTTTATCTTCAGCCCTCTTTTTGCTTTTTAATTTTGAAGCAAGGTCCCACTGAGGGGCCCAAACTGGTCTTAAATATGCAGTCCTATTGCCTCAGCTTCCCAAATAGCTGGAATGATAGGTCTATTTCACTGATGTTAGCTTGAACTATCTCCCATCCATCCATCCATCCATCCATCCATCCATCCATCCATCATCTAGCCATCCATTTGTGTGCATGAGCTTAGGTATACATGTGCCATGGTACCATATGCGACCATAGAAAAGCCTTGAGTACTGGCTTTTGCCTTCTGCTTTGACTGAGGTAGTGTCTCCTGTTGCACACTCTGAAAAGTTTCTGCACCCAATAAGCCTCTCCGCCGACTCAGAACACACTCCTGTGGACACCACCAGGCAAGCTGGCCTCCAAGCATCTGGGGATTGTCTTCTCTCTGCCTCACGCCTCACCGTAGTAGCCCTGGGATGGCAGGCATTCACTGCCACACCTGGCTTTTGCTTGAGTGCTTGAGATTCGAACTTGCATGGCAAGAATTTTATGCACTGCGCAATCTGCTAGCCCTAGAGCTTTTCCTCTGGCTAAAACACACACTTGGATGGTAGCAGATGGGTGTATTCCTTGTCCTCGTACTAAGCCTAGTTCCCACTCAAACCTCAGCCTTCCACTTGCTTTAACCTCTGCTGCTCAGCTCCCTTTCCCCCAGGGATGGAGCGTATGGGTGGAATGATGTAGGAAAACGGAATGTGCCAAGAACTCAGGTTGTCCCCTTTGAACGCCACGCTGCTTTACTCAGAGCCAGACAAAGGCATCTGGCGGCGTCCTTGCTGGAAGAAAAGTCAGGTGAGCACTTTGAAGGCATGGGTCCAAGAATCTTCAGTTCTTTGTGCAATTCGCAGCAGGCTCAGTGATGCTAGCACCTGGAGGAACGGGAAGATGAGTCAGAGAGCAGTACTGCAGGGATTTGTCAGGTACGGCCACAGAGCCTTTCTGAAGCAGGTGCTGTGCCTGTGGCTGGTACAGTGACCCTCACAGGACACAGCCCATGCCTGGAAGACCGCTTTTCTTCTCCTGTAGCATGCTGGGTGCTTGGCTTTTCCTTCCTTTTGAGGCTCCCTGGAGGTAGCTTGGAGGCAGCCACACTCTCCCCACAATGCTGTTTAGTCAACTTGAGTTTCGGTTCCAGCCTCCTGCCAGCCCTTTTCCTCAGAGAATTTTCCAGAATGTCAACAGTTCTCTTTAAAGGGCCAGTAGCCCCTGTTACAATTTTTACCTGCTCTCTTGCTCCGTGTGTCCTCTTTCTGTAAATACTGTAGGTGACTTGGTGACCTCATTGGGTTACGGTGCTGGGCTCCTCAGAAAGCTTCCCGTCTTTTTCTTTTGTAAACTGTGTTTATTGTGTGTGCCTGCATGTGCTATGGTGCACATGAGGAGGTCAGAGGACAACTTGGTAGATTTGGTTCTCCCCTTCTACCCTGTGGGCCCCAGGCATTGAACTCAGGTTTTCAGGTTTGGCAGCATGCCCACGGAACTGTCTTGCTGGCCCACGTCCCCAGGCTTTGTCACACTTGTTAGCATAAATGCGTACAGTGATTTTTGACATGTATCCAGGCAGCAAGATACCGCTGCCGTTGGGCTTTAGAGCTATTAGCTTTGCAGGCCTGCTGGTCTGCGAACATGCAGTTAGAATGAGTCTAGTCTCAGGTTGCTGAATCCCACAGGGCAGTGCTTCTGACATGTGCTGAAGTTCTAATCCTCTCCCCTTTTCTCCTCTTTTTTTCTCCCTCCCTCCCTCCCTCCCTCCCTCTCTCCCTTCTATAAGAGCTTGTTCAGACCCCTGCAATAATTCTCACATTGAAATTTTGAATGAAACTGAGGATTTTTTTTTGAGTGTGTTAACTTTCTGTTGCTGTGATCAAAACCTTGCTTGAGAGCAATTAACCTAAAAAGGAAAAAGATGTATATGATGTGTGTGTGTGTGTGTGTGTGTGTGTGGAGAGAGAGAGAGAGAGAGAGAGAGAGAGAGAGAGAGAGAGAGGAACACCTTGGTTTGGGAGGTTTCAGTCTCATTGTTCTGGGCATGTAGTGATGTCGTGCATTGAGGCTGGAGTAAGCAGTGGATAAAGTTGATTGGCCTCACCTCCTAAATGTTCCTTCACCTTACAGCACTGCCATAGGCTGAGAAGCCTAGCCCTTACACCTTCATCTTTGAGGAACATTCTATACTTCAAATATAGCACTGACTCAATCTCACGACCTGAGCTAGGAGGCCTCAGACTCTCTCCATACCAGCTTCTCATACCATGGTAGCTGTTTCTGTCCCCTTGTGAGGTGGCAGGGTGAGATGAATGTCTTAGGGCCTCTTCTTCAAAGTCCCATTCTGTGTTGTCCTCTGTATTCTACTGGAGAAGAGTTATCGAGCCCAAGGCCGCCTCTACTGATGCAGGGAATGGAGAGGGGAGCACCAGGAATCGCGGGTATATCTGAGTGTTTTTTACACAGTTTGTAAAGGAGTGGGCACTTCCACTTGAGGACAGCCTTGCTCTGAAGAGCCATTCCCTTCCTTCCTCACATCCGTCAGCTGTGCGTACTTGGTGCAAGAATGGCTGTTTTCTAGTCAAGAAGTTTTCGTTGCATGGAGCCCTGAGTTCCTGTAGTTTTTCAGATGCCAGTGTCCTGCCATCTTCACTGGTCTATAGTGTCATCGGGCTGAACTTGACTGTGTGTCCTGAGCTGACTAATCATGAGTTGACAGGAGTAGGAGATAGTCCCCTGAGTTGGGACTTGGTGTCATTGGTACTCTTTCAGCTGAGCTGGATCTGTAGTCCAGGCCTTGGGCCACTCCCAATTTCTACTCCCTGCCTTCATAACACTGAACCTTTCCACCTCTAGCCACTCCCATGGAAGAGATAGCTGTGCCCGTATTTAAATCCACTGCTGATTTGTAAGAGGACAGAGCAATGGACCTTGTCCGGCCCCGTGGGCCTCCACCATGCCTCGGATGCAGTAATGGAGTGTGACTTAGACACTCAGAGTGGAAAACTGAGGGGAAAAAGTTACAGAGAGCTGGCAGAATGTCCCTGAATCCGACTGTGGAACTGAATAGTGGAAAAGGCTTAGAGGGTAGGAATTAGGGTCGAGGAGACAAAGGGGGAAGAGGGACAGGATACAGAAGAATGGGTCATGACAGGAATATGTGGGAGATGACGTGGGAATGTTTAGAATTCTCACTTAAAATGTAGGTGGGGAAGGGCTGTTGCATATTTGTACACATGCCTTGGCTATCCATTGTTCAGAGTCTTCTGCAGGACACTGATGTGTTTCCATAGTCAGTGATAACGAGCACGTCACAGAAGCAGGAAGTTGGTGGAGGGGGAAGCTGTACTTGAGTGCACCTTGGCTGTGAACCTGGAACTGCTCTTTTTTCTCTTTTTTGGATTTTTCGAGACAGGGTTTCTCTGTAGCTTTTTGGTTCCTGTCCTGGAACTAGCTCTTGTAGACCAGGCTGGCCTTGAACTCACAGAGATCCGCCTGCCTCTGCCTCCCCAGTGCTGGGATTAAAGGCGTGCGCCACCACCGCCCAGCTCCTGGAACTGCTCTTAAAAACAAACAAACAAACAACAGCAAAAACCTAACAAAGTCTTCCAGAAATGTCTAACACAAAATCTTGTCTGAGAGTTGGGACAGGGATCCAAGGATGAGCAATAATTTCTGGGGTACTAGGAGCTAAGTGGGCAGTTCCATATGCTAGGCCCCTCTTCCTGCCAAGTCACTAAAGCTGCATGCCATGAATGGGGTCTGTGGTCGAGAATGGTGTTGGTGGTCTCTCTTAGTCCATGGGTGCCCTATTGTGTCACTAGTACTGATTCGAATTACAAATACATCCTAGGGACTGGAAGACATACGTAAATAATTCAGAGGATAATGACCAAGATAGTGAGATCCCTGACTTAGGACTTCCTTGTCCATGTGGACAGCTGGTGTGTATGAAACCTGGGTTACACTGGCTCCCCGTGGAGGAGGAACGTGATTTCCCAGCCCAGCGGTCACATTCTTTGAGGGATGGCAGCTGCAGGGGTAGATAGTGCGAGTAGATAAGGAGCTGCCATCTAAGGGGAAAGGCAGACCCCAGCATTTGGGCATTTGGGGTAGAATCGAAATATGTCTTTTGTTGTTTTGCTTTCCAGGAGGAGCATTTTGATAGCTCCAATATTTCAGAGACGTTGTGGGCTCATGTCATCTGGTACTTCTTACAGTTGGTTTAGGAGCATTCAAAACCCTTGCCATCAGGCGAGCTTCTTCGGGGACCTTTGCTTTGTCATGTGTGGCTTGGGCCTGATATCGTGCACCAGGTCAGAAAAGTCGGTGCTCAGGAAAAGGCACATACACAGTATCTGGAATCGCCTCTGTTGTATAACAGCCGAACAGTACATTAATTGCAGGAAGAGATTTGGAAAGTTGTATTTGGCCTGGCTTCTTCTGCCTGCCTCTTCTGCATTGTGCAGTCTGTCTCCGAATAATATTTTTATTGTCGACGTCAAGTCACCTTAGATAAATATTTGGTTCCACTAAAGTCATAAACAAGGACCAAAATATCATGCATAGATTTTATGAAAGTAATAACCTGCTTCATAAAGTCCAGTTGCTCAGCCCCGGGCCCTCTGCATGTGGTAGGTTAGTCACACACCTTTTCCCTGCTTCCTTGCTCAGTGCTGATGGCTGCTTATCTCTAGTTAAGTTTGTCATTTTCAGGAAACACAGATAAGAAATCTTTACTGTTTAAAAAATGATTTTTATTGGACCTTAGAGAGCGAGTGAGCTTTCTCATGACAGCTGCTGTGGACAGTTAGTGCTCAAGGAAGGCCCTCTCCGCTCCCCATCTCCCAGCTGCTGGCTGCTCACCGCATACAATGTCACATCTTCCTAGTAATACACGTCTATATCTTTGTGAGTTTGCAGAACAGAACAGAAACTCATGGGTTTGTTCATCTTAGAAATGGCAGCAAGCTGGATTTGTGTCCTCTACCTATGACTTCTGTTGTTAAATTCCCTTTAACTGTTTGTCTATTCTGAGACTTCTGTAGAAGTTGGGGTTCCCCTTCATTCTTTGTGGTGCTGGCCATGCAAGTGTTCTATGGAGCCACAACCTCGAGGAAGTGTGTATTTCAAAAAAGAAAGGAAGGAAGGAAAGAAAGAAAATACTTTATGTTTCAAAAGGAAAAACTTTAAGTAAACTAGAAGACGTCACCCACTCGTCAGATGTAGTCAGTATTTCTTTGGTTTTTTTTTTTTTTTTTTTTTGGTTTTTTGAGACAGGGTTTCTCTGTGGCTTTGGAGTCTGTCCTGGAACTAGCTCTGTAGGCCAGGCTGGTCTGGAACTCACAGAGATCCGCCTGCCTCTGCCTCCCGAGTGCTGGGATTAAAGGCGTGCGCCACCATCGCCCGGCCTGTAGTCAGTATTTCTGCCATCTTTTCTAGATACTTTGTTGCATAGATGCTGCCATTGACTTTTTAAAATATTAAGTGTTGTGTGTGCCCAAGCATGTGCAGGTGTGCCTCTGTCAGGGCTGGTGTGGTGGTGAGGGGGAGGAGCAGAGGACAGCTTGGGAGTTGGTTCTCTGCTGCCATCTTGTGGGATCTGGGATCCCCAGCTGTGAGTGTCAACTTGTTGCTAAGCCATAACTTCAGCCCTGTTGCCTTTAAAAAAATAATGAGATGCTGCATAGAGAGGCAGGCTCCCTGCTACATCAGCCTTTGGTTTTCTGTTGGACGGGACTATGTCCCGGGATGGGCAGCAGGTCACGTTGTGGAGCTTCTCTTTACACGCTTCATGAAGTTTCCCCTCCAGACCACCATGCCTGCTCTCCTCCATTTAGCAGAGAGATGGTCATGCAAGCAGACTTGTGTCCTGTGGGGGTGACTTATGAATCATTGGCAGAAGCCCCTATCATTCTTGTCCACATTCCATTGGCCAGAACTTAATCATATGATGTCTCCCTAACCATAAGGAAGTCTGGGAAATGTAGTCTAGCTGTGAGTCTTGTGAGAAAGGTGAAACAGCTTATCAGCAACTTGCTTAGCTACTAACTCATTTTTAATTTTGCATTTTCTTTTTGATTGTTGTTTGTTTGTTTGTGGAGCAGGGCTTCTCTTTGTAGCGGGCCTGGCTCCCTATGGTGGGTCACTCTGTAGACCAAGCTGTCATCAAACTTACAGAGATCCGCCTGCCTGTGCCTTTCAGGTGTTGGGATTAAAGGAGTGTGCCACTACCATCCTGCAGTTTTTCTTTTTTTAACTGGACACTTTATTTTGTTACATTTTTAATTTGGTTTGTTGTTGTTGTTTTTGGTGTTTTTTGTTTTTGTTTTGTTTTGAGACAAGGTCTCTATGTAGTTCTGGCTGTCTTGGAACTCACTATGTAGATCCGGCTGGTCTTGAATTTAAAGAGATCCACCTGCCTCCACCTCTCCCATGCTGGAGTTAAGGTGTATACCCCACACCAGGTTGGGAGTCAGATACCTCATTTTGAACTTTGGTTTTGTGACTTTGTGTTGTTGAGACAGTGTTTAACTGTTCTGTCCCTGTTGGCCTGGAGCCCATGATTGACTTTCCGTGGTCTTTGAGTACCAGGATTACAGGAACACACCACCATGTGCCCTGCGGAACATACTTTTGTTTGCTCGGTTTGGTCACTTACATATCTCTACTCTGCTGGAAGCCTCACCACGCTCTTTGCCTCCTGTCCCTGCTGTCTGTTCCCTATAAGCCATGCTTGTCACCCACTTTTTATAGCTCCCATCAATATGATTGGCATTAGTCCACCCTCTTCCAAGGATTCCTGTCTGGTCTCTGACCCCACCACACCCCAGTGCCCTTTGGGGCATGTTCTTAACTGGTCTGTCCCTGTGTCCCTGGGTTTGCTGTCAGCCTTGCCTGAAACTTCCTACTCCACCTCAACACTGCTTCCCAGGTCTCCACTCAGACATCTTCTCTGCAGAGTGGCCTTTCTTTACCACTGGCCACGCTTGGTTGGTTGCTTCACTGACTGTCACGGCTCCAGAGCATGTACTGCCAGCCATCAGAAATTGTGTCACACTGTGTATTTCCAGTCTGTCCTTCTGCCTCTCTTTTAGACTCTGGAGTTCTCTGAGGCAGGAACTCCGTCTTACTTACATCTGTGTCCCAAGATACTGTATGGTGGGTATTCAGTAAGTGCTCATTGGGTGGAGGGACATCACAATATACTGTGTGTGTGAGTATACCTGTTTTAAAAACATTTTTTTTTTTTTTGAGAATTACATGCAATAGAGTTTGGTCACATTCTTTCCTTTCCTCCAACTCTTCCCAGATCCTCCACCACCTCCCTACCCCACCAAACTTCAAAACTACACACACACACACACACACACACACACACACACACACACACGGAATACTATTTATGTTGGGCAACTCCTCCTGGGTGTGGCGCTGCCCTGGAATGTGGTTGATAGACCCAATGAATGACACTCCATTGAAGGAAGTGGATTTTCCTCTTTCCCAGACATTTTCAATTGCAAATAGCTTCTTGGTTAGGGGTGGAACTTGTTCTGCTTTGCCTTCTCTGTGCTGGGATTTCTGTCTGGCTTGATCTTCTGCAGTGCGCCCCCTGTGTGCTGCCACAGTGTCTGTGAGCCCGTAGGTGCACAGTCCTGTTGTATCTGGAAGACACTGTTTCATCACCTCTGGCACTTACAGTCATTCCACCCCTTCTTGCATAGATCCCTGAACCTTAAGGGGAGGGGTCCAAATAAAGGCATCCTATTCTGGGCTGAACGTTCCAAAGTCTGTCACTTTCCGCACATTGTCTAATTGTGGGACTCTGTTTAAATTCTCATCTGTTGCAGGAAGTGTCTCTGATAAAGGTTGAGCAACCTATTGATCCGGCGTTCTGGCTGGAACTCTGGGTCCAAACTCCAACTATGTTCGTTCAGCATCATAGTGGTGGGGGTGTGGCAGGTGAGCAGGCAGAGGAGAGACTATGGAGGTCTTAGGGTCAAGCTTTGCATGGTCCTGGTCTCAGGACCCAGTGCTTAGTGAACTGACTCTGGAAATTCCTCCTTCAAGGTCTGGTTGGAATTCTAGATTCAGCCTCCAAGCAGTCTTTATTACATATTTGTGTGTGTGTGTGTGTGTGTGTGTGTGTGCGCACGCGCGCGTGCATGTGCATGTACAAGAACATGTGTGAAGGGCTGAGGTTGATGTAGGGTCTTGTTCAGGAGTTTTGCACCTTACCTTTGAGACAAGATCTCTTGCTGAACATGGAGCTAAGTCTCTCATTGAAATGGTTTGTCTAGGAACTCTCAAGGGTCCATCTTATCGCTACTTCCTATTCACTGAGATTGTAGGCGTGTGGTACTGTACCCAGAGGTGGTGTATTCTATTATTTTTTGGTCTGCCTTCCTTCCTTCCTTCCTTCCTTCCTTCCTTCCTTTCTAGGGATATAAACTCTCAGGTTGTCTAGTTTGGCTGAGCCACATCTCCAGTTATTTTATGCCCTTTAGATGAATTAGCTGTCTGTTGTAGAAGCTTTTTAGATTTCATTTCAGATGAAAATGAGTCTTGACTGCCAACCCTCAAGACATTTTTTGTTTGTTTTTATATTTATATATGACTTAAAAGATATTTCAGTGTGTGTGTGAGGGTGTGGGTATGTTTGTCTGGGTGTGGGTGTGTGCGCGTGTGCACGCGTGCCATGGTACATATGTAGAGATCAGAAACTAGCCTTCCACTTTGAAATCACTGCATACACATACTAGCTTTTCTGGGAGTTTCTGAGATTCTCTCTTCACCTCTGTCTTGCAATGGGAGCCCTGGAATTACAGATATGCCCCTGTGCCAGGGCTCTAAGGATCTGAGTTCAAGTCCTCACATTTGGTGTGACAAGTGCTTCTGTTCATTGTTCCTTCTCCCTTATCCTCATGTGCGATTTCCTTGTTTTTCTTTTTCTCCTCCTTTTTGTCGTTCTGTTTTGTTTTTTCAAGACATAGTTTCTCTTGTGTAACAGCCCTGACTGTCCTGGCCCTCACTCTGTAGACCTGGCCAGCCCTCAAACTCAGATCAGCCTGCTTCTACCTCCTGAGTGTTGGGATTTAGGGTGTGTGCCTCCACGCCTGGGGTGATTTACTTTGGATTGGTTTATAAATGAGATTCTGTCTAACAAAGAGCATGAATGAAATTTTAGGGGATTTAGAGATACCCCCTGCCAATCCCTTAGCAAGCTCTTGCTGGGCTGTGTTTCCTGTTTTACGCAGGCTTTGGGGAGCTGCCTCTTAGAAGCAGGGGAAGCCTGGCTGCAGGGCAGGTTGACCTCAGTATCTTCCTTATATTTTGACTTAGATTTCAGAACAGGTGCTCACATTTACTAAGTGAAAGAACTGATTTCCCTTAGAAAATTCTAGCTTCCTCTTTATTTCAGCTTATTTTTCATCATTTACTCATGTAAATGTTGCCTGATTTTTTTCTTAGTTTGGGAAGCAGGCTGCCTAAGTAGGACCCTTCATTCAATGGGAATGCAGATGCCCGTCTTCCCACCTGGTTACAGTTGGGTCGAGGTCCCTATCAAATAATCTTTGTTGAGCAAGACTCTCCCCATGGTTTCTGAAAATTCTGAGAGGAGCGTGAAGAGTTTCTCACCAGCATGCTTTTCTTCTGTTCTGTGGTGAGTGACCATCAGTCCCTCGAGCTCCATCATAGACATTATCTCTCCATCTTCACAGCCACCATTGCAGGTGTGGACAGCCACAGCTGTGTCTGAGCTGAACCTAAGCAGCACTAGTGGCTTTACAGGCTCCTGCTCCTCTACCTCGGGGTCATTCACACCTTTGCTACCAGGTGTCCCTTGAGTGGCATCTGTCACCTTTTCTAACAGTTTCCATCCATTGTGGTATCTTCAAATTCCACTCCCCTGTCCCCCACTCCCATCTACAACCCGCAGCATAGCTGCATTTAGGAGACTTGTTGGCTCCAGTATTGAGGTTCCTTGTGCCCTCTTTGATTAGGCATGGATCCATTCATTTGGTAGGTACATGGTTAACTCTCCGTTTTTATGCATTGGGCACCAGCAAGCCACATACCCTTGTCAGACAAAGAATTCTGCAGAAGTACGTTAACCAGATTTTGATCCATGTATAAAAAATGGTTTCACTGTGTCATCCCTCAATATGAGAAGGCTCTGGGAGGCACCATGTGACCAGGGGCAAAGGATAGCTTGGCAAGAAAGAGAAAAGAGCCTGCAGAACACCATGTGCCACAGAAAGAATTCTTGATCTCTGGTCTGTAAATATACAAGAGACAGGACAGGGCGATTCCAGCAACACTCAGAGGCACTTTGGTAGCCGCATGGGAGACTGTTGTACTAAGGTAGCATGGTGTCTTGGTTATCCCTGCCGAATCTGCCCTTACATTCCCTCTCCTGATCACCCCTTTGTGGATGTCCAACACTGCTGTTGTTTTGGATGCTGGGGAGTGAGCCCAGGTCTAGGAAAGCACCGCCGAGCTGATGGCCCCAGCACAGACATGTTGAGAGATCTTGCTTTACGTTTTTGCATCCTTCTCTGCATTTTGTGGAAGCAGTGTTACATCAGGGAGGGAGAGAGGAAAAGTGGGGGAGGGTGGATTCGTGGTGGAGGGGTGGAAGACTCCTGAGGTGTAAGTCATCTCAAGCACACGGTGTGGTTGGCCCGTATGTATTGTGGGTCGGTGGTTCATTAGCAAAGGCAGGGTACCAGATTTGATCCACCTTTTGTTTTTCTGTCTTTCTCCTTCATTGTTATGATGTCATATAGGTCTTCCCGGGTCTTAACTTACTTGGCAGATGAATTTTTAGTTGCCTCTCTCCGACTGCTCAGCACTAGTGTTCCAAGGGCTCCATTCCTGGTCATCACCTCCTTTTGTTCTTCCTGGTTAACTCTCCACATGCTACCGTCTGTCACACCGACCTCCAGCCCTCTGCTAACTAGCTCTCAAGTCTCAGCTCAGACCCAGCCTTTCTCCCATTGGCCATCTGATTTGCTGCCTAGGCATGTTGGACACGGCTTTTCATCTCAGTTTATGTTACTAGTGACCCAAACTCAGACTTTTGTGTCCTTGGCTCAGTCTTCCTTCTATGCCACACCTCTATCCTCAGGTGTTCCTCAACCTTTGACCTCTCACCTGCTGCCAGTGTGCTGGTGTCGGTTACTTTTAGTAAGTAGACCTAGGAACGATTTCTGTTTTTTATCTGAAGACCAAGTGCGGTGCCCACTGTGTAAAAGATACTTAAATACTAGACTGAGTGAAAGGAGTTGATGACTGGATGGATGATGGAAAGTTGACTAGCCAGTTTGAGGTTACCTTTCAGAATGAGGCTGTTACTTCTTTATATCAGAAATAGGGAATTATTTTTGCTCAGTAAAACTGCAGCTTGAAAAACACTTGGTTGTTTTGTTTTAGAAATATTTCACCACATAAAACTTCCTTCTTTTCTATCTCTGGTCACATTTATAAATACATACACTTGAAGGATAGAATTACAGTGATTTTGGTACCTGGTTATTAGAAGATAACACCTCAGTGGCTCCCGTGGTTGTGTTCTGGGTACAGCTGGGCAATATTTCCACAAATATCAGAAGTAATTGATATTAATGACCTGCCTACTTAGACTTGAACTTGTGCTTTGTTAATCTGCATGCTGCAGCTTCCAGAATCTTAACATCTTTTTCCTTTGTGTGTCCATTGTCATTCCTCAGAATGCTATCTATCTACCTTGGTGTTCTGTTTGTTTTGTTTTGTTTTTTTCTTTAAAAACAGTCTTTCACTGGTGTGGAATCCAACAAGTCAGATAGACTTGCTGTTCGGTGAGCCCCAGGGATCCACCTATCCTGCCTTCCCAGCACTGGGATTACAAACTCATGCCATGCCTGGTTCTTCTCTGTGGGTTCTGGGGATTGATTTAGGTCCCCATGCTTGTGTAGCTGACTCTTTGCTGACTGAGCTATCTTGCCAGCCTCCCGTCCAGATTTATATATACACAATCAGGGTCTTGATACGTAGCCCTCACTAGCCTGTACCTCACTGTGTAAGTGGTCTGAAACTTGTACTGAGTTTCAGGATTATGTCACCGTGCCTGGTTGGAGTCTGAGCATTGTAGACCAGCTGTGCCACCTTCTGAACTTAACTGTGAGCAGGAATTGCCAGAGCTTGAACTGAAGTATATTTCAATGTCAGACTGAGTAGAAATTGCCCACTTGAAGCTTCCAGTTGAGACAGTTTTCTATTAAGGGTCAGTTTTAACCTTGTTATTTTCCCCTTTCTCTTTCTAACAGGGGGAATCCCGTATTCTCAGAGTAAAAGTTGTTTCTGGAATTGACCTCGCCAAAAAGGACATATTTGGAGCCAGGTATGTTTGATTTTTTTGTGTGTTTGGGGGAACGGGACAGGATGGTCTTCTGGAGAAGTTGGTAAACTTTTAGTGGGTGGTGTTGGGGATTGAACCTAGGGCTTTGTGCATGTCAAGTTCTCAACAACTAAATACATTCCCAGTCCCCCTTTACTTCTTCTGTTGAGACAGCAGCTCACTAAGTTGCCTAGGCTGGCTTTGAACTTGTGGTCCTCTTGTCTCTGCCTCTTGGATCCTGGAGTTAATAGGCCTGAGCCAGAAGGCCTGGCTGGTAAAAGCTTTTCAAAGTTAGATGCACATCTTTCCCACCTCCAAGGCTTTTGCAGTGCCACCTGGGAGGTTGGTTTAGTGCCTAATGGTGATGCAGGTAGTCAAGGGTAGTATTTGCGTGGGTATCTAATTGTGATCTCTAACTGTATCTCCTTGGTAGCTAGCCGATTCCCCCATGTACGCTGCTGACTGCTTGAGGATAGGTTCTAGTGGAATTTTCTTCCTCCCCTCAGTTTGGGAATATGACTCTGCTTATTTTTAACACATCCGCTGGTTGTGGCTCCATGGATTCTGGCAACTCTGAATCAGAAATATTTGGGGAAAAAATGATGTTGGTATCGATCATGTAGAGTGTTTTATCCTCATCTGATAATATTTCTTAAGCAGTACAGTACAACAGTGATTATATAATGTTTAGGCTAAATATTAGGAGAGATATAAATGTGATTTAAACTATATGGGAAAATATGCATTGGTTATTTGCAAACACCACAGCATAAAATTTTATATAAGTAACATGAGTATCTATCTGAGATTTGGGATCCTTGGGAGGAACTGGAACAATTCTCTACAGATGCGGAGGGAAGGCCTTTCTTGGTTTTGTTTTTGTGCTTTTAGTTCCTAACTAGGATAATCTAAAACCATATTCTGTTTTTTAAACTGAATTTCCTTACACATGTAGTTGACGTACAGGGATGGGGTGACATGGGTGATGCTGGCGATTGCTGTTTTCTTACTGATGCCCTGGCTGAGTGGCAGTGTGAGCCTTCTGTGTGCATTAGCGCTTGCGTTTCCCATACTGCTCGTGATACTCCCTGGCCTTTTTGGCCACTTATGCTCTCCCTAGGGTGTGGCACTGTGTTATGAGCAGGGGACAGAATGATGGTGAAACAGCTTGAACAGATTTGAGCCAGACTTTGGAGCACAGTGCTCCTGAGCTTTGACCCAGTTGAGACCTAGCAGTGTTCAAGCCTAGCTTTCTCATTTATTGTTGAGGTGGTTTGACAGTGTGCACAGAAAGCCCAGCTGCTCCCTAACACCACCACCAGACTGGCAGTTTTAGAAGAATAAGTAGACAACATTCTATCCCTTCTCCAAGGCTCTTTTTATTTTGTGTTGGAATGCTCTCGAGGGCAGGTGGCTGCCAAGGAGTCATGTCATCAGGTTCCTGCTGGCCCCCTGTGTTTTAGCCCTATGGCCATCTTTTGTCTGTACCTCTGCCTGGCAGGAGACCCTGCATGCTGAGGCCTCTTCCCGTGTCGCTCTCTGACTTCCCCCACCCACCCAGAGAAAGCATCTTCTGCCTGTCAGTGATGTCGCCCCCCTGTTGTCTAACTGACTAGATGTCACACACCACTGAATGCTGCCTATTAAAAATAATAAGTTTATAGACTGAAACCTAGAACTGAAGCAAATGTTGGAGGGTTGTTTACAGACCTTTCCTTCTTTCCCTCTAGCTCTCTGGATGTGTCCCAGAGAGGCTTGAGTGTCTGCAAACCTGTCCCCTCCCGGCACTGACAGTAGCCTGTGCTGTGGGGGATGAGTGAGAGGTGCACACTCCACCCAGATGGTTTTTTCCTTTGACTGTGAACTCAAACTGCAGGGTTGGCTGCCTGCCTATGCACGAGCAGAGAGGAACCTGTCCAGGAGGTGGGGACAGGAAAAGCCCGTGTTTCCCTTCTTCCTTTCCAGGGCAACCCTGTCGTTGGTTCCAGGAATCCCCACTCCTGCTAATCTGAAATGACACCCTTTCCATGAATCCTGGAATTCTAAAGTTCCATCCCTATCAAAACACCACCTTATATCCTGCCCCCTCCCATTCAGCTCAGATGACCTTTAGAAAACTATTTTTAATTGTGCGTAGGTGTCCGCGTGCCATGCTGTGCATGCAGAAGCAGGAGGACACCTTGGTAGAGCTGGCTCTCTCCTTTCACCTTTAAGTGAGTTTGGGGGCCTGTGCTCAGGTGCCAAACTTACAAGTGTCCTGTAGCCAGGCCCTTCTGCTACCCTTTTTCCTTTCTTAACCCCTTAACTGCCACAGACAACACAGTGGCTTTTCAGCGTCTGTTCCCGGTTATCTGGAGGCTTCTAATAGTTCCTTCACTTATTAGTATTATTATTTCACATATTAGTATTATTATTTTACTTATTATTGAGTTAAGTTATTCAGCAGAGGCATTTTAACACAGGGCGCTGCCCCTCCTTCCCTTCCTTCCAGGAGATCTCTGCTCTTAGAAGTGGGATTTAGAAAGTCCTCTTGCCAATGGGGTTTTCTTTTCCCATTTTTTCTTTTTTGGTCTTGTTTTAACCTAAGTCCTTTGTATTAAAAAAAAAAAAAATTAGCCATGGACTGGAGAGAAGATGCCGAGGGCCAGGTTGAATTTCCAGAACCTACACAGTGGCTCACAACTGTCCACAACCCCATTTCCAGGGTCTCCAGCACCCTCTTCTGAATTCTTCAGGCACCAGGCCTATGTGTGGTATACACACACACATATATATACACACACATGCACACACACACACACACACAAACGCAATACATACATGCATATCTATACACATATGTTCATACACATATACATGCGTGCACACATACACATACATATGTATACACATGCACATATGCACCCACACACAGGCAAAACACTCAATTACATAAAACTAAATAAGTAGGTTTTAAAAGACATTTTTAAAAAAAAAACTGAATTTGCAGTCCTGTTTCTTAGTTTGTCAGTAAGATCTGGTTAAAATTGGATTCAGAATTTTAGAGGAACTCAGGAAATTTCAGTCCTAAATTCTTCCAATCAGTATGAAAACAGGGACTTTTCTTAGAGAGTAGATAAAAAGGAAGATGCAAGTTAGAAAGACAAAGAGTATAGCCTGATGGATCAGTGCCAGGAAGGGACCCAGAAATGGAGGGCCCCTCCATTCTAGACCAGTAAATGAGAATGCCCCACCACCTTTCTCCCCTCCTCTCTCCTCCCCTCTCCTCTTCTCTGAACATGAAGGACGCGGTGGTTGGTCCAGGCTGGGGCAGGTTGGCATCTTGCTCTGGACTCCTACTCTTACCATCAGAGTGACAGGGCCCTGGACTGGAGACTCCAATCTGTACTGGCACCAGCAGCAGCCTGAGGAATTCTTTTCAGAACCTGTGTGCCCGTGGAGGTCAGAGGATAGCTGTTCTCTTATTTAGTACAGGTCTTAGGTATTGAGTTACCATTAGCCTTGATGGTAGGCCCCCTCTGAGCTGTCTCCTGCCCCTGGAGTCGGAATCTGTTAGGAAGACATTTTAACAAAGAGTTAAACCTGAGGATTAGCAGAAAGAGGCAGTCAGGGGAAGTGACTAGGCTCAAAGGGTTTCCAAGACTCTTTCCCCCACTTCTGTATTTTGGGGTCATAAAGTGGCTCCTGGGATGCCTTGGGTAGAATAACAGTCTGATGAAACTTTGGGTACAAGGGTTGCACAATGAGGTAAAGATATGTCCTTTGCCATGGGGTTTCCTGTGAGAGTATCCGAGAATTGCAGGTTTTCAGCTGGGCAGGGATTAAAGCATCGTTGGTCACCTGTGCTTAGGCTATAGCCATGGACCATGGCTATGATAGCATTCTTCCCCTGAAGTATCTCTGTACAGCAGCATTGTCATGTCTTGTGTAGATGACCTCCAAAGCAAATATTGTTAATGTACTGAAATTCTTGACTCTTCAACCAGACTCTGGGGTGAAGGGGCCTTTTCCTTTCCGGGGTTCCCCTATTTCCTCCCCCCTTTTAATTTACTTCTTTGCTGTTTTCTGTTTGCTCTGTGGTTTAATACTTTGTCTCATGACTTTGTATTTCCCCGATGGCCTTCATTCTCTTTCCTCCTGACCTTAACACATCTTTCAAAACCATGGCATGTCCATGAAGCAGATAGCTGTACCCCGCAGTGGAAGGCTGGAGTCCAGGGAGAGCCCTCAGTGGTCAGTCAGAGGAAACTCTGAGGTGTCGTTAGACCTTGGTCATAAGCACAAGTACAGGTTTTGCAATGTGTTCCCTTCCGTTCACTGTGTCCTTCAGAGCCCTGGGCCAGCAAGCGTCCTCCCCTCACCCCCAGCCTGTCTCCTCAGTGTTCTCTAACCCAGGTCTCACCAGATCCCAGTCTCTCAGGCAGAAGTTAGGGTAGGAGTTGGAACTCTCACTGTGGAAAGAGAACAGTGGAAGTTCCTTGACCCAAGACATGACAGGGAGTGATGGTGTGGAAGACCGGGGAGACTGCATGGTAACTTTGGGGTCCTTGTGGAGACAGTACTTCCCCCGTCTTTGTCTTTCTGACCTGGTGGTGTCAGCTGCCAAAGGCTCTAAGACCTGGTGTTGGTAGAGCTGCCCTGTGGCAGCCTAGTGTTCCCTCAGCGGGAATTCACCAGTGCTTTCTTGAGAGGCCTGTGCCGAGATGCCCTTCTCCCTTTTGGTTCCCTGGGCCACAGTCCAGCCCTCAGGATGCAAGATTGTTTTTCATCTCCACTGTGGCCAAGTCCAGGGCTATTAAAGGGATCCTTTGTTCAGAGCAGATCGGCCGTCTGAGCACTGGGGCTGGCTGCCCATGTGGAGAATGGATGTGCTAGAGGTGGGGGTTTCCCTGCCAGCCTCACCTGGAGGTCAGAAAGGAACAGCCACATAGTTCTCCACCTGAAATTGGAACAGTTCTGTCTGAAATCAGCGCTGTATAGAATGGGATGTCAAGGCATAAGGGGCCAGTGGAGTCTTTTGTCACCTGGGTCACAGGCATCCAGTCTTGATTTTCTCAACAATGACAGAAATGTTAGGTGATTCTTTTTTCTCCCCTCCAAGTTCATTGTTTGTTTGAGACAGTCTTGCTCTGTCCAATTGACAAGGCTAGCCGTAAGCTCTTGTTGGTCATGCCTCTGCCTCCTGTGGGCTGGGCTCCCATGCCTGGCTCCGGAACAGTGCAGGGCGAAAGATAATCTAACCCTTAGGAAAATGAGAGGCCAAGGGAACACTGAAGCGCTGTCAACTGCAGGGTCACGGTGAAGCCTGGCTGCTTCTGAGGCTCTTTGTTCCAGCAGCCTCCCCAGGCTCGCAACTCTGCCTTGACCTCATGCAACTTTGGCTGGTACATTTGTATGTGTGTGTGTATTCATGCCCTGTGTGTATGTGTGTGTGTACCCAAGTGTGTATGCCTTCGTGTGTGTGTGTGTATGTATGCCTGTGTGTGTACCCGAGTGTGTATGCCTGTGTGTGTATGTATGCCCGTGTGTGTATCTGAGTGTGTACGCCTGTGTGTGTATGTATGCCCGTGTGTGTACGTGTGTGTACCCGAGCGTGTATGCCCTTGTGTGTGTATACCCAAGTGTGTACGCCCGTGTGCCTTTGTTTCCTTGTGTTCAGTTCACGGTGGCTTTTTTTTTTTTTTTTTTTTTTTGAAACAGGGCCTCTCTCTGGCCTGGACCTCACTGATTAGGCTAGTCTAGTAGGCCAGGAAGCCCTAGGGATCCAGCTGTGTCCACCTCCCCAGCACTGGGATCACAAGTATGTACCCTCACGCTTGGCGTTTTGGTCATGTGTTCTGGAAATTGACCTCAAGTCCTCGTGCGTGTGTGGCAATCACTTTACTGACTAAGTTTTCCCCACAGTCCCTTGGCTGTCAGCTTTGTTAGCTTCACCTCTCATGGCCAGGACTGAACTTTATTTTTCCCCTTGCAGAGCTTGCTGCAGCCTCTAGTGTCCCTGAGAAATAACTTAATTAAAGTCTGTGCGAACGGGGCCCACTCCTTCTCTGCTTCCCGAACCCTTCTACTGTGACTGGAAACTCATATTCTAAATGCGCCCTGAAGTTGTTGCTTCTTGTATTGGCCTCTGCTTTTCACCTTGCCTGGATTCTGTTTCCATCCCGTGTGGCAGTTGCTCCCTTGTTTCTTTCTCCTTGGCCTGTTCCGATGGCAGCAAGCCTGTAGAGGTCCCTTCCCTGCAGTGACCCGTAGCTCAAGGAGGCAGAGCCGCTGTTGTCCCTAGTCTACAGTGAGTCCCTGCGGCTCTTCCTCCGGCTCTCACCTTGTGTTTAGACACCGCAGCCTTGCTCCATCACTGTCGCAGGTCCGGGCTGGGATGTTACCGGAGTCAGTATACTGACTTGAACTCCTTAAGGGCAGTGTGATTGGAGTGTCCAGTGGCCCAGGGCTGCCAGCCAGGCATGGGTGTTTTCTTCCTCCTAGAGGTGCCATGGGCTCCTTATCCTTCTCCCTTGGGCATTCAGGGGAAGTTCCTGTTCTGATTTTCACAGGGGCTCTGGGGACGTAGCAGAGGACGCTCACTAGAAGTCACAAGCCAAGTTAGTGTGGAGAGAGGAGGCTAAGGGAAGCAGGCTCAGGGCTGGCAGGCAAGGAATGCTGGGCTAGTAGAAAAGCGGGCATTTGATGCTGATATTTGTACACATACCTCACGGACGGATGCAGTCATGTGACAGTAGATCCCAGAAGTTTCTCTTTGGATAAACAAGGCCACATTGGGCCTAGGCATGAGGGTCAAGGCCCTTACACCAACCCCTTAGCATTAGGAGTCAGGAAAGAGCCAAGGACGTGAGAGATGGCTGAGGGGAGCCCATAGGTGCTAGGGGTCGCCTCGGCCATTATCCTGCTCACATGGAGCCAGTGAGCTAGGTGTTGCTAGAGAATTGAGAGCACCTCTGAAGCAGCAGCCGGAACTCAGTCAGCAGGTGCAGGTGGGATCAGCAGGCTTCTCCCTTTACCCAGGGAGTCCTCGTGGATACTCTCCAATGGGGCAGGCACAGGTCCTGCCGTCGGAACCACAGTGAAGTGTGCAGTCAGGGTAGGTGAGGCAGGAGGGCAGTGAGTCACGGTATCTCATGCTTATTGTACACACGGCCCGTGAGGACACCGGCCCACACAGATGACACAACAGCCTGTGGATGTCCTCATGCCAACAGAGGCCTTTTGTGATGGCAGGGACTATGGAAGGTACCGCATCTTTGGTACCACCTTGAGCTGAAAATGAAGCTTCAACTTCTAGTCTAAGTCAGTAAGTACCTGGGCCTCAGTTTGAGTCTTGGCGTACAGTTATCAGAGTCCAAGACTTTGACATTGTGGATATAAATACCTTACACAGCATGAAGTGGCCATGTAGACAGGTTGATCCCTTGCAGCTGACGCCTTTGGGGCACTTAGACGTACAAGGATCTTGGTTAGGTGTTAGCATTTGTGACCTGGGTCACCTTGGCCTATGTGTTCTTCAGATCCTTGTTCAGGCTTCTTGACAAAGGGTACAGTCTGAAGAATTGGTTGGGCGGGGGGGGGGAATCTCTCCTGTTAAGACATTAATGTCTGTGCTGGAGGTTTACTTCTGTGTGGTGTGGCTCTTTGCACTGGCCGTGCACACACTAACGAACACTGCATAAGTGCCTGGGCTGAAGGTTTGAACTGTTTACACACAGTGTGCATTGTTGGTTTTCTCTGTTGTAGGAACTTAGGCAAGCAAGAGCCAGTCAGTCACGGGTGGAATGCTGCTCTTGAGGGGTGAACGTTCAGGCATGGGCTGGGTCCTCAGAGCAGGTAACCAGTGGAGATCTTGCACACTGAGGAGTATGATCAAACTACTTACTGTCCGTGGAAATCCATGGTAGCTGACAGGCACTCTTTGAATTGGGACTGTTAGATTTAGTATAGATGTGCTTTACTAGGATGATCTGGAAGTTTCCTCTTAAACGTAGAACACCTGTTCTTTCTCAGCTAAGCTTGAGGCTCTAGACGTCGGATCTTTTGTCATAGGTGTAAGCAAGAACCGAATAAGGTCAAGTTTTCTATAACTCTCCCAGCTTCTCCTTCTTGGGGTCTTCTTGATCTGAAGTTTCAGGAGAAGAATCGGAGACAGTACAGTTACCCTTTAAAATGAAAACAGACTGGCTCTGGGAGCTCATGTTTTCTTATGGAACTTTGAAATAGTTTTGTTTCTGAAAGGTCAGAGTGTGTGGGGAGCCCTTAAAAGACTGGGTCACTGTCATGTGTGGGGAGCCCTTAGCACTGACTTGCACATGGTTGGGTCACTGCCATGTGTGGAAAACCTTTAAAAGATTGGGTCACTGCCAGTGTGTGGGGAGCCCTTAGCACTGACTTGCACATGGTTGGGTCACCGTCATTTGTTCCTTTGACTTCCTCTAGTTTGACTTCTGAAACAAAGGGGCTGATGGTCTTTGGAATTACAACATGTAGAAAATGCCCTCTGCTCTCTGATTAGGAATCATGAGACCTTAATGCCCACCTCCCTGTATGTAATAAAGGCCCACTGCCCTAAGGCACCGGCTCACGTTGGCCTCCCTTATCTAGATCTGAGTTACTGTTTTCCTGTGTTGGCATCACCAGTTTCCCCCAAGAGTATTCAAAGGCAAAGGACAATTAACATGATCTTAGTCCCTAAATGCTTCAACCCTTATCTCCAAAATCAACAAATAATGCCTCTGTAACCACAGAACCGTCTCACAAATGAAAAGTAATTGCCTGATAGACACCATTACCTAGTCCATTAACTGCAGTCCCGTAACTGTCTCTAAAATGCCTTTTCCAGCTGGGCTGTTAAAAGTGGACTGAGATGCCCAGATTGCACCTAATCCGTAGGTTTGTTGGACTCTGCTCTAGACTGGTTTCTCTCCTCCTCTGAATGACTGGTAGGTAGGCTTCGCACTTACCGCATCAGATTGTTTCCCGGTGATGCCACCAATTAATGTATCCATGTGCTTGTCTGAGTTTGGTTTCTGTTACCGTGACAAAACACCATGGCCAAAAATCAACTTGGGAAAGGAATGTGTTTCTTTAACGGCTTGAAGGTGACAGTCCTTTATGGAGGGAAGCCATGGCCGGCCCTCAAGACAAGTGCTTCGGGACAGAGGAACATGTTGGAGGAACACTGTCTACAGGTTTGCTTGCCCTGGCTTCAACTGTCTTTCTTAAAAAGCTGGGCCCACTTGTCTAGGGATGGCACTGCCTACAGTGGACTGGCCCCTCCTCCATCAATTAAGCAATTAAGAAAATACCATACAGATAAAGCTACAGGCCAGTGTGATCTAGGAAACTCCTCAGCTGAGATTTCTTTTTCCTAAGTGGCCCGGGGAAGTTGACAGCTGAAGCAAACAATGACAGTGCCCTCTTTCTTCTGTGTTTCCTGTATATTAGACATGGAATTTAAATCCAGGCGACACATCACAGTATCTGGCCGTGCCATTGCCAGGAGTGCCAAGATGGTTCTTGGGTTGGATCCCACCATTGTCAAGTATTTTTCCTCTAAAATGACAATAAGTAATTAATCAGTGAGGTAATTTGTTGGCTGTATTTTATAATATTTATGTAGATTATTAGTTTGTTTTGTCCCAAAAGATTGGTGGTTTGTTTTGCTTGTTTTTTTTTTTTTTTTTTTTTGCACGCTTTTGGAAATACCACATAAGACAGCCCACCTTCTTTGGTTTGGGCTGTAAATACCCTTAGTCCCCCTTGACCAGGCTACAGTAAGGGGACTATTGACCTCCATGGACTAGAACTCCACAGGTCTGTTTATTTGCTTGTGGTTTTCTAAGACAAAATAATCTGAGCTAACTTTTGGAAGATTTTTTATTAAAACTCCAAATTTCCAGGCTTCTCAGAGTTCGTGGTGATCTAGACAGGCTAGAGTCGGTGTGAGGGCCTGCAGCTGGATTTCCCCTCTAGGTAGCACTCACTGGGCCCTTTGAGTTCCAGCGACCTCATCCTTCTTGTATTACACCCCGGCTATCTTTGGTGGTAGACCTGAGCCTGTGTTTGGTGTTTCCCCTGTGCAAGTGTCTCTTGAATAGACAGAGCGGACTGACATCTCCAGAGCCTGTGTGTAGGGCCTGTAGCTTCTTCCCCAGCCTCCATTTCCCTCTGGCAGCCCATTGGAGCAGCCTGTGTCCCAGGCGTTGCTGGGAAACACAACAGCTGCAATGATCTTTGAACCAAAATGTGTTTGTCTTAAAACCTTCACATCAGGCAGCGGATTGATGCTACGATTCATATGGAATCCCTAAGAACCCACCCAGGAAAACACCAAAATGACCTGAAAGTGTAGTAACCTCCTCTCCCAGTTTACCTGTTAACATCTACATGGTTGTTGCCATTTTATCTTCACTTCCTGGTCTTTATATGGACGAGTGCAATCTCCTTTAACAGTATGTAGTACATAGCTTGGAATAGCATCCGTTTCCTGGAGGTGAAGGAGTGTGGCAAGTTGGTGAACGCCCAGGGCAGCTGTCTCTGGGCTGTCAGACCCCCAGGCTTGCTGTGCTCAGTCCCATCAGCATAGGCCTTCCCCAGGGATCTTGAATCATGGAGAAAAGACGATGGTGTGTCTGGTGTACATTCTTACAAGACCAGGATTTCTGTCTGAACACTTAAAATAATACTTCTTTCTAAGTTGTGGGTTTGGGGGAAGGGAACATCCCTGAAGTTGTTTATTAGTAAAATAATAAAGTGTGTCCCCCGCTTTTCCTGCTCTCCCCATCTGTGAATATATTAAGATTTATAAAGAGCAAAAATAACAGGACTCGTTCCTTCCTGATTTCTAAACTGCAGTGCTATTGTGGTCGCAGGGAAGCTGATGTAGTTTCAGGACCTGCTTGGCTCTCATTAGGTGCTTGATGGATTTCACTGGTGTGGCCAGCGTGGAGAAGCAGCTGACGTTCTGTGTGTGGTTCAGACTTGATCCTCACAGGCAGCCAGGGCAGAGTGAGGATCGTCATGGGTAAAGAAGGCGAATGCAGTCTTTGGCTCTCTCTGGAGTGCTAGGTGCACTCTCTCTGTCTCCCTCCAGCCATGTGCCCCTCTTTCTCCTCATAGTTTCATTGAGTGCCTGGCCCTGAGCGTATGCCTGAGAATTCAAGTATAAGGACCAGGGGAATTGCTCTCATGGGTGGCGAAAGGGATCCCTCCCACATTCATCCCCCAAGGAGGAGGAAAAAGTGCACCCTCCGCCAGTGACCCATTTCCACTCCTCTGGCTATTCTTTACCATAACCAGAGTGCAGCCCAGGAGGCCTTGGGGTGGGGGTGGAGGGAGAGGGCGCTCCCTAGAACTGCCACGTGTTTGCACTGTTGAAAATTAAGTGTTCCTCTGTACCTAAAATCAGGCTTTTAAAAATGCGCAGGACAGAATCCATTTTGAAAACTGGTCAATGGATTCCACAATTCATGCGCATATGGTGTTTGCACGTGTGTGGGTTCACATGGATAGATGGGTATATATGCATGTGTGTATGAAAGGCTGAAGGTGATCTTGGGTACTTTCCTCTTGTTTATTGAAAAGGTGTCTTTTTGAACTCAGAGCTCATTGGTTCCAGCTCGCCCCGTCCCTGCCTTCCTGTTGGGATTACAGCCAGCTACCTGCCTGGCTTTTCCATGGTTTCTGGGAATCTGAACTCTGGTACTTGTGCCGGAAGGTACTTCATTCACTAAATCATCTCCCCTTAGCTCGTCTAAGATACTGTGTTTCTCAGATCTCATAGATGATAGGGAAATGGGTACAGATAGGCAACAGATTATCTGAGGCTTAATCTACTGAGAAGCATTGTCATGTACTTATCAAATTATTTTCTGATAAAGCTTGAAAGACAACCATTTTTCAGACTAAGTAAAAGAATAGGTTCTGAAATGGAGAATAAAACCCTTCCCGAGGTTTATGTAGTTATCTAAGTCAGAAGCCACTGCAGTGTGTTTGTATGTGTTTCTGTTTTTTTTTTTTTCCAGTAAAGGTTCACATAGATAGTTGAGCTTTAGCAGGACGTAAGCCTCTTGACAGCATCATAGAGCATGTTCGAACAATATATAAGCTGTGGAAAGCACAGACTCCCCTTCATGATTTGGATGAAATCCACAACGGTGAAATGGTAATGGGATAACAGGATCGACGGCGCCCATATTTCTTTGACCCCTGAGATTGGCAGCCCAAAGGCGGGGTTTATGGTGTGTAGAATGTGGCTGGACAGAAAGGGTCTGTTACAGAAATAGAAACCGACTGATCAGGACCCCAGCAGAGTCTGTCTGTTCAGACCCTTCCTGAACCCTCAGTTTTAGCATCCCTTCATCCCCTTGGGCCGAGGGTCTTCATTTATTGATGGCGCATTGCTACACAGAAAAGCAGTGACCGTTAGAGAAAGGCTGTTATAGTTTATGGCTGGCTTTGAAGAAAAGAGGTTCTGGTTTTCTGACTTGAAGAAGAGCCATCGTTTCTTTCCAGCTTGCTTCATGGGTGAGGACAATGTGGATGAGAGCGTCACTGAAAACCTTGCTTCAGAGACTTTTCATTTGGGCATATTGTTCCTGGAGTCCCAGCTAAATAAATGGTTATGTGCCAGTAGCCTGCAGGAGTGTATTGTATGGGGTATTGATTTTCCATAGCAGATAGATTTAGAACCAGGAGGAGGGTATCAATGGTATTTGGTCATGGTTTCCAAATTAAATTATTTAATGGAGCTTCCACTGGTGGATGACAAAGAATAATTTTGTTAGTGTTGACTTTTAGAGCATGAGGAAGTTGGATTCCTAGATATTATAGCAGCTTTTATTTATTTTTCTTTTCAAGGGCAGCAAGCTTAAATAGAGTTTATGAAGCTTTTCAATATACACTACAAAATTTAAGCTGGATAATGAATACATTTGCAAAATGTTTTTGTCTTAGCGAAAGTAATTATTCTCACGCTTTATGCATAAGACACATGAATAATAACTGAAGTTGAATTCATGTTCATGCAAGAAGTTGCAGATATATAACTGTGTGTTAAAATCAAATTATTGCCCGTTTTCCTTCCTGAATATTTTGGAGACTTATGGCAAATAATGTTTAATAAAGATTCTACAATCTGTAACTGCCCAGTGAATTATTAAAGAGCTGGCATTCTTCCTGGACAGCAGCACAATTGGCAAACAGACACCTTGACTCTAGTGAGTGTTCTTGTGTGGCTTAGGGAGGAGAGGATGGTGAAGAAGCCTCTAGGCTGTTTGCAGTCCTGTCCCTCCAGGTTCTAGATGCTCTGTTGTGCTTCCCTTGTGCAGTTGTTGTCTTAATCACAGTCATTATAATGCTAAAAGCTAGTCATTCACAGCGGGAAAGTATAGGCGTTTGAAAGAAAGACTTCCACATTTTAGTGGTTGGGTGAGAAATCGAAACGGGAAAATCATTCTGAACAGCATTGCAGTTTTCTCAGTCAGAAAGCAGTGTTATTGGTTCTGTCAAGAGCCCCCTTCCCCTGCAGTCGTTTGAAAGTTTCTTGGAAACAAAGGCTTAGTTGCTGTTAGTGTGTGCACGTGCGTGCATGCACCTGGTGTGTCTGTGTGAAGTCAGAGGACAGCTTTGTGGAGTCAGGTTCTCTCCTACCTTTGTATGGGTCCCAGGGATTGAACTCAGGCTGCTAGATATATGGGGAAAGCACCTTTGACCCACGGAGCCACCGCACCAGCTCAGTTGCAGTGATTTTTTGAATATAGTCGATCCTGACAATATAGAAATTGCACACTTCTCTTTTTCTACAGCAGGCTCCGCATAGTATAATTTCATGTCCTCTTGTTATTAAATGTATAGACAGATCTTGTTCTAAAAATGAGATTTCCTGCTATCTAATATATAATTTGCATTGTCTTTACACAGTTTCTTGGCCTGGAATGTCAAATCTTTTATATTCTTTCTCAGGAATGATTCATGCACCCACAATGGGATCAACTGTCCTTAGTTCACTGTTCCCTCTTGTCTCCACATCTGGTTCTCAGTGTTTGGAGAGGGGACTTTCTCTGCTACAGTCTGTCTTAGTTAGGGTTACTGTTGCTGTCAAGAGTCACCATGAGTACGGCTACTTAGAAGTGAAAGCATTTCATTGAGGGCTTGCTTATAGTCCAGAGGGTGAGTTCATGAGCTTCACGGTGGGAAGTGTGATGGCAGGCAGAAATGCAGACATTCAGGCAGGCAGGCAAAGCGATGCAGGCAGAGCAGGCAGGTAGACAGGCATGCATGAAACAGCAGACAAGCAGGCAGGCAGGCTGACAGGCAGGCCTGACACAACAGGCCAGCAGGGCAGGCAGTCAGGCAGACAGGGCAGGCCAGGCATGGCAGGTAGGCAGGCCAGGCCAGTCATGACAGGCACAGCATTGGAGCAGTAGTTTAAGAGGCCCTCCATGGTGTTCTTTGCACCTTGCCCTTAACTTGTCCAAGCAGCTGCAGTTAGTCCTTTGTGTCCTCAGAAGCTCCACAGTTTCTCTGTCATAGTGGCCACATCACCCCTAGCTTCTCCCTCTGCATCTCCAACTCGTTACCTTGCTGTTTCTTTGGGTCCATATCCCAGGTCTCTTCTGTACAGACAGGCCTTGACATTGGTTCCCTCGCCGGTGAGGGCACTGAGTAGCTGAGGTGAGATTTCCACCCCCTGGTCTTGTGAGGTCCATGTGAGTAGAAGACATTATTGATTATGGTCCCATACTGACCCAGGACACCAAGTCCGTGAAGGCAGCTACCCACTTATCCTCTGTATTAACTCCCTCTCTCACTGCTGGGGCATAATGCCTGGCAGAAGAACTTGAGAGAAGACAGGTTTATCTTGGCTCACAGTTTTAGAAGACCCATGGCAAGGACAGCAGGGAAGCATCCACAGCCATAGGTGGGAACAGCATAGGCTCCTTCATTTTAGCATTAGATTGGAAGCCGAAGACTCGGGCCAGACCAGAGAGGAAATACCTCCAGGTTCTACCAGCAGCAACCCAATTCTGCTGGCCAGGCCATACGTCTTAAAGGTTCTACGTCCTCCGCAAACGGCTCCACCACCTGGGAGCCAGGTATTACATCAGCATTGAAGTCTGTGGGGGACATCTCAGATTCACATCACAGCCCCACGTATCCCCTGCCTGCATTTGGCAAACTAGAACTCCCTTAAGTAGCCTATCTGTATAGCTCCTCCATCTGGACTGTGTTCCTTCCCTGTTCTGTGTTCTGCATGCTGTCCTTGCATGCCCATAGTATCACTGTTTGAATTCACTAACTTTCTTGTTCCTTTTGTTATTCTTTAGTAAAGTGTTTTTTAAGTATCCTCTCATTCTATAAAATAAGTACGTTATAAATTTTAATAATATAAAATTCTCTGTAGCGGAAGAGACCTGGTCAGACACCCTCATCAACGTAGACCATGAAACCCAATATAGACCACAAGTTCAACAGAACCGCCACATACGAGCTGCGTTGCCAGGGCATAATTTGAATTTCAAATTTCAGAATTTTCTGTACGTGCACATTGCGTTATTTTTGTCTCCTCCTTGCCTTTAATATTAGCACAGATGCACTCTTTTGAAATAAAGCCCCCATTTTATTCTCCATTCTACTTCCCTCAAGTTCTTAGAAGTGGGAATTGTGATGTATCTCAGTGTGAAGGCAGGCCTCTTGAGGCTCTGTCCTCCTTCCTATCTGCTGTGGGGCCTACAACTCCCTCTGGTGGCCAGATCACTAGGTGCGTTTTTCATTTTAGACCATGGAAATGGTCTGTGAATCTCGTGCTCATTCTTTGGCGTTCTCTTGTAAAGAATAACATTCATTCCAGTCTAGTTAGTTTGGGCACATTCATTTTCAAGCAGTCACACCCAGAGGAAAAGTTTATTTTTGCTTTAAGCAACATCTATTTTTTTTTGCATAGCTGGAACTTTTAAGTTGGTAATATAATAGCATTTAACATTATTTGCTCCCTTTATCTGCCAAATAATTTATAGTATCCTCTAAACAAGATAATTGGCTGATGAATGCTGTCTTCGGGTGTGGTCTTGTAGACACAGTGTGGTGCCGGGCACTACCAGTTTCAAATTTTATGGATCAGAGCTAAAATAGTTGTCCAGGCTTCCTTGGACAAGGAATTTCCAGGCTGGTATTGTCCACACAGATAAGACCAATATTACTCTAAATAGTTGTCTCTGCCCCTGCAGAATAGTTGTCAGAATAGTTTGGATGTGGCCTTGGGATTGAAAAGCCTTCCCTTCTGCATAGGGCTCTCCCTGAGCTCTGCAGGGTTTGCAGTACTGCAGTGAAGCTGTGTTTGGACAGACAGAGGAAGACTGAAAGCCTGGTTTTCCCTTCTATCTTCTCTCTCTGTGGCTCGCTTCATAGTAATAGCAGGTGTGCTGTGTTGACTTTCAAAGTGAACCTCAGAGGGCGCCAGCAGCAGCAGCAACTTCAAATTCCTAATTCTTGCATGCAGGTCTTGTTGGTTATTTCTCTGGAATGCTTGAATATTATTTTTCTGTTTTGATGAAATCATGCTGGGGACAGGGGAGGAGAGAGTCAGTGAATCTCGGTGGAGGAATGAAGGAAGTCTTGGGTACTCTGCATAAATGGCTCTATTTTAGCCAAGGCTTCAAAACCAGGCAGCTGTGCCTAGAACAGCCAATTGTTTCTCACTGACATCCTTCTCCTTTGCCATCATTTAGAGCCTTAAACCTTGATGGAACAGCTGAGAGGAGGGCCAGCCATGTTTGCCTGGGACAGAAAGTGGGGAGGGACACTTGAGAACCAAGTGCCATTTCCGGTGGTTGGAGAGTAGTTTTTGCAGACATTCACATTTGTTTCAGAGCCAGGGGTATAGTTCTTACCGCCTTTCAGTGATCTTAGGAATGGATGTGTTTTTAATATTCCTGTTTTTAATCAGAAGATAGTCCATTCTCATAAGATAATGGTTTCAGGACAACACCCAAGGATGCTGAGACTGTATAACTATGACTGTCCATTTTCTTGCCCTTGAGAACTCCAAGCCTCCAGAGCATGAGCATAAATAAAGGAAAATACTAAGGTGCTCTCAATTAAGCTGGAAAATGTTTTACCAGTGGTGTGGTGCTTCCTGACACCTATACCAGGACATGAGAAACGGACTGGCAGCCAAGCGCAAGTCTAGGGTCTAGGGGGAAGGTATGATATGTCTTTACCGAGCACTGTGAAGCCATCCATCACTGTGGTCTATGACATCAATCTCCAACCATCTTGTCTCCACCACGTTTGGCTTATCCTCCGGGTATTCATGTCTGTGGCTTTACTAACAGAACCTGCTAGATAGAACACGGTCTTGAAAGCAGAAAGTAGGTAGTTGGGAGTGTTGATGTCCTTCGTTTAGTTATAAATACTGCAGGCCTGAACTTGGGTGGACATAATAAGGATCAGAGATACCTTTAGGAGAACCCATGGAGAAAAGGCATCCGCTGCTTCCTTTTCAAAAAAGAATTCCAGCAGTGCAGTAGACTGTGTTCCAAGTCATTTTCCATGTTCCACCACACAGAGAACAGTGGATGTGAGATGGGCGATCTTTTTTAATGTTAAACTTAAATATTGTTGATAATATTAAAACTGTTGTATGCTGGGGAAATCTCAGTAGAAATATGTGGGGCAGGAAAGAAGAGGCTTTCTTAGCCCCTTCCCTCAGTCTCACAGAGGCTACCCTTGAGCATTTCTGTAGTTTGATGTTTTCCCTCTGAAGTCCAAATATTGCTAACATTACAGGATCCAGAGACTTGGGTAGTGAAAGGTGATTAGACCAGGGAACTCCTTGAAGGAGTGGGATGAGAGGCCTCATGTAAAGCTTTCTGGAAGGGAGCTTTCTCTCCTGTGTTGACAGAGCTCTTCGCCCAGGAGGTTGCAGCCCTGTGCAAACCCAGGCTACTGTTGCTCTGTCTCGGGTCTGGTAGCCTCCAAAACTGTGGGGAATAAATTTCTGTCTTCATAAACGAACCAGCCTCCAGTGTTATTTTAAGGAAGAATAAAGTGGACCATGACAATGACACAGGTAGCCTCTTGAACCTTTCTCCGTGTGTATTTGGTAGAAATGGATGGAGGATCATGATACTTAATTTATTTTTTAATGTGTGTTTTGATGAGGTTTTGGTTTGAGTCACGGTCTTGCTCCATAGCTAAGGCTGGCCTAGAACTAACCATACTGGAGTTATGCAGACTTCCTCTCAGCAGTCTTCCTACCTCAGGCTCCCAAATCCTGGGATTAAAGGTGGGAGCTACCATGCTCTTGCTGATTTTCACTCCCGTTTCGAGCTGCTTCGAGGTCACTATACACGTTTCTGTCTTAAGCATTTTCTGTGGCCGCATAGCATTTGTGACTCTTCAGTGGCCGCCATATTGAAGGGCAGTTGTCATACTGAGACCCCAGGCACTCAGCAACAGAGTGTACTTGTGGTGGAAGGAATGGCTTACATGGCCGTCACGGTCACTGCAGTTGAACCCTTGCCATTTGTGCCTTAGAAATAAAAAGACATTATTGAACCCATAGCATGCTCTGTGCACTGTGGCTAGGAATGAGATGTTAGGCAAGGTCCGTGTCATTAGCTGACTGCAAGGGAAACGCCCTTGAAACTGCCCTAGACCAACTTTCTACTGACAACCTGGGTTGCCCGGTGTCTCCGCATAGGTTAGGTGCTCCGAGTAGAGGTTGCTTGGACAGTGCCAACTTCATCTCTTCCCCTGGATTAACTTCCTACTGACAGCCTGGGTTGCCCAGTGGAACCTGTCTCCACATAGGTTAGATGCTCCAAGTAGAGGTTGCCTGAGTGCCAGTGGTTGCCTGGAGGTGGCGTTTAAATTGGTATCTACAGCACTTGTTTTTAGCTAGGAGTTAATAATCCTTCATTGTGCTTCTGGCTGGGTGGAAACACTATCTCCTGTTCTGAGCTCAGCTTTGCACTTGGGATGGTGCTTTCTGGGGATCGTGCATGCCTGATTAGACGTTCCCTTTTGAGCCCTGTCCTATACTCCCGTGACTGCTTCTACATTTTACTCTTTCCTATACCTGTGGGCATCTTTTCAGATCACGTTTGCACTCTTGGTTTAGTCTGGCTTTAATTTGATTCACGATAGCTTTGCAAAAGGGAAAACTAAAAATTTTCAGAGAGATACACTGTTTTGAATCATTTTTGGTTATTTAGCATAGATCTTCTATCTTTATATTATTCATTTTAACTTTTGGAGTCAAAGGAGTTATGGAAAAAATAGTTACGAAAGAAACAATTACCCAAATGAGGTGAAGTTGGTTAGGGATATTGTTAGGGGACTCAGGAGGGGTCCTGGTGGGATCTGCCACTGTCCCATCAGAAATCGCTGCACTCCAAAATAGTAGTATCTTATAGTTCCGAGACCATTCAGCCGTCTTCCCACCAGCAGCCTGCTTGGGTGCTTCTGAATGTGAAGTGGAGTCAGGACACACTGGTGACGTTGCCACTCACCCCAGAGCCTGTTAGATACATGCCAGGCCAGAAGAAGCAGTCTAGAAAAAGAAAATTTTTCATGAAGTGTTGAGCTTAGGGTACAAATAGGTAAGATTTGCAAGCCCCTCTGACCCTTCTCTTGCCATGGCCTCCTTGTCTCCCAGAGAGGGAACACTGAGTATGTGTTCACATGGTGGTTAGCAGTAGGGGTGGACAGCCTGGCCGGTCTCTATCGGTAGGAGGACAGTGCAAATGTGTGACTGCCCAGGGACACATGTTCCCAAAGTGAGGAACGTCTTCATTGAGACAAGACAGCGGTGACCAAGGGCTGCAACAAGGATGTCTTGAATTAGGCTCACCTGCCCCATCAAGCTGCTGGAACCAGTTTTCATAAGAGCCAATTCCTTTTCCACAGGGCAAACTCTAAAGCTCATATCTACCAACCTTAAGGTATTGTGTGTGTGAAGGGGCAGTGTGTGTGTGTTCCCGTGTGTGTAGGGAACATACACATGTGTGCCCTTGCTTGTGAAGGACTGAAGTCAGCCTCGGGTATTATTCCCAAGGGGTGCCGAATGCAAGTGGACGAATGCAGGTCTTTCTACCGAAGTCCCTTGCATGCCTGGTACTTCTTCTACCAGTCTGCTACATTGGGGCACAAGCGCAAGGTAACTTTCTGACTCCTATTCATACTGCTTTCTCAAATCAGAGCTGAGCCTTGACCTTCTCCCGCAGTGCCCTTTGTCCAGCGGGAGGACTGGGAACAAAAGGTGCTTCTTGCTTCTTTCACTTTCCCAGGGCTCCCTCTCTGCATTTCCAGTCCTCCCAGACAACCCAGGAAACCTTTATCCTTCTCTGATATACAGTAAGCAGCTGACACCTCCTGGGAATCTTGAAAATCATTCCCCAAAGCAGCCACTCTGCAGCAGATGCCTATTTTTAGACTCCATAAAGCCCACATCAGATTTTTTTTGCTGCCTTTCTCTCTCTGCTCTAAGCCTGCTGTTTGAAAGACTGCAGGCTCTTTTGTCTTTAAAGTTCAGCACTGTCTGGCTAGCTCACACCTTGAACTCTACAGCCCTGGAATGCACTGGAGCCTTTTCTTCCCTCATTCTGACCAAACTCCAAACCACAGGTAATAACCTTTACACCACAGAAGTGGAAACAATACAAGAGGGGTAGAAAATCTCTTCCAAACGGTGCCACAGTTAAGTGAGCCAAATTATATTTTGGTCTGACTTAAGACTTGATTTTAACTTGCATTTAACTAATTCTCTAGGCTCTTTGAACTCTTGCCTCTCCAAGTGGCTGTCCGAGATGAGAACACATTTGAGGGTTAGTAGCATAAAGAGCTATCAAGTTGACGCTATCAAGTTCAATAACAAACTCCATAAAACAGGATTGAGGTGTTGACATGGAGCCTTGACTATTTCCTGGTCAGGCTGGAGTTCTTTCTTTGGTCAGCAGCATGGCTCTTTCTTTTATATGCACCCCTAGGTTGTAACTAACCACAGTCCTGTGACTTTAAAGGAAGTAATAAGCGCAAGAGTGAAAGGCACCTCTGATTCAGTCACCATCAGAAACACCACGTACCGTACATGTCTCCTCTGCTGGCTAATCATAAGTCAGCTTGACACAGGCTAGCGTCATCTGAAAAGAGGGAGCCCCGGGTAGGGAAATGGACCCATAAGATTGGGCTGTAGGCAAGCCTGAAAAGCATTCTCGTAATTACTGATTGACGGGCCCAGCCTGGGCTGGTGGTCCTGGGTTCCATACAAAGCAGGCTAAGCAGACAGACCACGAGGAGCAAGCCAGAAAGCAGCACCCTTCTGTGACCGCTGCATCAACACCTGTCTCTAGGCTCTCACCCAGCTTGAGTTCCTGTCCTGACTTCCGTCTATAATAGACTGTGGATGCAGGAGAGTAAGTCAAATAACTCTTTCCTTCCTAAGTTGCTTTTGGTCGTTGTGTTTCATCCCAGCCACAGTGACCTGAACTAATTCATCTTTGGTCCATTTCCCACGTATCCTTTCTTCAGCCTTTATATCCTTCATATTGGGTAAACAACAACAACTACTACTACAACAAAATCAAGTCTCTTTTATTCTTTCATTGAATAAAATTATAACAGTTTCAATTAAACTTAAGTTGGTGAAATATTTTATAGAATCCTCTCAAATTCACTTTAATAAAACTAAGCTAATTATTCTTTTGGGCAAAACATCTTTTTGAATGGTGGCTTTGTGGGGTCAGTGAGGAGATTCAGTTTGAGCATTCCTCCCTAATCTTAAACATATGAAATGTTCCATGGGCCAAATCTGAGGTGCTGATATAATGCCACAGGCATAAAGTTATCTAGCTAATCATGTAACAGGCAGTAGTCAAAACACAGGCCCACTGAAGATAGTTGTGTGAAATGTTCTGCAGGCTGTGTGCACGAGGTGTGTGCGAAACATAAGTGAATTTCATGTTTAGAATTGGGTTCCCAGCCTGAAATTTTCTGAGTAAGTCTGGAGTCCATCCACATCACTCCTTCATCCTGTGCGTGGACCTAACTGATACTCAGCCAGCGTTCACGACTAGAAAACAGTGGAAAGGGTACGAAGCAAAATACTGACAAGAAAGCCAGCTGGCCAGAACGAGGGCTGGAACATGAGCTTCAGACATCCATCTCTAGTGAGCTGCTTGTGCCATGTGGACCCCAACTTCCTAAAGACTCCAGCCCCTCAATACAGTAGAGAACAGTCACTTAAATCATGGCTTATGGAGGCCATCAGAAGATCCAAGGGTATCTAATTATGAAAAAAAACTATAGACGAGGATAAAGATACTAAAATGACATTATTTAGTCCAAGGGAACATATATACTTTACACCTACCTTCAAAGACTCAGGGGTCACTGCAGAAAAGGGGACAGAAAGAGTGTAAGAATTACAAGGGCTGAACGACTACAAGAAAACATTAGCTTTTGAGCATCATGGGGCAGCTACACATAGGAACTTATGGTGGCTATGACACCATGTACGAGACACATGCACAAGCACAAGCCAGACCAAATCCCAGCATGCAGGGGGGAGCTGGGTATAAAGCTCACTCCTAGCTGAGGAGCTATTGGCTGCTGTTAGGTGCTGAAAGGAGAGTCCGTGTTCTCTGAAAGCGTAGCCCCAATAAATGACCATATTCCAGATATGGCCACAATTCCAAGCATATTTGGGTAGCACAAATTGCCCTAGAAGGGAGGATAAAGCAAAAGACACAAAGTTGGGTGGGAAAGGGATAGGGAGCTGAGTTGGAGGAGAAAAAGTGAATATGATTGGGAACTCATTGCACAAAATTCTCAATCAACTAACAGTGGATTATTTTAAGTGGTGTTAAGAACTGTTTAATGATTTGGAATCATTCTGTAGCATAGAGTCAGAAGCCAACTGCAAGTGAGTAGGAAAAACATGGTACAGAAATGTAGATCTGAGTGTCTACACACTGATGACAGAGAATAAGGGGCTTCTGGGTATTTAGCTTTCACAAACACAGAGAAAGAGAAAGAGAGGGAGGGAGAGAGAGAGAGAGAGAGAGAGAGATAGAGAGAGAGAGATTTACCTTTAAATATGTGGAAGTGTATGTGTATGTGTGGGTGTGTATACTTGCGTGAGGTTGTTGAGGCCAGAAGAGGATGTTGGACCACACCTCCTAATGTGGGTGTGGAAACCAAACTCAGGACCTTTGCAAGAGCAGTATAAACAGTTAACCACGGAGCCCTTTTCCCAGCCCCTTTCGTTCAAATAGTCAAGTGTCTATATGTATGACAGTTTTCTTGTGAAGAGTTTGTAGCACTGTACTGGATCCAACCAAAGAGCCAAGAAACAAATCTGCATTGCTTTCATTGGAATCAGAAAGGGTTGTTTTAGTTTTAGGAAATGAAGTTATCCATTTGGGTGAGAACCTCTGATTCTACGCATAGGAGGTTTTGCACTTCACAATTGAGATCTCATACTCTGTGTTCAAGAGCAATTTGGAACATAGAGCTGATGACTCCAACGGACCTCTGAATGAATTGATAGTGTCTTTGCCCATCCCCTGCCTTTGGGCGTCTACAAAAGAGGCGGTAATGACTTTGACACTCATCTTTGCTTCTACATTCGAAGCCTACTTCTTATCACAGGGAACAAAGTAATGAATGTGTTAAGAATTGTGTTCAAACTCTGAGCTCCAGGGCTCTGGCCTCGGTGGCTGCGATTTCAGAATTCAGAAACTGTGTTTATTGGGATTTCATGGCTAAGTTCCCTGGACTAGACTGTCTGAAAGCTGACTCCAGTATAATTAGCAAATTACCGAGAACAACTTTAGTGCTGTTTTGCATAGCGGCTCCAAACTTTATTTGTGAAATGTGTGCCTGATGGCCCAGTCACAAAGCTCGAACTGGATGTGTTCAGAATGTTCAGTGATGTTATAGCATAGATCATGACAGTTGTTGAGACCTCAGAGAGTCCCCTGAGAGCGGGCAGAGAGAAGCAAGCTCTGACAAGGATTCATCTGGGAGATTCCCAGCAGTGGAGCGGCTCATAAACAAATGGAAGGAGCCCGCCAGTGGTTGCTGGGCTGGGATAGCGTTTGATTTGAGTTAGCTTTTCAAGCCTGGGCTCCTGAGTCCTGGAACTGAAAGAGTGATGTCACCATAACATAGAGGAATACTGAAACCCACTGTTCAGGATCACAAATAATCTGTTGACCCAGGCTGCAACGTTAGGCCAAAGCATGACAACACACTCACCAAAACAACCAGCAATGAAGCCAACAGAAAGGATATACTGCCGTGTGCCCTGGGCGACTATGGATGCAGCCTAAGACAAAATCATAAACTGACCCAAAACATCGTAAGATTGGGGTGGGGAACGGCTCTAGGCATGGTTCTCTAGAATGCATTCGGTAGAGGATCTGGAGTATTTTACTCTATAGATGACAGTGTTGTGTTCTGATGTCAAAATATTGGACATGCCTCTGAGTTGGTACATAGAAAATTCCTTGAAAAGATGACAGCAAAGACACGTGGATATCTAGGATCTATGTTCCTGGGCCAAGCTGAATGCAACTGGACAAAGAGCTGAATCTATGTTCTTCATCTTCAGTTCTTCACAAAGTGTCAGTCAGCATGAATAGGGGCGGAGCTGCTAAACTCGGCCAGAAGAGAGAGGCAGGTCCTCCTGGGCTCCATCACCACCAGCTAATGGAACAGAAAGCAATGGTGCCTCAGCTTGGTTAGGTAGAAAGCAACAGCACCATGGAGACGGAAAAACGAGTCAAGGCCATCCAGCAGACACCCCTGGGGTGAGTGCTAGCCTGTCAAATGGCTACCATAAAGCATCAACCTGATAAGCTAGAAAATAGGAGTTCTGAGAACTAACCCTAATGATCCCCTGCCTCTCCTGCTCCCTTTTTTTTTTTTTATGGATTAAAACGTGTTTGTTTTGTTTTTTTGTTTTGTTCTTTGAGATAGGGTCTGGCCTTGAAGGTAAACTTGTGGTGGGTTGCAAGCTTTTGAAAACATAGAGACCCCTACGAAAGCAAAGCTATGAGAATATAGACATGGGAGAGGGGCCGGTATCCGGGGTTTTCATTCTTTCAGTGGTAACTTGTGTAGCCCAGCCCACCTGCCTCAAGCTATCAACACTGATTACTCATCCTCTTAACTAAGAGTATGGGTGTGCACCACCTCATCCAGCTGAACTGTATTTCTTTTTTCTTCTTCATCTACCCTTTTTTAAATCTTTCCCTTTTAGAATTTGTCTGTGTGTATTCTGTATTTACATCAGCCTCATCTTCGCTCCCACTCCTCTTGTGTCTTTCATGCCTCCTCTTAAGCTCGGGGCTTCATTTCCTCTGATTATTATTATTACACAAACATATACATAGACACAGATAAATATAGTGATTTAGAGGAATTGAACTGGATCAGACCCAATGGCCTCCTCTCTGAGGGTCAGCGTTCATCGTACTGGAAGGTGCTGTGCAAGATGCAGGATGCTAGGGAAGAAAGTAACCCGTAATCCTGCCCAGCTGTGACCCCGCTGAGCCACAACGGTAGCCAGAATGGCACAATATCCCAAAGTGCAATAGTAGCGCGTATATCCTGGGGCTAGCCAACAGCTGCCTAATTGGATGTAAGGCTCACTCAATAGGAGGGAGTTCATGCCTGGTACTGTAAACCTAGCCAGCCGGTGAGGGCATGGGACCTACGGGAGCATGTAGATTTGGGAAAGAATTTAACTATATTAATACCTGCCCTTAACAGGGGTAGCCCCCCCCCCATCAGAGAAGCATTTTCCTGCAGTGATGGAGACCACTACTGACCCGGGCTTCCTGATCAAAGCCGTTCTACAAATGAGCTGTTTCTAGGGGATACTTGACACATATACTCCGATTGGTAGTCAGAGCTACTGAACTTTACCTCTCGACTATTGTAGTATCAAATTATGCTTATTATAAATGAGATTCCCAGTGCTGTTGTTGCAGTAATAGACAAACAACACACTGGGGTGATATGGCTACAAACAGGACCTTTTACACTGTGTGACGCTGTGACAGTTCCTGTCTTCCTCCCTGAGCACATCCCTCTTCCGTTACACTCCAGACACGGGCTGCTCCGTGTACACATCATGCCTGCACAGCTGCCAGTCTCCCAGGCCTTCTGGCAGCTGTTTAGGGTTCCTTCCTTTATCGTGTCCTCCCCCCTTACTCTCTTATAAATCACAATGTTGTTTAAGAGACATAGCTCAGGGCCATCTCTTAAATATGAATTTTCTAAGCTCATCTTTCTCCGCAGTCCTAACTTCTGGTAATCTCCCTCCTAAGATTGGTATTCATAGTTTATAGCTTGCTGATCGTAGACGAGCCCAGGTAGATGAATAGACGCTTGGGAGACTGGTTAGGAACATGGCTTTAAATGTTCTGCAGTTGTACAGAACAACTTACAGGAACCCCTGAACCTCTCACACCAGTGCTTCTCAACCTGTGGGTCGAGACCCCAAATGGGGTCGTCTGTCAGGTATTTACATTGCGGTTCACAACAGTAGCAAAATTACTGTTATGAAGTAGGAAGTATATTAAAGAATCGCAGCATTAGGAAGGGTAAGAATCACTGTCTTACACACACACACACACACACAGAGAGAGAGAGAGAGAGAGAGAGAGAGAGAGAGAGAGAGTGTGTGTGTGTGTGTGTGTGTGTGTGTGTGTGTGTGTGTTGGGGTACGGTCCCAAGGTGCTCCCTCCTGTGGTATTTTCAGAATCTTCAGCTTCCTTCTTCAGTGTCTTGGAGGTGCCTTTTTTTCTTTCAGCAGTGTTATGGCTGGCTCTTTCTGTTCTATGTGTGGGGCACACTGACCCTCACTTCTTTCTTCTCCGTGTGCCCTGAGAATTTTAGTTTTATAACCACATTCCCAGATGTTAGATGTTATAAAAAAAAGAATTTTTTTTAAATGTGGGGGGGAAAGATTGGAAATAAAATCTGATGGGAAAGAACAAAGGTTGTCCTTGTGCTGCCAAACTGGCTGTCAGAGAGTGTTTGTGACAAAGCAGGAATTCCATGATTGCAGTGTGCCAGGGCCACCAGCAGATGGGGATGGCAGTCTCTCGGCCCAGGTGGGACCAAGCATCCTCTTAAGGGCCTCGTTCTCATCCTTAAAGAGTGGTACCATCAACTGCCTCTTAAAGGGACAGCCCTCTGGCTCTGCTGTCAGCTCCCCTCTCTGCATTCTTGCCCCTTAAAGCAGATCCTGTTCCTGGCTTTGAAGTGGGAATTTACACTGAGCCTTGGGCAGAGCCCCCTGCCCCACCCTGGACGGTTTCTTGGCATCCAGGCAGGGTTGAGTCTGAGGGGTCATGGGCACTCTCTCTTTGACCAATGGATTCAAAACTGAATTTAAATGTGCTGTCCCCGACCTGTAGGTGAGAAGAGAAACATCTTGTGTTAATAAATGTGTGCCGGGCTATAGATTTGTTTAGTTAGCAGTGCTGGGGATGGAGCCAGCGCCTTGCACCTGCAGTCTCCGCGCTGAGGGAAAGGGAAGGAAGTAGCCAGGGCTGATTGAAGACAGCAGCTCAGAGCTGAAGGGTGGGGGAATGTAGAGCGGTCAGATGTGATGGCAGAGTGATGTTCTCAAGAAAGCCAGCATCTCACTGATTCTCACTGCAGGAAGGAAAAAGGGCTCAGGGCTTCTTTTGCCAAGGATCAGAGTGGTTCAGAAAGGTGCTCCGTGTCCCTTAAGCTCAGAAGGCAGCTAGTTTTAGCTGAGAAGAATGGAGGCTTGTTTCACCTATAGGGGGATGATGAGAATGTCTGTAGGGGTGTTCTTGTTCCCTTATGATTCTTCCTAACGGTGTGGACATTTAGGAAACTCTCTGGAAGGGTATCCTTGTTCCCTTATGTATTCTTCCTGACACTGCCCTGAACCCTTAGCCACTGAGTCATTCATTGTCAAAGAAGCATTCCAAATGGCTCAGAGACTCTGAGGTTCCAGGTCTCCTGGGGGCAGACTGCCCACTTCTTGAAACTTGGCTCTCAACTTTCAAGGTGCAGTTTGGCTGCAGGGCAGCATTATAGAAAGGGCTTGAGTTGTTCTCTCTGTCACTGGAATCCACCAAGTTCCGCCTGTAGTCATTGGCTGGGCGGCTCCTGAGATGAGCTGTTTCCGTATTCCCCACATTTGAATTCACTCCTGGTTGGAGACAGGCAGGCATCAGCTGCAGCTTCCAGCCCAGACAGCTTTCAGCACAGCTAGCTCAGCCCAGCTTCAGGGAGCCCTGCCTGCTGAAAAAGCTACGTGCAGCCCTACCTGGGCAGTAGCTGCAGAGCCCTCCCCCGCCCAGCACCTTGCTCCGCCCGCTCCAGGCTGTTGATTGCCTGTGGGGAGCTGGAGAGATCAGGATTCCTCTTCCATTCTTGCTGTTGTTAGGGGAAACAGACCAACCATCTGCATCTAGACCAGCCTTGCTCTTCCTCTCCCCTTTGACGGAGGTTTTCCTGCCTAGAATCTGGTAAGTGTGGCAAGGGCTCTGTCCCCTTCGTGGTCTGTGCAGGATGCTCTCCTGTTGTGGATCCGTGAGCTTTAACCTCCCTGTGCTAGAATTTAGAGGAGTCTTTGAACTTACTCCTTCTTTCTCTCTCTTTCTAAGTGCTCGTTGGATATTTTTAGCATGACTTGATACCTGTATCAGAAAGTATACTGTAAAAAAAAAAATCGTTCCTTGTGTGCTTAACCTCTGTCATTTTGCCTGAAGCTTCTCTCCAGTGCATGGCACTGAAAATGAGATTATGTAGATGATTCTCCGGTGCTCTCCCCATGGATAAATGACTGCATTTGCCATTGCTGCTTTCCTGAAATGTCAGAAATAGGCACGGGGAAAGGATCTATCACACAGAGTTCAGAAATTTGGTACAACGTTCCAGGTTGAAGTAAGGACAGATCTTTTCATTATGTCTTGGTTTCAGTTTAAAGCAGAGCCAGTTCGTTCCTCTGGGTTACCATGGCACAGGTGACCCTCTTGGTCCTGGAGATTGACTTCTTAGGCCATGACTTGTTTTAGACCTTTACAGGAAATGCTAGAGGACAAATGATGTAGCTCCTAGCTTTAGCTTTCAAGAGGGGTTCACAGATTTTTAGCGTTTTGCTCTTATATGGATATAGGCGTCCTGTCAGGAAGCTCTCAAACTGGGCAGTGGGGTGCGTGATGACGCCATCCTTCCTCACTGCCTTTGCTCCTATTTCTCAGGCTCCAGAATAGAAACTGTTATCCCCTTTAAGAGAAAGTGCAATGGACATTTTATATTTTCCTTCTTCTGAGTTAAAGAGGACTTATGTAAATGCCATGTAGAGAAAAAAAAGTTTCCTAGATTAAACTGTCTTTCCATGAGCTCACTTGTAATGTCAGGAACAGTGTGGGGTTCATCTCTCTCTCTCTCTCTCTCTCTCTCTCTCTCTCTCTCTCTCTCTCTCTCACACACACACACACACACACACACACAGCTTTAGTCACAAAAAGTATTATATGGCGAATATGTAATCTGAGGAAAAATGGGATAATGTAATACTGATTGGAAGACCAGGGCAAGGATGCATTTGGGAGACGCATAAACAATAAGGAGCACACAGGCCACACACAGGCCAGCATGAGTGTGTGTGTTCTGTGTGGTTTCATGGGTGAGGAAGAAGGAAGAAGTTAGCCTTGTGGGAAGAGCTCGAAACACGTCAGAAAACAAAACATTTGTCAGGGATCTTCCAAACCATGAAACCGGACCCCTGACCCTGCCTGCTTCGTGGTGACTTCTGTTTTCCTTGCAAATCGTGGGGTACCAGGACTTTAGATGTGGGGCAAGAAGCGTGGTTTGATAACTATAGAGACTCGCCCTTCTTTGTGTGGGTAACATGAGATTGCAGAGCCAAAGCAACCCCAAAAAGGACATCTGAAATTGAGATGTGGAAATTGGTGAGGAGATCCTCGCACGCCTTACACGTGTGTGTGTGTGTGTGTGTGTGTGTGTGTATGTGTGTGTGTGTGTGTGTGTGTGTAATGCCTGCCCTGAGGCTGCTTTGCAGGTGTGGTGATGCTTATCCTCCATAAGGGAGCGGGAAGAGCAAATAGACCCCGGCAGCTCCAGAAGAAAGCAGTGTCCCCTCTTCCCCCAGCCCAGGGTGACCTCGTTTGTTTCTGCTCCTGCCTGGACACTGATGTGTTCTTTTCCTGTGGTGACTCAAACTGTGTGTTTGGTAACATTCTTTCAACTCGCAAACTCTCACTTCTTGCCAAGAGGCCGGAGCACCTGGTTAATGATCTCCAGTGTAAATGGCTCTCGTCTGGTTGGGACTGTTCAAGTGGAATTGCATGCCCTCCTCTGGGAACTTCTTCCCTGCCCGCCACATGCCCACCTGGGGGGAACTGGACAGGTCTAATTTTCTGTGCTCTTTTCTGAGGGGAGCAGATGAGGTGCTAGAGAAGACAGCAGCTGCAAGCTGCCCGCCAGGGGACTCTCAGGTAGCTCGAGGGGGGGTTGGGGGCTGAGGTCCCCAGGTGCCTAGGAGGTGGCAGGGTGGCCGTAGATAATGATGGTGTTGGGTGATGTGTCTCCCATTTGCATGTGGTGACTGCCCAGGTCTCCTTCAGACACCTTGGCTGCCATCTGCTTCTGCTCATCTCTGAGTCTCAGTAAAAGACAGAGCGGTCTTGATGGCCTTTGAACTTGTCCAGTGAGGGAGAAGACACAGCAGTGTTTCCTGCTGACAGCACTAGCGATACTGTGTGTTCACAGCCATGCCTAAAATAAGGTGAAAAATAGCTTTTCTAGTAACAAGAAAAGACTTCCCCTTTGTGATTTTTGAAAGATTTCCTTTAAAGGTAGGGTTTTTTTTTTTTTTGTATTTTTGTTTGTTTTTTGTTTTGTTTTAATCAGAAGACCCCGACCTGCAGTCTCTCAGGTTTGTCTCAGGAGCGTGGTCATCACAGTTCCTGGTGGAAATACTGTTCTCCAACCTCTTCTCTCTAGCATAGCAGAACGGCAGATGTCAAAGCTGAGGGCATTTACATAAGGCCTTTATTTTATGCATCCTGTCCAAGGGCATCGTTCCCTTTTCCCTACCTGTAATTGTGGTTTAGAGAATGGGGCCAGCATTAATTGTGGGTGGCAAAATGATCCTTGGGCTGTGTGGTCCTCTGAGGCAGGGTGTGTGTGGGTCAGTCATGAGCCGTTTTGGTCTCTTTCCCAGGTCAAGCTCTGCCTAACACAGGCTGGATTGGTTGCTGTCTGGGACTCTGATGTTTATTCTAGAATCATGGGATGGTTAGGATTTAAATATGATTTTTAACTGAATTCTTTCTTACTAGGGAATTATAAAATGTATGTTACATGCTTTTTTTTTGAAAAAAAAAGTACCAATTCAGCTGGGTATAGTGACACATGCCTAGAGTCCCCCTATTGTGGGGTAGAAGCAGGAATATTAGGAGTTCAAGGTCATTCTTAGCTACAAAACAAGTTCAAGTCTGCCGCCTATATGGGACATTGTTTCAAAACAAACAAAAATAAGAAAGCATCATAATTCATTACAACTGAGGGCAAAACATTGACTTCGCATCTTCGCTCCTCTTAGGGAATGTTTTATGGATAAACACCGGCTTGTATGTTCTCAGAAAGGAGTTTTGAATTATTTTGATTTGGGGGGGGGACACGTGTGTGTATACATGTACATTTATGTGGGACAACACACGTGGAGGCCAGAGGGCAACCTCAGGTGTCAGCTGTCCCCTTCCTCCTTGTTCATTGCTGTGTGCTCCGGGCTAGCTGACCTGCTAGTGTCTGGGGACTCTTCTGTCCCCACCTCCCCTCTTGGAGGAGGGCTAGTTGATAGTTGCACAATACTCACCCGGGTTCTCTTCGGTTTTGTGGATCCACGCTTTAGGCCTGAGCGTGCATGGTGAGTGCTCTATTCACTGACCCATTTTCCCAGCCGGTCTATTAAAATAGTCACTTCCTTTACTCTGGACTCTGCGATATCTACTTAGCATTAATTGCTTAAAGCGCTTCTCAAGTAGTGGCGGTTCTGTCCCCTTCCCCAACATGCGGTGGCTTCTGGAGACTTTCTTTGATTGCCACAATTTGAGACAGAAGATGATGGTGGGAAGTGGGCGGGCACCTGTGGGTTGGGGTGTCTTGCTATTCTAATTTTAATTTGTGCAGGAGGCATCTGTCACATGTATCCAGCCCAGCCCAGCCCAGAGTGTCTGCGACATTGGGATTAAGAGCTTGACTTTAAAGAATATGTCTGGGTGGTCTGGTCACAAGGAGTAAAACTCACTCTGTGTTTGTGTATTATGTCTGTGTGTATATCTATGTGTATATGTGATGTGCGTGTGTGTATTATGTCTGTGTGTATATCTATGTGTATATGTAGATGTGTATGCGCGTGCATCTGTGTGTGTGTGTGTGTGCGCGCGCATATGTTTCAATTGGACATAGTTAACAAATTAAAAGAGCTGTCATTGATACAGCTTTAGTGTAATAAAGTATCTTTGACAGGGCCAGGGAAATGACTTTGGATAAAGTTCATTGCTGCCAAGCTTAAAGATTAGTGTTCCACACCCACAACCTGATGTGATAGAAGAGAGAACTTGCTCCCACGAGTAAATAGTTCTCTGACCTCCATATGCTTGCCGTGACACCCCCTCCCCCCAAAAAACCCAGCTGACCAACAAACAGATAAATGTAAAAAGTATTTTTAAAAAGTATCTTTCAAGTTTAAATTATTGGTAGAGTGCCTTATTTTAACATAGCTTGATAGTTAATAATTATTAAGTTAGTAGTTGCCTGATAGTTTTTATTCATGGGGTAGTGGGAGACAGACTTGGGTTGAAAATAAGGACCTTGCAGCTTCCGGCCAAGTGCTCAGCCCCTGAACTATAGGCCTGCCCTCTCAGTTTCTGGATCTGCTGTTTGGAGCAGGGAGGGGGCCTTCACAGAGAGAAGCAGCAAGTAGAGGATCAGGCTGTGGGCCCCTGTCCCTAGATGGGTTTGGGCTTCCCTCTGACGTGAGGTGATGGTGCAGGCAGGCACACGTCTGTGGCACTCAGTGTGAGCCTGAGGCTGACACGAAAAGGGACCATGCAGTTCTAGAAACAACCGCTGAGATCTTCGCGCTCCTAAGTCTGACATGCTGCCTTTGGAGGTGAAGGAACCGGCTCAGAGAGGTTAGCTTCCCTTCTCCAACTGCCTCTGACATGTTTTTCTCTCTCCGTTCAGTTCTTCGGGCAGCTTCACCAGCTAATTAATTCACTTCTCAGTTAACTGTGCGCTCACTTCTGACACCTTGTGTTGTCACGCCGCCGCTCTAGGAGAGCTTCAGGATTAATTTTTTATGCATATGCCTCTTGACTCCTTAACTAGATTAAACTGGCTTTGGGGATGTGATAATGGTGGAAGTATTTCTGTGTGTCTGCCTGTACCCAGAGAAGCAATTGGGAAACTTCAGACCCAAAGAAGGTATGACCTGGTCGAACTGGCCCAGACTGAGCAAGTTTGAGAATTCGCTCCACCATTACAGGATGTCCTTCCTGTGAGGGCTGACTTGCTTCCCGTGCTGGTGGCTTTGCATGGGTTTGAGAGGGCCACAGGTGCCTGCCACTGTCAGTCAAGGCTGACTTGTAAAGAACTGACTCTCCACCAGGCAGTGGTAGTGCAAGCCTTTAATTCCAACACTTGGGAGGCAGAGAACAGGTGAATTCCTGAGTTCGAGGCCAGCATTGTCTACAGAACAAGTTCCAGAACAGCCAGGGCTACACAGAGAAACCCTGTCTTAAAAAAAAAAGCATAATAGTAACAACAACAACAAAACAACAAAGCAAAAACAATAACAACCAGAAAAAGAAAAAGAAAAGAAATTACTATCAACAGTGAGAGTCAAAAATCCATGCAACATTTCTGTTTTCTTTTGACCTAAAAAGCAGCTCCCTTTTGTCTTACGGATGGTGTGAAAGCATATCAGCCCGCTTCTAGGAGACCTGCTATTCCCAGGTGTGGCTGGTGTTCTGTAATAAGCAGCCTTGAGCGGGTGTTCCCTGGCATTCTAGTGGGCTTTAGTAACACTGTCATCCTGGAGACAAATGGTCTCCCCAGAGCTGTATTAAGCTCTGCCCTACTCTGTTGTACCCACAGAAGAGGCAGCTGTCTTCCCATAAAACCTGGTACCTGCTCCCCACATTTAGAAAACTAGAAGGGGCTTGCCCTTCTCCACACGATGCTCATGAGATCCAGGAAATGTCAGGGCAGCAGTTAGCCTGTGTCTCCTGACCCTGCCTTCACCCATATCTCACTCCCACCTCCTACCCCCACAGCAGGCGTATTCTGTCTGCTCTCTTCTTCCCCTCTCTGCCTGCCCTGGCACGATTCCAGTCTAGGGACGTACTGTTCAACAGTACAGTCCATGTACCAGTAGCAGTATAGAGCTTGTTAGGCAGGTAGGTGTCAGGCCCTGCCCTAGACTTGTGGAGTTGGAGTATGCTAAGTATGTGGGTTCTAAGGACCCTCCTATGTAAAAGTGGTTTTGAGAAAGACCGGATCTGATGCCGCCTTCAGGAGGGGAACCAGGAGTGGTTAGTCACCAGGGTAGTGCACGATTCTTCTCCACATATGGATTCTCACTTTCCCTGATGCATCCTCCACCCTGGCTGTCTGTGTGCCACCCAGACTTCCCCTGGAACAGCTTGGCCTCTTTGCTGTGAGGGTTTTTTCTAGATAGTGCTGCCTGCCATTCCTGCTTCATGCATTCAGCACAGCTTGTCCTCTCTCGCCATGCTGGAAGTCCCACCCTCCTCTTGTTTGACAAGTGCCCTGGCTTTCTTTACTGTATACATTCCTCATAGAATCTGTGTATGTGGCTCCAGAATCACAGCTCCAAGCAATCAGAGGCTCGGTGGAAATCTGAAAAAATGCAAGTGAAAAAAACTGCATCTATACCGAACACGTCTAGAACCTTCTTCCTTGTCACCCACCCCTCAGTAACCCAAAAAGACTGTTTTCCAGATCACTGACATGGCATTGATTATAATAAGTTATGGAAGATGTGCACAGATTGTGTGTGAATACTGTGGTATCGTATAAGGTGCAGGCTTTGACATCTTCACGTGCTGGTGCCCTGGAACATGAAAACTGAAGGAACACTATAGCCTCATCATTGCCTTTGCACACGTGTGAGCATTGTTAGTTTACGGCTTTCCTTTACAGCCACCCTGAGGTGCATGTTGTGTGTGCATGAGTGAGCACAAACATGTTAATAGCTGATGTTTTAGGGCTTCCATATGTACTTAAAGAAAAACTTAATTGTAAATCACTCCGTAAGTCATGCATAAACAGACTTGGCAGTTGAAGTGATTCGAGTAATGAAATCGTTGTCATCATAAAAAATCTTGTCTTGTTGGATTTAGTATTTCTAGTCTCTGAATCTCAATTTTGGGAGGCCAATATTGGAAAGAGGCGGTAATCTAAGTAGATGAGTGTAGTCGTGAGGTTCAGCATGGTGATTGCAAGGATTTAGTGCACCAGCGTTGCTTTGTTTTTAAAAAGACAACTTTTAATACAAAGAAACAGATGATCTTTTCTTCTTATGCAATGCTGGCTGTACCCAAATTAGTAAATGTTAAAATAACTATGGCTGATTAAAAACATTTCGCTAATTCTTTTTACTTTTTATATAATTAAAGCAAGTTCTCCATTTAGTCGTCATCTCTGAGATAAACCCAGTCTTGCCAGACTGTCTGGGAAGATTAGTGAATCAGACCCTAAACATTTGAAAAATAACAACTATGTAACGATGTGTCTTATTCAGGATGCAAAGCTGTTCCTCAGTTCTGAGATTTTTGTCCATCTTGCCAGCCTGACTCAAGCAAAGCTCCTTCCGGTAGTCTACAGTGAGGACCATTGCTCTGACGACACAGCCACCTGAGGAAAGTTCAGCTATTGCAAAGCACGAGTGTCGCTGGCTTTCTGGCTGGATTTGCCGCCCTGTCTGCCTGCCTTCCACTTTACAGGCCAAGGGTGATTTGTCTGTTTATAGTATTTGTTTGCTTATGGGCTGACTTTGCTTATAAGCAAGTCGGCTGTGTACACTGCAAAAGGACAAAAGCCGTTTCTTGATTTCATGATGCTTGCATTCTAATGGGCACCTTGACATTCCCACAAGGAGGGATTTTACCAGACAATGGCAACCAAATTGGCACCCATTTAGACAGGCAAATGCGGTTCTTGTTGCTTTAACGGGTGGGCGTTTGTATCTGCTGGTGACAGGCTGTGACACAGGAGAACTGCATGTATTTCTGAGCGTTGGCCAGTCATCTTAAAGTAGGTATAGAGCGTCCATATCCTTCCTAGCCTTGAACACACATTATAAACAAGGTCTTTGTCTTCATTGGAGCTGGGGAGGGTGTCGCATGAATCCAGAATATACTATGTAAAGTTCTAAAGGAGAAGTCATGTGGTTTGTGAGATAAAAAGCGAGCTTCCCAACTCTGAAATTAGAGTGCAGTGAAGGGGGAGGGAGGCTAAGAACAAAAGGCATCAAAAAGAGGAGCCCCACGTCCTACCAGTGAAGGTGTAGAATGTAAATGAGATGCAAATATCCAGTGGCCTGTGAGCAGCTTAACAGACAAGGCTGAACTGAGGGGTGGAGAGACTGCCCAGCACTTAAGAGCATGACTGCTCTTGCAGAAAAGAGAGGTGGGTCCCCAGACCCAGGTCCAGTAGCTCACAAACGCCTACAACTGCCTACAAGGGACCCAACATCTTCTTCTGTCCTTCACGGCTGTCTGCACAGACAGACACACATAAACAAACAATAAATGTTTGTGTGTCTGTATGTGGGTGTGTGTGTTTGTGTATCTGTGTTAAAGAAAATCAGTAGATTGAGAGTTAAAATTATTAACTATTTTATCAACAACTACAAGGTATTCTAAGATTGCCCATGGCAATATAGAATCAGCCATAGATACCATACCTCTTTACTGTACTTATATTGCCTGCTGTTTATAGCATCAGTCTCTGAGTTCTAATGAACTGATGTGGTTCTGTGATCTTCAGTCAGCTTGTACTTGGACGATTGTGGGTCAGCAGGATCCTGAACAGTCAAGCCTGGGTAACACTGGCAGTGAGTCCCGATCACAACTGACTGAGAAAGTAACAGTGATTAAGGGAGGTAAATAGGGTCACCTGGCAAAAATATTTGCCCCTTCTCGGCGTTGTGGAGGCTATATTTAGAGGCAATGTTTCTGGTAATAATATTTGAAAGTTTGTTTTGTAATCCTAGGGAGCTTGGGTTATTTCAACTGGAGGGATGTGGGAAGGGAGTGGGGAGACAGAGAGACTGCAGTGTGTCCATTGGGAGAGGAAAGCGGGATGATTAATTGGTTTAGAATAAGAATAGAAAGCACGTAGGAAGCGGAATCTTGAAATTTCAGGGCTATCCGTTAGTCACCAGTTGAAGACTTTGCTTTAAGAAAATTGATAGAGACCCATCAGCTCCAAAGGGAGTTTCCAGCCTTCCCTTTGAACGCAGGTAGAATATTCTAAATATATTGTTTTAGCACTGTTGTCTGCTCCGTTTGTTCTTGCCCTCTTGCTATCTGCTCTCTGCCTCATTTGGGATTCTTGTTTCCTTTGCCCTGTGTCCACACCCCAGGATCCTCTTGTCCTGGCCCCTCTACACCCTCTGTGTGAGGATAAGTCTTCCTACACCGGTGAGTCCCCTTTGGGATACAAGCTTCTGTGTGAAGACCTCAATCTTTTCTGTCCTCTGTGTACCTGTGACACCCTTCTCTGTGAGGGCTGCTCTGCGCTCATTACCAGATGCCCCAAGTATCCGATAGGAATGTGGTTTGGTTCAGATGAGTGGAGTCAGTTTGAAGATGGCACCCAGTTTCTCTGCCAGAAGCGGCCAGTCTCTCATTCTATGTTTGCAGAGCTGTTTGCACTGGTCTGCTCCATCCTGGCCTCATACACAAAACCCTGGAGGATGATCACACTGCCTGAAGTGCCTAGAGATACGATCCTAGAGCTTAGGGTAGACGGGAGAAGTATTACACACAAAATCAAGGACCACAGACAAGGTGATGGGACAGGTGTGGCAGAACTGCAGGGTCCTGTTAAGATGGGAGGTGTCGAGCGTGTGGATACTTGAAGCAGGCATGATGGGTGTATTACTCCTGGACTCCATACTGGAACACAAGCATGCAAGCACGAACCAATGACATTCCTCTCTCTAAAGGACACGTGACAGGTGCCAGCAGTGTTGTGATAGAAACAATGACATTGTCCCTAGGTACCTCATTCTCCTACCCATCCTGTACACAAGCCCGACACCCCTGTCTCCTCTGTTGTTCCGTGTGCTAAAAACACACCTTACTTCCGCCATCCCCAGCTTTCTCTCTTGTTAAGCTTTATTAGCACATTCTTGTTTGCTAAGCATGGCAGCTGTCAGACTAGACCCTGATGAGAAAGTACTTCGAAGGGTAAGAGGAGAAACCTGTAGGGTCTAGCGAGCATAAACAGGTGATTTCTGTGCCAGAACACGGAGCTGATGGCCAGTAAACTTTAGAAAACAGATTGCCCTAACTAACTAGTTTTTCTGTATCGCGATAATAGGTTTCTTCGCCAACACAGCAAGCCAGATCAAGCCAAACTGAAAAAGGAAAAGAACAGGTTTATTTGAGCAGAGCAACTACTGAGTGAGTTCTCTGGCCCCAGAGATCTAGGGAGGAGAAGTCACATGCCCAAACCAAAGGAGGGAACTTATATAGCCTGTAGGCAAGGGGTGATGATGTGTCCACCTAAGCTGGGTTTGTGCCCAAGTGTGATCAAAAGCTGAGTGCTTAAGGAGTGGACTTGGGCTGCTGGCAATTTCAGGGGAGGAGCCACCACAGCCACCAAGAATGCAGAAGTGGACTTTTTGGCGCCTTTTCTTTCTTGGAGATGCTCTGAGAGGGTAGGATTCGGAGAGAGAAGAATGGGGATTTCAGATCGGGCAGGAGGGAGCTGGAGATTCCAGCAGTACACTAACAGTCTTTCATACGCGGAAAGCAACATGCATGAGTGAAGGAACCAGCGCTTAACTCGGTGCCTTGTTTACAAGTTTTATGGAAAATGGGGAAGGGCATTTGTCCAGAGTTCAGGCAGAGCCTTGATCTGTAACGTCAGAGCTGGATTTTGCTCTCTGCAATTGGAGTCCAGTCTTTGTATACATGGGGGTTGTTTTCGGTCTGTTACTGTTGCTAGTGCAATAGAAATGCATTAATGCATCTTGGTGGTCAGTCTTAGGAAGAACCAGCCGGTAGATTATAAGAGGTTTGATGGCATAGGACCCCTGAACCCTAAATCCTTGCTTTATGGAATTTCTGGACTTGGTGACAGCAGCACCGTTGCACCTCCTGCAGGGATGGTCTGGGGACTCTATTACCCTGAAACTTGCCTCTGCACTCTCGCGTGTGCCCAGCCTCTGGCTGGTGAATGATAGTCTATGGATTGTGTGGACAGGGTGTGGCCCAGTTGTTGCTGTGAACATGAAGTAGAGAGAGCTGGGACTCTTTTCCTCCTGAAGTGCATCTGACCTGAAGGAAAGAGATTGTTTCCTCAGAGGTTCAGGAAACCCTGAGGAGCACTAGGTGGTGGCCACCGGGAAGACTTGCTGTTACCATAGTAACATTTTTTATTGTGGGAACTTGGGGAAAGTGTTCAGGAACAAAGGGAAAGAACTAGGTATAAAAGATCCTGAGTTTTCCTTGGGGTTCTAGCCCTCATAAGGACTGGCTAGCAACCAGACAGAGGTACTCACTTTAACCCTCCAATAAATTATTAGCATGTTGATTCTTGTCATGAATTAGAGCCTCTAAAATGTATTCTCCTAAGGGTTGAGCCTCCTGATCACTCTCTTGTCATAGGGTCTAAAAAGAAAAGCCTTAGTGCAGACTCTTCCCAGATCATAAAATAATTCTGAGGTAATATGGTAGAGACGAATGTGGTTCTAATTGAGTGTCATTTTCCAATGCCTCCAGCCAGGTTGGGACCTTTAACACCTCAAAAATTCTCATAGTGAGGATTAAGGGCATAGCAGCAGGGTGGCTTCTGGTCTTAGATGGCCTGTAGGTCAGTGCCTCCCACACCACCCTGCATACATAGACCTTGGTCCCATCAGCATTCATTTCTGTGACTTGCCACAGGAAGCTGAGATGAGATCTCTTCTTCTAGTGTGCATTGCTGAACTTGGGAGCATGGTGACTTCAGAAGGATCCTTTATTCTGGCTCCCTGAGTTACCAGCACATGCAGTAAATGCCTCTTCCATAACTTACATGGTGCCTCGTGAGCAGGTCTTCGTCCATTCAGAGTCCAGAGTGGCTTAATTTAGGATCACAGGTATAAGTGATCTTTTTTTCTTGAATGGTGGTGGGAATGAATCCAGGGCACTATGGATACTAGCCCAGCATTGCAATGCTGTGCCATGTTCTCTGTCCTATAGGTTGAAGTTTTAAATCCAGGCAGAAATATGTATTAACTGCAGGATTTATTCTGATGGTAGCTTTTCTTTTGCCATATGTTCTGTTTGTTTGTTTTTTGGTTAGTAGTTATTTACTTATTTATTTGTGACAGGTATCACTATGTAGCCCTGGCTGAACTGGAACTAACAGGCTGACTTTGCACAGTGATCCGCCTACTTCTCCCTCTGCATTGCTGGAAGCAAAGGCATCCCCCGCCAGCATGTGCTGTTTCTTAGGCTTGCCATGAGCACAGCCACTGTTTCCAGAATGTCAGATGCAGGCTAACAGCTACATGGTGTGAGAGGAAGATGGAGATTTTACTTAGATTTGCCCTGGGTACTGACTAGTTTTCTGTCTACTTGACACAAGCTAGAGTCATCAGAGAGGAGGGAGCCCCAGTTGAGAAAATGCCACCATAATTGAGAAAGTGACTCCATAAGATTGGACTGCAGGTAAACCTGGAGGGCATTTTCTTAGTGATTGATGGGGGATGACCCAGCGCATTATGGGTGGTGCCATCCTGGAGCTGGTGGGTCTTGGGGTTTATGAGAAAGCAAGCTGTCAGTAAACAGCACCCCTTCATGGTCTCTGCTTCAGCTCCTGGCTCCAGGTCCCTGCCCTCACTGCTTTTGCTGATGAACTGTAGTATGGAACTGTGAACGAAATAAACCCTTTCCTCCCCAATTGTGTTTGGTCATGGTGTTTCATCACAGTGAGAGTAACCCTAACCAAGCCTGTGTCAGGAAGGGAGGCAACACCCCTCTCTCCTTGTCATCGCTGTCCTCCGACTTTCTTGCCATCACTCTGCTCTGAGAATGCCAGCTACATGTTCACACCATGATTTAATTGCACTGCGGCTCTTAAAACTTTCATCTGTATAAACCCTGTGCGCTGTGTAGACCTGTAATTCCAGCCCTCAGGTGGTACAGGCAGGAGGGTCAGAAGTTCAAGACTCCTTAGCTACATAAGGAATTCTAGGGCAGCCTAGGCTGGAGAATCTTAAAAACTTTGTTTCTATGTATGGTAATTTTTCTTCCTGTTCTTTGAAGAAAAAAAAAACGGTTCTTATATAATATATCATCTAGACCAGGGAAGCTGCTTTTAGTGTTAAAGTTTGGGGGTGCAAAGTAGCATTAAGGCTTGAAGTTTGTAAGAATTTGGAAAGTGAACCAAATAGAAAATTGACAAAACAAAACAAGGACCAAGAAATGAGCAGGTAATGGCAGAGGTTAAAATAGGAACCAAACAGAACCCTGAAAGGTTAACTAAGTCTGGCACCTGCCTAGTCAAAAAGACAAATGGCAAACTCCCATCATTCCTAAGAAGAGAAGACAGGAATCCATAGTAGGGGCCCAGCATGGTGACTACGTGATTGAGCCCTGAGAGCAGCACTGTGGGAGAATAGCAGTGCTGTTGCTACCAGGCGCAGAGAGCCATCCATGGTTTAGAACACAGTGGCTGGTTCTGCCTCAGACTGGAAGCCCAAGGACCTTAACAAACATTCCGTTTGCACTAGAAATAGCAGTGCAAACAATGCCTCCCTCCTGCTGTACACACACACACACACACACACACACACACACACACACGCCTAGCTGCCTTGATGAATTCTGCAGGGAGAAAAGTACAACTTCAGGCCCCTCGTGAGATAGGTAAGGAGCCCTGCGTGGATTAGGAATAAGTACTGTTTCTTATTTCCCACAGAGTTCTTCAAAACAGAGTGAGAAAGATGTGGGGGCAGGTGGATCCTGAGTTTCAGGTCATTCTAAGCTCCATAGCAAGATCCTTTCTCAGAAAACAAACAAACAAAAAGAATTAGGCAATAGTAATGGGAAGAGAAAGGGAACGGGGGGGGGGGGGTGCTCGTGGGTGGGTGGGTGGGAGAACTTGCGGGAAAGCTGCATACACAACCCCAGCCAACACACTTGAAAACATAGGGCTGATTCATTTGTAAAATACCAGTGACCAAAACTGATCCAAGAACAAAGGTACAGACCAGTTTCCATAGAAGAGAAGCCGGGGCAGCAGAGAATTGCCGTGGAGAACGGCAGGCAGGCTACATAGATATTTTTAAAGCTATTTTAGCTAACTTTAAAGAACATGGGGTTTGGGTGTTGCTTATCCTACTTGGAGACATAGCGAAGCCCAGAGAGACTCTCAGTTAACCTGGTATCGTGGTACTCCCAGCATGGATGGAAGAGGGGCTCTTAAGTCCCACCCCTAGCTGAGGAGCTCTTGGCAATTGGTGGCTGCTGGGTGTGGGGTAGGGAAGGTCAGTTTTCTTCAAGGGTGCAGTCTTGGACAGGTTACCCATTCTTCAATAGATGGTTCTGTATCCGTGCACACATAGAGAGCACTAGATGGAGTTGAAGGGCTTTAAAAAAGAAGCACATGAACTTGGAAGAATGGTGGAGAGGATAGGAAGCAGGGATGGGAAGAGGCAGTGGATTGTATAAATTGTATTATGCGCATGTTTGAAATTGGCACACAATAAGATGCTGATGGACTTAGAAGTTTTGCTTTGTTTTTAAATGAGGCACCACAGTGGGAGTGGAACCTGGGTCCTCTGCAAGAGCAGTTTAGTGCTCTTAACCATCCATAGCCCCATTGCTACAATTGAGGGCTGTAAACTATTATTATCTATGCAAGAAGTTTACAATAACTTATGAACCAGTAGATTTGTGAGTCTATTAAAAGGCTAATACCCTGTGGTCAATCCCTTCCTACAGTGAAGCTGTGGTGGTTAAAAACTGGGAACTCCGCTCAGTGACACCCTTTGTATATCAAAGGAGATACGTGCTTGCCACGAAGGTAGAGAGACTGGAAAACTGGCTGATGAAGTTTAGTAGATATTTCTAATACAGTAAATCTGAAAAAGCAGAATAGGAAGGAAAAATTAACAAAAGGTGCACTAGCGCGCGCGCGCGCGCGTGTGTGTGTGTGTGTGTATTTCACAACGAAAGTCAAAACTCTCAAACTGTTCAGTTAAAATTAGAAATCAGCCAGGGTGTCCCCCTTTTCAGTTATTTAATGTTCTATTTAAAGCTCACTTGAAACGTTTGTGTGCCTGGGATTCCAAGAGCCTTGAGGGAAAAAAGTTTCTAGACCAGTAAGAAAGATTATCAAAGGAGCTAGATTTAAAAAACAAACATTTGAAAAAAAAAAAGTCTGTCCTTTCAAAGAGAAATGTGTGGAAATGCAAGGTCACTGTTTGTCTTAGTTAAGTTTCTGTGGCTGTTACAAAGCATCCTGATCAGAAACAACTATCACTAGTCCCATCACTGAGGGAACCTGGAGGCAGGAACCCAAGCATAAGCCGTAGAAGAACAAGGCTAACTAGGTTGCTTAACCTGTTTTCTCGGACCATCCAGGACCACCTGCCCAGGTGTGGCACCACCTGCCCAGGTGTGGCACCACCCCCGTGATCTGAGCCATCCCACAGCAATCATGAATCAAGAAAACATACTTCAGACTTGCCTACAGGCAAATCTTAAGGAGGCGTTTTCTCAATGGAGGTCTCCCCCTTCCCAGATGACCCTAGCTTGTGTCAAGTTGATGAAAAAGACTATAACAGGCTCAGTTGACCTCTTGTCTGCTTGGCACACAAGTATATCACAATTAAGATTCCTTTCTTGTTTGTCCCCAAGATCTCATGTTAACCACAATATAAGACATAAGTGTGGCTTTTAAAGTCCCACAGTCTTCAAAAGATTCAAATACTTAAAAAGGTCATGCTCCATAAAATATCCAAAGATTCTTTCTCTAAAAATCCAAAGTCTCTCAGCTGTAGGCTCCTACAAACTAAACTCAGTGACATACTTTTTATTCCAAGAAGGAAGAACCAGGGCACAGTCACAGTTTTGATCAAGCAAAGCCGACATCCAGCAGTATAAATTCAATCATGTAGCTCAGTGTCCTCCATCGGGGATGCACTCACAATCTTCTGGGCTGGTCTTGAGCTCTGCCATTCACGGTCTATTCTGCCTCCTAGGCCAGCTCCACTTCACAGCTGTTGCTGTCCTCGGTGGTCTTCCCACAGTTCAGTCATTTCCCAAATTCTGGAGTCTCTGTTGCAACTGGGCTGCACCTTCACCAAATCCTCTCCTGGGCTATCTTCGGGTACTCCGACCATGTCCCATAGTTCCAAGCCCCATCTTCCATGTGTGACCCCTTCATTTCTGCTGCACCTGAGGGTGCACCCACACCAGTGGTCTCTCCTGGTCTCTCACAGTGCCAGCCCTCAACTGGTCTCCATGGCCCCTTCATGCCTCCCAAACTAGTACCATCTAAGAAACTCTTACATATTACCAACTGCTTCGGCCGACACAGGATATGACCCTGGGACCCGCTAGACCATGGCTTCTGGCTGCTAAGCCTGAGAAACCACTGATCAGAAGATTTCGCCTCAATGATGCTGACCTCTTTGTAATCCCCACTAATTTCTCAGTCTTGGTTACCGGGTTTGATTGTCCCAGGAAAGCAAAGGTTTCACCTTAGTGGTTCTGTTGCCTTTTAAAACAGAGCTGGTTCTTGAGCCCCACTGACCAGAACCAAAGATTTTTTTTTAAAAAAAAAAAACCTAGAACATTTATTTTATGACCGAGTGAGATCCTTAAGATGAACTAGATGCTACAACAGCTGCCCTTTTGGATTTAGGTGTTGTGCCTTCTCAGAATCCATGTCTGAATCTCTGACAGACAATTTTTAGGTGCCTCATCTCCCAGTCCCGACAGTGTTTTGCCTCTTAGCCTTGGCCCTCCAGTTATACTGTCTCTTAAGCTTGGCATCCTAGCCACATTTGCCACAGGTGGACTTCTGAAGGTGGTAGACCTTAGAGCCACAGCGGCGGCACAATGTGTGCGTCTTATTGTGGTGCTTTCCAAAGGATGACATTCCTTTCGTCATCTTTCTTCTGCCACCGAGGCCAAAGACTGGAAGAGGAACCACAGATTCTTAATTCAAAATATCACATGGTCCCAATAGAGTTTTGAAGGGACTCTCAAAACTTCCTTTTGAAGCTTCCCAAGCTCATCTGCACTATTTTGGCATCCTTTATCTTTCAAGCTCCCACAGAACACCCTGTTGAGTTCTGAGCACTTGATCTTTTCGTCTAAAGTTCTAAATGCCTCCACAGTCCTCCCCCACACGGCCACATCTTCAACAGCTGTACGTGCGCTCCTGGTACAGTTCCTGCCTTCCTTTTCTTTCTGTTGATACAATACACAACATGGCAAAGCAACCTGGGGGGCAGAGAGTTTATTTCAATTTATGCTTATAGTCCATTATGAAACACGGTCAAGCCAGGAGCTCAAGGAAGAACCTGGGGCCAAGAACTAAAGCAGAAACCGTGGAGAAACACAGCTTACTGGCTTGTTCGGCCTGCTTTCTTAATACTATCCAGGAACACTTTCCCAGGGGTGGCACCACCCCAGTGACCTGGGCCCTCCTGCATCAATCATTAACCAAGGAAATGCCCCCCCCCCACTTGCCTAGAAGCAGTGTGATAAGACATTTTCTAAATTGAGGGTCTGTTTTCTCAGATGACCTTAGTTTGTGTCAACTTGACAAAAAAGCTAACCAGCACACTATTCCTACATCAATCTTAGGGAAAAGCATGAAATAAAATACGAAGGAATGAAAATATGAAATGCATAAATGTATTTAATACAAATTGATAAGCACATTTATTGCAATTCTAATTAGAATTCCAGAGGTGTTTTTTAATTGAATAAAATAATCTTGATGTTCATATAAAAGGATAAATGCATAATTCTGGGGAAATTATGAACGTGAGGGGAGAGAAGCAAAGTGAGCATCTGGCTCACAGATGTTCATAGTACGCCGAGAAAATTTTTCATGGTCCAAGCCACGTGGTATCGATTCAGGGGTCCACATAATGCATGGCTCCCTCACTGGGTAAAGAATAATTCATGTACTCAGTTGCATGGTGTTGAGAAAAACGTGTTATCTGATGGACAGAACAGGCACAGCCATCTCTTCATCTGGGGTTGGGAGGCAGGAGTGACACAGGGATGGTCTTCAGTTTTCTTCTCAGAAACAAGCCCCAGAATCTTCTAACTCCTAAAAGCATCAGACAGTTCAGTTTTTAAGAAGTGAATATAAGAAACTGATGGTAAAATCTTGGCAGAAGGGAGGAGTTGAACGAATTTTTTTTTTTTTTTTTTTTTTGCTTTTTCGAGACAAGGTTTCTCTGTGGCTTTGGAGCCTGTCCTGGAACTAGCTCTGTAGACCAGGCTGGTCTCGAACTCACAAAGATCCACCTGCCTCTGCCTCCCGAGTGCTGGGATTAAAGGCGTGCGCCACCATCGCCTGGCTGAGTTGAAGAAATTTTAATGTGGACAAGCTATAAACAATGGAGGCATATTTTAGTGGTAAAAGATCATGGCTTAAATAGAGACAGACTAGCTATTCCAGACAGTGGGCTACTGTCGCTAGCATACCAGTGCCTTAGAAATTGATAGGAATGACACAATTAAGGAAAAGTCAATAAGGACTATATTAATAAACAGGAGTGGAGTTAATAAGGCATATATTTATAAACAGGAGCGGAGTGGGGTGGGCTGCACCTGTAATCCCAGGCTGGAAGATTACATGTTGGTGAGTAACAAGACTGTCTCCAAATAAAACAAATCATGTAAACCACAGAAAATAAACTCAGACAAGCAGCAAGCCTATTAAAAATAAAAACAAAACAAAACAAAACAAAACACAGTCAGTTCCTCTTGCTAGGAAGTGCAGAATAAAATGAGACGTAACTGAAAACCCATCTGACTGGAGACAGTAGAGGACAGTACTAGGTGTCAGGATGTCATAGTGTCGTGATACTAATTGTGCTAGTCACAGCAACAAAAGCCTAGCAGCTGTTTGTATTATCTTCACATTTGTTTGTTTATGGAGGGGGGCCGTGTATGTGTGCGCGTGCATGCGTGTGCCTGCGTGGGCGTGTATGTGTGGGTCAGAGGTCAGCTTCTGAGATTCGTTTCTCATCTTTCACCATGGAATTAGGTATCATACTCTGGTTGACAGTCTTTGTGGAAAGACCTTTTACCTGCAGAACTGTCTTACTGGTCCCAGCCAATAGTTTTAGTGGAAGAAAAACTTGGTTTGTGATTTCAGAGGCTTCAGTCTATGGATAGCTGGCACTATCACCTGGGGCCTAGAGTGAGTCTGAATCCCATGGAGGAAGGAGGAGGCTGTGCACCTCATGGCGGAAGGAAGAAGAGTGATGCTGGAGCCAGTTTCTTACTTCCTCTCTTTTGTCCTCCACGGCCCAGGCCACGGTGCCCCCACATTCAGGACAGACCCTCACCTTGGTCAACACTCTAAAACCTCCTTCACAGATGGAATGAGAGCTCTGCTTGTGTAACCTCCAAGGTGCCTCCCAGCGCAGTGGAGTTAGGACCAAGGCTAACCCTCACGCCGTGATAAACATGTGGCTCACCCTTGGCTCTGTTGCAGAACAGACTGCAGTCTGTATTACAATAAAAGTCATTAACCTCTCACCTGCTTTCATCCAGATCTCTTTTAGAAATGAAAACGCACAGCGCTATATATAAATAGACCTATTTTGCCATTTTAGCAGCACAAAATACCGACGTTATGAACGGCCATCAGTGGAGAGTGGCTGGTTTATGGAACATTTGCTCTCTTTAATATCATACAGTCATCACCGGGAAGAATCAGAGCTGGGACTGATTGGCTTTCATCTCCTGAGACTTCAGAGTGTGAGCAGGGGGAGGGGGTGAGCTGGAAATGTTTCTGGTCTGAGCAAAGGTCGATGTGGGTGACAAGGAACAAGCCAGCGTGGGTTGCTAGACCTCACCTCCCTGCCAGATTACCAGCTGAGCTGCTCCCCATCTGTTACAAGTCAACCACATCCCATGCTTTCCCTGTGGAGGAAGCTGCAGAGCGCTGTGGTTTGAGGTTAGAAATCCTGACTCATTTCTCTTAAACCATGGACTCTTTTTTTTTTTTCTAGTGCGCTCTTGAGTTGATATCCTGATATCCTCCTGGATTTTCTGAGCGTTTTATTTAAATTTCTCTCTCTCTCTCTCTTTTTTTTTCTCCTGAGACTCAGTCTGTGTACCACTTTTCAGCACATGACATGGCTTGGGTGTTTTTCAAAACCCATTAGTGGAGCTAGGACATCTTCCCACCTGTGCCCTATCTTGAAAATATCCATGGTGTTTATTGATACATCTGTGGTTTCTGTAAAAACAATTATTAGACTTGAATACTAGATCAGAGGGACTTTGAACATTCCCAGTGTCTGGCTAGGCAGACAGTTCATTTGGTAAAGTGCTTGCAACCGTAGTTTGTATCAGCCCCTACCCTCAACCCACGTAAAAACCAAAAGCTGTTTTTGTGTTGACAGTGGCACTTGGAATTCTGGTGCTCATGTGAAGGCAACAGGAGGATCCCTAGGACCCACTGACTAGCTAGCCCAGGCCAGCAAGAGACCCTGTGCCAAACAAAACAAAACAACAACAACAATAAAACCCTAGGTACACGACATCTGAGGAACAATGGCCACGGGGGCACATGTATGTATCATCCCCTCCCCACCCCAGTTAAAAGAGCAAGCTTAAGGAATAGGCTATTGGTGCTCACGGGTTCCTGCATTTTCATCCGTTTTGCTAGAGAAAGCATGGTGATGGTCCAGGCTATGGAGAGCTTGTTTTGGAGACCCTTCATACAGCACAGACCAGGAAGCAGAAAAGGCAGGATGGAGCGAGAGGAGGGTCTAACTAATTTTCACAGCCTGGCCTGGTGATATGCTCCCAAAGCAGCCAGACTCCACAGACTCCCACACAGCACCGCCATCTGGGGAGCGTCCATTCAGACATGAACCTGGGGAGACATTTCAGAGTAGACCCTGAGAAGTTGCCCACTAATTCCCAGTGGTTCCAGCTGGTTGCATCGGGTTCCAGCTGGTGTTGAGCGCAGCATCTCTTTTGAGCTTGCCCATCACCCTGGTTATCAATCCCTTTACTTTGCCAGCAGGAAAGGAGAACCCATCACCTTTCTCTCTTTAATTAGTACTCTTATTTCCTCTTTTATAAAGGACTCACTGGTAGCCCTTTGTCCATTTTTCTCTGGATTATTAATTTTTCATCAATTTAAGTTTTTTGTAAAAAGAAAACAAGTGGATTTGACCACTTCTTTATGAAGTCAGTGATTACACTTGATATATATATACATATACATATATATACATATGTATATATATACATATGTATATATATATATATATATCTCATTATGTAGACACTTTTAAAATTCCAATATCCCTTCTGAGGTGACTTGGAAGGTTAACTATTATTTATAGCATTACTTGTTCTTGTTAAAGAGAAGAAGGGGTTTTCCCCTCTTGTTGGAAAAATTAGCCACAGAGAAACCCTGTCTCGAAAAACCAAAAAAGAAAAAGAAAAATTACACAAGTTTTTAAATCTGAAAACAAACGAAGGAACAATCAACCATAGCATCACTGCCTACCGGGACAGCTTATTTCTGTTTATCTTTTGGAAGGGGGTGTGGGTTTTTCTGTGATTGCCCTCACCACATTGTCACTCAGTCCAACGTATGATATGTATGACATTCTGTTTTCTGAGTGTTCAGGATCTTATTTTGTTATGTCTGCTGGAAGTTTCTAGTTTTTTTTACAGCCATGGAAAGAGATGTGAATATCTTTGTGGAAACTCAAAATGTTTTAAGCTAAATTTTGTTTTTGTGTTTCTTCCTTGGAAATGGGAATCCTAAGTAAACAAATCTGGAGACTTAAATGCTTTGCTCCATATTTTATCCATTTCCTATTTATGTTCCGGTCCGCAGAAAGAGTCACTGAGCTCACTTCAAAAATGAGAGACTTACTAGACACCTTGTGGTTTAGATGATAACAAGGCCAGTGGGACTGGGGAGAGAGTGGTGGAAATGAGGTTTGGGGAGTGGGCAGAAGCAGAGCTCCTCAGGGTGGCATGGACTATTGTAAGGAATTTGCACTTTTATGGTTGAGGTTGTAGGAAGTGAGCCTCCTTATTGCCAGAGATGGGAGTGGTTTGCTGTGCTAGGCCAATTAGGAGGCTGATGTATGATATCAGGGGTGAGGGGACATGGGGTGTATATGTCTTCAACACCAGAGTGGTGGCATCAGGTGTGGAAAGGAGGAGGTAGTTGGGGGCTCACTGGGACGTTGGGTTCCTTTCAGCTGAAGGGCTAGGTGTGTGAGAGAAAGACAAGAACAGTGTGTGGCTGATAGCCCCAGAGGAGGATGAGCAGCGGGGAGGTGGAACCTAAGCCCTGAAGTAATAAGGGCGGCGGTGGGGCTGCGTCCCCAACACCCCGGCCGCCTGCCCGGCTAGCTTATGCCCCGAAATAATTACACGGACACTGTATTCTTTTAAACACTGCTTGACCCATTTCTATCTAGCCCTTACTGGCTAATTCTGATATCCCGATTAACCCATTTCTAATAAACTGTAGCACCGGTCTTACCGGGAAGATTCTAGCCTATGTCCATCCTGGGTCGGAGCTTCATAGCGTGTGTCTGCCCAGGAGCCAGGAGCATGGCGTCTCTCTCAGGCGTCTGCTCCCATGAGGAGAGCTGTCGAGACTCTGAGCTCACTTCCTCGTCCTCCCAGTATCCTGTTCTGTTTTCTCCTCCCACCTATCTTCTAACCAATAAAATGGGCCAAGGCAGTTCCTTTATTAGCTAATGACCAATGACCTTCCTCCATCAAAGCCCCATTGAAGTCTCCTATGTCTGTTAGACATTCAAGTGAAAATAAACCCGGAGCCGGTCCCGTGCTGAGTGGACATCATGGAGGCCAGTGTGTTTGGATTTATATCTGGATAATTGCCCTGAAAACTCCAGATCAGTAATTCAATCATTCCACAAGCTAAGGGCTGTCTGTAAGCTGCCACACCACAGAGGCTTGGAGGGTGGGGTGGGGGTGCAGAGGTGGGAACTATGTGCTTTGGGCAGAGATCTGGGCATATTGAATGGTATTTGAACAACTCAGGGACCCTTTCCTCCTCTGGGTGAAACCATGTCCTTTTTTGATACTGTGATAAGCACGTCAGGACACAATCCCAGGAACCTATAAAGGACCTTAGCCACACACACATCCTCATTTCTGGTGAGACATTGGAATTAAAAGCTGAACCAAGACAGGAGAGTCTGAAGAACTTGTGAAGGAATTCGGGAGCCAGTGATACAGACCGCCAGGCTCTGCCTGTGTTACATAAGGGGTTTGCCTGCACGCTGTCATCCTTGTTTGGTTCGGTTTCCTCATCCTCCCCCACCAAGTATTCCAGCTTCCCTTCTACTGTAGCTGATTTTGAGCAAGACAGGGAGAAACTAGGGCTTTTACATCAAGCATCTGGGTTCTCTGCATTTGGTTACTTATCCCTAAAGAAGTGACAGCACCCAGTCACGTCACCAGTTTTTAAATAGCTTTTATCAATTAATCATAGCAGATAAGATGTAACGATAAAGTACAAGCCGTTTATCTATAAATCCAAGCAGCCTGGGAGATAAAATTGCTCACCGCCTCGTCTTTCTGTCCAGCCCCTTTGGCTATGTTTGTAATGAGATATGTGGTAAACATTCCACGATGGCTTATATTTTTTAATAATTCTTAGAGGCTGCATATTATAGATAAATCAAGGTGGCACTTTCGGGAGTTAAAAAAAAATCCCTGAAGATTTTGCTAGTTGGCAGATCCTTTTACGATTAAAAGCAAATAAAAACTCAAAACCTGAACTATCTTTTGGAATACTAAGAAACTCAAATTTTATGTTCTTAAGATCTTGTTTAGACTGAAGTCACGCTTAACTATCCATATTCCTTTTGGCTATATCACCTAAACTTCAGTTATCCTTTCCCGTGGCTCAAGAGACAGATGCCGAGACAGATGGCTCAGTGTTTAAGAAAACTTGCTGCTCCTGCTGAGGACCTGGGTTCAGTTCCCAGCCGCCACATGAGATGACCTAGTACTGACTGCACCTCCAGTTCTAGGGTGTCTAGTCTCCTCTTCTGGCCCCCATGGACACCTGCATGTACCTGGCACATAACATGTGTGCACACACACGTGCATGCACACACATATACAAAACAATAAGTCATAAATATGCATCTTCTATTTCATTGGAACATACTGATCTAATGTCACCCATTTTTTAAGACCTAGATGTGTAAGGTAGATGTGTAAGATCTGTGTGTGTGTGTGTGTGTGTGTGTGTGTGTGTAATAGTTTGCTTCTTCACATAGATAATAGGCACTGGGCTGAGGTCATTTCATGAAATATGTAAGCGTCTGCCCTGTAAGCATGAGGCCCTCTTTTTCATCCTTCAGAACCCACATTTAAAATGATTTAATTTAATAATATTTATAAGACCCAGGTTATAGAATACCCAGTTGTCTAAGAATAATAAACAATGTCAATCCAGTTGTTTGGTAATAACATCAGAATTGCCCAGGAATCAACCATAGCTGTACGTTTAAACTCAGATAATATAGAATTATGGAAACGTCATAATTTTTGTATGTGAGTTACTGAGGTTTGATCCCAGGGCCAAGTGCATGTTGGGCACGTCCTCTGCCTCCTTCTTGTCCCTCCCCCTCCATCTTTGGCTAGTATTGAGTTCCCTCTGCATCTCAGGCAGGGCTTTTATTTATGATCCTACTGCTTCAGCCTGCACAGTGGCTGGGAAGAGCTCCCTGTGTTTTACTGTTACACCACCAGACAGCCTGGAAATGTCTCTAAGAGTTAAGCCAGAATGAAGGCTCTGGCCGGTCCTTCCCTGGTCGTTCTCCCGGGTCCTTGCTGTGGTCTCTCCTTGATCAGGGAGGGCGCTGGGCCATGCCAAGAAGAACTGCTTGCTTTGCTCCAGGTGCTGACTGTATGCTGCCCGTGTTGTGAAACTGAGGCATCATCAGCCTGAAGACACCAACTCCTTCCTGTTTATCAAATCTGGAGCCCTTATTTTTCTCAGCCTGGCACGTGCTCTTGAGCTTCCGTTGGGGACATGCTAAAGCACGGCAGTACTGTCATTCCTTGTCCCATGGCAAAGATGCTGTTAAACATCCTACAGAGCACAAGATGCCGCTCACTCCCAAAGCAAACCAAGAATGGGGAAACAAAACATGGGAGATCAGGCAGCTAGGGTGGTTCTAGGTTACCCTAGTTAGTAGGAACATGGTTCTTTGATTCCACTATTGTGGTTGGGCCCTCATATCATCCTGTAGTCAAAAAGAAGTAGATTTCTGGCCACTGCTAATTAAAAACTAAATAAATCATATACATATATGTGCGTGTTAAATGTTATATATATATATATATATATATATATATATATATATATATATATGAAAATCTTTGAACATTTCTTAATTTAGTGCTGAGATTGTTAATGACTGGTTAGTTGCATTGCAGGTCAGGCTCAGCACAAGCTGGTTTCAGTGGACTCCACAGAAGGACTCAATTGACCTGCGGACCCTTGTTTGATATGTTTGACTGAAATGGAGGGGAAAAGTCTTACCCTTTTCTAGAATGAAGTTCTTCCACCAAGCTTTCCAAACATCCTTGCTGGGCAAGAAGAGATGGATCATCCTGGAGCGAAGTGCGTGGGTGTGAATCACAAGTCCACGTGGGTGGCATTTTTATATTAATCCTTGGCACACGTCATCCCTTACCTGGCATATTCATTCGCTAGGTTTGTCATCACAGATGCCACATAGTTTTTTTCCCTCACAGTTCCGCAGGCCTAGAGGTCTTAAAGTCAAGGTGTTTGAAAGTAGGCTTGGTTACTTTTGTCTCTCCTTGGCTGGCAGTGGCCATCCTATCTTCCCTTGCCTATCTATATGGGTCCTACTTTACCTTTGATAAGGACACAGTCATATATATGGGTTTAGGACCCACCCTACCGACCTTATTTTAACTTTTTTTTTTACCTCTTTAAAGATCCCATCTGTGGGTAGTCATATTCTGAGGCACTGGGCTTAATTAAGACCTTAGCATATGCTTTCTGAGGACTACAGTCCAGCCCATCACAAGTAGCGTTAAATTGGAAGTATGGGTGCTCTATCGTTTGTGTGTGCAGGCACATGTGTTCAGGCGTGTACACAGTTGTGCGGAGGCCAGAGAACAACCTCCAGTATTGTTCTTCCTGTACTATCTACCTTGTTTTTGTTTTGTTTTGAGACAGGGTCTCTCACTGAGCTGGAGACCTCCACATGGACTAGTTTGGCTAGTCAGTGAGCCCCAGTAATCTGTCTGTTTCCACCTCTACAGTGATTACACATACATGCTACATGCCCAGATTTTTTTTAAACATGGCTTCTGAAGGATGGAGCCGAGTTATTTATGTGCAGGGGCACACTGTTACACGCCCACACGTGTGCGCACACGCGCCTTACACAGCTTGTTTAGGTGTGTTAACTTACAGGGATTTGCGATCTCCCTGTGGCTTCTGCTTCAGCCCCTGTCTCCCAGGCTCCTGCTTTGAGTTCCTGGCTTGCTTCCCTCAGTGTTGGACAATGATCAGGAAGTGTAAGGAAGAGAAACCCTTCACACACAAGTTGCTTCTGGCCATTCTTTAATCACAAGAGGCGGCAAGCCAGGGATAGGTGGGCAGGCTGCCCAAATGACAGGAGGTATATTACACTGTGAACAGGACTGAGCTCCTCAGCTTCCTTCACCTCTGGGCACCTGGGGTGAGATGAGGGTGGGGGGCTGAAAACTGGGATTGTGGGTTTGTAGACAAGGCTCATCTTCCCTGGAAGAGCCAATCTCGCCTACTGTTTCTTTTCAGTATGGTGACCATCGGATTGTTATTTCTGTGGCCACTTTAAGCTCTCTGAGAGACAGGGAGTTGGACTTTTCAGTCTAGTTGGTGTGGGGCCCAGCAAAGAGAACAGAACAAAAACTGAGTGAGCTGTGAATGAAAAGAGTGAAGGGTGGAAGGCTAATGCCCCGCCTGTCCAGAGAACCAGTGCTCTAAGCAAGCCAGACAGCACCAGGAAGCAGACAGTATGACCCCTGCTCACATCCTATGCTGGCGTCATCCATCCATAGAGGACTGTCATTTGGAGAAAAGACACTTTTGCAGGTAACTTTACTGTAGGGCATTGGGTGAGAGGATTCTAATTAATTGCAGAGCTGGGTGGAGTTACTCTATCCTTAGCTGGGGATGGGGCGGAGCTTGACTTAACTCTTGTTCCCACCAAGAAGCATTCTGGTCTAGCTGTCATTGAGGTGAATCATCAGCCTAAGCAGCAAGCTGCTGGCAGGCTTTCTCAGATGTGTTAAAACTTGCTGGTGTTCCCGGAGTGTCAGCAGAGGTTGTGTGTAGACACTGCTTTGAAAGCCAGGAAGGCAGAAGACCGGACAAGGAGCCCCAGGGTTGCCTAGGTAGACTTCCATCCACACCAGTCCAGCCCAGCACTTTCCAGAAGCACACATTCCTTGTTTGTCTTGATTCTTGAGCACAGTGACAGGTAAGAACAAAGACACCACTGTAAGTTCGTTATGTGGGAGTTTGGCATCCATAGGCATAGAGTTTGATTTTGTCGTAATACTGTTTTCATATCAGTGGCGTTACTCTAGCACATACCAAGAGTTTCCATTGTAAATGCTTTTGAGGGTTAGCGATAGCTGGCCTGTTTCTTCCTTATGTGTAAAGGTTTGGTAGACAAGCTTGAAAGGGGCTGTGGTCTGAACCCTGATCTCTTTTCGCTTTCTTCTCTGTCTTGATGGCTTAGAAAAATGTATAGTGTTCATCTCCCAAGGAACACAGGAAGGTTATTTTTGTTATCTTTTAAATCTAATGAAAATGGCCACCACTTAAATTCTGTGACTATTGTCCTCTGATAGAAATAAGTGCTTTGGGCAGAACATTCAACAACGTTCCTGTGGTGTGTTGAGTCCCTGTTTTTGTGATCTTTCACTGGCGGAGAGGGAGGTCCCGGCTGTCCTTGGCTGAAATACCATGGGTCGGCACTTAGAGAAGGCTCGTGGTTTATATTCAAATCGTTAGATGGCGGTCCTTACTTCCTGTCAGGACTTGGCTTACGTAACTTATACTAACTGAATTTATAAATTTCGTTTCTTGAGAGGATCAGAATGAAAGTCCAGAACACATTCCACGGAAATAATTCTTTTGTGTTTTGCTGTTGTTTCTCATGTATGTTACTCATGCATGCAGATACTCGGTGTGATTAACATGTGATATTTGTTTCTTGACCGTCTCATCTGATGATTCATAAACTGTTAGTTTAGCAGTGTATCCCTAAGCCGGGAATCAATGACTGTGTGCCACGCCTTCTATTAATGGTCCTGGTTACTTTCCATGGGTATTCTGATAGTGTTGTGAAGATAGCCAGGCTCTAAAAGGAATGGAAATGGCTCAAAAATGTGACGTATCAAAAGCTACAGTCAGATCTGAGTTGATTGTCATCTCTTTATTTCCCATTGAAAAGTGCATCGTCAACGTGCATTTGAATTAGATTTGATTCTGGCAGAGGGGAGCAACTAGCCGAACTATATCAAAGGAAGAAGAGGGAATTTAAAAGACAGGGTTAGCTTCTTCTCTCCCATGCGAAACCGAATACTGTGCCAGCGACATCAGGAACCGAGGGGAAAAAAGGCCTTTTATTTAATCAGGCAAGAGAAAAGGAAGCAGGAGCTGGTGGTACCTTGGCTTTCTTAAGCGTGTTCACCGCCCTTGTTTTCATGAAAATTGGCTTTTCTACTCAAAAAGACTTCGTGGAATCAAGGATTGCAGCTGAATGTGGCAAGGGTTCCACGAGGACTGTAAAAAACGCAGCCCAGAGGAACTCTGTGCTGGCCTGAGATGCCGCCATTCCTGGCTCGCAGAAGGTACCTTTCTTGGTGATGCGGTGTTGTTCGGGGATGGAGGATCTGTTGATGGTCTACATTTCATTCCAGGTGTCCTATTTAAATTTTTATGAGTCTACACCTGCGAGAGCTCTTTCAGAGATAGCTACTTACAGAGCCTTTTCTGAGCCAGGTAGAAATGGAGTTGGCTCCTCACCGATGCTGTAAGCTTTGTAATTGTGCAGAGGGCTTACCTAGAGGTGGGCCAGCTAGGATCCCTGGTCTCTGAGGTCATTCACTTTAGAGCCACAGCAGCGGCGCGTGTTCTCAGCTGTTTGGATTATGTCCCCATTAGCTCAAAATTCTGCAGAGAGCTCCTTGGAGCGCTCTCGCCTCAGTAAATATTTGAGCTTTACTTGTACCTGGCCTGGTTTGATTCTGAGGGGGTACAGATGGACGGGCAGTGGGTAGGCAGGTCCCAGGAGCCATTCCATCATTTAGGCCAGTGGTTCTCAACCATTCTAATACTGCAACCCTTTAATTCAGTTCCTCATGTTAGTGTGACCTCCCCCCCCAGCCATATAAAATTATTTTGTTGCCACTTCATAACTGTAGTTTTATTGGTTATTAATCATAATACATGTATCTGATATTGCAGTATACCTGATATTAAACCCCTGAACGGGTCATGACCCAGAGGTTGAGAACCATTGTCTAGGTACAAATGGAGATTCCCACCAGTGGTCCTGGGATCCAGCCGCGCCTCCTCTCTTCAGTGTTCACCAGAGATGAATCCACCCAGCTAACCAGGGGATGTAATCAGGTGATACAAACTGCTTCCTCACGGCTGAGACACAGGCCAGCCGCTTTGTTCACCGTGGTTATTAGAAGGCTTAAGAGTCCACCTGCTGATTGACGTGCTCCCTGGAAACAAAGGATTGATTTTTCTTCTAGAAAACGTAAGAACATGTGGACATTTCTGGAAAAACCCATGACGCGGCATCACCCCTCAGGCAGCGAATAGTGGAATTTCAGACCAAGTGAAAATGCGGACTTGGCAGATTCAAGTGTAGTCGGTGGCTTCCGCAGAACGACCTAGCACAGCCTGCTTTCAGTGATGTTAACTGTCTTACTCACCGCTCTTACTCATGTGGCCCGCTGCAGGCAGAGAATCACATGTAGTTATAAACAGCCTCTTCTGACCCCGGTCGGTGACTGGAAACCCTTGTCACAGAATTGGAAGGCACGTGGTGATGAATTCCTGGGCAACAGCCTTTCAGAATCCCAGGGATGTGATCTTTGGGGTCTTTGCCAGTGTGAGTTTGAGAGCTCAGTTAGCGGGAGGTAAGCTTCCGACTCAGGGAAGTCTGGCTTTGTAAGGAATCAGGTGTGACCGTGTCTAGAATGCTACTCTATTCCATGGTCTCGCTTTGTTGTTGTTGAGGTTTTCAGTAGAATGAGATCTGAGGTAAATGAGTGAATGGTTTGTCTACAATAGGTTTGTTCTGTCTAGTATTGTATTTAAGTAACTAACTCATTGAGTAAATGGTTTAAGCACTTGTCTTGCTCGTTGCTTAAAAATTTCTCTTCTCGTTCTTTTAGCACTTCAGAATGAGTGCCAGCTGCCTCTTTAGCTTCTGAGGAATATATTTCTTATGCTTGTCAGCTTTTGTTAGACTGACATTTTCTTAGTTCTATTCTGATTTTTCCTTGGTTTGTTTTATAGTGAATGTATTCGCAGTTCTGTAGCATTGGGCAAAGTGAGGATGTTTCTCGAAGATTTGATTTATCACCCTAATCAGGGTAATGTGGTCGCCAGTTTTAATTAACTAGGCTGCTTCTTGATTCTTTGTTGGTGGGAAATCTTGCAGCGTAACTGGAGTCGTTCTGTTCCTAGAGAGCTCCGCTTCTACAAAAGAAAGAAACTCAGCTACTAAAAAGATGACAACAGCCGGTGGGGATGAGTGTGTGAGACACACCGAGAAAAGGACAGAAGTGGAGAAGGAGAGGACACAGGTCTAAGGCCGTGTCACCTCCTGTTTGGAAATGAGAGTTCCCAGAGATGATGCAAACGTTCCTTCTTAGGAATAGCGTCATGAAAACTTGATTCTGAGAGTGACATGAGCCTAGGAGATTTGATGCCAAAGCTCCATATAGCAGTCCCCAGTTATGGAGGGGGGGGGAAGCCTCACAATGAGATCGAGCAGAAAAGAGAGGGTGAGGCGGGGAGCAGCCCACCTCTCCTGCCTCTCCATAGCCTCTTGTGGTTGCCTAATCTTGGGTCCGCCCCGAGTGATAATTAAGTTGCTATTTTGTTGTGCTTATACACATCTATATTTAGCTTAGCTTATTTATTTTCGGGGAGGGAAGGAATGTGATCAGAGAATTAAGTAAAAAAGCATTCCCTGAGATCCTAATCGAGTATGAACTGGTTAGAATCTCGGTGGCCTCCTGGCTGGAAGGTGAAATGCACTCCTTTATCTGACCAGTATGTCCTGAGTCGTTTGGGGGCCCCTCCCAGTAAAGGTGCTGGAGAGGCCAAGAGCTCATTAGGGAGGGCCTGGGCCAGGGACTTGCCTGTCTGCCTGCAGGGAACCTTCAGCCTGCTGGACCTGATAAACCATAATCATCGAGTCCACAGATCATCCGCTTATGATAGGGTTAGGAACCATAAAGAAAAGCAGTCAGGGAAGGAAATGGCAATTGCCTGAGTGTTTGTGGTTTCTTCTGGTCCTCCTGTTGTCCAGTCTGGCTGGTTAGGATTAGAATGAAAGTTGTGGCTGGCACCAAGTTTGTGTTAAGAAGCCTGCTTTAACAAATTCCCGAAAGCATCCTTCCCAGAGAAGCTGTATAATATTGGGCCTTTGGAGGTCAATGGCCATTGGTCTTAGAGCAGAATGGGAAAATACTTACAGGGAACGCTTTCCCATCAAATTCCCTGTCAGCAGGGCTCCTCAGGACTCTTCTCTTTGATATGGGAAGCTAGAACCTCTCACGGCATCTGTGGGAAAGCCTCAGGGTGAAGTCAGTCACTCTCCCCACTTCAGCAGGAGCAGTAGGTGACGGAAATAAAGGATCAAAATTATGTCTGGTGCATTGGTGGTCAGGGTGAATGAAAGTGAATACATTGCTGCTCCTAGATTTGTTTGAGAAAAAGGGTTTTATTGTCAATGAAAGGGAGAGTTCAACCAAAAGCACGTGAAAAGATCCAGACTGAACAGGTCCATCAGAAGAGTAGACAGGGGATGAGATGAGAGAGGGGGCAAAATAAGGGACCAGGAGAGAAAGAGCACAGGACCAAGAAAACGTGGCTGAAATGGCAGGTTTATATAGGAAAGAGAAGCTGAGAGGAGGAAATTGAAGCCCCTGAGCTGGAGAGGTTTAGGGTAGGGGGGAGGGGTGGGAAGAGCAGAGAGGAGCCTTAAGTACCAAGTGAGCCTGGAGGCCAGTGTGTATGTTGGTTTGTTAAATAGGCACCACAGTTAGCCATTTGTCCTGAGTTTCACGGGGACCTGGCACAGGGGATTCTCTGTCTCTCAGTTTGGTCATTTGCAGAGTTGTATTAGATAAAGTGACCTCAGAGCCCCGTTTTTTTCCTCTTGGGATTAGGATCTCTTACAACAGCTTCTGAGTCTCCACCTGGTAAGTTGTTGCTTTGCACATGCAGGATAAATGCTAGGGAGAGAAGTGAGCGTGGGCTCACCTGTAGAGATACAGTTCTGTTCTCTCTAGAACTACATTCAGCACCGTTGGACATAAAGGACGTTTTCCTCAGTTCTTTCAGAGTCTGAGGCATGAGCAGCGTACAGTGACCACCGTCTAAATCTAAGCTGCATCAACAAGCCAGCAGCTCCTCAAAGCTTATAACAGCACCACAGGGCTAGAGTGGCAATAGAACCTGTCTCCCTAGCCCATTGATATCTTGTCACTATTAGTGAAATGGAGATGGTGACTTCTGGCTGTTTTGAGTGACAGAGCTGAAAGGAAACCTGGGCATCTCTTTCTCCATAGGGCATACCTGGGTTCCCCTTGCTGTGTCATACCGAGTCAAGGAAACCAAGCCAGCCACCACTGAAAGGGGAGGGAGGAAAGGCCTGTCTTCATCAGCTAGATGACTATTAGTACTGTTCATACACACTAGGCAGTCCCAGCAAGGTTCCCCTGTGGCCAGCATCCCCCTCCGCATGGGAGTCCTCTCTTCTCTGCTGCTTTCCCTGGGAAAGCGGCTTCTGTTCATGTCTTGTAACCCTGTGTAGATGGTTTATTCTGCATTCTAATTGCTCCTTCCTGCTAGGATGCAAACTCCACTGAGGTGTGGGGAGTTAGTTTCCTCTGTCTTCCTCCCCCGGGGGTTCTAGACAATTGACAAGTGGTAGGTACCCAGTGAGTAATAAATGAAGGGCTGGGAGGGGAAAGCTGTTCTCCCTGACAGGCCAGGAGGGGAGGCTGTGTGTGGCCTTCCTGTGAGTATCCACAGGACTTGATGATCCGGAGATGAGCTTGCTAGGGCCTGTGGTTTCTTCTGAGTTGTCAACACTAGACTAAAGGTGAGCTGTCTGTGGGTCACCTCGCTCCACCTTCAGGCAGGAGTGGAATGGGTTTGCCTGGGGGGCTCTCCGTGCTTAGACTTTCCCACGTGCTTTTCTAGGCATTACAGTTGGACCCTATCCTCTGTTCCAGGAAGAGGTCCGTCTGCCACCGGAATTCGGTGGAGCTTCTTGTAGCCATTCCCTGGCAAAGCCAGTGATTTGCTCACTGTGGGTTTCCTCCCTAATTACCAGTCTGGCTTACAGTGCTCAACATGCCGCAGTTACATGTTCTGCTGTGGTTTTATTTACCCTTGGTCCCTTATTGATTAGTCTCTAAGGGTGAATTATCTTTCACTTTCAGCCTCTGCTCCATGACTATTGAACTCTTTGTTTCAGACATGACATCAGAAAAACAACCAAGAAATCTCACACAAAATATAAGGTGTTTGTGTGGCTGGCTCTCCGGTTTACTCCCGGTTTAGAAACATTACATCCAGAATACCAATCTATAGGGCCCACGATACGAACAGGAGGTTATCTCTCCCTCCCTCCACACACACACCCTTATCCCTATTTCCCACAATGCCAAGTGTGCCTTAGGACCAGCGCTGCACCCTCTAAAGCAGTCCATTGTTATGGACTCACTGTATGACTGCAACACGACGCACACAAATGACCAGGACAGGGCCACATTGGCAGAGAGCTCCCAGAACAACGGAGGAAGAGTAAACGGTTGCTATACTGATCTGCACCTGCCAACGGAGGTGGGCATGGGGCTAGGGCATCTTCTCGGAAACAATGGAGTTTGTCTTCAAGGGCATATGCAGGCCAGGTAGGGTAGGGCATTTCTGGCACAGAATGAAGAATCGTGTGCCGAGAACTCTCAGGAAAGCTCCGTGGTTGAATTCATAGTGAAACACATGGAAGCTGATGTTGAAAGGCGGGCAGTGTCCCGCGCTGGGCAGACGGCACAGCAAGCGGTTCTAAAGCTGGGCAGACTGTATATGTCTCCGGTTTGGATTTTATGGTGTAGGTTACCAGGCAGTGAAGGGAATGAGCTCCACATGTTTAGCTTAGGAGACGTGCGTAATAATCAGCCTCATTAACAAGTTGTAGGGAAGGTTGGGGTTTGAGACTTGTCTTAGGACGGAAAACAAAAGGATATGTCTCCTTACTCCTTGTAGTTCATCCTGAAGGGCAGTCAGTGCTGGAATGGCCTGCAAAAGCTAATGCAGAGGTCATGGAGGACGCTTACTGGCTTGCTCCCTATGGCTAGCTCAGCCTGCTTTCTTATAGCACCCAGGAATACCTGCCCAGGGGTACCACTGCCCACAGTTGTCTGGGCTCTCCCATAGCAATCATTAATCAAAATAAAATGTCTACAGGCTTGCATGTGGGCCAATCTGGTGGGGGCAAGCATTTTCTTGATTGAGGTTCCCTCTTCCCAAATGATTCTGACTTGTACCAGGTTGACAGAAACTAGTCAGTACAAGACTTTTGTCCTTGAGATGTTTAATCAGTGAGGTGACTAGAAGGGCCCTTCTTTATGCCCTCGGCCTCAGCTGGAGCATTAGACTTCTCACTTGATGGTTAATAGTCGTGAAGGAGGAGATATGCTTTGGGGGTCAAGTGAGCCCAGCCAGGGAACACCTCAGAGTGAAAAGAGATGGAAGATGAAGTTGGGGGGACATTGACATAGAGCTTTAGGGTTCTTAAGTCATTCTTCCCCTCTCCCTTCTTTATTGAGAAAAGTCTGGTGTCTAGCCTAGGCTAGGTGACTTTGAACTTTTGACTCTCCTGCTTCTCCTTCCTCCTGTGTGCAGGGATTGCAGGCATGCACCCCCACGCCCTGTTTTATCGTCTTAGTTCCTGATAAGAGCCTAAGCACTCCAGCACACCTGCCTGTACTCTCCTAAGACAGCTGTGTTCAGATTGTCTTTGGAGACTCCTCATACCAGTAGAATTGCTGGCTGTAGACCAGTTCACACTGGGACCAGAGTCTGCAGTTTGAGCAGATCCCTAAGTGATTACTGTGCACACTTAAGTACTGGCCTCTACTATGGGTCATCTTTACTGGTCATATAGCCTTTTATGGCTATTTAACTTTCCAAATCTCTTCAGAATGATAGACTATAGGTATGTAAACCTAAGTATAGGTGAATTGGTATTTTGCTACAGTGTGTAATCGTCCTTTTACAAAGTCCACTTCTTACATTATGTGGAGGATCAGGCATGTGCTCACTCAAAGGAGACCCAGTCCGTGCCTTTGGCTCATTCATGGATGATTCGGCGTAGCTGCCAGGTGCTGTCCTACTTGATGGAAAGCAAGATCGCGTTGCCTGCAGCATTCCAGCGTACTGTTTGCCTCCCAATGACACCTTAGGGAGAGAGGACATATCCCTGCTTGCTGCTCCCCCATGTGACACAGGTCTGATGGAAGTGTTGGCCATGTTTAGTGATATCTCACTCCATATCTGCTCAGCAGAAATTGGAGCTTTGTTGCCCTCCCAATTGTTCACCTTTATTGAGAGTTTGTCTGTGGACTGACGTTCATGCATCTTTATTTTGAAAAGGGATGGAAAACAACGTGAAAAGTGCACCGAGAACATAAGCTGGGGGCCAGCGCTCTTCATGTGAGCGCCCATCTGCTTTTAAAGTGACAACCAATCATCTCATTCAGGTTTCTGGAATGAACTGTCATTTTGTTTCCTCCCTGAGTGAGGTCTCAAATAGTAATGTTTCCTGAGGCTTTCTTTTTCAGTATCTGGTCATATCTGTAGCATGAAGTTCACTGTGAAACTTTTCCCCCATTGCATGTGTGCATTCTTGCATGCGTGTATTTGGACTTATACTCTATGATACTCTTGACAGCCCTGAGGCCCCACATATTAAAGAAGAGTAGAATATGAAGCAAGTTGAAAGCAGTGAGATTTCTACTTAGTTTGCATAACAGATATGAGATAAACATGCTGAAAAATCCCACATTTTAGCAACTTAAGCAAGTTGTGATTTTTCTAACTGTACAGCTCTGGGGAGAAGTTACCTTCTCAGAATGTTTGGCAAGAAGTCAGCCCTCTACAAATTATATGTGAGGGAACCGTTTGCTGCAGGGTCCCGTGAAATATTTAGACGCCTAAGATATAAACAGTGGGAATTAAAATTTATAGCCTTGAAAAGGAGCACGTGGTGCAGGGAGGCAGTGAGCCTCGGGAAGGAGGGGCCTCAGCACGATTGACTGTATGAATGCAGAGAATGGAGATGCCTACTCTTATGGGGTTTGTTTGGAAGAGCCGCTGGCTGCCTGGAGCACAAAGGGTAACTGTAGAGGTAGGAAAAAAGGCCCTGGCATACATCTAAACCAACGGCCGCGGTGTACTGGGCCGAGTGGGCTGAAAGCGTGGAGAGTGCTACACTGACACCATTGGAGAACAAGACAGACGTGGCTGTTGGCAAGCCAACTAAGCTAGACACTCCACTTACTAAAGCACAGAGCGAAAGTAAAAGGAGGAGCCCACATTCTGGTTGTTAAATATAGTAGAGGTTTGATGTCAGCTATTATGGGAGAGAAGTACGTTTTGTTCCCTGTAAACTCTTGAGTTTCCCTGTGCTATTATCCTATGATGGAACTCTTTCTTCTTGAGGGTTCCATGCGCAGGGAGAAGTAAATGTATCTGTAAGACACGATCACCTATCTAGTAGAGGACTTGCAGTGCTCCAGCATACATGTTTATGAGAGACAATATGAGTGAGGACACAGTTCCCTATGACTGACTCTGTAGAGTCCACACTAGGCTCTGGAGAACTCTTCCAACACCCTCTCCCACCTAATACAATAATTTAGGGGAAGATTTTTAAAAATCTGAATGCCTCTCAGATGTCTATGAGATTTAACAAGGCCACAACTAAGACCCAACTATCCTTTAGATGACTTGGGAACTGTGAACGGTTCCCAGTGGACACCCAGCTTTGTAGATGTGTCAAGGGATGCTGTGGGCCTGGTGGTGGGGGTTAGCCCAGACTTTTAGTGCAAATGAGTGCTGAGTCTCATGTCTTCTGCCAGCCTTTCTTGATAATCTATGGGCCCAGATTTAAATGTCGGCACTTAGCATATATTAACCGCCTATATATGAGAATATGTCCCCTGGATACCCATCTCTTTAGAAGGGAAGAGGTTTATTATAATCTAGTCCCTTTTCTGGTGATTATAATGCAGTCACTTTGCGCTCTCTCCAGTTCTGTTTTGAGTTCGCCACAGCACTCAAAATAATGGAGGGCTTAAGTGTGTGGTGGTTTGCTGGCCTGTTAACAGACTTGAAGATAAAACTACTAAAAAAAGATCTAACAAATGGTCTTTCTGGAAGGTGAGGAGCTGCTTTTGACCCTTTGAAATGTTAGGATTTCAGGGGTGGTCTTGTGGTTTGGGGTTCATAGCAGGTCGAGTGTGGTTGGCAGAGTGGCATTAGAAACACCTTCAGCGTGCCACAACTTCATACAGGTCCTCAATCCCTTATCTGCAGTTTCAGACTTTTGAGAGGAAAAGTCTGTGAACAGACATGGAAGTATTTCCAGCCTCCGTGTGTCACACTCAGCTTACATTTTCATGTATGTAGCTGCATAGGTGATTAACATTTGACTGTGGGCCCTATCCCAGCCCCCACAGGGAATTGTTCAGGGACGGTCCTGAGTATCACAGATCAAGAATGAGCAAAAGGCATTTGCAACCTGTTTGTACCCCTCAACTTCCTGCAAAGGCAAGCTTTAGTGGATACTATTCTGCTGAGACTACTATGGCAAGGCATGAGGGCTGGGTACCTGCCCAAAGGTATTTATTTACTGCCCTACTGTACCGGAAGCCACCTGTCTGGAGGTATGAGCAGGACCCTGCCATGACTCTTTCCTTGCTTTTTGGCTGCAGGTGACAGTCGTAGATGCAGCCTCCCTGTCAACAGGATGTCTTCCTGTGCATCCCCTCTATGGGTGTCAGTCTCTCCTTTTCATAAGGACAAGGCCACATTGGGTACAAGTAAAAGCAAGCTGTTCTTCAGAACAGGATGACTCTTCCCCACCACAATTAGAGGAGTTTTCCTCCCTGGTTGGGTAATAGAATCTAAATTCGCCCAAGCAGTTCTGCCCTTTAGAACGTGCCCTCTTTAGGGATTTGACACCGTTGGGTATGGACCCTGCTTTGGCATCGAGTCCAGTGCCTTATGCCTGTTCAGCATACTCTCCCTCTTAACTGGGGGTTGACGTGAGCTCAGGAGCTTCCGTGCAAGACTGTAAAAGAACAACTCATCTGCAAATCCTTTTCCACACTGGATTAGCACAGTTCTGTCTTTCTCTGTGTGTCTCATGCTATTTTATTAATCAGGGACAGACAGGTTACTTTACAAAAACAATGTATGTTAAACTAGCGAGCATGTATCACCGAGAGTTGGTTTTATGAAGTTTTGCTTGATGTGATCTGTTTTGTCTAACCAGGCAGGACGTGGATGAGCAGGTCTGATAACTGCACAACCCACTGACCTCCCATAACAACAAAAGGACTGAGGAGATCCTAGCTCACAATTTTCCTCCTCCTGTTTCCTTTAGGACAGAGTTCTTGGAGAACTCTGAACTGTTGCAAGGTGCTCCTAACTCTTCTGGCTTTAGACCCATCATTTGTTTTTTAACTAGGCAGGTCCTGACTTGCCCATACTAGACACACTTCGCTCCTGCTTCCACTCTGCTGAGATAAACACAAAGTGGTGGTGGCTGGTAAATTATAATTACAGTTAGTCCTTATAGTTGCCCTTTTGGTGACCCTAGTAAATGTATATAGCATCAGATGACAAGGGGAAGGCCACCCAGAGGCAGAGTCCCCAGTCTCCAGGAGACGTGAGGCTGCTCTATCTCCTGCTTCGTCTCCCACCCTCCATACATAGTGGAATGAGACCGCAAAGCGGGAAAGATGGCGTTGTGATGGGTCCCAGAATGGTCTGCTCTTAGGAGTAAGCTGTCAGAAACATGTGCTGTGAGGTGATGTGAATTGTAAGATTGAGAATTGAGGTCCAAAGTCTGTAGGTTAATAAACCCTCTAAGTCAGTGGTTCTCAACCAAGGGGCACGGCTCCTTTTGGGGATTGAACAACCCTTCCATGGAGGTCGCCTAAAATCTGAAAACACAAACATTTACATTATGATTCATAACAGTAGCAAAATTACAGTTAAGAAGTAGCAACAAATAATTTTATGGTTGGGGGTCACCAAAACATGAAGAACTGTATTAAAGGGTCACAGCATCAGGAAGGTTGAGAACCAGTGCTCCAGGTGATTCTTGTGGCTGTCCCATGTGAGGCCCCTTGCCTCAGGAATTCCTCATCAGCCAGATTTCCTCAACCATTTCAACTGCTGCTAGTTCATGTAGAATCTGCATTGCCACTTTGTGTCTTCTAAATGTGTGCACGCGTGTGTGTGCATGTGCGTGTATGCACGTGTGCATGCGTGTGCGTGTGTGAGTCTGTGTGTGTGTCTGTGTGTAGTAGAGGACCCGTGGACATCCAAAACTGCTGTGAGCTAGCTCAGGAGGGAAAGCATTGGGAAGCCCTCATCATGAACTTGGGAGTAGATGGTTTTGAGAAAGACTTGTGGTAGAAGACAGAATGTGAGGGGAACAAGAGATTCCTTCTGTGGAAAAATCTAATGTCACTGATGTCTTCATTTTCTTTAGAATTCATATTCTCTGTGACACAAGATTTCTCATGTGACAGTTTTGCACGTGGGCCATACAGGTTGCCTTCTGTTTCCTGGTTAGTCAAGGCCAGCAAACTTCCTATTTTCGAGTAAAAAAATATTGCTCAAATCGAAAGATTGTACTGGTTTTCAAAGAACTTCTTAGAGGTAGTAATTTAGCAGTTAGAGATAATAGAAATGCTAGGACCCTATCTTAGGCTTCTCTGGCTTCCAGGGGACTGCCGGGAAAGAACATGGCTGTCCTCTCTGATGGGAGCTCGTGTGTGATGTCACCTTCTCATGGCAGGACAGCTTCTGCAGCACGTACTGCAGAGGGAACATTAAGAGCCAGTTCCTCTGCAGCGCTTGAGGAGCAAGCACCGCAAGGGACGTTTATCTTCGCAGAACCATTTCTATTCTTGGAAACCTATTTCCTTTTTTGTATCTCTGAATGGATTATTTCTTCATCTCACTTACATTAGGCAGTAGGTTTGTCTAAAGTCTCTTAGACGACCTCTCAGAATGTGTCATGTTGTTAGTGAGGATGCTCAGACACTCCAGTGAGATATGTATATATATATATATATATATATATATATATATATATATATATAGTTTTCAAGACAGGGTTTCTCTGTTTAACAGCCCTGGCTGTCCTGGAACTAGCTCTGTAGGCCAGCCTAACCTTTAACTCACAGAGATCCACCTGCCTCTGCCTCACCAGTGCTGGGATTAAAGGCATGTGCGCCCATGCCCGGCTCCAGAGTTATATTTTTGATTTATAAATTTATCCTTTCAAAGTCTTGTCTAATCAGTTTGGAAGTTTTACGTTTTCTCTGACAGGTTAACAGGTGTTAATTGCTCCCACTCTCAATTTTGTGTGGAAGCAGTACTTTTACTCTCTTTACGGAGTCTATTTTTGGAGCCCCCTAAAGAGATAATAGAGGCAGTGCTGTGTGTTGACATGGTAATTACTCAGGAGCGTGAGACCCACAGACAGATGCTGTCCCATGATGGAGCCTGCTGCCCTGACACTTTAACAGACACTAAGAAGTGGGCCTTTTTTGTACTCAACATGTTTGCATACCTTTCTCAAAGGTTCTTTCAGACTTTTTGTTCTGTTTTTGTTTGTTTGTGGTTGTCGTTGTTTGGTTTTTGAGACAGCATCACTCTATGTAGTCCTAGCTGTCCTGGAACTTGCTATGTAGATCAGGCTGGCCTTCGCCTTTCTAGTGCTGGCATTGAAGCTGTGCACTACCATCCCCACTTAGACTTTACTATTTGATCTTAATAATGTGACTACCTTATTCCCTTGATACACTCATGGTGCATTTTGTGTGTGTGTGTGTGTGTGTGTGTGTGTGTGTGTGCAGGTTGGGGGGATGGTTTCTCCATAAGTTAGTGGAGGGCATCAGATCCCCTAGAACTGAAGTTACAGGCAGTTATGAGCAGTCTGACTTGAGTACTGAGAACCAAACTCAGTCCTCTGGAAGAGCACTGAGCTATCTCTCCTGTCCCTTCCCTCATCCCCACCTCCCACCCCACACACACATAGTGTTTTTAACTTTAAATTTTCTAGTTGCTGCCATCTAGGTGAAGGGACCACATGCAAATTGACTGCACGTTTGTATTCCTGGATAGTGCCGCTGCATGACACTTAGAAAACAGTGCAGCAGGATGACACTCTTTATAGCTGGATGTGTTCCTGCAGTAGTTTGTCTCCTTCCGCAGTGGTGGTATTAGAGAGCGTTTCAATCTTAAAACAAAGAACAAGTGACTGTCAACCTTGTTATCGGTGTAATTCTAATGGCTATAAAGAGTATTTGTGAATGCGTGTGTATGTAGCACATTGTATTTAATATAAGTGTGTGTATATGCACTGCCTATAATTGTCTCCCAGCTTTTTAAAATCTTTTTGGTTTTCTTTGTTTCAAAGATTTATTTTTACTTTACACGCATACGTGTGTTGCATTCATGTCTGTGCCCCACGTGTGTGCAATGCCCGCAGAAGTCAGAGGACAGCATCAAATCCTCTGGAACTGGAGTTACAGATAATTGTAACCCAGTCTTCTCCAAGAAGCTGTGTTTTAATCTTTGGCTTTTTGGGGTGCTGGGCAAAATGTGGGTTTGGGAAGTAGAACAAAGTTCAGAATCTTGCCCCCCCTTTCTTCTCTTCATCCATGGATTAGGCATGCTAGAATCATGCTTTTTGAAAGTGGGAGGATTAGTGATGGTGTGTGCCTCTGCATACTCACGCGTGCGTTTGTGTTTGTAACTTTTTCCTGTGGGCTCAGTATGTATGTGTGTGCTTGTATGTGAGTATCTCGTTCACTCTGGCTTCTAGGAAGGAGACAGCATCTGCTTCTGCTTACCCTGACTCCCTTCCTCCACCTTGGTGTCCACCACAGCCTTTTGTACATACTGGACATTCAGAGTCTCTTTGGAATAATCTCCAAAAACATCTAAGCTTCTGGCTCTGTGGCCTCATGATTAGTTTTCTCTCTTTAACTCCATTCATGTATTGGAAACATTCTTAGCAACAACAGCAAAATGAAATTCTACTTACAGAAGAATGCTGGTAGAGGTGGCCACAGCACTCCCATTTCCTTTGACAGGGAGGTGCATATTCCAGCAACACCCAGGGGCAGTTTTCTCTTTCAGCTGCGTTCCTGGACAGTGTTGACTGTGCAGAAGACAAACAGGTATCGGTCTTGAGTGAGTTGCCCCCTAACGAGCTCTCCTACCACTGATATTCTCTCAAGCCACCTGATGTCCCGACAAGTGGAATGAGGAGTGTCTGTGCCTTTGATAGATAGCCACATGTGCAGGGGGCTTCTCGTGCTCAGGAGTTTCCATGACCCAGGTGTGGGACCCCAAGTGACTGATTGCAAGTGGCAAGATTGCTTATAGGGAGGGAGACAGTCTCAGCCAGGGATTCCCAGACGGTGACTTAGAAGGGTCTTCAATGCACTAAATCACTACTTTCTCCAAACAACACAGTTGTGCCCAAAGTTTTGTTTCAAAGGGTGTATTGAGGGTAGCGTCACAGTTTATGCCCAAGACGTAAAGTTTTCGCATCCCTTTACATCTGCTTCGGAACAACGTGGGAATGAATGTGACTGTAATCTAATCCACTCTTCTCATACTTGTTAAAATCACGTATAAGAGTCACGTACTGCCTGTATTAGCGACAGTGACAAATTTCAATATATACCTCACCTCTGTTTGTTCAGACCCGAGGGCTGGCATGTGTACAGCATTCTTTAAAAGTCCCTCATGGTCGTGCATTTAAGGTCGTTTTCTAGGTTTAAAAGCAATGTGAGGGGCTGTTTGGACATTGAGGTCTCTGGTCACTGGCGTATATCTGAGCTGAACCATATGTGCAGCTGTAATTGGCATTGTCACGACATTTTTTGCACTTGTAAAAGTGATACTTGTTCACAACAGGAAATTTGGGGAAACAGCACACAACAATAACAGCCATAAGGAAAGAGATAAATATAAATCACATGCCTAGTATCTAAAGCATATGATTCTTGACATTTTTGTTAGTTTTTTTCTCAGTTACTTGTATATTTTATAAATTTAAGGCACATTTTTAGATCATGCTTAATCCTTAATGTTATATGTCATATTTTCTTTTATTTTAAAATATCTTTGAAAATATGATTTTAATTGCTTATAATCTGGTTCCCTGGTTATAGCATAATTTATTTGTTTCCCTAATTGGGTAGAGTGGGCTTCTAATATTTTCTTATTTTATGTGAAGCTTTGATGAGCATGTGGGGTATCTGACGTCTCAGTGCCCGTGGGGTCAGTCACCAGGGGTAAATAGGAGTCAAAGGGCATCCATCAGCTCTTCGGATGCACTGGCTACTCCTGCCATGCTCTTATCCAGGGAACTTGCAATAACTTGTCCTTCTGGAGGCAGAGCGTTGAAATGTTTCCATCTAACAATGTGTTAACTTTCTTCAGGCTTACATAATCTGTTATAAAAGCTTGAGTTGTTGCATGCGTTTGTGGGTTTTATTTATCGTCACACTTTCTAGGTATTTCCCCTTACTCTGAAGTGTTTCTATAAGTGTGATTTCTTTATTGAGGCTCTAAATAAGTGTGTAACCCTGAGTGTAGACGTGGGAAAGAACAAGAAAGGGGCTTTTCGGTGATGCCATCTGGGATGGGTAAGTCATAGTGTGCCAGGCAGTCAAAGTAAACATGGCATGCCGTGTGCTGTAGTCATTAGGCCTGTGTGCTGTGTTGGTAGGGAACAAAGTCATACTTTTCCTACAAGTGTCCACTGCGGCATCCACAACCTTCCTTTCCCAAAGAGGAATGATAACTTCCTTCAGAGTATGGACCATTTTCAAGTTTCTGATGTTCAGCCTCGGTAGGAGAGACCTCTTGTCTTCCACTCTGGATGTAATTTGCCTTGAATATGTGGCCCATTAAAGTCAGCCCCTGCCTGCCCTGCCCTCTGGAAAATATGTGGTTCTCAGTCAGGATTATTTATTCTAATAAAAACAAGTAAATACAGGTAGGAAAGAATGCGGCTTGCCGCGAGTGAGTGGAGCTGGTCAGGTAATACCCCACCAGCGATGTGCTATGACTCAGGGTCCTTGTCCAGAGTGTCCTGGAGGATTGAGTAACAGGGAAAACCAGACAGGCCAATGTCCACCTCTCCGTGAAGAGTGATCTCATGAACAGGATCTTTGCCTCTGGTGATGGGGGGAGGGGTGTTGGAAAATGAGACCCCAAGAATGATTCGCATCTCTTAATTATTTAAATCCAGTTGAGGTCTGTACAGATCCAGAGGCCCTCTCCTCGACACCATCAACAACACATAGGCTCAAGAGCTGGTCTCTCTTAGTGTAGAGGCCCAGAATTCCCAGCGCTCGGCTCCATGTTGAGCTTGGGGAAGATGGCTGTTGAAAAAGCCCTTTTTCTGGGAAGTTTGAAAAAATCAGAATGGACTGCGAGCAAGGTCTCTGATATGCACTCTCATGAGTGAACAGGTCTACTTTTCAGTGACATTTGACAGTTCCTGGTGGCTCTGCTTTCTGTTTCAGCATCCCTGTCGGCTAGCATTGATTTTCTGTAGCCCCTTGTGTGACTCACATCTGTAAAGTGATTTTTACCTTCTTTTGTACACGAATGATATCCAAGCAGGTGGAGTAGGGACAGGGCCTGCGGAGTCTGGGGCTTACTCCTCACATGGCATGGAATACACTCACAGTAAATAGGAGTTGGCTTGAATTCTAGCACCAATTTCTTGGCTCCTTAAAAGGGGCTAAAAGGAGGGAGGTTATAGTTGGCTTTTTGTCAGTGAAATAGAAAGCTTCTCCTGGGGAAGGAATGTTTAACTAGATCAGCCCACTGTTTCAAAGATGTGCAGACTCTCACTCCTTTTCCAGGGGCCTACAATTTGTGGCCTGAGCTTCTTACAGATTTCTGTTAATGCTAGCCCTGAGCTGTGCTTAGTCACCAGAGCTGTAAACTAGGAACCAGGACTGGGCTGATTTGAATACGATGGCTACTGTGAGCATCTTACCCAGGTGCCTGTGGGAATGAATAACAAGGAAGCGTGGAATACCTATCAAGTTGTGGTTGGCACACCCAGTGCAAAGTATGTGGCAAATCAGCATCAACCCGGTCAACAATCAGCACACGTGGGAAATAGAAGCATCCAGAAAACCCCAAATCTCTCCTAAGAGAGCAGCTGTTGCATCAGGGGCATATGTACTGTTGGGCACTGTGCTGACCAGTAGTGATGTTCAGTCTATTGCACTGTGAGTTAGGAATCGCCATCCTACCTCATTCGTGAGTAGCCCGACGTTGAGCGTGGTTAAGCCCCAGCAGAATGGGAAGGGCTGGCCCAGAGTCAACTAGACTAGTTATTGTTTTCCCCAGCCCTGGACTTGTACCACACTGACCTTTAGCCTGCTCCAGTCCCTTGGCCTTTGGCTCCCTTAAGGCTGAATCGTGCACCCGGAAGTTCCTCGGTCAATATTTCATAGGGTCTGTCGTATCTCGAGCACTTCAGTCAGTACGCGCACAGGCATTCCTTCCTCATTGCAGCTGGAAGACACTGTCCCAAGATCAGAGACCCCACCCACCAGTCAGGGAAGATAACCCAAGGTGAATAAATCACCAGGGGAAGAACAGCTGTTCTATTAAGGTGAGGCTTAGCTGCGTCCTGGTTGTGGTTAGTTACATAGTAGCCAACTGTAATGGCAGAGGGATGTAAAATCTGAAAACATAGCAGTTTATGGTATTCTGTGGAGTGTGTGGGGTTACCTGTGAGAGTTTGCACTCCCTCATCCACTACACCAGAAGCCTGTTCTCAAGACTGAGTGCAGGCATCAGGAGCTTTCAAAGCAGTAGACCAGTGGCTAGACAAGAAAGGAAATAAAGTCTCCTGCTGGAAAATGTTCTTTTCAGATACCACTTAGAACACTGGTTTTCCAAGTGTGGTTCCTGCACCAGGTAACTCTGCAGCTGGGAATTTTCTAGAAATGTAACTTGTGGGTTCTCTCTTCAGGCTGAGTTTGGCTTCAGCCATGGGGTCCAGCAATCCCTCTCAGAGTCTGATAGACTAAGACTAAGGAACAGTACTGACCAAAAAGGCAAATTTGACCCACGCTGCAGATCAGAGACCTCCAACGGAAGGTGTTCTTGTGGCCCTGTGCAGGGGGTGGGTGCTGGCTCTTGGCGGCTGTCTTTCTGATGCTGTGTCTTGGTAAAAAGTGGATTTATCTAATTAAATGTTCCTTCTCCAAGGCAAGCTTTCTATTTATGAACAAAGGTAAGATTGGCAAATAACTTTTTCTGTATACTAATATTTTACAGACCTTTGGTTTTGTGTGTGTAGGGAGTAGAAGGTGTATGTGTGAGTGAATGTGGGCGGGTTTGTGGATTCAATTACCCCCTTCAGGTGCGTATAGGGACCTGAGGATCACATTGTCTTCCTCAATTGCTTCTTGCTTTTTTATTATTAGTATTATGATATAATACTATTAATAGTATTAATAATACATACTGTTATTATCAGGAGGATGCGGATGATGATTTGGTTACGCTGGCTGGCCAGTGAGCTGAGAAAGGCCTATCTCTGCCACCCGGATGTGCCTCCACACTCAACTTTTACTGGGTTCTAGGAATCTGAATTCAGGCCCTGGTGCTTGCACAGCAAGCGCTTCACCCACTGAAGCATCTCCCGGCCTGTGTTTTATGTACTGTCTCTCTTGACTATAGCCTTCCTGCAAGCCTTTTATGAAGGGTTTATGACATACCGTTGTTGTTGAAGATACCATTTAGAATTAATGTACTCTCAGCATTTTGAAGCATTTTCTGTAATCTTTGAGAATACTTTGGAATTTGTAAAATAAGGTTTAATTGCTGTTGGGATAGCCACTTAAGGATAACTCTTTCTGTTGTGTGTGTTGCGGGGGGTGTCCTCTCTAAGATGGTCTCTCTTTCCATCCTCAGGCCTCAAACTTCTTATAAGTTCTAGGGTTTGGTTAGTATATCACTCTGGCCAACTGAGTAACATATATCTCAGTTTGGCTTGAAACTGGCACAGTAGAGTGATAGAAATAAATTAGCAGGTATAGGTAATTAGATAAGTAAAACCAGGAAGGTGAATATGTAAGAAACCTTTTGTGTTTTCTGGATTCTGGAGAGTAACAGATAAGAAATCCCTGCATACAGGTTATTTTTCCATGGTGTGTGTGTGTGTGTGTGTGTGTGAGAGATGTGGAGCCATTTGTGTGGAGATAAAAAGATAACCTTGTGGAGTCATCTCTCTCCTTCCACTTTTATGTGGGTACCAGGAATTGAACTTGGGTCCTTTAGACTTACAAGGCAGGTTCTTTACCAGCTGAGCCATCTGACTGTCCCCACCCCAATTTTTCAAGAATGAAAACCTGGGTAACTTGGGGCATTTGGGTTAGAAACACTAGAGAATCTGAGTGGGTTGGCACTCTAAGTAGATGGTCTACATTAGTTTACACTTTTCAATACTTCCCTTGCTGGAGGATGCGGCTTCTCAAGGTAAAGACTGAAATATGTGCAAGGACTTGTAGTCAGAAAACGGAAAATTTAATTTAGATTTTTTTTCCAGTATCTGTCTTTGGATAACCATTGAATTTCCTAGGCTCCAATGTTTAGTTCTGAAATGTTGGTTTATTTTATCTGTCATGGTTTGGGTGAATAATCATAGTTTTATCTCCACTAGAAGAAAAATAATTTACCCACATGATAGAAATGAGAATATGAATGGGTTGTAAACTTACGTTTTCTTGATATGTGTTTATTTGTGGAAACAAATAAACTAATAATCTCTCTGAAAATAATAATAATATTATTATTACATTAATCCTAATAATAGGTCTAAAAATCTGTCAAAAGTCTGAAAGTGATGACAGCTTTAATTATTTTGAGTTGATTATTGGAAAGATCATCTTTAAAGTTAGAACACTGCTTTTTTGTGTGTTTCTGTGTTATTTAATTTGGCCTATTTGGCAGGAACATTTATCAAAATATGCTGCTTAGTGTATGGACTTAAATATTAGCTGGGGCATTACCTGGTGTTTACAGTTTCATTCCATTTTGCTGCTTTTGTTTGCTTGTTTGTTTTTAATGAAAAAAGTATAGTACCATTAAACCTGAGCTATTTCCTTGCAGTGACCCATATGTGAAGCTGTCATTGTATGTAGCGGATGAGAATAGAGAACTTGCTTTGGTTCAAACAAAGACAATTAAAAAGGTAGGTTGGCTAACTTTTATGAAATTCATATAAGTCATAATTTAACCCAATTACATTTTGTATTTTGGCTCTGTAGAAATTTATGTTTTAAAAATAAGATAGCAATATTTTTATTTTAAGTGACTCTAGTATTACGTCTAAAAATCGCCCATGGTCCAAAACTTTTCCATGTTTTACCTGAGTTAGCTCTATAAAGTTTTTTTTTTCCTTACAACACATATAACCAAACAAATTATTCTGCTTAACTTAATAGTTTTCATAAAGTTTATTTAATGAAATGGATGGTGGACTTGGCAGGCAAAAGAGGAATGGTTTGATTTGTGAAATAACTGGTTCTTGAGGAAGCAGAAATACACAGGATGTGTTAATAGTAAAATTATACATGTGTGTGTCTTTTCCTGTTGTGTGTATGTGTGTGTTGTGCATATTCATGTGGAAGGAGAAATAAGCATGTATATGCGGAGGCCAGAGGCAAATATCAAGTGTCTTGCTTAATCATTCATCCCCTCTATTTTGAGGCAGGGTCTGTCACTACACCAGAATTCTCTGGCTTGAGTAGATAAGCAGGCCAGCAAGTCCCAGGATCCCCTACCTGCTATCTCTGCCACACTGGGTGTTGGCATGACAGGTGCTGTGAACTGCTCCGCCCACTGCTTACATGGGTGCTGGGACTCCCACTTAGCCCTGCATACTTTCACAGCGAGCATCTTACTGACTGAGATCCCTGCATAATAATAATGATAATGATAATAATAATAATGTCTAAATTCACTCACCGCTACGTTTTTGTTTATATATAAAAAATATAGGGATACTTCATCTGTATATCTTGGGCAAGGATGGGGATGTTTTCTACCAAGAATACTATATTTGTGTTTTGGAGTTGTTTGAGTTATTATTATCCTCCCCTACACACACACACACACACACACACACACACACACACACATCGTTTTCTATGAAATATTTTCTGATTCCATGATTGTTTTAAAAAGATTGTATCTTTCCTGCTGCTATGGAGACACTTAAGATCTACGGCACAATCAGGTCATTTTATGTAGGAAACAGTGTCCTTCACCTGGCATTGAAAACCAGCAGTGAAACCTGTTTGCAAACAAGCCAGTATAGAGATTAGTGGGAGGCCGCCTATGAGGAGGGAGGCCATTGTTCCCAGTGTTAGGCACTGGCACTTGTTCTGTTCCAACTGAAGCTGGGGTCTCTAGTCAGAACTGCAGTCAGGGGCCTGGTCCCCTGCTGGGCTAGAGCCAAGGACCCATGCCAGTGACTATGGTATTACAATGTCTTTCATTCGGAGTGACAGCCCTGCTTCTCCCTCCCTTCGCCAGCTGGAGGGAGTGTCTCCATTCTCGCGGCCCGGTTCCTGGTTAGTATTGCTGTGTTGTGCTGTGTGGTGCTGGACTGTGCGGTGCTTGTGGGAGAGCTCACGCTTCCTCTACCTGTGTCCCTGCTCCTTTTGCTTTGTGGTTTCCTTTTGTCCCTGGCCTGCCTGGCAACACCATCTGTTTCGTTCCATGTAGCTGTCTTCCAGTTCTAAAGGGGAGCATTCGCCACCCCCAGTTCCATCTCAGTTCTGTTCATACCTCCAAAGTGTGGTCATTCAGGGTGGGGGTTCTCTGGAGTTGGGGGTTGTTATTTTTTAATCGATGTCAATTGATCATTGCCACAGTGCTGTTCTGCATGTGTGGTTTAGTAAGCTGGGTATTTCTCTCTCCCCTGTTAAAAGGTAAATATGTTGACGAACAACTTTTCATTTTCAGAATTTTATAGGTTGTTTTTACAGGTTGTGTTTCTGACTTTTATGCCTGTACAAATCTGTGTTGTATGAGTGATGTGTGTTGGTTGTGTGTGATGTATATATATGTGTTCCTTCATAGAAAGTACTTCATGTTAAATTAGAAGACTGTTTAGTTCAAGCTCAACACCAGAATATCGTTGCTGTGTTCTTGCAGGATACGTAGTTAAGGTGAATGATATGTGAATGAAGGGGATCAAAGGATATCTTTTAAATGATTGCTTTAGGGAAAAGAAAAAAATACAGTTTTCTTTATAGTGTGTGTGCATGTGTTAAAATCTCCTCAATATTGTTCTCTGTGAAAATATTCTTTAAATATCGACGATGATGTAAGTAATGAGAACCTTCAGCCTCTCCTCTGTCAACACACACTTGTAGCAGGTAGAGGGGAATCAACAAAGTGTACGTCCTTCTTGACAGAGTAAATCCTTTTTAATGTCATTCTCTAAAGGGGACTTTTGTTTCTCGTGGCTCTTTGTCGGTAAGTCCCAGCATTTTTCCTTCGGGTGAGCTCGTGCAATTTATGGTTTCATAGTCATGAGTCATGACTTTCATAAATACAGTCTCTCCTCCATCCAATTTGGGTTTATAGAATAGTCTCAGATAATTGACTAAATGTTGCTTTTATTGCCATTTTGAAAATCGCTTTTATGAGGAAATTGTTTGCACAAATATGAAAAGCTTGTGTTGTATTAGTAACAGCTCCAGCACAGCTGAAGATCACAGAATTCTCTCTCTTCCAGACGCTGAACCCGAAGTGGAACGAAGAGTTTTATTTTAGAGTAAGTTTTTCTTTCATTTTGTAGTAATATTATTCATACCTAGATTGATATATCAAAATAGACTCATGGAAAGAAAACTAGATAGCATTTTAAAAGTAAGAAATTTCTCTTAAGACAGGAAATGTTTGGGTTCGGTAGACTCAGGATATGTCCCAAATTTTGAAAATCTGTGAAGGTTTCATTTGTAGAGGAGAGATAGAAAAGGTTGTCAAGATATCATGTTCTGTTTTTCAGATAAAACTTTTCTTTAAATATAATATTTAAATATAAAAATCAGACTTTGGAGTCCGGTTAATTCCAGTTCTGAGCTTGTTTGTTTTGCAACCTTTAAAAAATAAAATTTGAAGGAAAAGAAAGGCAAAAAGACAGTGCAATTTAAAACAGTAGCCGTATGATTTCTATGTGATGCGGATTATGAACTGCATCCAGAGTAGAGAGATAATTAAAAGGAAGCATCACTAATTGCCAGTGATGAGGACAGGGGTAGCTCAGTGGCAGAGTACTTCCCTAGTATTCTGGAGACCCTGGGTTTGAGCTCCAGCACTGCCTCCCCACAAAAGACAGAAAATTACCAGTTATGCTCAGGATAGAAGGGAAAGATTTCTAATTCGGAGATCTAATGTGTACAATTACATTCAATACCACCGATTAGAAGAACATTTCCTCAGCCTCCGGCACCCCTTGTTTAGAACAGCTGGATTCTGAAGGGGATTCTGTGGATTGATGGAGACCGGTGCTTGCTGGTGTTTGCTAGCAAATATTTGGAAGCATCAAGCCCCTCAGCCATTTAATTGGAAGAGAAGAAGGAGTTTCCCTTTAAAATTGAAAATTTGAGTTGTCTGTACACCCGGGATGCTAAGAAAGACTCACCTCCAAACTGCTCCAGCTTAGGCCTTCTAGTGACTGCATGCTAAGAGCCAGGCGCACAGCCCTGGCTTCTTTCAGTCATGGTAGGATTTTCTGTGCTGCAAACTTGGATGACTTTCCCTGCATCTGTTTTCTGTTATGTTCAAAGCTGAAACATGGCTCTGAGGTTTTAACACTTGGTAGATCCCATGTTCAGCCTCTACCAGATACAGTTTAGATAAGCTGGGGAAGGGCTGAAAAGCTGTTGATGGCTGAGAAGTGTTACTAGATCTTTATTAGTGCTCAGATATAACAAGCAGTTTCTTGGGGAGCTAAATCATTTGCTCTCCTTCCATTTGAACCACATTGTATGAATTTTATTATATATAAAGCTTTGTCTATAAGTCTTACCTATAGGCATATTTGTTTCTCTTTTTCTTTTTTTTTTTTTAAAGATCTTTGCTTTATTCCCCGCACAGTTTCTTAACAAATGCCTATTGCATGCCCATCTCTACTGTAGACTATTGATGCATTTCTGATAGGTGTGCAGCCTTTGGCAGAGCTGATGAACAGCCATCCATCCATCTGCTTGTTCTGTTGCAAAGCTGTCTGCAGACACGGGGCCAGGAGCTCAAGTTGAGCACATGAGCTCTCTGTGCTACAACCAAATATAATTTCATCCCATGTTCCATGGGGAGCCCAAGCCTAGCATAAGACCCAACTCACATGCCTGCCGTTGCCACTCACTTTGAGAACTTGAGGACACCAAACATTCACAGTCTCCTGGAGAAGTCCGTTCCATGTACGCTTTTCTTCCCTGATCGATAGGCGAGTGTGTCAGTAGCAATATCTGATACCGTGTCCGGCAGGATTGGTAAGGTAGTCAGTGGCACCTGAGTCCACATGATGAAACACAGGTTATTTGGGTGAGTTGGGGTAAAGAGAAAGAAACAAACAAACACTGACAACTCTCAGGGCTGTGACTTTGCCCTAACCCAGGGCAAGTCCTGATTGCTCAATATACTGGCTTGTGTGCTCCTGGGTAAATTGCTTCACCACCCACTTGGGCTCAGTGATTTCTGTGTGAAAATGAAGTGATAGTTACACACTGTTGAGTTGTTGGGAGAATAAAATGAGACCATAAAGTGTTAGTAGTTCAGGAAATAATAGTTGGAGGTGGGGCACAATGGCATATAGCTGTTTGTGTGTTCATCATTACCTTCATTAGGCCAATGAGCATAAGGCCTTGATCTGCAGATATGAGGGTAGCTTTGTAGAAGAGATTGGAGCTCCTTTAAGACTGCTAAGAAACAACAATAAAGATACTGCCTTTTTCTGGTATGCCTAGATATTTGGGGTAGAATAGTAGCAGATAAGCAGGTCAGTCATTATTATACAGTAGAGTCCAGTGTGATTCTTGATTCTTCCTGTCTCTTAGATCAAATTTAAAATGATACCTGTTGATATTTAAATATGGTTTCTGTCCCTTTTAGGTAAATCCATCTAATCATAGGCTCCTGTTTGAAGTATTTGATGAGAACAGATTGGTAAGTCCTTGGTTTTGAGTTTTGCTTTCTTTTCCTAAGAACTGATTTTTTTCGAGTGGTACCTTTGAGATCTTCCAGGTCATTCACAGCAGTGCACATGCCTCCAAAACACTGTTTTTGGTCTCACTGTTCAAGCTCTCAATACTGGCAAATATTGGTGTGTTGCTCGGACAGAAATTTTATTTGGGTATGTATATTTTTTATAGTTATTATTGATAAAAGTCACCTATGACTATGAGGCTCATCCCAAAGGCCTCATTATGCTTTGTGTAGGGAACTCAGATGCGAAGGTGCATCTGTGAGAATGTCATCAATCCTGTAACCAAGGCTTGTGGCCATTTACAATGTTCCTCAGGCTTAGCATGCCACAGTGAGTTCACGGACAACTCTATGGCGATTGTCTCTGAGGAAGCAAAAGTCTAATTCACAGTGTATAGTTAAAGCAAATCTCCTTTACTGTTGAAGTCAAACAGTGATACCTTAGGAAAAAACCTTAGAAAGTCATTTCAAAGGACGAGCATAAGAGCTGGAGGTGTGGCTCTGTGGCAGATTTCTTGCCTGTCATATGTGAGGCTCCATTCCCTATTCAGTAAAAATAAGAAACCCATACATGAAATAAAACCCACCAAAAGCAAAATAAGGAATCCCAAATACATGCTCGAAGATAACTGATACAGCAAACATTTTATATTTAGATCTATAATATATCTGTAATTGACATAGAATATAAAGCGCATGTATGATGACCAGAGGACAGCTTTGTAGAGTTGGTTCCCTCCTTCCACTTCTCTGTACGTTCCAGGGACACAGGTGACTGTTTGCATGACAAGGGCTTCTGTCGACTGAGACATCATGCTAGCCTAGCGTTCTCCTAAGTAACTAGAATGTTTACATTAAATTCCCATGGGCCTCATGTCCCAGCTTTGAAAAATGAACATGATCAAGTTATGTGTAAGTCTTGAAAGCACCCTGAGAAGTGGGAATAAAATTCAGGGCGCTTGATTGATTATACTCCTGTTTGCTGCCCTGCCTAAAAGGAATGTGTGTTCTTGACCTCATCTTTCTACAGAATTCAATTGAGACTCCACACATTGTAGACTAGCTTGAGGTTGACAGAAAGTATCGTCAAGAGGATTCTTGAGACAAAGTTCCGCGCTCCGCTGTTATTAAGGATGAAACAGCTCTGCTTCAGAGTCCGAATATGATTAAATGCTGATCGGGGGCACACGGGGTCCAGCACCTGGGCATCTCAATGTCAGCTTATGCTGGGGAATAGCCAGAACCTCTACCCTTAATAAAGAATTTGTGGGCGGATATAATCTGACGCGCTCGCCTTTAGTCTCCCAAATGGAAAGCTAACAGATTGTACCTCCTAGCCCAGCATCTTTCCAGTTATAAATATGGATCGTGGTGGCTTTGTTGACATGGTACGTGGCTTGTGGGAGTGATCGCTAGGGGCACTGAGTAACTCTTGTGTGAATTGCTCAGTGTAGTTCCTGCCTCTCATACTCTGATCTAGCACGAGCTGGTAACTGAACTGGTGACATTCATTGAAATAACGCAAACAGTAAGTCTGCAGGGACAGAGCCTCCATAGACCGATACTTACCTCTGATTTTAGGAGGATAATCGTTTTAAAATGAAACAATGGTCAGACTTGAAGAGAAAGTGCCTCTTCGTGCTCTCTTACTAAAAGATATTTCCTGTCTTTGTATTCCCCATTTGTGTGCTCTAACATAATGCTTGCAGTTGCGTGACCTTGCTGTGGGTAAGAAAGGTATTTCCAAACCAAAAGGAGGCTCTGACTACAGAGTACTTTAAAAACCGAGTGGTCCTATTTTACATGTCCTGCTTTGTCTTACCCCGAGCTGTCTGCTGGCGCAGCTACCATGCATAGATTGCCAGTGTTGCTGGTGGTGGCCTTTCCCCTTTGTTGCCTGTTAATCCAGCCGACACAATACGTGACTGGAGTCTACTTGGAAGTTCTGGCATCGAGCAGACTAGACTCTAAGTCTCACAGAGCTTATTTTTGCCATTCAGAACTCTGTGCATTTAGGAAACAGGTTCGTGTGTGTAAACACGGGGTTAATCCACCACACCCTCTGCTCCAGAGCAGTTTACAAAGACATGCTTTGTCGATTTTAAAATAAGTTTTTCTCACTCTTTCCCCTCCTGGCTTTTTTTTTTTTTTTAAGTCCCATCTAAACAAATCTCTTTGTTAAGGAACTGGTGTTTCTGGATCATAGGAAAGAGTATATTTAAAATGCAGAGAGTATTTCCAGGTTCATTATGGATCTCCGCTGACAATTTTTTGGGCATTCACTTTTAGTTCTTAGATTTTTTTTTTTTTCCTGGCCCATTGCAGACGGCAAGATTTTTAGGTCTGTGACCCAACTGTGGTGATCCTGATGTGTTCTCCCGGGAAAACAGCTCCAGGCCTTTCTTCTGTATGTTTTTAAGTTAAATTACTACTAAGCCCACATACACTGCTCTTCAGTTCTCTCTCTCTCTCTCTCTCTCTCTCTCTCTCTCTCTGTGTGTGTGTGTGTGTGTGTGTGTGTGTGCGCGCGCGCGCGCGCGCTCACGTGGGGGGGGAGAGTTATGAGAGAGATTTGTTTTCTCCAGCTGGGTTTCTTTTCTCTGTTAACTGCTGTTTCTGGTGATCATATTATATGTGGCACACACACCCCTTTAAATGCAGAATGTTTATAGTAAGTAGTAAGAGCTGGACCAGGCTCACAGCTGGCAGTGCCCTGTTGTGCCCCCTGTGCCTTCCCTTGGCTATTTTGTTACTTGTAGATCATGGTCTAATTATTTCCCATTAAAGGGACACGAATTCCGTAGGGTGTGTAATCGTATTTATAGTACATTTTATTACTTTGCATTCCCTCGTGGCAGTGTAGTGATATCATAACAGAAACAGAACATTTGATGCTTGAGAAGGTTCGCCCCGCAGCCAAGCTCTGTTTTACTTGTTCTTTGGTGTGGCAGGGAGGTGGAGGACATACCTTTGAGTGTCTGTGCTTCTTGCAGGCTCCCCGGCGTCAACAGGAGAGAGACCTAGTGCTTGTGGTAGTTGGGAAAGCATTTCCCTGTGAGTGTGATGGGTCAGATTTACAGCGGCATAGCTGTGAGTGTGTTTGCTGCCTCAGTCAGCTGCCTGAGCTCCCTGCTGGGCCGCCCCTTTCTGACAGAACAGCAGCAGCTGGGAAGGTGCTGTTTCAGGCTCTTGCTGTTGGGTGGGGAGGGGGGGGGACCGCAAGAGAGGGGAAACTTCACTAAGTGTAGAAGCTGGCATTGGAGGGGGAGCCGGTGGTCATGTGTCTCTGGCCATCCTACCCTCTGTCACAGACTAGATGAGAGCTTTTTGCTCTTATCCAATCATGCCTGGAATGCTGCTTGCCACTTGGGCTATTTCTGCTATCTGTCGCTCTTGGTGCCGCAGTGCTAACAGTTTGGCAGATGGGACACTTTTTCTTGGAGTTGGTGTCTTTGGGTTTTGACTTCTGGCATTGCTGGGCGTGTTGTCGCTCGCTCTCTCCCTCCTGGCCCCCCTGGTCACCATGGCCCATCGGCTTCGGTTTCATTTTGGCTCTGGACGCAGCAATACGGCCCCCGAGTCTGAGATTCTAGACCAGGAGAGAGAAGAGGACTTTTTCATGGCATTCCACACGCTGCCACGGAGAAGCAGCCCGCACCCCTTCACCCAGAGCACAGGGGAGGACGGTGGCCTGCAGGAGGGCGTGGGTGCTCTCAAGCGCAGCTCATCCATGTTCATACCGCAGCTCCTGACTGGGGTGGACACCAGGCCCACACGGAGCTCCTCAGTGCAGATCTCTCTGCAGCGCAAGGCCGCAGACGGCGCCACAGACAGCTGCGGGCCACCCGAGGGCCCTGACGACAGGCCCCCGAGTGCCCAGGCTGACCTCGGAGACCAGGCCGCGGCCACAAGGGTCTCGGCTCAGATTAGCTCATCGGAGCCCTCTCCAGTGGACACTCCTGGAAGCTCCCCTCCAAGGGCAGCCTGGGATCCCGGGACCCTGATCAATGGCACTTGTGATCACCGTGGTCAGTGTCCCCGCTTGCCTGAGGATACAGAGGAGGCCACCCCAGGCCTGCGCATCCAGCACAGAGCCTCCAGTGCCGATGTGCGCCAGGTGCGGCTGCTGCCCTTCGGCCCGGATGGCCAAGCAGAACCCAGACGCTGGTCCCTCCAGCATGTTCCAGACGCTTCTGGGAGCTCCGGAAAGCGTTGCTTTGTCTTTCAGCTGCAACAGCCCCATCAAGGAGCTCTGGGGCTGGGCGGTGACTTCAACTTTGGCTTCACTGGCACTAAGGGGGACAGGTTGGTGAGGTATCCGCGCATTCGGCTGGAGAGGAGCACCTCATACCCCACCCAACCCCGAGCAGGCCGGGTGAGCCCCACCGAAGACCGAGGGACCCCAGAGGCATCTCCTCGGACCAGTAGGATGGTCCCGGAGATCCGCAGGACAAATTCAGAGAGATCCCCGCAGAGTCCAGGATGCATGTTCAAGATCAGGCAGGATCAAAATGCAGGGCAGCAGCATTTCCGAATTCTTGTGACTCGGGGACCAGAAGAAGCTCCCCAGAACCAAGAGGAGACTCCCAAGAGTCCTGGACCCCCTGGAGCTGGTGCTCCGGTAAGTGGCAGGTACACGTGTTAGAGTGGCTCAGAAGGGGACCGGGCCAACACAGAAAGCTTGGTTATTTTGCAGCCCAATTCTCCGATGAAGGAATATCCTTCCTGTTGAAGTCAGTGGATCGCAGTGTTTTGGTAGCAGTCCCTGAAGCTCATAGCCTTCCAGAAAATACTTTTTCTGTAGGTCTTTGACGTAAGACGCTCCGCCTGTTTGGGGATCCTAATCTTAATACATACCATTTTTAGTTTAGTTTAGAATGGAAGAATTTTAAAAATTTATTTCTTAAAGATAGTCTGCTATACAGCAAGTCAGTGTCTAAATGTGCTGATGTTGGCAGTGATTCGAAACCTTGTTTGCAAATATGGCCCCTGACACCTCTCAGATAAAGCTGAAAGGCTGCTGGGGAGAGAGGCATTTGAGCCTCTTAACCAAGTACGTACTTGATTCTTCCTTATCATTAGTCCTCATTGTAAAATTGATTGTTTTGGTTTTCGTGCCAGTAGGTTATTTCTAATTTGGGGACAGTAGAAGATGTGTGTTTTATGGGCAGATTGGCAGTAGAGAAAGTTGTGGTGGGGCCTTGGTTCACAGCAGCGTAACTTAGCACAGCCCACTTGAGTGTCTAAGCCAAGGATGCTTAGGGGATAGTGCCCTGTCTCCAGCTGCGGAAACAGACTCCTTAGAGCAGATTCTGGCTTCGCTGCACGTGCGTGCATGCTCACTGCCTTTCGGTGAAATGGAGTACAGAGGGCAGCTGCTCACTGCCCAGCCCATGATGGCGCGGCCGCTTGTGGAACTGTAACCAGTCACTCATTGAGTGTTTTCTCCAGGAACATCCTCTTTCATGTGATTGATAGTTTTAGGCTATGATCAGGAGATGCCTGTGGGCCTTTCTGTTTGGGTTTCAGTATACCTTGTCTTTTTAAAGTAGGTAGCTGTGTTGGTATCCTAGAGTACTGTGGATCTTTATTGACTTGTGTTTGGAAGTGTCTCTGGTGATTTGAGAATCATGCCTCTGTCATTGATTCCTCTCATCCTTGTAAAGGAATAAACAGATGTGAACGGCTTCTTTGCCTCTTCTTGGTCTGAACCAGTTTTCCTCTACTATGGTACAAGTTTTAGTGAGTTCTGACAGTGTAGTTTGCTGAGCCTACCCCAAGGTAGGTTCAAGCTCTATTAGCACAATCGCATGTTCAGCCAGGTCCACCCACTGGGGAGGAGTGACTTCCCTCGGGCTGAGATGGCCACTGAAAACTGCAGTCGTGATGTTCAGTGTTGAGAACAGATGCAGTTATGTGACCAAACTCTCAGTCTAGAATTTCTAATGAAATTTTAAAAGTAATAATAATATATCCTAAAATTATGAAGATTTTAAGAAGGGCTCTTCTAACTTACAAGAGCTATGTAGAGCAGTGGTTCTCAACTGCGACCCTTTAATACAGTTCCTCATGTGGTGACCCCAGCCATAAGATTATTTTCATTACTGCTTCATAACTGTAATTCTGCTACTATTATGAATTGTTGTGTAAATGCCTGACATATAGGAGAATCTTAGGTGAACCCTGTGAAAGGGTCATTCAACACCCGGGGGGGTTGTGACCCACAGGTTGAGAACTGATGATGTCGAGGCAGACCATTGTGGAACAAAGAGCTTTCTGTGGAGACAAAGTGCTGCCTAGAGAACAGTTTTTCATAAGCATGAATATGTAAATAATTAGCACATGCTTGGCAAGCCCAAGCTTTTCTTTTAAGCAGAAGCCTTTCCTTAAAAGCAAGCAAGCAAGCGAGCAAGCAGACCTGGTGGTGTAACGGAGTGATCTGCCATTCACCAGTTTTATGTGTGTATCATAGGGACCACGGGTTTAGGCTTGGCCAGTAGCTGCCTGGACCTTATTTATATTGAAGGGAAACATCGCCTTGGGCACATCTACAGCCTGGCTGACACTAGCCTCTGTCAGTGTTTCAGATACCTGCTGCTTCAGCCTAAGGGCATCTCATCATTTGTTTAAATGGAAAATTAAGTACAGTTGATGACCCCGTCTGGGTGTAAGTGATGTAGAAAATCTTTTGATTTGGAATTCCTTTTCCACAGTGTGGCTCAGTGCTTCTCTGAATGGGCCTCCCTAGCAGTCTGGTGTGACCAAATCTAAAAATGTTTACTAGTTAGATCCTTAGAGAAAACTGCGGGGAATTCTGTGAGACTAGACTTGCCCAAGGCGGCCACCGTCTACAAAGTACATCTGTCATTAGAGGCATCAGCTGTAGTAAGGTAAATACCACCAGGGTCTTAGAACTCATCCTCTCTGCCTGAGGCATTCGTCGAAGTCTCTTAATAAATTGGTTACTGTCTTCATCATAAGCCTCTTGGCTGTATTCGAGTTATCCTGAGAAGGTTAGACCATCTCCCACAAGCACCCTTTATACACAGAACTGCCAAGTTCTTCATTTTCCGGGCCTGAGGAGCCAGCTTTCTGGTCCATTGATATTATTAAGTATTCAAGATCTTCCATGTATATAACATCACCCTAGTTATGTAAAGGAGCTGGGGCTTTCTTAATTTGTTGCTGACACAGAGATTCATAAGTTAACAGAGGGAGGAGGGCCCAGGAGCAAAAGTAGGAGTTCTTACACCTGCCCCACAGGAGCAGAAGAGAGAGGCTGACCTTCCAGCTCATGTGCTCTACGCTTCCCCAGATTCTCCAAGAGCACCGTGGCCTTTTTTTTGTGACTACAGATGGACTTCACTGGATGACAAAGGAATATGCAAAAAAATACTTTTATGTGGAGAAAATCTCAGTTTGAGTGTCTCCCAGAGAAAGGGCTTTTACAGAAAAAAAGTTAATATTAGTTTTTTTTTTTTAACTATAAGAATGGATACTCACCTTACTAGACCTGGAAGGAGTTGGGAGGTCCTTGGACTTCCCACAGGGCAGGGAACCCTGACTGCTCTTTGGGCTGATGAGGGAGGGGGAGTTGATTGGGGGAGGGGGAGGGAAATGGGAGGCGGTGGCGGGGAGGAGGCAGAAATCTTTAATAAATAAATAAAAAAATTACTTTTAAAAAAAAGAAGAGAAACAGTCAATCAAAATTTACCCATAAGTTTCTTTGAAAAAAAAAAACATTGTAATGGATAAGGGGGATAGTTGTATTCCAAAATTGACTTTTGTTTTGTTTTTAAACAGATTTTGTAGTTCAACTATTTTCAGCAATATAGGCAGCACATGGGGCTGACACTGGCTGTTGTCACCAAGACAGCTGGTACTTGGAGTGACTGCTCATGTTTTACCACTTCACAGTTGAAGAGACTTATTCTTATTTTACTCAGAAAGTACGATATGGGGCATAGTCATCTTACTGGACTGTGCCAACTGGCCTGTGGGGCACTGTTAATCTACTGTTTCAGATAAAGGCATGGCAGCATATTGTTTAGTGATTTATGTGTATATGATAAGTACACACACGCACATGCTTGTGCATGCATACATACACACACACACACACACACACACACACGGTGCATACTAAGCCTTAAGGCAGTTTTAATGTTCCATGTGATACAGCATTCTTGCTAAAAAGTTGGGCGTGCACCATGGAGCATTACACACTGTCCTCCTGGAGGTAGGAGGCAGCTAGGGCCCATGGCAGGCACTTATCTGGCTCTGGAGCCTGGGACATCATCAGTGAATATGTCCAGTACCTCCCAAGCTCCTGCAAAGTGTCATCTTTGTTGCTAGTTAAAAGTAAGTAAGGCTATTTCTGCACAGGAGCTGGACACAGGACCCAAGTGGTACCCGTGAGCAGTCCGTCCTGATACACAGGACAGCATGTGTTGATGACGTGTGAGGATGTATTGACCTCAGTGTCTAACCTGATTGTTTCCTGGCATCATCAGGTCTTTCCTAACCTCTTGAACCCCGAGTGGCCCTATCTTAGAAAGAATTAAGTAAAGGGCCTTTGTCTATTTAATTTTTTTTAATCTTGCAAACATTTGGCTGCGTGTTTACTTCCTTTGGCCATATCACTTGGCTGTGATAGATTTCCAGTGGTGGAGGTCACTTGCACTCTGCATGGGCTGAGGCATCTGTTTGAAGTGTCCCCACTGGGTGGCATTAAAATGAAGGCTCTCCTGGAGTTGCGCCTCAGTAGATCCTGCCTAAGAGAGGGTGTGCTGAGATGGTACGGATAGTAGAGAAGCCTTGAGGCAGAGTTGCCAGGTCTCTAAAGCCAATCTCTCACCTCATGGCACAAACTAATACATTCAACTATGTCTTCATAAGGCCAAAAGATAGTCATTCCTTAAGATGATATTAAAGTATCATATCCCTTGCCTGGTCCTGTTTGGTAGGGTATTTTTATGTGGTCAACAACATGTGCACACTAAAACCATCAGCTAGATTCTTTTAATGAAAATAGTCCATACTCTTGCTGGAAGCACTTAACTAAAGATTTCTAACCACATATTTTTATTTAAACTTCTCGTTGTGCCACTTGGGACAGTGGCGATAGTAAGGGAAGGTGAAACTCATGAATGATGCTTAAATTGTTGGTTGAGTACAGAGCAACAGGAACTGACTTTCCTCAGTAAACACCAGGAGACTGGCAGTCCCAACCTGGAACTGGCCAGTGGTCGTTCAGACATTTATGAGCCTGTTCCAATCTTCATTACATGTGTTACAATTCAGACAAGAGGTATAGAAGTGTAGAACCTGCCTGGAAGAGACAGCCATAGACAAAAGCCACCCACCATGCCTGCCCCTCTCGAGGCATTAAAGGATATAACACTGAAGGAGAAATGGCAAGATCGGTGAAGGGTTTTCCAGATGCTTCTTTCTCGGGTCTGTTGTGTAATTATGCATGATGTTGACCTGGTGTTTTCTTCCTAATTCACTTGATGGCTTCACTTGGACCTTGTTGAGCCAGCTGAGCTACGGAGGAAATATGCTTAAGTGAGACAGGTGGCCCCGTCTGAGTGGGCCTGAGAATAAGTCCCTGTGTCCTGGCCCGTTTGAGGCTGTGTCCTGAATCCAAGTGTCTCTTAGCAGCACCACGTTTGAACAGGAAGTTAAATGGGAGGATAGAGGGTGGAGTAGATTGAATTTCAAAAGGCCTGCTTCTTAGATGGGGATCATTCTAGAACTGTAGCCTGTTCTGAGACTTAGGGGTCAAATGTTCCTAGTCTCAGCCACAGGAAGCCAGAGACATCAAGGTATAACTAAGTTGGAAGGAGCCCCGATGTATTGATTTGGTGATTGTTGTTCAGGTTTGAAGCAGAGATAGTGGAAATGTACTAGGGAAAGAGTGTAGTGTGGTGTAAGCTCTGGACTCCTCCTCAGCAAAATTGGTGGTGGGGGGTAGAGGAGAGCGACGACTTTATAAAGGAAGTACTTTGTATTGGTTCCTTAAGCACAACTGTCATTCATCTTTCAAAACTGTTCAGTGTTTAAGTATTAGTAGAGAGGATGAAATTTTATCATGTAGCAAGAGAAATAAACGTTTCTCCAAGCAAATCCACATTTCAGAAATCTTAAAGAGTGCCCTTTATTTTTTTATTTTATTTTTTTATAGGTGACCAGGAGTTCTGAGGCTCTTGCTTGTTTATAACTTGGAATCATTTTATGTGAACCAGAAGCTATCCTTTTCTAAGGGCTCTGTGTGCTGGGGCTAGTTAAGTATAGAGGTGCTTGATTCAGCCTGGTCCTGAGAGGAGGATAGTGATACTTTTTATTCTAGAGATTTGAGAAGTGGAGTCCTTTAAAATATATCAAATGACTCTTGAATGTTGCATTTGCCCATTTCCTTGACATTTTAATGCTTCATGATCTCATCTCTTCTTTTCTTCTCCATGTTCCTTTAGAATGCAGGAAAAGATATATATCTTTTCTTAGAGAGGAAGAAAAAATCCTTTGGGCCAAATTTTTATAATTGAGTTGAGTAGATATTTTAGATATATAAAAAATATTGGAATATGCATATTAAAAATTCTAACCTCCTCGCTACCCCAGCCAACTCTCAAAAGTCTAGAACTTTTTCAAATTCAGATTTCAGGCCAGATGTTAAATCACAGAACTAAGATACCTCTTAACTTCCTTAAAGAATTAATCCCAGTGAGTAGTAGACTACCATCACCAACTCTGGGCTTCTTATATTTATTATTTTATTTATCATTTCTTTATTAACTAAAATGGATTTACAGCGACATAAAGCCTTGTCCATCATGGTTTTATACTCAATTGAAGAAGCATTAGATTGCATAAAATCTCAACCATTTAAATTTAGTTTGAACATTTCAGATGATTTAGCCCCACATTGATAAAATCATGTCACTTAACAATTGGAGAAATTGAGGCTGGAAATAATACACCACAATTACTTATGGATCTGGCTTTCTAATTGTTTTTTAAAAATTAGTTTTTTAAATTCTAAGGTTAAGGTTCTGTGGCTCGAAATGTTGGTGTTAACTGAAATGAAGTTATAATCTAAGCAGAGGCCTTGATGAAGACATGCTTGTTTTCTCCTTGTTTTGAGGAGACGGGGTTGAACTTGGTATGACATGGATGCCAAGAAGGCCACTGATGCTGGACCACACCCTCACCTCCTCTTATCCTCCACTTCCTAAGGCTTACTCTTGCTTCCCATAAAGAAGGAGACGGGTTCTGAGAGGATTGCACTACTGCAGTCATGTCTAGGACCCTTTGGAAATGAGAACTCTTTAATAAATCTCCTTCCATATGTTTATCACATTGAATTTTGGAAATTTTCTTTCTGCTTTTACATATGTGAAATAAGTCAGTTGGTAGTTTGTTTTGTTTTGGTTGGTTAGTTTTTGTTGTGGTGGTTTTTTTTTTTTTGTTTGGTTGGTGGGTTTTTTTTTTTTTGTCTTTTTTTTATTTTAAAATCCTGATCACAAGAATGTTTTCCTGAAATTAAAGTACTTTCGTATTCTTATTAAATAACAGTTCCCTTTATACATATTGCCACTAAACTTGGGGCTTTTTAAAAAGAATTTCATATTTTAAAACCAAGTCCCTTCCCCCAAATCCCTATTACAATCAGATGAAGACCTGTTACCCCAAGGTAGCCAATTATGAAAATGCAATTGGGACATTTCCCTAAGAATTTTGAGACATTATTGCCTAGGAAGACCACAGGAATGCAGCTTACTGCATCTTGGCAGAGGTAGTTTAAAAAGATAGTAGAAATTAAACAGCTATTTTAAACTTAATAGCTGGACTTCAGTGGGCACAGGGCCATCTTGATCCCTGGTGAATGGTTCATTTTCCTATAAAAGCAGGAATTGTTCATGAATGGAAGAGATGCTCAGGTGACATGGGGTTGCCCTTGCCCATAATGGCTGTGTGCACTCAGAGAACTTCTGATGCAACACAGGGACACTGAGGAAAATGAGATGCCACATTGGCCCTGTAGGTACTGACACAGGGACTATTTCTGCCTCTCCCAGGGGGAGGTGTGATTGATGGACTTGTGTAACAGTTTCCTCTTGAGATTAAAACATTCCATCCTGCAGGGAAGCTCCTTAAACAGGAAGGTAAACAACTCAAATAGCCACAGGAAGTCCCTGAAACTGATCAGATTCACTAGGCCCTCCCCTTACAGAGTAAGTAATAATGACTGCTGAGACTCACTCTCAGACAAGCAAAGCTACAAGGAAGACTCAGACCAAACCATCTGCGTGGAAGAGGTTTAGACCAACCGAATCAGTTGGAAAAGACTTCTTAAACTCTCTGCAGGTGTGCGGTGTCCTCCAGGTTCCCAGCTTTTATGAGCTTTCACCTGTGTGGGGTAGGCTTTGGTGTCTTGAGTGTTTTCTGCTCCTGGAGGTAATCAATTGATTCACCAAGTTGAACTTTGATGGTATCTGTACCTTGGTCTGGCATGGGTTCCCTATCAAGAGTGAGCAGATGTATGTGTAGGGTCTCCCCATGAAGTTTTGTCACACAGCAACAAGGCAGCTTATAAAAAAAGGTACATTCAAAAGAGTCGGTATTTCATCATGGGGGTGAAAGTACATAGTTGCTTAATCTAGAAAATATCAGAATCTGGGGTGAGTGAGGGTAAGGGCTGGAACCTTTTTTGGTAAGGTACTAACTGTGAAATTTCGAAAGAAGAATGCATTTTATATACATATATATATACATATATACATACATATATATATATATATATATTTAGTCATATAAGTCAATGGTTTTTTAAGTCAATGGTGGAAAATCCGTAGTCGCACTTTTCTCATTTGCCATTGAGGACTGAAGGGTTAGCCTGCCAGGAGGAGCCCAGGCAATGTACTTCTACATGTGGTGTCTGTGTCCTGGTGACGGAGCAGAAAAAATCCTGGAGGCCTCTAAGTGTTGATCTCTAGTTCAGTGCCTTTGTTTTGTTGAAGTATTTTAGATGGCATGGGGGAAAGAGTCATGTTGTTCTGACTCGTGCAGTCATAATATTTTTCAAACCTTTTCTAAAACCTCTTTTTCTGATCAGTGAGACTGTCTTCTTGAACAAACAGGTAGGACTCCCCAGAAGGATCCTCCCAAGACCAATAAGAAAGCTAAGTAAGGGAGGGGAGCAGAGAAAAATGTATAGATCAATGAAATAAAAAAAAATTAAACTAAAAAAAAAACTTTAAAAAATTAGAAGAAAGCTAAGTGAACTCAGAAACTCTTCTTTCAAGCCAGGTACCACCCCAAATTCTGGGACCACAACTGGGAGCAGAACCAACCAAACCTTTGCTAGAAGGGGCATAGATGACCATAGGAGAAGATAATGACAGTCACAGAAGGGAAACCAGGGCAGGGACCACATGAGGCAGCCAAGGAAAGCCACCTTGTGTGATGCAGAGCACATCAAGTCAATAGCTGGGAGGAGATGCTTTAGACGGACAAGTGTGTGCAAAGGGCTTAAATGCCCAAGTACAGTCATAGAAGCAGAAACTCAAGACAGCTAACCATAGCACATCCACAGACAAGAGCGGAGAGAAGTGAATTCATGCACGCTTAGCACTCAGCTCACTCCTAGTCTCAGACAATCCAGGACCCAGAGAACTGTGTCTTCTATCAATCAAGACAAAACTACATGGATGTGCACATGGGCCAACTTCATCTAGACTGCTCCTCATTGAGACTCTTACCAAGTCTAGATTCTGTCATTAACAATTAAAGGTAAACTTTATAGATGGTGTATAGAGCCCACCATGAAGTAGCATCATTATGGGGTGCACAGATAATGGAGCATATGGAGATGGAAGGCCATAGAAGGGCTCTGGGGGAGGGGCACTACATTAAGGGTGTTCAAGGCAATAGGACCTGAGAGCCATCAGGGGAGGCTGTTGTAAGCTCATGTCCCCTTCAAGGATGGAAGGGACTGGCCCCTGAGTTACATTGCTATCTTCAACTCTTCTCCCATCCCCAGTTATTCTCTTGAGTACCAGGGACGATCATCAGTTCTCTGAGGAGGTCATCTCACCTCAGTATTTAGCCTGCCATTTTCATTTTGCAATGCCTGGAAAATGGGGAGCTTTTATGCCCCTCCAGGGAGTGTTATTTCAAGATGTTTTCGGCTGCCTGTGTCATGCCAGGATGTGGGTGGATGTATTTTTGCAGCTTCGCACCAGAGAGTCAGCTTCTGATTTGCAGACTGCTGCTTTTATTATGGGGCATATTGTCCATTGATGAATAATGCGTGGGCCACAGAGCCAATATATAGCTTTTAAAATAGCTCATTTATCCTGCTGGCTTCACCCCTGGTGTGAGGCAGGCCCTTCAGAAGCGTTTTCTGGGAGCAAGGTTTGGAATGTTTTCCTCGGGTTCTGGGTCATCAGTTCATCCTCTGCCTGTCACATATTTTTTTTTTTTTTGATCCACAGAGGACCTGAGGGTGGGCACCCAGACGGTCTGAATCCACTGGAGAAGGCATAGACGAGGGGGATGTTGGAGTGACTGCTGAGGAAGTAGATGCTCCTTTGAGCTACTGAAATATTCCTCAGAATGTGTACTTACAGAAAGGGGACAAAGAGACAACGTGATTTTCACAGAAGTCCTGTGGGTATCATAAAAGTAACCGAAGCCTGCTGTTGCTTGTTTCTGTGCCTGAAGAACCGGGCCTGTCTCATGTAGAGGTTCTGTGTGGGAAAGGAGGTGTCCTGGGGCAGGGGAGGAACCTCTCACAAGGTATAATGGGGCTTGAGAGCATTCCTGCTGCAGGCTTGGGCACAATGGGGTGAGAGATTAATACCCAGACGGCTTCCTCTCTTACCCACCCTGTGTCTACAGGTCAAGGGCCTCCTGTCGCAGGAACCTCCCTGGGTATTGTTTTCCCTTTGCACAGAGTTCTTGTTTTGCCTAGTGTGTTGCAATCTGCAGCCAGTGGCCAGGTGACATCTGTTGGAATGCTGATGTGTGTTGCCAAGCAAAACAGATGCAGGAAGATTTGCCAAAGTGGGGAAGAAGGGACAGAGTGGGAGGTAGGGCCTGTTGGGGGCAGACAGCAATAATGGCAGTATTTATAGACTGGAGGGCTAAAGTTTCATACCATGCTACTTTAGAACCCGTAGGAAAACTTTCTGTTCATGCCACTGTTTCCAAGCATATTGAATGGTTATTTCATTGTCCATCCTGCATTCAAAATGGTATTTAAATGGTCCAACAGAGCAGACGTGGTTACATGGTAACATTCTGTTTTCTATAAACCGCTGGCCACCAGATTTTTTTTAAAATCTGTATTTGTGTTAGTTTTTAAACTGGCCTGGAATTTGAGCCATAACTGAGGCTGGCCTTGAACTCCCAAGCTTCCTGCCTCTGCCACTGCCTCTTAAGTACTGAGGTTACAGGAATGTGCCGCTGTGACCTATTACATATATTTTATGTTAACCTATTGATATGCTCGCCAGTTTGCTCACTTAACTCCCAATGAGTTAGGGTCTGCTGCAAGCCATGCTGATTGGATTTACAGAATTTTATTGTGATTATTCAGTATGAAAAAATAGACTTGTGACCAGATGGGTTTGTTGGCTATGAAGGAGTGAAGGGGTACGTTAGTTACTTCTTATAACTAATAAGCTTTGACAATACTGGACAAGAAGCAACTGAAGGGAAGGGTTTTTTCTTTGATGAACATTTAAGGGGATCCAGGCCATCATGGCAGATATGAGTGGGAGGCTGCTGGTCACATCTCATTCATAGTCAGAAACCAGAAAGTGACCAGGAAGTGCTATGGGTATAAAATCTCAAAGCCTGCCCTTGCTGACCCATTCCCTCCATTTAGCAAGGCTCTACCTCCTAAAGGTTCTCCAGTCTTCCCAGCATCACCACCAGGACACCAAGTGTCCCAACATGTGAGCCTAGGAGAGACTTCGTACTCCAACCACAGCACAGTGGTATCAGCTGGGGTTACTGACGTACAGTCAGGACTGAGAACAGCTAGGTAAGCTGATGTAACTGCCAACGCAGCCATGGACGTGACAACAAGCCATCTCTTCTTACCTGGCCTTTGTCACTCATAAGTCTGCATGTTATGTGGTCACTGGGCACAGGGATGTGGAATGAATTCAGGATACAGCTGGGCGACACCTACGTATTCAAGGCAACAGGATGTTCTGTTGAATATTTTCAAAGTCTGTATAACAGAGCTCATCTCTTGGAATCGCTTAGAGGTAAAAGGATTAATTTTCTCATTGGTTTCCAACTGTAAGACGTTAAGAGAAAGAGGGGGTTCTAACTCCAGCCAGGCCCAGGCTGGTCTGGCCTGTTGGAGCCTGTGCACAAATGCCTTTTCTCCCAAGTCGTTGTATTATCTCCCTGCAGTAAATATTAGCTGAGCACATTTTTGTGGCTTTTGAAACTCCACTTCTTGAAAGGGGAGGCCAAAGTGTTAGATTTTTGTAATTTCAGACAGAGTTGGAAAGTGGTTTCTTCTTTGTTGTTAGAAGCAAAATATTAAAAGTAGAGGAGATGGTAGCAGTTCCTTGGGTCACTTTTTTGAACCAGATATTATATTTCCTTGTCCAAGGGTAGATAGGCAAATAACACCAGAGTTTGGGTCTTAGTGGGCCTGATGCCCAAACCACCCTCTTCCTGATGTTTGGGATTTAATTGTGTCCAAATCTGGGTCTTTATTGAACGAACCATGGGAGAGGCAGCTTGGCTTTTAAATTGCCTAATAGTTCACATGTTTACATTGCTCTCTTTGATGCCATTCTAAGTAGGCAGTCCCATGCATGTCCCAAGGCTTTTACTCAAGGTAACCTTTGTGACACATAATCTATATGATCTGGTCAGTCTTGATATCATTGAGCATATCTGTTAGCAAAGCTGGGACTAGGGAGATTACTCAGCTGATAAAGTGTCTTGCAAAAATAAGGTTCTAAATAGATTCCTAAGATCCATAGAAGAAAGCTGGACATGAGGAGACAGGCAGATCCCCGTGGTCGCCAGCCAGTGAGCCCAACCTACTCAGGAAGCTCCAGGCCAGCAAGAGATTGTGTTTTAAAAAAATGAGTGACACCTGAAGTGTACCTGAGGCGGTTCTTTGGCCTCTGTACACATATACTCCAGTCACACATGAACGGCGTGCGTACACACACACACATGCAGAAGCACACACATACAGATAAATGATGGTGGAGCTAGTGAGACAGGCAAACACTTGCTTTTTTGATGTGCTCAGATCCCTGTGATAGTAGATGTCCAGAGCTCTCTGCTGAGCCAGGGACACTTCTTGCAGCTTTCAGAACAGTGGACTCCTGTGGTTTGCTCCTTCCCACCTGCTGAGGATGTAGAAGGCGGTGAGATAAGTTTGTGATATTGTTCATAAAGTAAGAGCACACGGGCTAGGAAGGAGAATGCAGTGGTTTCGAAGGAAGTACACGCTGCCATCTTCTGCCTTTCTTCGGACTGCTTTTCCAGTTCACTCTCTGTCTTCAGGCACCTCTGCAATAAGAGAGTTTTTAGAAGATGGGATGCACACATTCAGTAGGATCATTTGAACCCCATTTAACACAAGTTTTAGTGGCTGGCCCTTGTTAATGCTTAATAAATAAATATTAGCCGATTTGATTACTGTTCCCTCTGAGAGAAGAGGCAAGAATTCCTTAGGTGTCTAAGAACTGAATCTGCAGCAAATCTAGCTGCTGAGCTGTTGCCAGCAAACAGGTCTTAATTCATATTTTTTGTTGCCATGTAGGAAATGTCACCCACTCAGGATTAATGCATTTTGTACCATACTGTAATGGAGAAGCCCTAGGAAAAAAAATCAATAAAAATATTTTTTTTTAAATTTTTATAGCTCACTTGATGACCAGCATCAGCAACTTTTCTTTTTATGACTTGGGGTTAAAGGACTTTGGAGAGGCAGAGGTTTGCTCACTTCTATAAAAGCCACAGGAAGGTTACTCTTGGGTCACGGCTATCTTTCCTCTGACTGTATTTCTTAAACATGGTTCTCTCTGGTCTTCATTAAACCCACGTAGATGGGGTTTTAAGTCACTCTTTTAGACACATGCTAGAAAACAAATAGTTTTAAAATGATTTTATTTGTTATTTTGAGACAGAGTCTCATGTGGCCCAATCGGTCTCGGATCCCTGGTCTTCTGCCTCCAACTCGGACTGTAGAGATTATAAATATGCCTGACCGTGCCCAGTGCTGGGGACCAAACCCATGGCTTCCTCGTGCTGGGCAAACATTCCACCAACTAAACTACATCCTCAACCCCAAATGAATTCAAGATAACTCATACAAAGTAGCCTTTTCCAAGAAGGCTGAGGTCAGTGTAAATTGTGGAGATTGTAATCTCAACCAAACAGGGTCGTCAGAGGTGGTGACCAGCTTTAGCGCTAGGGTTCTCACCTCCCATGCCAGCTGTTCACTTGTCCCTTGTTAAGCACCAGCATAGAAGTGTAACTGAGAGTGAGAGGTCCCCGCACCAGGGTTATCAGGCCGTCTGTTGGTAATAATTATATCAGAACATGTTTCTCTCGCGTCTGCATGTTTGCCGGCAGCACTGACGGAGCCTCTCCCCAATCTCGGAGTTTCGGGAGTCTATTAATAAAGTGTGTGGAGGGAATTAGTTGCTAATTTTGGCTGTGCTTGAAATGAGATTGTCAGCAAATTTTAACTTCAGACCCAGGACTGCAGCTTACTGTGTACTGGGCATCATTCATGAACTAGGGGAAAAAAAAAAAAAAGATGCAGAATCTCTGAAAAATAGAAAAACGTCAAATACTTTGCATGACTTAGACTTTATACCTGTCGGTGTTACTTGAGAACGTTGATATCTTTTCTTTCTGGATTTACTTGTGTTAAGATTTGACAGTTAATTCTATTCAACAGAGACTACAAGTCTGTACTGGTCATGAGTCCCTTCACTGAAGAGTAAGACTTAAGTAAATGTTTACCTCTAAACTATTATAGGTACAGAGTAACTATGCATTGCTCCTGCCAAAAGGAAATGGATGTTTAACTCAGCCTCCACCTATCCAAACAACCATGAAGAAAGAATAAAATTGAGGCCAGGACAACTGGTGGCTCTCCTGCTGTGGCTGCTGTGTACAGGGGTCAGCCTATTTCTAAATCCCTTTGACATATATCCTCAGGGAAGTCCATGGAGATACAAGTATTAAATAAGACAGCAGAGCAGGTTTGGGGGACTGTGGTTGTTTCAAGTAGTAACGAAGACCCTGCTAAGTGGAATAGCTGCCTGTGTGGTTTCGCACATGTGCCCAGGAAAGTGGACAGGAAGTAGAAGCAGGAAATCATGTGGAGGCTCCTTGAGGAAGGGCTACCTGTGAGCTTCCATCTGCTGAGAAATCTTGTCCTGGGTCCTGTGTGACATCACCAAGAGGTGACCTGCCTGTCCAGATGTCCTAAGCCTGGAAGAACTGGATGTATGAGAGGCATGGAAAAGAGTCGCCCAAGCTAGTGGACAGGAGTCACAGGTAAATGGGCAAATCAGTGGGCCCACTGGGGTCTCTTTTTGTAGGAGAGTGTGTTCCCTTGTCTGAGGGACAATAAGATGAGGTGTTCTGAGTGATACAAGACCTGGATACTCTGAGACCTGAGGAAATAAAAGCTGCTGTGCCTTGGGGTTTCTTCGTTTGGATTTCTTGTTCTGAAGACACAGCCCAGCCACACACACCCTGGAAAAGTGCTTTACCACTGAGATATAGCTCTAACCTAGAGCTGGCTATTTCTTTTAAACTATTTTAGATTTATTTGTATTTATGTGTGTGTGTAGCTATGTAAGTGCATATTACAGCCCATGTATGTACAGGTGTCCAGAGATCCCAGAAGATGGCATTGAGTCCCCTAGAGGTACGGGCAGTTGTGAGCTGTCCTCTGTGGGTGCTGGGAACCCAACTTAGGTCCTTTGAAAGAGCAAGTGACTGCTAAGCCATACCTCTTTGGACTGCAAAGTTGGCTGCTTCAGAAACAGAGAGCAGACACCTTCCCCAGAAGAGTAGCAAAGGCCTTGACTCTAGTCTCTCCTTTTGGATTTTAAGAGGTCTCTTTCTCTCACTGTTTCTTTTACACATAGTGGGAAATGACCTTCTGTTTCCTCTTAACATTCTGCGCAGCACGGTTTGCCCCTCCTGTGACATCTCTAGGGATCTTTAAGGGCTCCCCTACAGTATTTGCCCCTCCTGTGACATCTCTAAGGACCTGTAAGGGCTCACCTACAGTCTCTAGGATTAAATAAAAGTCCTTTTGTTTGTTCTCCGTCATACATTCTTTGCATGCCAACATCTGTGTGTGTCCTGGGCAGCTGTAGAACAGGTATTATGGCTGCATAACAAGTTGAGCGGCTGTGCTATCTAGTCTGTGAGCCTTAATTGTGCAATTTTCTTTCTTTGTGCCAAAATGGTAGGTTTCCTGGCCTTCCTTCTGTGTTCTCGGTATAGCCAGAAGACCGTAATTACAGATTACATCCATGTCACCCTTGAAAGTCACCCTTGAAATTCAAAATAGGATAATGGGCTAGGGATGTTGCTCAGTTCATAAAGTGCTTGCCATGAAGCCCTGGGTCCCAACCAGATGTAGTGATGCATGCCAATAATCCTGGTGTTTGAGAGGTCAGAACAGGAGGATGAGACGTTTAAAGTCATTCTTGGCTACATCATAAGTTTGATTTTGAGGAAGCATGGGTACACAGCAAACCGTCTCAGAAGGAGGTGAAGACAGTGTAGGCAAGCAGAGAGAGACATCACACCTTTCTTGTCCTTCTCTATCAAGAGGTGGCTCTCTTTCCTTCCAGCGGAGTACCACTGTGCTGAACTGAGTCTGTTTCTTGGCTTACCCTGTGCCTTCTGCCTTTGCAAGTGTTTGCTGTTGTGGAACCAACTGCCGTGGAGGCAAGCTTAGGTTAGCTGTTTAGACAGATCCAGAACCTGGAGAAATGGCTCTGTGGTCAAGAGTGCTTGCAGCTCTTCCAGAGACGCTGAATTTAGTTCCCAGCAAGCATGTCAGGCAACTCACAACTTTCTCTAACTCCAGCTGCAGAGAACCTGACCTTCTGGCCTCTCTGGGCATCTATGTGCACATAAATAAAAAGTAGTTTTTTCTTTTAAATAGAGAAATTCCAGCCTTCCAGCCATGTCTACTTTTATGACGGATAAGTAAAGTTGCCAATGTTGCCAGCTTGGATAGAAATAATGAGGATTAAGCACATACTGTCTGTCGATAGATGAAAGATTACAAGGGGCTGCCATGGGGCTTGGCCTTTACTTTGAAGATAGTTTGTGAATGATAAGCAATCATGAGGCCGTGCCAGCAGCATTCCACTTGGAGAGGTCTGTCCTTCTCCTTCCCCAACAAAGGCTGCTGTAGGTGAGCCTGTGTGTGTGGGATGGGACGCGCTTGCACAGCTGTTTTCCCGGAAGCCGGAGGAGGGGAGCCACGCACAGGATGGGGAGACAGCATAGCTCAAGGATACACTTGGCTGAGACAGCTGAGAAACAGCTGCAGTGGTCCCAGTAAACTGAGAGAGTGGGTGTTTTGTTATCAGGAATAGACTTACCCAGCTGAAGGAAGACAGATACTGTAGTCTTTAGCAGCCATAGCCTTAGATGCTGTAGGAAGACAAGTGTTCTTAGCCTCAGGCTGCGAGACCCAGGGCTCTGTCAGTGTGATCTTTTCAACCTTCCATGCCTTTGTAGTATAGTGCTTCGTAATGTAAACGTGTTGTGTGTATGTGTGTGTGTACGTGTGTGTGTGCATATGCTGCATGCCTGCACACATGTGTTTGTATGTACATTTATGTCAGTGGTCAAGCTCAGGTGTGGCTCCTCAGATGTCACCTACCTTTTTTGAGACGGGGACTTTGACTGTCTAGACAAGCTGACTGGCTGGTCAGCAGTCCCCACGGATCTGCCTGTCTCTGCCCCACTCTTCACCCAGCCCAGGGATTTACCAGCATGTATCACCATGCCCAGCTTTTTTCCATGGGTTCTGTAGATGGCACTCAGATCCTCAGACAGGCTCTCTTGCACAGTGAGAGGCTGTCTATGGACACAGCCCAGCGGCACAGAAAGTGCTCTAAGTGGATTCATGAAGTATCTAGCTTAATTACATTCACTGTGAAGTCCAGACATGCACGCGGAGTCTGGACACCGCCAGGGTCACATCATACCTACATGTTTTTTCCCTGTGTCATCTGATAACGCACCTGTATGTTCCTCAACCCCCCTCATTAAAAAAAAAAAAACAGAATTTCATTTTGAATAATTTGGAAAAGATGACATGTCCCAAGAGTGAGGATATGTGCAATCATCAGATAGCTGGACACTCAGAAATGGCAGGGTGGCCTCTGAGTCAGTCTTCTTAGTGCCAGCTTCATGTTGGGGCAGTGCCCACGCCCAGCCTTCCCGCCACAGCAACCCAAACAGCTTGGGGCTATATCTACCTGTTTCCTGACTGAGACTTCTGGTCAGTGACATCCTATTTGAGATGGCGGGAATGCGTGAGGGTGGGGAAACTCCCAATCCAGGCTGCCCCGCAGAGTTGCCTACGGGCACTGAGGTCATCAGTGGCCAGGTAGCATTTCCTGACCAGCTCTTGAGGACACTGAGCCTGACCGTCATCTTGGGGAGTTTAATCTTTGACCGCTTCAGGTACTTGAACAATTCTTTGACATTTATGTATTTATTGTGTGTGTGGGTTTTGTTTTTTGGTTTTTTTTTTGGTTTTTTTTTTTTTTTTTTGGTTTTCTGAGACAGGATTTTGCTGTAGCTTTTGAGCCTGTCCTGGAACTAGCTCTTGTAGACCAGAATGGCCTCGAACTCACAGAGATCCGCCTGCCTCTGCCTCCCGAGTGCTGGGATTAAAGGCGTGCGCCACCACCGCCCGGCTTGTGTGTGCGTTTATACACATGCCATGTCACATGTGTGGAGGTCAGAGACCAACTTTGTGGGACTTTACTCACTAAGCATTTTACCAGCCCCGAGCACTTTTTAATGCTAATACTTAATATGGCGGGTTCTTTTTCAAATCAGTAACAAGAGAAAATTTAATACTTAAGTGTTTACATTATGTGTGCAGCTTTAGAAATGGCCTGTTAGGGTATGGTAAAGAAAATTTTATTTTTGAGAGCCACTTTCTGCCAATGACATCCCCAGGTGTTGCCTTCCCTTGACTTTTCTAAATCTACTTCCTAAAGCAAGGCCTGCTCTGCTTGAATGGCAGACCTGTTCTGGAGGGGAGGGGAAAAAGGCACGCCCTATGCTCTGAGGTGGAAGAGTGTCAGCTTGACTGTCCAGCCAGAGGTCTTGCTAATAGGGTAACTCTTCACCTCTCTGGTGACAGTCTGTCTGTCCCAGATCACTATAGGATGTTCATGGCCGTAGGCTCAAGGCCAACCTTCTCATAGCTCAAATGGGACCATGAAACCTATAGTTTATGGCTTCAATCCCAGGGCTATGGCCAAGGCTCTACAGACAATGTCCTAATTGCATTTTTTCTCTACTGGTTTTGATGGTTAATAACCATAAAAATGTGTATTGTTTAATTTCCAGGAAAACAGGCGTAATATAAAATAACTCAGATTCAGTGTTTTGTAATTTAGGGACTATAAATTCTTGCTCTCTGATGTGTATCTCCTAGGTTGTTGTAATATCTTACCCACATGGAATAGCTCGGTTATGGTTAAAATCTGTAGTTTTTACACACATTCCAGATGACTCCACAGTGTCAGGGCCTTGATCTGCCTTCAGAGCCGTCATTGAATAGGTACTGAACAACGCCTCAGTAAAAACTGGCAACCTCGGAAATATCTTCTTCCTAGCTTAACTATTTTCACCTTCAGCGTAAAAGAGAAACACCAAAGAACCCTTCTTTCCCGGTGACATGTTTGCGCACCTGTGCGTATATATGTTCGCATGAGTATGCACAAAGGCCAGAGGTCATCGAGTTCTTCACCAGTCTTTTTTCCTTCTTTTTCTCTCTCAAGACAAGGTCTTTCACTAAGCCTGTTGTTCATGGCTGGCTGAACTGGCTTTCAGGAGCTCCTGTGATCCTCTTGTTTCTACCTCCAAGCACTGGTGGTATGACATGCCCCTACATGTGACATTTTACGTGGGTTCCTGTGCTTGACTGGGTCACCTCCTCCTGCCCCACCTTCTGATTATTTTTAAGTAGTGTCCATAATTTCATAAGAAGAATACATAATGTCACCTAGTTCTCTGATAGAGCTCAAATCTCAACTATACCTAACAGTTTATCCACAATATGTATCTGTCTCAGTTAGCAGGGTTTAACCTCTTCCATAGTTAGCCTCCATTGTTTTCTCTGTAAATGCCTAGGTAATCCACATCATACCCTCAGTTGGGAATGGAAGAATGGCTGAATATTTTGGTCTCTGCCCTGATGTGGGATTCCCATCTGTATGCTGTAAATATGTTTTATTACCATTGGTTAATGAATAAAGCTATTTTGGCCAAATTTGGCTATTTTCAGACAGAGATAAAGAGAGAAAGTAGGCAGAGTCAAGGAGATGCCATGTAGCTGCCGAAGGAGGCAGACACCGGACCCTTACCAGTAAGCCACAGCCACATGCCAATAACACAGATTAATGGAAGTGGGTTAATTTAAGATGTAAGAGTTAACTAATAAGAAGCCTGTGCTAATTGGCCAAACAGTGTTGTAATTAATATAGTTTCTGTGTGATTATTCAGGTCTTAGCAGTCAGGAAACAAGCAAGCAGTCTCCACTTACACCGCCCTAAATCAGGCCAGGTACTCTTAGCAGAATTCCAGCACTTCCCATCCCTGAAGCACACTCAACACGCATTCTACTTTATTTTTTTTAATCTATACACATATGTGTGTGTGAGAACAAAGTACATGTGAGCATGTGTGTGCACATGCATGTGGAAGCCAGAGTACAACCTTGGGTGTCATCCTCAGATTCCACCTTCTTTGAGGCAGGGACTGTCTGTGACCTGGGAAGCACAGTGAGGACAGGCTGGTCCAGGAGCTCCGTGCTTCTACCCACCAGCACTGGATTACAGGTGCACTCTAACGTAGTTTTACACGAGTCCTGGGGATTGAACTCAAATTCTTGTGTTTGCCCAGCATATGCTTTATTGACTGAGCCCCCACATCCACTTTGTAACCCAAACTGCTCAACACTGTGGGTATAACTTTAATGTTGGACAGTGCCACTACCTGCCATTAACATTGTCTGTGTTATTATCAGTTGTCTTCGTATGGCAGGGGACCAGAGGATAGGAAAGTCAGGGCTGCGCTCTAGAGTGAGTGGGCTGGATTTGAGTAAAGAAATGAAAGCTTCTGGACCTTGGAGGGTGATCTGCTGTGGCAGTTTGAATGCAGTTGGCCCCCATAAGCTCATAGGGAGTGACACTATTAGGAAATGTGACTTTGTTGAATTGGGTATGGCTTTATTGGAGGAAATGTGAAGCTGTGGGGGTAGTATTTGAGGTTTCAAAAGCTCGAGGTAGCACCCAGTGTCTCAGTCCACTTCCTCTTGCCTTCTGATCAAGACGCAGGCAGCTCCATGTCTGCCTGCACGCTATCATGCGCCCTGTCATGATGATAGTGAACCTAATCTCTGAACTGTAAGCAAGTCACTCCAGTTTTCCTTTGTAGGAGTTGCCTCGGTCATGGTGTCTCTTCCTAGCAATAGAAACCCTAACATAGATTATCATACAGGACATACAGGAGGCGTGAAGAGAGATCACCTTTCCTGCCTTGAGCATACAGGACCCTGCAGTGTTTCTAGAAGGCAGGAAGCTGCCACAAATCTATACTAGGAGGTTCCAGCAAGAGAGCAAGCCTGGGGAGTAGTTTGATGGGAATCTAGAGCCCTAGCTGGGAACTTACCTTTACAAAGTATTTTAGGCATCTTTTTTCACATAATCATACTTCACCAATTCATTGTAAAAATAAATAAATAAAATAAAAAGCGAGGAAAGAAACCACACTGTTCAGTCTTTTTGCCGAGAAATGCTCACCCTGCCATCTGGGTGAGAGGCATTTATGACATGGAGGTGGATCGTGACTTTGGTAAAACATTGGTCAAGTGGGCTGGGGAGATGGCTCGGCTCTTAGGACGCTTGCTGAGCAAGCATGCAGGTCAGAGTTTGGGTCTGCAGAACCCACATGGATACCAGATATGTATGGCAACCCAGGAGAATCAAGGCTGATTCCTGATACCAACCTCAGGCCTCCACAGGCACAAACACTCTTGTGCACACACACACATGTGAGATGTGGTGGTGCAGGGAGGGTCACATAGTGACTCACTTCATAATTAACTGCTTTGCACTTAGGTGATATGTCTCAGGTGGAAATGGTGAGACTCCCAGTGCAGTGCATCTGCGTTAGTGTACTGCTCAGCTCTGGAAACCTATTGAAGGTACTCTGGGGGGCTGGAGAGGTGACTCGATTGAATTGTGCGTCTCTGTACCATTTTTGAAACCCTAGACTGGATCTCAAGTACCACATAGCCTGAACAGCTGCAACCCCAGCACTTGGAAGGTGGAGGCAGGACCTCCACAGCAAGGTTTTGATCTTGACTCAAAAGGACTTTTGTTACTGTTTTTGTCCTGAGCTGTCTGTCCACTGGGAGGCACAATGTACACTGTGGTTTACATCAGCCTTAGCAAACCTGTAGCTTAAATCAATATGCTGTATGTGGATTCCCTGATCCTGGCTGACAGATCCATGAGAGAGATGAACACAATCACCTGGGGAAAGGTTGGTGGCCTCCAGACATGATTGTGTCTGACACTGTTGGAGCCCTTCTGTTTCGTTCTTGGTTCTATTTCTTGGAAGTAAACGTCTTTTAGCAAACGTCTCTCATGTGGCAGCCCTGGAGGTTCATCAGCAACTCCAGCATGAAGCGGCTGTGCAAACACCGTGGGCAATCTGGCTTTATCATACCCCTAAAGTGTCATCTCTGGCATGAAAAGCTTTGGAACTGTAGTTGCCAGTGGTAGGAGAGGATTATAAGTATACTGGGAGAGTCCCATTAGTGTCTTCATGCTGGGACAGTGTCTGGTATTTTTTCTTGTCAGAGAATTCCTATTTCAAATACACACACACACACACACTATATATATATATTTTTTTTTCTTGTATTTTCAGCAAGACTGGCTTGTCCAACAATTTTATGTCTTTAAACAGCTTTTTATATAATTGAAGTTTACAAGCTATAATATTTCCTAGACTGTGTCTGGATAGTCTGTTTAATTATAAACCTGTTGCTATGGAGAGGGATGGCACAGACCTTCAGGAATCTCGTGGCTGAGTCCACAAGGTGACATGGGAAGGAGAGGAGAGAGAAGCCACTGCACAGTTGGGACACAGGTACAGCTGCCCCTTTGCCTTCCCCATGTGGATTCTTGTACTCTCCCAGTCTCTCCCTGACACCCATGTTGATGGAGTTCAAAGTCAAGAGCTGTATAATTTAAAGTTCTGAGTATGGCTTTGAGCAGAGAGGACTTCTTATTGAAGCTGATGATTTATTGAATTGATCGCTTCTAGAAAAACTTATAGAAAAATAAAATCTAACATTTACTCACTAAGATACATACTTTTTTTTCTGAAAGAATGCTTCCTACCACTGCTCTGAAACTTGAAATTTTTTGCCCTTGGTGTTTCCAGTAAGTGTACCCCTTCTAAGAGGCTGTGTTACACAGGTTGTATTGTTACAAGCTTGCAGATGTATTCTTGTTAAACTTCATGCCAAGTTTGGGTGTGTAGGAAATTTAAAATACCAGACTTGTGGAGTCTCACACAGGTTCTAGTGCCGTCGCCTTGGCTTTGGGTGTGAAAGAACACGTTCCTGGGGCTTTTCAAAGGGATGTCACGTCTCATAGTTTGCATAACTACTATTAGAAGTTCCTTGTCTAGAGCTACTCAGCACTAGTCCTTACAGATGTGTGGCTTGTTCTGAAATCTATGGCTCCTTCGAGTGTTTAGGATCTTTGTTTGGCCAGATTGACCACGTACTTGGCACTCTAGTTCACCACTTTCCCTAATCTCCTCCAGTGGGAATGGAGATCTTCTACTCAGTCTTTTGGTTTTTCGAGACAGGGTTTCTCTGTAGCTTTGGTGCCTGTCCTGACACTAGCTCTTGTAGACCAGGCTGGTCTCGAACTCACAGAGATCCGCCTGCCTCTGCCTCCCGAGTGCTGGGATTAAAGGCGTACGACAGTGCTGCCTGACTTCCACCTGGTCTCTTGCTAATGGAAGGTAATAATAGAAATGGACCACTTTTTCGAAGGAGAATTGTAAGAAAACACAGTCATCTCACCTTTGAAGGTCAGTTACAGAAGTGCCCCTGTGTCATGGTGCCTGACTTCATGACTTACTTTGTCTGATATTTGAAGTAGCAAAACGAGAGTCCCAAGAATCAGTAAGGGATTTCTTCGCAGTTTGGACTCCGTTTTGATAGTTTCTTTTGACAGCTAACATGAAAGTTGACCTGAAAATAGGTCTGTGGCCAGGTGATTTTTCAACTCAAAAATCTGGCCTTTGGGACTGATGAGCTCATTCTTATTCTACCGCCAACTTAATCCCCAAGCTGTGACTCATGACTTGCTAACTGTTAGAGAAGGTGAAACACAAAGTTTAATTCGGGAATTCTAAAACCCATTTGCTTCGAGAAATGAGGAACTTGGTGCTTTTTTTGACTCCTTGGGGTATTTCCTTAGGTTGATCAGATGCTCTCTGGAATTTGAGATGGAAAGTGTCCTCAGCATCAGGTACCTGATGACCTTTATCCTCTTGGCTGGTGAATAATACTGATTACTATCCTTGACATCATCAAGCCTGTGTTTCTACCACACACATCTAGAGGAGTAATAGGGGATTTGCCACTTTCTAACCCAGGTGACTGGTATCTCACTAAGTATCCATCCCCAGCTAGCAGTGTGCATGCTCATGGGGATAGCGAGTGGACGCTGTGATTACTCCAGGATTTCCACTGTTTGAGATGCTCACCCAGGAAAGATGATCATTCCCTGAGGTTTTTCTTTCCATGTGGATTCTTTCTTCCCTTTGATTCTGTTTGGAAGCTTTTGTGAACTGGGTATCAGTATAGTAAGGAAAGCAGAATATAAAACTTAGTCCTTGGAAAAGGGACCATTTGCAACACACAGTAAGAGGTCTTCCGCACATGTGTTGCCTCAGTGAAGAGAATATAGCTCCCAAATCTGATCCCAGCCCTCAGTTTAATTAAGATCACTATGGGGAGGATACACAGAAATACAACAGATTTTGTAAGAAGTTACATTTGGTTCATGTACTATTGTCTTAGTTACTGTTCTGTTGCTGTGAGCAGACACCATGACCAAGGCAACTTACGAAAGAGAGCATTTAATTGGGAGTTTGATTATAGTTTCAAGGGGTTCGTCTATGATCATCCTGGCTGTGAACCAGGCAGCAAGCAGACAGGGTTCTGGAGAAGTAGCTGAGAGCTTATATCTTATCCAGAAGCTAGAGGAAGAGAGAGAGAGAGAGAGAGACAGAGACAGAGAGACAATATGGGAATGATGTGGGATTTTGAAACTCACCCCCAGTGGCACCCCTCCTCCAAAAGGATCACATCTCCTACTCCTTCCCAAAACAGCCCACCAACTACTGACCAAGCATTCACATAAGAGCTTATGGGGGGGGGGGCATACTCATTCAGACTACCACAATTATCCTATCAGCTCCAAATTTAGATTTATTTTTGTGTACATGTGTGTAGTATGTTTGTGCAGGTGTGTAATATGTGCAAAGGTGTGTGTCCGGGTGAAGGCCAGAATTCAATATTGGGCATCTTTCTGTGTTCCACCCCACCTCATTTTTAATGTAATTTAATTTAATTGTGTGTGTGTGTGTGTGTGTGTGTGTTACATGGTATATGTGCATAGGCAGGCATGCCATAGAGCATGAATGGAGGTCAAGGGCCAAGTCTGTGGAACTGGTTCTCTCTTCCCTTCTTTATGTGGCTCCCAGGGATTGAACTCAGGTTATCAAGCTTGCATCGTGATTCAGCAAGTGTCCTTTACCCATTGAGCCCTCTTGTAAACCCCTTTGAGGCAGGATCTTCACTGAACCTGGAGCACATCTATTCGGTTAGGTTAACCAGTGAGCTCCTGGGATCCGCCTGTCTCCTCCCCCCTTAGTACTGGAGTAACAGACACAGTTGCCATGCCTCCTGCCCCCTTAGTACCAGGCTTTTTACGTTGGTGCTGGGTGCCTCAAAGTTGCATCTTCATGTTTGAGCACAGAGAACTTTACAGAAAGAGCCATGCTCCCAAGTGGTGGTTTATTTTTTGTTTGTTTTAACTGAGTTTGCTGTTGTTGTTTCATTTAGGTATTTGAAAATTCCATTAGGATCTGATAGTGATAACATTCCCTTATAATGCTGAATCATGAGTAAAAATGCCCTGAGGTGTAACAACTGGTACTGTCTGCCTTTGGATGTGTGGCACTTTTCCTCTTGTTAGCTTGTTCCCTCTTAGAGAAGGCCTAGGGAAGCCATAGAGGATGGTTGTCCAGCCTCTGTTTCAGTTTTCTTTTCTGTGGCTCTGTTAAAATAAGACTATGGCCTTTCATTCGGGAAAGTCGAAGTGGCAAGCACAGGATCACATCACAGCCACTTAAGAGCACAGAGCAGTAAATTAATGCGTGCATCAAGATCTCAGCCCCGTTCAGTCTACTCTTGTTCAACCCAGGATCCCCTGTACAGGTAATAATGCCTGACTCTGCCCACTTCAATTCATATAATCAGCATAATTCCCCTCAGATGTGCCCACAGCCTGTCCAGACAGCCCCTCCTTCAGACCCCTTTCCTGGGTCTAGACTGCGTTAACCACTAAACGTGAGCATCGTGAGTTCTTTGAAATGATCAGTTAACTGATTTGTATAATAATTTCATTGTCTTCTTCATTGTCTTACATAACTGAACTTTTAAGTTATATAAAATTTCTTTAGGTTTATTTTAATTTTGTGTTGACCCCTAGTAGTATGTTTGTCTTATTTTGTGACCTCTTTTTAAAATATGCTTTTAATTGAAATAGAATAACTTCACTTTCCCCCTTTTCTAGCCACTCCCAGCTACCCTTCCTTAAACCCCTCAAGTTGATAGCCTTTTTCTTTAATTACCGTTCTACACGTGTGTACACACATGTGTGAAAATAAATACAACTTGCTGAGTCTGCTTTTATTGCTTATGTGTATATAATTTCAGGGGTGACCACTCTGCATTAGACAATCTGTAAGGGGGCTCATCCATTAGAGAGGCTAATTCTCCCTCACATAGCATTAGTTGCCTGTAGTTCTTTGTCTAGGGAAGGGACCCTGAGAAATTTCCTCCTTTCTGTGTTAACATGTCCATTGATAGTGCCATTGTTCCAGCCTTGTTTATGCAGCTGTTTCTGGGAGATTCTCTTTCACAGCAGACTCTCTGAGCCATAAATGCAAGAGCTATGATGTAGATGTATTTGTTGGAGTTAGGCTTTTCTTTTCCCCTTAAGGTGTGTGTGTGTGTGTGTGTGTGTGTGTGTGTGTGTGTGTGTACACATACATACGTGTTTCTTAAAGTTATGCCACTTGGGCTGACAGCTCCCCACAAGAACCATATACCAACAAAATCCCAATACCAAATACAAGAAACTCTCTTTGGTCAGGATAATCCAAGTTATTCCTAAAACATAATAGGTTATCGCTGTAGCCCTCACTTGCCCATCAGGGTTTGTAGGTGAACCCCTATTGCTACAGATATTCACAGTGAGACTCCATGATTCTACCTGGATCTGACCCAGAAGCCTCTTTCTTTTGCTCTCACCTCCGTGGTTCAGGATATTACCATGCAAGCTGCCACAGGAGGGATGCAATTCAAAAGTCCTATCCAGCTATGTCTAAAGGTGCCATAAGTGGTTACCATTATCTTTAAAAATATAAATATTTTTGAATATGTATGTGCGTGCTTGAGTCTATGTAAGCCACGTGTGTAACGTACCCTTCGGTGTTAGAGTTAGGGTTTAATCCACTGAAACTAGAAGGGTTGTGAGCTGGTATGGGTGCTGGGAACCTCACCTGGTCCTCTGTGGAGCTGTGAAATCACTTTTAACTCCTCAGCCTCATTGCATCCTCTACTTGGGGGTCCTTTAAAGCCCTGTAGTGATCACATTATTGTTCTAAGATATGACTCATTTTTAAGAATATATAACATACACATATATATGTGTATATGTGTGTGTGTGTATGTATTTGTTTTGTTTCTTGTTTTGTTTTTGTTTTTCCAGACAGGGTTTCTCTGTGTAGCCCTGGCTGTTCTAGAACTTGTTCTATAGACCAGGCTGTCTTTGAACTCAGAGATTAGCCTGCCTCTGCATCCTAAGTGCTGGGATTAAAGGTGTATGTTGTAAGCAATTTATTTATTTGTTTGTTTGTTTATTATTTAACTTTTATGTGTGTTGGTATTTGGCCTGCATGTATGTCTGTGTGAGGGAGTCAAATCTATGGAACTTGAGACAGTTGTGAACCTCCATGTGGGTGCTGGGAATTGAACCCCAGTCTTTTGGAAGAGCAGCTTCAGGGCACTTAACCACCAAGCTAACTCTCCAGCCCCCTGAGGATATATTTCTAATTTTCGTATGCTGCTGTGTGTTTTGGGAAAAAATGTTGAAAGGATATTTGGAAAGATACCCTGATATAATTTTCTGGGTAAGTTGTGTGCCCTTTCTTGCCTTTTTGTCTGTGTGCTTTGTTCTTCGCCATTCTTAGTCATCCAAAATTAGGTTATTTGTCACCCAGTGTTATGTATAATGATGATATAATAAATACTTGATGATGGAATGAATGTATTAAATGTGCCCTCAGGGACTTAATAAAAAGAAAAGAAAAAAAAAAAAGACAGGGCTTTCAATGTTGCTCGTCGATCCAGGAACAGTGACCGTCTGTATTTCAAGTCTTCCTGTGAATGTGCTTGGCCATCGAGGACAATTAAATGGCTCCTGCTACTTTGGGTTGTATTCAGGAAGCTTAGTCAGTCAGTGTGCCTCCTCAGTGTGGTCATGTTCTGTCATCTGGGTTGTCTGTCATGAGTGTCTGGAAAAGGCATTATGCCGAATCTTTAACATTTCTTTTCTAGAGTTTTCTTCCTTAGAGATACTGTCCCATGCTTTCAATAAGCTCTTTGCCCAAGAAGGGCTCTGGTACTAGCCAGTTCAGACAGGACAAAATTCATCCTCCAGGTCGTCCAGGAAAGTCCAGGAGGAATTCTAAGCCCTCATTCTAGCTGAGTCTAAGTTGGTTCTGTAGGAAGTGCTCCATTAGTCCTGGAGTACAGGTCCTAACACCTGTTCCTCTTTAAACGCTAGCTCTAATGGGGTTGCTTTCAATCAGGTTGTTTTGAGGAAGGCGAGCATTAAGCCTCATGTGGATATTCGATTAACTGTGTTTTGGTTCCCTCCTTTCCATCCATTGACCCTATAAATCTCAGTGTATGTACCTATGCTGTTTCCTCGACTGCTCCTGCAGGGGGACACCACGTACAAAGGTGCAGCTCGCTCACCATTGCCCCAACTTTAACATGGTTTCTAAGTAGCTTCTCGCAGTTCGGATATAGAAAGTACTGCGTTGTTTGTGCATGCTTCAGAAATGTTGGGGCTTTCCAGGTATAGGTACACATTCTTATTCAATGTTAAGTTATCAGTAGTCATTCGCTATGGTTCTATGTAGGTCTAGAGTGGCAGAGATTGTAGATGCTAAACCCCGAGCACCAACTCTGTTGCTCACGGTAACCTAAGAATAGAATGGACACCACAAATATTTAGTGTGGAATTTACTGTGAATATTTACCTGTGGAAGTACAATCCTGTGTAAAGTTCATTTTTATTTATTTTTACATGGGTATGTGATGTGTGCAAACGTGTGTGTATGCGTGTGTGCATATTTGTATGTGGGCGCTGGTATGTTTGCACGTGCATGTCAAGACCCAAGACTGACAAGGGAAGTCTTCAGTGATTACTGTTTGCCTTATTCATTGAGGCAGGGCCCTTCAGTTTTACCCAGAATTCCCTGATACAGGCTAGCCTGCTGACCAGCTTGCTCTAGGGATCCCTAGTTCTCTGGTGCACACTGGACTGCCGTGATGTAGGCAGCATTATCTCTGCCTCATATCCATGCCCTGCAGGTAGAAATTATGTTTAGGATCCTATCTGGTGCCCAGTAGAGATTCTTCTGGGAGCCAAGAATATGTAAGACATTTGTCTTTTTGGTCTAGTGATATAACTCTTTGGTTTGCCTAGAATGAACAGCTGTGAACTGGCATTATCACAAAGGGAATTCAGAGTGCTGGTTACCTTTGAGAAACCAGAAGTGTTAAAAACAATACTTGAACTTTCTGGCTAGACTTAATTGATGTTGTTCATGTTTAAGTTTGTCCTCATTTAACTCTGTTCTAAGGAGCTTAATAAAGGTCTGTATATTCACATGGCCAACTCTTCACACAGTGTGACATTCCCAGCTCATTTTTAAGCATTTGCCCACTGTCAGGGAATTCAGACTGCTTGCTTGACTTGTAGACAAATAGAGGACAAAGAGTCACTCTGATTCAGCTGTGGAACAGAAGTGAATTTGTGTAAAACAAGTGCACAAGACAAAGGTTAGGGGATTTTGCCATTTCACATCTGATGTACGCTGCCTTCATGGAGAGAGTACAGCCAGGAGTCACTGTAAGTGCGCGGGAGGAGAGCCCCAGTCCTCAAGGTGGCATTGGCCCTCGTGACCATGAGTCCCCTCTGCAAGATGTAGCTGAAGAGCAGGGATGAGGAGACAGATTGGGAAAGCCCCGCCTTTACATAGAGGACCCTGCTCCCGTTCTCACAGCCCTTCAGGATGTCAGGCCGCCTGAAACCTTCAGTATGTACGTGTTGTTACATGTGAGATCTTTAAGAGGTTTTGTGGCGAGTATTTCCACTTGTTTCCTCATACATCCCAGGTTTTGTCTAAAAGAAAACTCCAGTGTTCGTGAACAATGGAGTCATTGTGTTGGGCTTTGAATTCAGGTCAGAGCCATGCCTCTTAGAAGCTGCGTGTTTGCGCTTGACCATTTGTTTTGCCCGAAAGAAAGGGTAGGGTGGGTCCTCTTAGAACTGCTAAGGAAGAAAAATAAGGAAGGGGCAGTAATAATTATGTGCGTAGTTCATGTTCCAGGTTCCCTTACAGCTGAGTGTGCGTCTTCAACGCTTCAAGGAAATAACCTTTAAAATCAAATTAGAGTAGTGCTTTACGAATTCCTGCCTGACTAATTTGCCTACCCAGTAGTTCTTGTTGAAGTCATACTATTCCTCAACCAGCTGTCAGAGGGAAGCACAATATCAGGCTGTGGAGAAGGTTCACATTACTGATTTCAATTCTCATTGTACAAAATGGTATCTGTCAAGGTGTCGTGAACCAGTAAGAGCAGAAATAGAGCCACAAACCCATGAAGAGAGAGAAAAGGTTGCTGGGAGCCCAGATAGTACTTCTTATTTTTGCTGTTTTTTAATTGCTGGATGTTTGTGTTTTGCATGGGTAGGAATGCAAGTCTGTGAGTGGTCCCCTAGTTTAGAAAAGCGGCTGTCGGCTACAAACATAGAAAAGGCATAAGCAGCTGTAGAGGCAAGTGTCTGCTCCTGTAAGACTGACCAGGAAGCAAGTTAGAATCGAAAATGAATTTCATGTTGTTTTTCAGACAGAATTTTGTGGTGTACAAAGAAAAAAAAGTGAGCAGATTAACTGCCTCCTATAATGTGTTGCCTGCGGCCAGCTTCTGTTTGCTGTCTGCAAAATGAAAGGAGAATAAAGTCTCATCCATAGATACTGTTTCCAAAACCCTAGTGATGGGTAGTGACCAGCTCTGGTGGAAAAACAGGAAGTGCTTTTTTATACAGGGAAGATGTGTTACATTGTTGTTACTTTAAAACTTGGTGGGTGTTTTAAGCTTTATTACATTTATGTGCTGGGGATTGAACACTTTGCCTCTGTGTACATGAGGCAACCATAGGGCAATGTGGAAGAATCCGTTCTCCTTCCACCATGTAGGACTAAGGAGCCAATTCACTTTCCTCGGGCTTAGCTGCTGGTACTTTGAACTACCAGGCAAACTCCCTGATCCCAAAATACATCTTTTTTTTTTTTTAACTGAAGGGTGGAGACTGAGTCAGAATCTTACTTTGTAACACTCCCCGACTGGTCCTGATCTCACCATCCTCAAGCCTCAGCCTCCCAAGTACCGGAATTACAGGTTTGCACCACCACCCCTGGCTCAGATCTGTTACTTTGGACGTTCAGAATATGGCTATAAGCCACAGTCTTGCACATGGCCTGGGGCTAGTGTGCCTCTTGAGGTGTAAGATGAAGCGCCACACATGCCGAGGGGCCCGTTCCTCCAGCTACAGTAGCCGCTGCCAGGGACAAGCAAGAGAAGCAAGAAATGCTTCAGTAATGAGGGGAAGGAAGCCTCCACTTGGCACCTCATCACCACCAAGTGTTTCCTTGAGTGTCGTCAGTGTCCTGGCGAGGAGACTGTGTTCCGTAGACTCTCCATAACGTACTAGAGGATGGAACTTCCATTCTTATTCATGCTTGACACAACTGTTGACATTTTTAGATTCCACTTTATGTTAATTTAATTGCACTGCTGGTTCTATATACCATTGGCGTTCATTCTTCCCATTGTAAAATTGTTTGACTGGGTTTTCAGGAGTTTCATTCCTTAGCCGTCAAGCCCCCAGTATCAAAATAAAAGTGACACAGGTGGTCACTGTTTTCATGTTTAGCCACTGTTGAGTCACATTTTCTGTTATCTCCAAATACCAACTATCCAGTGATCAGACAGGCAGTACTTTCTTATAAACCTGTGGATTGCCATTCTGCCTTGTGTGTTCAGAGCCTGTGCATCCTTGGCACAACATGGGCATTAATTGTTTTATTTGTTTCTGTCAGTAAATGAATAACAAAAGAAAGAATTGACTGTTATACTGACTTTGTGGCTTAGGGTTTAGTAATCAGGAAGTTTAATAAGGAAGTAAAACACATATCTTTTCTTTTGCTGATCTTATTAGAGAAGTATTTATTGTAATAGCAGATCCGCACTCATTGTTTGACAGAGCAGTATAAATAGATGGGTAAACCATTGTTTGATCTGACGTCACTAACATGAAACAGCAACACAAGTGATGATGCTTCTGACCCTCAGCACCACACGCTGCCACCAGTGATGACATCCTTCTTCTGGAAAACATGGAACTTCTAGCACGATGCCTTGGCAATCGCTCCAATGTGTAGAAGCAGCAGTAGTCAACCAGAGGAGGTTGAGCATCTCAAAATAGAGAAGGGTCCCTTATCTTGTTGCATTTGAAAATAGCATCCATACGGAGTACTATTTCAGAGAAGTGACAGTGTAGAAGGGGACTCCTATTGTGCTTTCCACATTTAGAGAAAGTTTATATTCTCCGAAATGGGTATTGGTGCAAAGGGATGTGGGACAAAGGTATAGTCGGCTTCTCTTTGATAGAATGCAGATGCTCGGGTAGGTGGCCAATTTTTGCACTGTGTCATTTGCTCATGTGTGTGTGTGTGTGTGTGTGTGTGTGTGTGTGTGTGTGTGTGCGTGCATGCGCGTGCACACATGTGTACCCTCAGAGATCAGAAAAGGTGTCAAATTCTCTCGGAGCTCATAACAGGCAGCTGTGAGAAGATCAACTTGGTCCCCTGGAAGAGCAGCGAGTGCTCTAAACCATTGGGCCATCTCTCCAGCCCAAGCACTCAGATTTTAAACCCTGTGACGACCAATGAGAAAGCTACAGTGAGGATCACTCCCAGAGACAGCTGGGCTAGGACACCCTAAGTCGAAGTGGCTTAATGTATGAGGTGTTTCTTACTAAAGAAATTCCAGCACAGGTCACATGGGTCATGTGATCACAGCAGAGACCTGGACTAGCAGGACACTAAGAAACTTGAGCACAGCCTCAGAATTGACCTGGTGCTGTGGTACTTGTTTGTTCTACAGAGCACAGTGATGTGGCCTGCCTGATGCCAGGGAGTCTGGAAAGTGTGGGATTGAGAGTGACATGCAAGTGGGTAAGCAGAATTTGTATATTAAAGTCCGCCAGCTTGAGGTACACTGAACCCAGCACCATAGGTACATCTTCAAAGTCTAATCATCTAATCATGTGTCTGCTGGCTATTTCCTAGACCCTAAGCGTGACTGGGGGTGGCGAATTCTACCACCACATCATTTACTGGCATATCCATTGGCTGTGCTTGTGCCTTTGCTTGAGAACAGCCACAAGTCATTATATTTCATATTTAACAAAAGATTAATCTGATTTATCAGATTTTAAAACTGAAGCACAATTGGATGAAACTCTGCAAAAGAGATTAACCACTGATAATTGTTGGCGAGTAATAATGGAATGGGAAGTTCCCCTATGGGTATGGTAAACATTTACCGATAACTGATAGTGGTCAAGATAAAAACATATTTGCTTTTCCCATCCCCTTTCTCCACCCTCCACCCTTCCAGTCATTTCATCCTTTGAATATTGTTGCTCACTGAGAAAGAAGCCAGCTTGCCCGGTAGAATGGTATACCCCCGTAGTCCCAGCACTCTGGAAGCTGAAGCAGGAGAGAGTGGCCTGGGCTACAGAATGAGAGTCTGTCTCTAGAACAGCAACAAACAGCAAGACTAAAGGTGCAAGCTAGTTGTCTTCCCTTGACTGGGCATTAGCAGTGTACGAAGCTAGGTGTGTAAGTGATATGGCCACTGACTAATTAGCTGTAACCTTCAAGCGGGAAAAGCGTTGTGAAAGAACCAAACCCTAGACATCGGCACTCACCCCGTTAAAGAGCAGAGATGTGAACAGGTGTTGATGGGCTTCAACATTAAAGCATACAGAACTTAAACCTGATAGTCACTCCAGATGAGCCAGCTCAACCCTGGGTGATATTCTTGAGTCTCCTGTTGTCACCACTTCCCTGTAGGTCCCCATTTTCCTTCGCTGTTCAGTGGTCTGAAGACATCCCGCCCCTTAAGGTGGACCCATTCTTGAGTGGGTACCAAGACCTTTGATCCTTTGGTTTTCTCAAGCTGTCCTGGACAGAACTGTGCTACCTTTTCCTGGGATGGGGGGATGGACTTTCCACCACTCTCTCACCCTGCTCCATATTCAGCTTTCCTTATTGGGCACCTTGGGCCTCCCACACCCAAGCCAAACTTCCTCTTCTGTCTACGATTGTATTCTTTTCCACCTCACTCATGGCTCCTCCCTTCATCCACATCCTTTTCTCATCCCTTTATAGTAACACTTTGTGTCTTTGAATTCTTGAACGAGTTTATTACACCTCACCTTTTTGTGTTAAGTGCACGGCAAGTAAATGCCCTATGGTTGCTATTCCTTGAATTTGTTTCGCTTTGTTTTGTTTTTCGAGATAGGTTTTCACTGTAGCTTTGGAGCCTGTTCTGGAACTAGCTCTTGTAGAGCAGACTGGACTTGAACTCACAGAGATCTGCCTGCTTCTGCCTCCCGAGTGCTAGAATTAAAGGCGTGCGCCACCACCGCCTGTCTTAGTATTCTTTGAATTCTTAAGTGACTTACAGTGTCTTGCTAAATTGAGCATAATGAAGGAGGTGCCATCTTTTGATCTAAGATGTATTTTATGTTAAAGATAGGTGGGCGAAGGCTAAAGAGATGGCTCGGTCTGTCAGGTCTTGCTAAGCTAGTACGGGGGTCTGAGTTTGAGTCCCCAGCAGCTGATATCCGTAATCCCAACACAGGGGTGGAGAGTGGGGGTGGAGGGGATCCATTGGCTAGCCATCTGCAGCCCATATCTGTAATCCCAGCACTGGGGTTTAGAGCGAGGGTGGAGGAGGTCCATTGGCCAGTCATATGCAACCCATATCCGAAATCCCAGCACTGTGGTGGAGGGGTCATTGGGCAGCCATCTGCAGCCCATATCTGTAATTCCAGCACTGGGGTGGAGAGCAGGGGTGGAGGGAGCTTTGGCCAGCCATCTAGAAGTTCAAGCGAGGTAAGAGATGCTATCTCAGAAAGTATTAGGGAATGAGGAAGGACCAAAAGCGGGTAACCAACCTGAATTATGGAAGAGAATGGAGAACTAAATGTTTTTCTAGTTCTAATTTTGTCATGGGTATTTGTTTGTTTGCTTGGGTGATGGATAAATGCTTAAGAATATTCTTGATAGTGAAAGAATGGCTTCTCTATGTAGAATCTCATTGGCATGGGTAGACTTTGGGTCTGGTTAATTTTGATGTGTGATGTCTATTTTATTTGCAAGTTATTTTAATAATAAAGTTTTTTAAATAAAAAACATGGAGGGTGGTAGAAGACATCCGTCCTACACACAGACACAACACACATGCGCGCGCGCACACACACACATGCAACACATTCATTGTCAGCTATGACTTTAGCTTACTGAGATCTCAAAGTGCCTCGGATATAGGATGTGCCTAAAAGTAACATTTCCCTCTAAAATCATTTCCTCTGTTTTCACTGATAATATAAAATTGTTTAAGGACCAGGAATTGAAATTAATAGTTCAGAGGGACATGCAGCAACAAAAGGAAAAATATTACTGTTGCAGCTAGGCTGACTAGTCTATGAACCCCAAAACCTCTGCCTGTCTTCACACACCCCGCCGGCCCAGCTGTGGGGTTGCACATGTGATGCTGCTTCTGTGTTTTGCTGGACTCCTGGAGATCCAAACCCAAATCCTGATTTTTATGCAGCAAGCACTTGACCCACTAAGCCATCTCTCAAGCCTTGCATTCCTTACTACCTGCTGGGCCATGCTGTTTAATACAGTTATTTCACGAAGATAAAGTTAGAAATCATTTCTCTTCCTGGCCAACTCAGTGCCAGTGTAATTCCTGTACCATTCTAGTTGGGTTTTTTTTTTTAATTGTAAAGATAAAAAAGTCTCTTGGTTTTTTGAGATAGGGTTTTTATGTATAACAGTCTTGACTGTCCTGGAACTCGCCTGATAGACCAGGCTAGGCTCAAACTCACTAAGATCTTCCTGCCTCTGCCTTCTGAGTGCTGGAATTAGAGGTATGTACCACACCACCCAGAAAACGTCTTTTAGATAATAACGAATTTCCTGTTTTAATAGTAAGATGCTGCCTTATGTAGATGCATTCATGCTGTTAAAGGGTGCAGTAATTTTCACTATCTGGGCTGGTGACAGTACAATTTTTGCTCCTAATAATTCATCTGCCATGTGCTTGGTTACATGTAAATAAAATTTTTAATGATAGTTTATATAACCTAGTCTTTGCAAAATACCTTACTCATATATTTACGGTTTATTTTCTAAGATATCCTGTTTACTGAGTGGGGAAATTTTAACGTCGGGGAATTTTTCATGCACTGTTTGTCTTTGGCATCACAGACCCCCATTTTGCTCCGCCCTTTATATCTGCGCGTGGGAACTTTCCCCGTGTGCACAAGGGATTCAGAATGAATCAGTGTCTTGGAAATGTGCTCTCTGCTTTTTGCTTCCTTTGTTCCTAAAATAAACTGAAGGAGTCCCCTTCCCACCACTTTCTGGCAATGATTCCTCCTGGATTTAGATAGCAAGATAGAAGGGAAGGTTTCCATAACCCCGGATAGGACGACTTCTCAACACTGTTGAGTATACTTGGTGTTGACTAATTTCATAGTGACACTTTCTTGTTGTTCTCGAGAAAAGTCGCCGCTGGGGTGGGAAGGAACTGCGTCCACTCCAAGCCTCCAAATCCTCTTTTATTTTTTCACCAGGCAGCTGTTCACACAGCTTAGGCTTTCCGAGGAAGTGGCTAAATAAAAGTGTAGCCATACTGAAGTGAGCAGGCACCAAAGCTGTCTCAGCAGCTAGCAGCTGTGACTATGTGGTTTCGGAACCATGGGGACTTATGTTCCTGCTCTGATTTCGTCATGTCACACTTGGCTGACACGCCAGACCCTGCTGGGTTTTGTTGTTGTTGTTGTTGTTGTTTGGATTTTGGAATGTGTGTTTGTTTGGTTAGTTTTGGTTTTGTTTCTCTTTTACGTTTTGAGGGGATAGGTATGTCATTGAAGCGATTTTTGTATCTTATATTTGTGTTCGGATTTTTCCCTTCATGTGTCTGTCAGTGGTATGTGTGCATGAGTTCTCAAACATGGATGGGTTGTGCATGTTTGAGCAACTGCGAGAACATGGTTGTGAAGGCCAAAGGTTGAGTTGAGTATCTTCCTCTGTTTCTTCCCATCATATTCGCTGAGGCCTGAGCTCTAGACTGAACATATAGCTTGCTAACACAGCTCGTGTAGCTAGCCAGCTTGCTGTGGAAATCCCATCCCTGCCTTCAAAGGAGACTTGCAGGCAGGCAACCACATTCACCTCACATTAGCATACATTGTGAGAATCCAGACTCCAAGCCTCAGGCTTGCTGCTTGTGCAACAAGTTCTTTAACCAATGAGCTGCCTCCCCTGGGAAGCATGTTCTGATTTTAATTAATGATCTCAAGTATGCAGACATATAACAGCATAATAACTATTATAACAACAATCACCACGAAATGTATTTGAATGTCAAGTAGGTTTTTTTTTTTAAGATAGAGAGTCGGGAGGCAGGAGTTTTATCGATAAGAGTAGGAGCAGAATGGAACAGAAGGTACAGAAATCTCACGTGTGCCTTCCACCTCCACGCATGTGCACAACCTCCCCTGGTGTAGTACATGTGTGGCAACTGATAAAGCCACATTAACACACGGAGTCACTGTCATCCCGGTCCATAGTTGTCAGGGCTGTTGTCAGTCTGTGTGCCGGGACGATGTGAAATCAGTCATTGTGAAATCGTGGAGAAGTTAGTTTCTCTACCTCGAAAGACCTCTGGGCTCTGCTGGTTCCGTTCTCTTGTGCCACAGCCCTTGACAACCCCTGAAGTTTCAACGTCTACACTTTCTTGCCTTTTTCAGGCCCCCATAGAGTTGAAATCCTTCCTGCGGCCTTCTCAGCGTCTTTTGCTAATGTGCATCCCGATTTCTTTGGTCCTCTCTTGGCCTGACAGCCCAATTCTGTTCACACAGATGTGTTAGTTCCTTACTTTGGCATTGCTTTGACCAGCTACCTGACAGAACTCACTTCAGAGAGGGAGACTGTATTTTGCCTGACATTTTCAGATGGTTCAGTCCATGGCTACCTGGTCTCGTGCTCTTGGGCAGAGCATCCTTGCATCAGGAATGTGTGACAGCAGGTGTTCCTTTTCCTCCTGGATGAGCAGTGGTGGTCAGGAAGTTGCCAGGGCTGCTTGCAACAACAACGTCTGTGTGCACGCATGCATGCACACACACAAACGTACATATGAGAAGACAGAGGCATGGAAACAGTTTATGGGGGAAATGTGAGGGTCTTCAGAGCCTGCAAGTAAGATCTTTTGTGAGTGTCTGAGCCCAGCAGCCTGTGCTCGCTTGCTCTCTCTCTCTCTCTGCAGTGCAGCTCCACGAGGAGGAACACGCGGTGAGTGGGAGCTCACCAGATTCGGATTAACTAGTTCTCAACCACTTCCTCCCAGTGCTGCAGTGTTTTCATTCCATTGTCCCCAAAAGCCCCCTCCCAAAGTGGGCTTTCTGTGTGTACTTCCCATGAGCCCCATCCTAACACAGACTTCCCTGCATTTACTGTTCTCCTTGCTGTGGCTGTGATGACGCCATTGTGGCTTCTCTTCTGTGCCCCTTTCTCCAATGAAATATCAGTTCAAACTCTTGAGGGGAGGAAACTAAGAGTGGTGCTTCCACCTTAACAGACATGGCGAGAGTCACTTTAACAGACAGCAGAGTCTGTGACAGCCTCCTGTAGACATGCCGTGTGCCACAATGTTGGACACTTTGATTTTATGCTAGCCTGATCTGTCTGTGTGGATGTCGCACTTGATCATGTATGCCATGAAACTATTCCTTGGAAAGAGAAAAGTTGTTATTCTTCCCTTGTGTGTGTTAAGGGAACCTGGGTTTCTCTTGACTGTCATGCATTGAAACAGTTCGGCAAGGCTTGTTGTCCATCTTACTTCTGGGACCTTGGTCATCTGTAGTCAACAAGGAAATAAAGAAGGACAAGATGAGCTTCAGGTTGAATCCGGATCTAATTGATTACATAATTGTACCCACTCGTTGTAAGGGCAAACTGCATACTGATACTTGAGCAAAGCAGGTCTAATGGTGGCATCTGCATCAAAGTTATTGGGAGTAGTTAAATCAGACAAACTCAAACAATGCATTTTAAATATTTATAATGTGACATTGTAGATTATAGTTGCCTCACTCCCTATCCCCACCCGCCACTGCTACTTTATTTCCTTAAATAAAGCATGTTTGTGATTTGGGTGAGTATAGTGGCTTTCCTTAGCATACCTCCCTAGTAATCAAGCATTGTTCTCCCTGGCCCCTTCCCCTGGGCACACAATGGCAAATTAAATATATCATGGGATACTCTGTCACCTTGAATGTAGAGACCAACGTTCTAAATTCATTTTATATGACAGTGTCTCTGCATCTTTGTCCCCTTGACATCTCAAATTGTACAGCAGTGTATTTCTTCCAGGAGAGATAAATAAATAAATGGTTATGTTGCCGGCCATAGCTGATAGCATTTGGACACTCCTTAGCATGGCTGAGGGTTGCTTAGCCGTCACATCGATGACAGTTGCCTTCTCAATGTTATCATCCGTCAAATCACCTGAGTGTTTGCATGTGTCTGTGTGTGCATGCATGCTTGTGTGTGTGTGTGTTGTGGGTTGAGAAGGGGAGAGAAGGGATTGAAAACTTCACCTGTATTTGGATTTGACTTTAACATTTATAATCATGGTCTTAACAATTCTATATCATTAAAATTCTCACATTAGTTTCCTCATGTGCGTGTGTACATGAGTATGTCTGTGACATAAATGAGGAGGTCGGGGGTCAGTGTCATGTATTTTCTTCTTTGACTGTACACCTTATTTTTTGAGGCAGGGTCTCACTAAACCAGTACTCACTGATTAGCTGTGCTAACTGATCAGTCACTATGGCCCTGTCCTACCCAATATTTTGTGGGTACTTATGCTATTTTACACAGCAAATGCTTTTTCTGGTTGAGCCATTTCCCCTATGGCTCAGGAGTGAAGTGCACTGGATCATCTTCCAGGGGGCTCAGGTTCAATTCCCAGCCCCCACAAGGCAGCTCACACTTTCTGCAACTTGAGATTCAAGGGATCCATTCTCTCTTCTGGCCTTCATGGGCATCAGCCATGCATGTGGTGTATAGATAGACATGCAGGCAAAACACTCATACGCATTAAGTTAAATAAACAAACAAATAAATGAATAATTGAGTGAAAGAGCTGTTGACTGCCTACAAAGTTCTATAAGTACCTGCAGTTACCAGTTAGCCTGATAAACCTAGATGCAAATATGATTTTATTAGGAACAGGGAAACAGTGTGACAAATGCCTATGTCATTTTTTTTTTCAGTCTTTAATTTTGCGCACACATTTCCCTTTGAATATCATGGGAAGTGACAGGAATGGCAAGACTTCACCACTTTACCAATCCTTCCTTGAAACCAAGCTCAGTGTTTACTAAAATTAAAGCCTCAGACCACGCCCAGCTGCCAAGCATTTGTTTTGTTTTAGTAAATTATATTTCTTACTATTACGTACACATGTGTGTGACAGTATGGGTGTGTGTGGATGTCCTATGGCATGTGTGTAGAAGTCAGAGGGCAACCTTGGAAATAGTATTTTCAGCTTAAGTTTATCTTACAAAATGGTATTTCATCATTTAAAAAATGGTCATTTTTGTAGTAAAATATAGTTTACATATAAATTGGATTAAGAACGAACCTAAAATGAGGTGTTTTAAAAGCCACCACTAGATTTGAGAAGGTGGGGTGACTTCAAGGGACACCTTCTCTTCTGTAGGTATTAGGAGAGGCCTGAACTTGGCCCAGACAGTACCCCAAACCATGTGCCTAAAATCCCTTCCTGAAATGGCTCCTTTTGGTCACTCATTTATCCAACACTGTGTTATTTGTATTTTCTTGAATGCATAAATTGGCAGTAGCCGCCTTCCATTCATTTATTTGCAAGTACGTGTGTACAGGGCACATGTGTGTAAGGGCTTGCCTGTGTTTGGGACACACATAGGAAGGTGTACACATGTGTACATGTGTTTGTGGGCAATGTTGATCTCAGGTCCTTCTGTGATTACTCTCTGTTTATTGAGGAAGGGTCTCTTTTTTGATTCAGAAGTCACCTCTCAGCTTGCTTGGCTAGCCAGCCTTCTCAGGGGATCTGCTGTCTGCCAACTGAGAACTGGAATTACATGTGACTCCCATCATGGCCAGCATTTATATGGGTTCTGGGGACCCAGACTCACTCTGGTCCCTACTCTTACACCACAGGTGCTTTATCCACTGAACCGTCTCCCCAGCTCCACCCCCACCCCCAGATCATCTTTTAAAGAAAAGGAAAAAAAAAGAAGCCATTTGTAAAATCCCAAGTGAGTGCCCCCTATCTTAAATTTAGACCAAGTTCTGTACTCTTTCAACTTGGTCCTTTTATCACATGGCCTTGCTTCATTTATTTACTTTTTAGGGGATAATTAACTTTATAACATCTTGTTCATTTTTTGAAACCATTTCATTGTTTTGCCCCCACAGAACAGAATAGGGTTTCTCACATTGAACATGCTGAACCCTTTGTCGTACAAGAGGAGGTCTTTGATAGGAGACCAGACGAACTCACCCACAGGTTTGCTGAAAATAGTGTGTGCTCTCCAGCTGGCCAGCCCTGGCAGGAACTCACTGCTCATCCTGTTTCTCAACAGTCAGTTGAAAACATTCACTACATAGCATTCAGTGTGAACTTGCTTGAGCCTTCTACACACAAATGTACAAGAGGTCTTTAGTCCCATTTTCCAGATGAGAAACTCGGTCAAGAGAAGGCTCAGAGCTGATAATCTTCCAGCTCGGTGATTCCTGAATTAGCACCAGCACCCCAAGCTCTGATCATGCCCAATCATCATGGGAGATCTTTCCCTATCCCCAGTATTGGTGCCTGTGCATACACCTAGACTTTGTACTTCTGGTGGGCAGTATTTCCTTATCCTTGCTTTGAGGCATCGGTCCAAGATATTTAGTGCAACAGAGGTGGGTTTCAGGGCTAGCACTAAGGGGAGGCATCAGGCTGCAAAGTTTAATAGGTGTTTTCTATCATCATTGGACAGCCCTGCCGTAGGCTTTGGTGGCCTTACCCTGGTGGGCCTTCCAAGAAGCTAGCTGCACAGACACTTACTGCAATAAGGAGTGGTCAGTTAATCTGCTGGTCAGTCATGATTTATTTACAAAATTCACAGGGGAGCAGTTGGGCTCTTCTTTCCAGGTTTGTCCTGTGTTTTGAGTCATGGCAAGCTTGGTGCTTAGCACACTCATTCTAATTGCTTTGGTGGCTTGATCATTGCACCCTTCTGACAGGGACACCCTTCCCCTTTGTGACTTCATTTAAAGCCTGCTCCCATCCCCTTGCCCTTGTTCTTGGGCCTTCCTGGCTTTGATGGAAATACCACTGTGTTCTTCTGATGGTCGCTTGGCATAGATATGGCTCCTTGTTTCAGAAACTGCTTTTGCTTTTAATTTCAAGCACCTTAGGCAGAGAGCTCAGCTCTTGGTCTCAGCCTCTAGGGATGTCCTTGCAGTCATATGGTGATCTTTCTCATCCTGTGTTTTACCCTGGGCACTTTGTTGTTGTATTATGTTGTGTTGGGTTTGTTTAAGTATTCTTGGGGATTTAGGGAATCATCTGAAAGATAAATATATACCTTTCTTCAAATAATCTGGTAAGGCAGTCTGCCTCATGACCTTACCAAAGAATAATGTGGAGTTCCAGGGCTCAAGTATGAGCCTTGCCACCTTCAAGTGATGGACACACCTATTCTTCTTCCTTCTTCCCTGGTGCTCCAAAGGATAGGAGTTATAGAAAGATTGAAAACCATGGCAACCACCAGGAGTTTCCTGTGGAATTGCCTCAAAATGGAAAGGACTCCTTCCAGAGTGGAGAGGAGATGGGATGGATGGGATGGGATGGTGCCCCCATCTGCTGAAGGGACATTTAACAGTATCTGGAAACATTTTTGATTGACCTAACAGAAGAGCTAGAATGGCATCTAAGAGACCAAAGAAAAGATGCTTCCAAACATCTACAAAACACAACCACCACCCCTACCCGTACACACACAGGAGACATTCAGCCCAAATGCTAATGGCGCCATCTATCCAAGTCCTTATTAGAATAGCATTTATTGAACCTAGTTGTTCGATTTTATAGTAGCTACTGTGCACAGTGCAGCCATTTTCATCCTTACTTTATGGTCGTAACTAGGGAATTTCTCCTTGCTTATGAAGCTGCTTCTGGATCTACATGTGATTTTAATTTTAAGCCCCAAACTCTATCCGCTCCCCTCCACAGTAAGAACTAATATGATAGGCAGCCACTCCAGAGAGGTGGCTAGGGATGTGTGTCCTAAATGTGCGTTGACTTAATGACTGGAGCCCTCTCTTAAGGATCACATCCTCTGAGTCTATTTTAAAACAGGACTTGTCATTTTGGCTCCTTAGCCAAGCAGATATCCCTTGGCCACAACAAGCAAAATCCCTGGGCTTTGTCTGTGCACCTGTGAGTCTTACTGCTATAAATATCTCAACCCTATTGGGCCAGAGAGCTTGGCCTCCAAATAAGCAACCAAAATGACACCCCTCCCCTTGTCTCCTCCACATTCCTGCCCCATAGTTATTTTTATCCACATGTAGAAATGGATCTACCTAGTTCTTGTTTGGGAGAACAGCAGAGGCCGGAAGGGAATGGAAGGGGAAATTGAACCTTTATATTGTTAGGATTAGAGTTTACAATCAATTTGTGAGCCTCTGCAGTTCCCCAGATACCTGCCAACTCTGACCCTAAATAATTAAAAGTAAACTGAGGAGCTTTTGAAGCCTGGTAGCCTTGGCAGCTGTCTGTCAGAAAGGTGATGGCCAAGCTGGAGTGTGCTATAGGCTTAAAATATTGCAGCAAATGCAGTGTTATGCCTGCCGTCCTACAGATACAATGCTACTCTAGAGAAACTGGAAGATGGCCGTGAGCCATAACCCATAGTGTGTCCCCAGTAGGTTTTGGAGATCACTAAGTGGTTTTTGCTCTGTGCCTAAAATGACATCTGCTACAATCCCAAACTTTCTCTATATCAGTGGTTCTCAGCATGTGGTTCATGACCCCTTTGGGGGTTAAGAACCCATTTCACGGGGGTCACGTATCAGATATCCTGCATATCAGATATTTTCATTGCGATTCATAACAGCAGTAAAATTACAGTTATAAAATAGCAATGAAGATAATCTTATAGCTGGGGGGTCCTACAACTTGAGACATCGTATTAAAGGGTCGCAAGCATTAAGAAAGTTGAGAACCACTGCTCTCCATCCTTGGAAATCCTTAGTGAGCTCATTTTCTCTCAAACTTGATACCAAGGAAACTAATGTTCCCCAAAGCTTTAAATTTTTTGCTTGCTCTAATGCCATTTCCACTAACACTGTATGTAGAAAGGGGAACTATTTCTTTGCCATGTTTTTCCTGCCCTAGGAGAAAAAAGTTTTAGGTCGTCACTGAATTTTGCAGGAAATGTTTTAATTACCTCTTTAATAGACCTGACTGGGTGATGGATTTTATGCTTTTAAACCATGTTTCTGCTTAGTGGACCTCATAAAGAATTTGAAAACTTACTTCTTACACAATTTCAGGTTGACATCTGTAATTTATTAGTAGTTGGATAATTTAGTCCAGTAGTTGCAAAAGCTGTAACACCAAACATATTTCAGAAAGAACCAGGATGCCAGGTGATTTAGTCCCATGGTGGTAGACACAGCTCATTTTGAGGAAAATATCAACCACAGATTGAATTAGCAAAGCTATTCTTTATTGTTAACGTTAACTGGCCATATTGAGCTCATTTTTCTGGCAAAAGATTCCCGACTTCATCTTTTAAATCAAATACACAGAAAAATCAAAATTCTTATCATCCTGTGAGGTTGTCATCTTGGTGAAATGAGGCGAGGCGTGTCTTCTTTCCATTTACTTAGCTTCATTGCCGTCCCCAGGATCACATATTTTCCAACTGCCCCTTCATTCTAACTTAGAGACGACATGTACTGTGGTAAGAATCCAAGGGATGAGAAAGGAGCCTTCCCTGGAAAGCCAGGAACCGAGACTCCGGAAAGCTAACACAGGACTCAGTAACTTGTGCAGTTATGACCGCACACAGGACAGTACACATACTATAACTCAGCACAGTCGCAGGGAAGCTGGCATGTGGAAGGATCTAGACCAATTGCTAAGAACTGTCCTGAACTCTGAGAACTTTGTGTATGTCCCCAGGAAATGCATGTTCCAGTTAGAAGAACTCTGCTTTCGATGATAGGGTTAGGAAACGTAATTTTAAACAACTACATCTTTTTTTTTCCAAGCTTATATTTTACTCATCTTGTGCGTATATGATAATACAAATGAGGAAAAAGGGACATATTGGGGAATCTGCTTGTGCCAAATACTCTTAACATTGTGTTTTTTTGGAATTCATAGCCCTGGTGCTGGAACTTTGAGAGGCTGTGGAATGGGTACTGCAGCATGGCCAACTAGGGTTTCCTGAGGAGGGGGTTGCTTGAAGGTGATAGTATGCCATCAAGATGGGGAACTGTTGATGCCTAGCTAGCTGGGTTTATGTTCTGGCTGCTGTCTCTGTGTTCTGTAGCCTAGGGAAGGCTTCTTACCCGCCTTTGGACAGTGCTGGCCCATGTGAGTGAGCTACGTGTGAGCTCACATTCTTTGCAGTCTTGAGGTTCTCCCCAGAGCTCAGCTGGAGTTTCTCCCCTGCACACTGATGGAGTCCACTGGCCAGAGATGTGACTGCAGCCAAAGCATGACCAGTGGAGAAAAGAGACCTAGAAGGATCTACCTAGGATGCCAAAGCTCATATTACAAAGCTTGTTTCGTGGAGCCCTGAGAAAAAATGAACTAGTGTTCTTGCATAAACCACTGTGATTCTAACTCAGTGTCCTTAGTCACTAGATATCCAAGGATGAATGAACACCCTACACTTATGTTCCCATGTAATATATACAGTTGCTGGTTTGTAGTTCTCCATATGTTCAAACTGTTGACCAGCCAGAAAACAAGATGAACTGTCGGTTCCTCATGCTTTGACCTATGATGAAGAGTTATTTTAGCATCAAAATGGTGAAGTCAAAATAGTAACTTATACTGAACTCATAGTACACTTTATCAGTTTCCTGACACTGCATTGATTATTATGGGTGTCTGGCATTAATTACCTAAAGTTATTCTGTTCTTTGGTACTGAAGAGAACAAGACCCAGAATTGCTTTTTTTTTCTTTTTACATATCCACTATTAATATTAGCTGCAGAAAATTACATTTTACAACTTTCCAAGAGAAGATACAGGACCAGTGCCTTGAGAAAATAATCTAAACTCTTGGGAAATAAAAACATAACAGTACCTTAAAACTCTAAATACAGAATTAAATGGTTCTTATGTAAATTCAACAACACATTTAGCTCTTAAGGACAGTATCAGATGAGTGGCTTTGTAACAGGTGGATGTGTGTTAGCAGGCCATGTTCTTTGAAGCTTGTTTTGGTGAGACAGTCAACAATCTAGGCTTCCTCTGCGAGGAGGTACCGAAGGAAGGATGCAGGTAAGATGCTGTCAGCCACGCCACATGCACAGGTAAATAGCTGTATAGAAAGCATCTTTGCCAGAAACTGTGTGTGCCAGGGCATGACCATGAAGCAGATGCCCCAGTTACTATGAACCCAGACTGTTCCCCTGCCATGTGATATTTTGATTGTGATCTGACAAAGCTTGCTTGGAGTCAGAGAAGCAGGGAGCAGCTGCCATCGCTTCTTACTGCTACTGTTCCTCTGTCTAAAAAAGGCTGAGATCCTCTCTCAGTCCTGACTCCTCTCTGTCTACAGTCCTCCAAACAGTGGCCTTCTCCCTCTGAAAAGATGTGCATCGGTAGATTATAGTGAGTGCTCCTGGGTCTTACCTGATAAAAGACTTATCTTCACAGCAGGGGGAAAGAGAAGGATGGCAAGGACCTTCAAGTCCTGGTTTCCTGAATAATCAGCCATCTGGACTTGCTGTGATTAGACTTGCAGACAACTGGGAAAGAGATACTGCTGTGCTGTCTTCTGGAATGGACTTCTTACCCCCACTGTCTTCCTTATTATGTAGGCCAGAGTGAAGTTGAGAGTGTTGGTCTTAGAGGTGGGGACCAGGCTCCAGGCTTAGAGACACTGCCTCGGCCTGCTGGTCAGAGACCCCAGGTGGGTGTGTGTCAAGCCTTCCATTCCTGGGAGACTAGACCCTCATGTCTCTACAGCAAGATAACCTTAAACTTTCCTCAGCTGCTCTCAACCCAGTCCACCTCCCCAGCAGGCTGTCCTTGACAGTTGTCTTCTGTCTAAGGCCCTGCCTGCCTTCTCTCCTATAAGCAAGGCGCTTGAAGCCTTTGAGATTCTTCAGGTTAGTCTTGACTGACAACTTAACACAACCTAGTGTCGCCATAGTGGAGAATCTTTGTGAGAAATTATATAGATTGGGTTGTCTTATAAGAATGTCTTTTGGGGATTGTCTTGTTAATTGATGTAGGAAAAACCCACTCCACTCTTGGCAGTATTATTCCCTAGTGGACACTCCAGCAAACACTCAAAGTTTATGTCTTCCATAAAGTCATTCTAGCCTTGACTGAGTCAAACAGGGTAGTCTCATGGTTCTGCAGCAGGCCCTGCATCCTGTTACAGAGAAGCTTGGTTGTGTGAATTTGAACACACAGTGGATCTGCACACATGGGCTGTCCAACTTGAGATGTTAAGAGGTGTGTGCCATGGCATCCTCAGAGGGATGAGGAGATGTCTGGAGCTCAGTATTGTCCACGAGAGGGGTCTGGGCCCTAGAGTCCCTGCCCAGCATCCACACCCCTCCAGTTGACTGTATATTCAATTCTGATCATCGATTGCTTAGATTATAAAGATCGTCCCCTTGTCCCCCTGTTGACCCTGCACCCAGAATGCACTTAATATTCAAGGGAAGAGTGAGTGAGTGAGTGAGTGAGTGAGTGCTCTCCAGTGACCTCCAGCCCCCTGCCTCCCGGGGGAAGAGCATATCAGGAATATCATTTCCCTAGTGTCATAGCTGACCACTCAGAGCAACTGGGACCCCATCTGAGCCCATGAAGGCCCAGTGAATGATGGCCTAGTTATGTCCCTGCACCATATCTAGGCTGCAGCAGCAGGGCTGCTCTCGTCTGCCAGCACAGCTGTCCTTGTTCTGTCTACCTTTCTGTGCCTTCTGTTTGTGTCTTCAAGAAAAACATTCCTTAAAATAGATGTTCTTCCTGACGGCGATCCAGCTGGTGCGGTGTGACCATGCCACCTCCCTGATGGCTTTCACTGGGGCCTTCTCAGGTCCTGGGAGTTTGCTGTGAGGTTGTGTTGACACGAAGGCCTGGTTTGTTGTTACAAATAAGAGCTACTGTCTCCAGGACACACCTTACTCTGTTTCAGTGAGTGACGGGTTTCAGCCCTACTAACAGGAACTAAATGACACAGGAGCCAGCAGTGTGAGATCCATTTAAATCTTCCGCTCTTGCTCCTTTTTTCCTTCCGTGTGTGTGTGTGTGTGTGTGTGTGTCTATGTGTCTATGTGTATGTGTGTTCTAATACATGTGAAGTGAATTTGAGTAAGAACACAAGGATTCAGGTATTTCACTGTGACACATTTTCTTGGATTTTAGTGGAATGCCGTATGACTATGATCCCATTAAGTTATCATATTTTGAAACATTTCCCATTAAAAGCCAGAAGCCCCAGGTGGTGAAATATGGGCTTATGGGATGCAGGCATCGGTGAAGAGGTCCCTTGTAACATGAAGAGAAGTAAGAGAGATCATACAGCGCAAACTGCACTGGAGGTGCAGTGGTGGGCAGTGTAGCGAGATGCGGGCAGAGGTGAAGGGGACCTTGTGTAGCACAGGCTCTAGGTGGAGGCGCCATAGGGTGAAATACCGGAGAGGCTTATCCAGTGCCCTCTGGGCAGAGGTGTAGCAGGACCTGCTCAGTGAAGGTGTGGTGTGGGCTGTAGGTGGAAGTGCAGCAGGGTTCGTACAGTGGGGGCTGTAGTGGGCTAGTGTGGATGCTTGGGGCTCTGAGGATGTGAGCAAAGATCTAACGGCTGGAGATAGAGGGGCTTGGGCAGCGCTGTGGGCAACGGTGCAGCGGGAACTCATAATATGTCAGCGGCAGTAGAGTGGGGGCTTGTGTTGCCCAGGCTGTGGGTGGAGACCAGTAACTCCCGGTGTCCTCTGAGCTGTCACATTCTCCTGTCTTCGTGGCACAGGCTGACGTGCCTGACAGGAAGAACACACATCTTCCTTCTTGTTCGTGATGACAAAGCCGGCGCTGTGCCTTGCTGAGGAATGAGATGGGGTCTAAAGAAGGAATGTGTGGTGACCTTCAGGTGGCTCTCCAGATACTGAGCTGTGGAGGAGTCACTGTATTTGTGACATTTGATCCAGAAGCTTCTGTGAAGGTTACTTAAGCCGTCTGATCTGTAGACAGACGCATGCAAGCTTCCAAACGGCTCCAACACAAACCTTCTCCCCCACAGAATCACTATGGTGCCCCCAGGCTGAGAGGCCAGGGAGAGTGGTTGAATGTGTGAGGGGAGGTCATCTTTTAACTCCTGGCCTAAAACTAACTAAACACATAACTGTGGTTCTGTCGGGTCATTGCCCCCCAGGAATTTCTGACCCTTTTCGGTGCCTTGCTTTATGGATGTAGCACCCACCCTTCTTGTGAGAAGGTTGTGATGTTTGCCTCAGTGTGTAATATATACAAAGATGCACCCTATAGTCTGTCCTGATGCTGGAATTTTAAATTGCTAATTTACATTGTAAGTTATATACACATGGATTTGTTGTTAGAAACTCTAATCTTAAGTTACTACTTACATCCAATGTAAAACTTAAGACAGTAGCCCTGGAAGGTTTTCCACTGAGTAGCATTCAGTTTTATTCTTTTGGACAGCACATAAAAAAGAAAGAACTTTTGTTGTTGATAATTGGGGGGGGGTGTAATATGTGTGGCCAATGCCTGTGGAGGTCAGAGGTGAATATTGAACCCTCATCTGTCTCCCTATGCAGGGCTCACAGTCACACCCCACACCAGCTTTGTTGCATGGGTTCTGGACATTCAAACTCAGGTTCTTGCACTTATAGTAGCAGGAACCTTTACCCACTGAACCATCTCTTCAGTTCCAAAAAAGCTAAGACTCACAGCTCAGTCCCTGTGTTCACTTACACGTATAACACAGTTCTCGTATTTCGTGTGAGGCACTGTTATTTTCCATTACAGTTTTTCAGTGAGGGCCGCAATGTTGCTCAGAGTTAGAGACATGCATCATGTCTTGCATTTGATTCCCAGCACTAGAAGAGGAAATAAAAGATCTCACTGATCACTGCCTGCATATGTAGCTGCAATAGTATAGAGGCTTATTTGTAATAATTGCTGATGTTTGTGACATATCTGGCCTTAGGGACTCAGTGTGGCCCCTGAGGATCCACGCTTCTTGGTTCCCAACTACTTTCATCTGCAACAGTCCCCTGCCTGCTCCTCTGTCTGGAAAAGAATGGGGCAGTGGGGTGGTGGGGGTGCTTGGTGAGTTTGGATGCCACCCTGCAAGTGCTGCTCTGACCCATAGACCCAGGTGGACTATGGGGTGGGCACGTTCCTTGAGAAATGAGTCTCGTCTGTTTTGAAGACACATGAGCTTTGTGTCCACTTCAGAGCTGCCATCTCTAACTAGCATGCTCATAAGGACACTGGGGCTGCAGTAGGGTTTCACTGGGGCCGTGGTTCCAGTTCCCAGGCATCCAACCCTGATGACACTTAACAACGCTGGTGACATGCCTCTGTGTGAATACAGCACACTCTCGCTCCCATGCTCGTTTTAAAGAGCAAGGCCGCAAAGCCGAGTGGTGTGCCCCTGTGATCCCAGAGTGTAGGAGACCATGCAGGAGGATCTCAAGTTGGAAGATAGCCTGGGATATGTGAGACCCTAGATCAAAAAGGCAAAGGAGACCAGGCTGTGCTAGCACATGCCTTTAATCGTCTTGGCAGCACTTGGGAGGCAGAGGGAGGCAGATCTCCCAAGTTCGAGGCCAGCCTTGTCTACACAGAGAAATCCTGTCTCAAAATAAAATAAAATAAGGCAAAGGAGGTAGACTATAAGCAGAGTGAACGATCAAATGAGTGAATGGGGAAAGCGGTCCTGAATTTAGTTCGTCGGCGTTTAATGAGTGAGCATTAAGGTCTGTGTGTTTGTTCACCTTTCCAGTAATGTCACTGTGACATGCCCATTTTAGAGACTCCAGTGTGTGTTCTTACTGTTATGTACATTAAACAAGCAGTGTCATTACATTGGAGGATTATTTAATGGCGTGTCAGAAGAGAACATAAGTAACTTTGTTACCTGTACATCTTCACCCTGGAGGAAAAAATGAGTAATACTGTTTGAAATTGATACCATTACTACTTAGAGATAGTCACAAGAAATGCCCAGTCTGCCGTGGCTTGCAGTTTCGTCTCCCTAGTTTTGTGTGGTCAGCATGTTTGTTGGAAATATTTCTGTATCGCAGATTATTCACAGTGGCTTGACTGATGTTTTTTTATAACATGGATTTAAGATGTCACTCTGCGGCAGTGACAACCTAAAGATGTGGTGATGGCCACAGATTGTCTCTGTCAGGGTCTAGGCAGGAGCCTCCACGTGTCATACCATCCTTGATTTCTGTCACAAACAGGTGACAGAAACTCGTTGGCATGCTGTACACCTCTAAAGTCAAGGCCTCCAGGGGACTCACCTCTCCCCGCTGCTTCTGTGACGTATTCTGTTGGAGTGCTTGCCTAGCGTGACGGAGGCTCTGCTCAGTCTTCAGCACTGAAAAATACAACACTCCGCTGCCTGAATCTTCATTGGTTTGGGAATGTTTTGAAACCTGTGTTTCTCAGTCAGACACATCTTCCATTGACTGATGAAATACCAGTTTAAATCCGTTTATTCTGACTAAACACTCTCTTGCACCTGATCCCAACTCTCCTGATAATAGATTAGTAAAAACCTTCCATTTCCTTCCTCGATGAGGCTTTTCTTCTTTGGGTGTTTGGGAAATCGTTGCTACCACGCAAGGAGGAAACGTGGCCACAAGCGAGCAGATTCCCCAGCATGCCTCGGAGAATTCAGTGCACTTTGTGACTTGTGGAGGTAGCGTGGAAAGTGGCATGTGCCAAATGACCATCTCGGCAGAAACCCCCGAAAGTTACTCTGGACTGTGTTGTGAGAGTCCCCACAGCTGAGATGCGACACCCGAAGAGAAGCCCCAACTTGTTGCATACCTGCCTTGCTCTCCACGCCTTACCGAGATGCATAGAGCGCAGGTTGGGGTAAACTCTAGAACCCGCTGCCCAGAGGGAACCTCATCCTCTGGCCGCTCACACAGCACTCAGGTATACGTGCCTGCTTCTGCAGCTTGCTACGGGCCTCACCACAGCCAGACACACGGCCTCTGTTGGATGCTCGTCTTGGCAGTGTTTGTTGCTCTCGCCGTCAGTGCTGGCTGTGTCCTTGGCTTTTATCGTTTGCCTGGAGCTGAGCTCATTTGGCCAGTTTGAAACTAGGATCTCTCCAGCAAAACAGTGAGGATGTATATAGATGGTCCCTGGGTTTTTGCTAAACTACATTTCAACAGTTTGTGAGTTGCCTTTTAGATCTCCCTGTCCCTTGATAATCACATGCTATGCCCTTCTAGTACCAGTAGTTGGGGTAAAGGGGAGGGAAAGTCGTAATGGCAATACTGCCTGTCTCTCGTGCACAATTTCTGACTGATACCAAATAAATCTATTTCTTTTGTTGGTTTTTTTATTGTATGGTTAAAGTGATATTTATATAGCTAATACAGAATTGATAGTGTCAGCCAAGCAGAGGACGAATGTACCAGCTCCATAATTCCTCAAATGAACGTCATTGGTATGAATGAGAGTGGTTGGAGTTGGGACTGCAAGTTAGGTGGAAACTCTGCCATTATTTTCCAGGCCTTCTGCCGACTGCTGCTTCATCATGCAAAGTACATTGGCACCTCTCTTCCAGTCTTTTGCTGGACAAGGATCCCATGTTGTTGGGCTGTAGCAAACACAGCTAAGAAAATGCAAGAACCAAGAACTCCAAAATAGCATTCGTAGCAGGGGAGATGGTTCAGTCAGTGAAATGTTTGTCATGCACGCATGAGGACCTGAGCTCAAATCCCAGAACCCATGTGAAAATGTGGGTGTGGTGTGTGCACTATTGGTAAGCAGGGACAGGTGGATCCCTAGGACTTTCTGGGCAACCAGCCTGGCATGCATGGTGAGCTCCAGGACAATGAGGGACCCTAGTTCAAAGAACAAGATGGACTCTGCCTGAGGAATGATACCCAGAGTCAACCTCTGATCTTTCCTTCACATGTTGCATGTGTGCGTGCACACAGATACAGAAAACAAATGCACGCACAAGTATACGAGAGGCAGCTCTCGTTCTTCATACACACCTGGCCAGTGTTGAGTTTCTAGTATCCTTCATGCATCATCTGGACGAGACAAGCTAGCTTTCCAGTTAGTCACATCTTTAACCTATCTAGAAGGAAGTGCCCAAGACTGGAGTAAATCATTTTCATAAACCTTGTTCATGTTTACCTGCGGTTTCACTAAATGGGAGTAGAGAATTGGTATCTGTAAATTGGATTATTTCTCAGTAAACCAATAGGTGCCAATAAGGATCTCTGTGTCTCATTGCTTTTTTTTTATCAGCTAATTGTGAGAAGGGTTTGCCTCTATACCCAGGATTTTCCAGCTCTCATGAGTGTGTGTGCAGTAGAAGCAGCTGTGCACTATGGGGGAGGTAGTTGTTTTGATCTGATTTGTGCCCAGGTCCTCTGAACCCCAGAGGTCAAGCCACAAGTGCTGTGACCGCAGGACATACATGATCCTGGCCATTGGGTGCTCTAGTCTGGGGTCTGACCCTAGGTAACTCCCAAAGTCTGAGAGGGGACTTGTGAGTCCCATAACCAATGCCACACTGGTCCCATTCAAGACATGAAGAATGATGCTGTGTAGTTGGTCAAGAAAGCAAGGAGCACAGCTTATCCGAAATTACAGACTTCCTTCCTAGATACGGATTCATCAGTAGCATACTTACTGAATAGAAAACAACAAAAAACTTTTTCTTTCCTTCTTATGTCCTGCAGTTTATAAGATGTATCCGTGACTAAGCCACTCATACTTATTCAGACTCTGCGCTCTTGCGAAGCTCTTGCGTTTATAGAAGGATTAAGTGCGTGTTGAAATGCTCCCAACAGTTCTGTCCTGCCTTCTTTTTAAACTGGGTCCAACTCTGCCCCCAAACCCTAAATGGCCTTCTGTGCCTCTTTCCTGGCTGGCCACATGCTCCCAGCCCTACAAGAGGATCCCTTGCCCTTCCTTTTGGATGTAAGCACAGAGTGCCCGTCACCTTCCCTTCACACTTCCAGGTCTCCTGGTGACAGCTTGGTGCCTGCCTGGTGCCTCATCTTAGACCTCTGCCTTCACCCCTCCCCCTTTCGCCGCATCCATACCGAGTCCTGGACCTACTGTCTCTTTGTGCAATGGGATGGTTTTTCTGCCCCTCGGGGGAACAGAGAGCAACATTAACACTTTGCTTTCTTCTTCACAGACACGAGACGACTTCCTGGGTCAAGTGGACGTGCCTCTTAGTCACCTTCCGGTAAGGACAGACAGTTCCAGACTGTTGCATGCTAGGGGTAGGGTTTTAGGGATATCTGGCTAGGGTGTCTGTGGAGTATGACAGGCATGGCAAAAGGGCTGAAATGGGGATGTGAGCTCTGGCCTTGGCTCCTTGGGAGAAGGTGGCCCTCTGGAGGGGGTCACATAGAGGTTAATTTAGCTGTAAAAATCCCTGTGTCTGAATCACATGAAAGCCCTTGTCAACAGCTCTGCCTTGCTCCTCCTACTCCTAGCTCCTCCACCTTTAGATACAGCCCCTTATGGAATAGTTATCTTCTCCTGTCTTTAGCGTCGTTTTTGTTTCCCATGCGGCCTTTGGTCTGGCTTGTTGTTCACTTCCCTTTGGTTAAATAAAGCAACTACATCTGCACAGGCTGCCGTTTCCCAGGTTTTATGTTTACGACTTTCCATCTGCTCAGAGATGGAAGAGAACAGTTGGTTCTGAGTATGCTTATCCACTGGAAGGTTCCGCCCTCACCTCAGAGTGTTCCAGGTTAGCCTCTGTGGCTCTGCCTCCCTTCCTCCCTGCTCAGCAAGCAGTGGGGGCTGTGGACTGTGACTGCGGTTTGGGGAGTCACCTGCACACAGCATCGGTGTGAATAGGATGGGAGACAAGAGCTGGAAGCCTTGGTGACAGTGGTGCCTCATAGACCAGCTGCCCTCTCCTGGATTGTCCTGCCCACCTCCTGGCCACCTTTCCCCAAACAGCTCAAAGTGTCATAAGTAGCAGCTACAAGAGGAGAGTCAAATATTTCTGCCTTACAAGGGCATTGTGTTTTTCACTCCTTGTGCCCGCACGTAGCATAAATAGTCTATAAACTAAAGTGCCTGGAGGGATCTAGTGCGAACCTGCTATGTGGAAATGGGGGCTGTGCCCGATGGGGAACACCAGGGAAGACTCCTACCAGGCAAGCTTTGAAGCTCTGCTGAGAAGGAATGCAGCCAGCAGCAAGCCATTTACTCTCTCACTTGGAAGCTCAGAGAGTCTTCGAAAGTGCATTAGGATATTTTTTGTTTGTAAGTACAAAGAGGAACTTCAGGTGCCTTATGGGTGTACTGCATAGTGCTTCTTTGGGAATCATATCCGAAACCTAGTATTTTTTTTCTTAATTTTTTTTTTAACATGGGAGGAGTAGGCATGAGTACGTGCCCACAGAGACTGAAACATGGTGTGTCAGATACCGTGGAGCTGGAGCTACAGGCCTTGTGGATGCTAAGATGTGGACTTTAGGCCTCTGGTAGACCAGAAAGCGCTCTGAACCACTGACCCGTCTCTCCAGCCCCAAACCTGGTGATTCTTTTCAGTTTTCACTCAGAGGCTGTGCATGCTCAGAAACTGCAAGGAAAGGTGTCATAGTTAGGGTCACTGCTGCTGCACTGAAACACCGTGACCAGAGCGATTTGGGGAGCAAGGGGTTTATTCAGCTTGTGTTTCCCCATCATCAAAGGAGGACAGGACAGGAACTCAAGCACTGAAGCCAAAGAGGAATAACTGTTCCTGATGGCATGCTCAGCCTGCTTTGTTACAGAACCCAGGACCACCAGCCCACGGATGGCACCACCTGTGATGAGCTGGGGCTCCCCCTTCAGTCACTAAGAAAATGCCCTCCAGGCTTTCTGCAGCCCAATCACATGAAGGCATTTACTCAGTTGGGGCTCCCGCCCCTCTCACGACTAGTCTGTGTCAAGATGACATAGAAGTAGCCAGGACACAAGGCTCAGGCATTCCCGACTCAGTAGGTTTTCCCTATCATGTTCTTCAGTTAAATCTAGAGAGGCATACTTTGAGACAATGTTGATCAGTTAGCCCTTCTCATGTGACTGTCCCTAGCAACTCTTCCCAAAAATAATAAGCATGTGCCCTTCGGGGGGGGGGGGGGGGGTGGAGAGGAAGGATGGACTAATAGTCTTTAGGAGTCGTAACTGAGGGGCTGGGGAGATGGCGTAGGAAGTAGTTCAGAGCACTTACTGTGCTCTTCCAGACAACCCGAGTTCAGAACTCAGCCACCATGTCTAGTGGCTCCCTGCCACTGGAAATCCAGCTCCAAGGGTCCTGGCATCATCAGGTCTCTGCAGGCACTCACACACGTAGCATACAGAGTACACACGATTGGTTGGTTGGTTGGTGGATTGGTGGATTATAGCAAAAGGAAGGGGGTGGGGAATGCTAACTGTGGTAGCACAGATCTTTAATCCCTGCACTTGGGAGGCAGAGGCAGGCCATCTCTTTGAGTTTGAGGCCAGCCAGGGAGAAGAGAGTCATCAGTGAAAGTTTCACCAAGTGTCTCAGTGTGCCCTCCGTGTGTGTGATTTAGCAGTGGCTGGCTTTAAAGGTGGCATAGCTTCCAGAGAGTAGAGACATGTTCTTTGGAGGCTAAGTCAGTACAGGGAATAATTGGGCTTTGGAATTTTGAGTGTCAGCTTGCAGGGAAGTTGCTACTAACAAGGCCCTACACTAGAATAGAAGCCAGCTGATTAAGATCATTATGGGATCACAGTACATCGATATATGAAAAGGGCCTAATGAAAGTCAATATTTCAGGCAATTAATATATACTGAGAATTTTTTTTTTAATTTTAAGACCCCACAGATAGGACATCCTTTTTGTTCTGGGCATGCCCAGAGAGAAGCCTATATTATAGCACCATAAGCCCCTAGATAGACCAGCAGTTCTCAGCCTTTCTACTTTTGTAACCCTTTAATACAGTTCCTCATATGGTAGTGACCCCCAAATATTGCTACTTCTTAACTATAATTTAGCTACTGTTTTGAATCATAATGTTAGTATTCGTGTTTTCCAGAGGTCTCAGGTAATCCCTGTGAAAGAGTCGTCCAATCCCCTAACAGGGTCATGACCCACAGGTTGAGAACCTTTGCTGTAATGCAAATTGATTAGCCGTTTGAGTTAACTACCTTCAAGGAGATGGACCACATTAAAAACTAAAACAGAGGAGGTGAAGATACATTTCTGGTGTTCCATGTCATAGCAGAAGCCAAGTGGTATATTCTGCATGTACTTGGCCTTGTGACCCTGGATTTGAAGTACTGTTACGTGTGTTATTTGGCTGTGTGTTATAGAACCCTTGTGGGGAAACTGCACAAATGCTCATCCTGTGTGGTAATGCAGTGTGAGAATGTGTTGCGCATGCTCGGTCTATCTTGTGGCGTACATAATGGATGTTCTGTCTTGAGAGGTACATGGCTGGAGTATCTGTGGCCTACAGTCAACATTTGTCAGAAATATCCCATTTTCAGTAAAAGAAACAAAGATGGTGAAAATTTGTTCCAGTTGTCCTTTTAATTATGAATAAGGAGAGGATTGGGGCTGAGAGAGGGCTCAGTGCTTAAGAGCGTTTGCTGATCTTGGGAAGGACCGGAAGTTGGGCTCCCAGCATCCACATCAGATGTCACAGAGCAGCTAACAACTCCAGCGTGAGAGACTAACCCCCCTTCTTCTGGCTTCTGTGGGCGCCACATGCGCACACACATACACACTCATATACATAAATAATGATGAGAAAAGTCTTTAAATAATGGAGAAGATCCATGGAGCGAGAGCTAGAATGTGGGGAACAGCGGCCCTGCTGGCCTCTGCTCCTAGCATTAAGGGTTAAGGGACATGATTATGTATAGATGTCTTAGCTAGGGTTTCTCTTGCTGCAGAGAAACACCACGACCAAAGAGCACATTGGGGAGGAAAAGGTTTATTAAGTTTGCACTTCAGCATTGCTGTTTAGCACTGAAGGAAGTCAGGACAAAATCTCAGACAGGGAAGGATCCTGGAGGCAGGAGCTGATGCAGATGCCATGGAAGGGGGCTGCTTACTGACTTGCTTCCCCTGATACCAGCCCAGGGAAGGCATCACCCACCAAGGGCAGTTCCCTCTCCCATTAATCACTAACTGAGAAAATACCTTACAGCTGGACCTCTTGGAGGCATTTCCTCAGCTGAGGCTCCTTCCTCTCTTATGACTCCAGCTTGTGTCATTGACACACAAAACCAGCCAGTACAATCTGGTTATTAATTGATAGTATAACCCAATTAGCAGCTGAAGAAATATGTACTGATAGATGGAATTCTGATCTTTGTGGATGAATCAGTGAAGCAAGTTCTCCCTCATGGGAGAACTTTCACATCTTTAACCTATCTAGAAGGAAGTGCCCAAGACTGGAGTAAATCATTTTCATAAACCTTGTTCATGTTTACCTGCGGTTTCACTAAATGGGAGTAGAGAATTGGTATCTGTAAATTGGATTATTTCTCAGTAAACCAATAGGTGCCAATAAGGATCTCTGTGTCTCATTGCTTTTTTTTTTTATCAGCTAATTGTGAGAAGGGTTTGACTGTATGCCCAGGATTTTCCAGCTCTCATGAGTGTGTCTAGGTTGTCTGGGATTGTGAATTGTAGGCTGGTGTTCTTTGCTTTAGGCTAAAAGCCACTAGTGCGTGAGTACATGTGATATTTGTCTTTCTGGGTGTGGGTTACCTCACTCAATATGATGTTTTCTAGATCCATCCATTTGCCTGCAAATTTCAAGGTGTCATTATTTTTTCCCACTGTGTAGTAAGTACTCCATTTTGTAAGTGTACCACATTTTCTTTATCCATTCTTCTGTTGAGTGGCATTTAGGTTGTTTCCAGGTTCTGGCTATGACAAATAATGCTGCTATGAACATAGTTGAGCATATCTCCTTGTGGTATGATTGAGAATCCTTTAGGTATATACCCAACAGTAATAGTATTGTTTGGTCCTGAGGTAGGCTGTTTCCTAATTTTCTGAGAAATCACCATACTGATTTCCAAAGCATCTGTACAAGTTTGCACTCCCACCAGCAATGGAAGATCATTCCCTTTTCCCCACAACCTCTCCAAGCATAAGTTGTCACCAGTGTTTTTGATCTTGGCCATTCTTACAGGTGTAAGATGGAATCTCAGAGTTGTTTTGATTTGCATTCCTCTGATGACTAAGGATGTTGAGCATTTCCTTAAGTATCTTTTAGTCATTTTAGATTCCTCTGTTGAGAGTTCTCTGTATACGTCTGTACTCCATTTTTTTAATTGGATTATTTGTTCTTTTGATGACCAGTTTCTTGAGTTCTTTGTATATTTTGGAGATCAGCCCTCTGTCTGATGTAGGATTGAACAGGGCTGGTCTTCCACTCTCTTCCCATTCTGTAGGCTGCCGTTTTGTCTTGTTGACCATGTCCTTTGCTTTACAGAAGCTTCTCAGTTTCAGGAGGTCCCATTTATTAATTGTTTCTCTCAGTGTCTGTGCTATTGGGGTTATACTTAGGAAGTGGTCTCCTGTGCCAATGTGTTCTTCCCAGAGATGCAGGGATGGTTTAACATCTGTCAATGTAATCCACCATACAAACAAACTGGGGGGAAAAATACATTATCATCTCATTAGATGCTGAAAAAGCCTTCAGCAAAATACAACACCTCTTCATGATAAAAGTCTTGGAGAGAGCAGGGATACAAAGAACATACCTAAACATAATAAAGGCAATATACATCTAACTAACAGCCAACATCAAACTAAATGTAGAGAAACTCAAAACGATCTCACTGAAATTTAGAACAAGACAAGGTTGTTCACTCTCTCCATATCTATTCAATATATTACTTGAGGTCCTAGCTAGAGCAATAAGACAATAAGAGATAAGGGGATACAAATCAGAAAAGAAGTCAAACTCTCAGTATTTGCTGATGATATGATTAGTTTATATAAGGGACCCCCAAAATTCTACCAAGAAACTCCTACAACTCATAAACACTTTCAGTAATGTAGCATGATATAAGATTAACTAAAAAAAATCAGTAGCCCTCCTGTACACAGATGATACATGGGCTGAGAAGGAAATGATAGAAACATCACCCTTCACAATAGCCACCAATAGCATAAAATATCTCAGAGTAACTCTAATCAAATAAGTGGAAGACCTGTATGACAAGAATTTTAAATCTTTGAAGAAAGAAATTGAAGAAGACACCAGAAAATGAAACAATTTCCCATGCTCTTGGGTAAGTAGAATTAACTTAGTAAAAATGACAATCTTACCAAAAGCAGTCTACAGATTCAATGCAATGCCCAGCAAAATCCCAGCAAAATTCTTCACAGACCTCAAAATATCAATACTCAGCTTCATATGGAAAAGCAAAAAACCCAGGAAAGCCAAAACAATCCTGTACAATAAAGGAACTTCTGGAGGCATCACAATCCCTGACTTCAAACTCTACTACAGAGCTACAGTACTTAAAACAACCGGTATTGGCATAAAAACAGACAGGAGAACCAATGGAACTGAATCGAAAACCCGGATATTAATCCACACACCTGCAAACACCTGATTTTTGACAAAGAAGCAAAAAAAATACAAAATGGAAAAAAAGAAAGCATATTTAACAAATGGTGCTGGCATAACTGGATATCAACATGTAGAAGAATGCAAATAGATCCATAATTATCACCATGCACAAAACTCAAGTCCAAATGGATCAAAGACTTCAACATAAAGCCAGCCACACTGCACCTCACAGAAGAGAAAGTGGGAAGTACACTTGAACACATCAGACTCCTTTGTCTGATATGAGAAACTGCTTGTGGAAATCAGGAATTCGATGGCAATGGAACAGGAGAAGTGAGCTTAGTGTGGATGGCTATGAAATTGCTTTAAATAACTCGAATGTTCTGTTTCATGCACCGTGTGTGTGTGTGTGTGTGTGTGTGTGTAGACCTCCCTACTGCAGGCCTTTTCCTGGTTGAAAGCCTGTCACAGCTGTTACCAGCAGATATTGTATTTGCAATATCACACTGTGCCTTAGGATCCCCAGGCTTGCATTCCTGAACCGTCCCCATTTCTTACCATAAGTTCTCTGACCCAGAAAAGCTCCCTCACATCCCCCCAACACACACACACACACACACACACACCCTAAACAGGTCAACCAACAGGGTCGGTGTATCCCCTGTTGGTGGGTACACACTGAGGTACAAACTTCAGCTTTGTAGAACCCTTATCTCTCCCACAGCGCATTGCCAACAGATGGACACCTGAATTAATTAAGCAACTTCACCTGGATTTAATTAAGCTGTTTCTGAACCAGGTAGCTGTTTTATATGTAAGTCCAGATTGGTATCCTGGACTTACGGTGGGTAGTCACTACCTGCTATCCCGACCATGTAGGCAAGAAAGGGATATATGATAGTGGGAGCCAAAATCAGCCCTTCACCTCCTGTGATCGGGGATTCCTCCAGGCCTGGTACTCAAGGGCTTCCAGTTGCAACAAAGTAACTTTAGAATCCCGATTCTCTTTCAGTCCTGGCTTTTGTTCACACCTGTGTGGGAACAGGGAATGGATGGGATCTGAGGGTCCAGTCGTGTGGGGTATCTGGGACATCTGATTCCTGGCTGTTATCTTCAGGATTCATTTTCTTCTTTACTGTGCTTTGAGGAAAGAACTGAGGCAGAGCAAATGGGGCAAGTGAACCTTTATGTAGGACAGAGCTAAGGAAACAGTCATGCTCTAAGACTTTGCCAAAGGACAGGTTTTAAGAGATGGGAATCTGCCTGTCGGCTGTGGCTAACTTCCATCTGAAGATAGGTGCATTGTCTAGGGGTCCTTTCTGGGCCTCCACTTTCTTACAGGAGGAAGGGTTGTCTCAGAGACAAGGCCGGGTTGCCACCTAGCTCAGTTACAGGGCAGTTCCAGTGTTCCCTGAGCGGAGGCTCTGTGTCCTTGGTGACACACTCGTTACCTAGGAGACGCTGGCAGCAGGACCGAGGCCTGCAGAGGAGATGAGAGGCTGTTAATGAGGACAGTGCTGTCGCCTACCAGCTGCTCACCAGTGCTGCCCTTTCCGTGAGTTCCTGCTGTCTTCACAGGGCCACCAGGAGCAGCCTCGGCTCTGGCTGCACATGACTGCTGATTGTCTTAAACTTCTGTGCTTGAGCCCGTCTCTTCCATTCAGTGCATCGCCATTGCAACCTCACGTCACCTATCTTGCACCTTCTCATTAAGGATAAAAATAGCTCAGAGGCTCGCTTGCTCTGACAACAGAATGAAGTTCCCGAAAGATGTTTTCCTATCGCACCCCTGTACCTTCTCCTGCTTCTTCCTTGTTCTATGCCCCTCCTGTTACCCCCACAGCCCTTAATGCTCCCCACTGCTGCCAGTTTCAGATGCTCTGCATCTTTGGGCATTCATTTAGACAGAAACACTGCTGCAGACGCATATCTCCATCTCAGCCAAGGTTGCATTTGGGCAGCTTGGGCTGACCGTTCTCTTAGAACAGAGCATGTTCAGGATAGCGAGGTGGACGCTAAGGTAGTCTCAATGGTAGGCACTCTAATGTTCATGGCTCTGTGTGTCTGTGTGTGTGTGTGTCTGTGTGTGTGTATCCATGTGCATGTGGCGGTCTGAGAACAAGTTTTGAGAGTTGGTGGTTCTCCACTTACGTCAAGTGGATTCCTGGGATCTAAGATCTTCAGGCTTGACAGCAAACACCATTACTTGCTGAACCATGTCACTGACCCCAAGGATAATATTCCAAACTGCCTAGTTGTGCATTGTAAGTGATATGTGTTGAAAATTTTTATATAAAAAATATCCCCCAAGTGTCAATAAGTTTTACTTATTGCCTTCCTTAGCACAATCTAAGAGAATATAATAATTGAGTCTCTTCAGGGAAAGTTAATTTTAGGGCTCTTTTTCTGCACACACCTTCTTTCTTGACCCTGGCAATTAGTGGTGAGAAAGTTCAAGCAGAGGGCTATGACACGGGGTGATGTAAGTGAGTTTAAGATGGGCTCTCCGAGGGCAAGGTGACATGGTAGAGGCCTGCAGAGTGGACTGACTGTCAGTCCGGACCTGTTGATGAGATGGCGACGGCTTGGAGTAGGAACCATTGTCAGGGAGACTGTTGACAGTGAGGTAAAGGTGTAAAGCCTGATCACATGGCTGGCGGGTCATGGGCAGGGATTCCCATTTCATTGTAGTAAGAATAGGACAATGTTTGCTGAAGAAATGGGTCAGAAGGTGAAGTGCCAACAAAAGCCCAGGAGTTTAGTTCCCTAGAACATACATGAAAGCATCTTACAGACCCAACGGGACTGGTGCACATATGAACTCACATGGTGGAGTATGCACAGGACCTGCATAAGTTCAAGTCAAAAAAAAAAAAATCCCAACATGGGGAAAGGGGAAGTGGACACAGAGTGCCACCCTAACCAAGAAGCTTTTTGCAATCAATAACCTGCTGGGAGAGAAAAAAAAACGCTTTTCTCTAATGGAGCGACACTGAGTCTATCAACCACACTCCAGGGCAGGCCCCACGCTCTAGTTGGCCAGCACAAAACAGACTCCTTCCTTGGCTTTGTTGTGCTTTATTTTGGTTTGGTTTGGTTTACTTTGGTAGTGTGTGTGTGTGTGTGTGTGTGTGTGTGTGTGTGTGTGTGTTTGGGGTTTGTTTGTTTTGATTTGAGGGGATTTATTTCTTAGAGGAGATAGAACATGAAGTAGGATGGGAAGGAAGTAGAGAGAATGTAGGAGGAGTTGGGGGGGCAGAAAAGAATATGACTAAAATATATTGTGTGAGAATAAAACTTAACCAGTAAATAAAAGGCATTATGGTATGTCTTACAACTCCAGCACTGGGGAAGCAGAGACAGGGAGAATTCCCCAGTTTTCTGATCAGCTGCTCTAGCCTAATCAGTGAGCCTTAAGCAGTGGGTATCAGGCCAGTGAGAGAGAAAACAGGGTGAACGGTGCCCAAGGCTGTCCTTTGGCTAGCACACGGAAACACACAGATAATACATACACAGCTTAAAGCGGGGGAGGAGGAAGGATAGGAAGGAAGGATATAAATAGACAACCTTTCAAATGTAAACACTATTCTCTCTCTCTCCTTCCTAGACATGATACATCATTGTGTTGTGCTTTGTCCCTCATCCTATAAAAGCAAATATTCTGGATTGCATTTAATCCGACAAGCCAGGTAGTTCAGGTTTGACTTCATGTAACATTTGAACAGTAATGGCACAAATTTTCCCACTTTCCTGCTTTATTAGCCAACCAACTTTGCACAGTAAAAGGAATCCTAATTTCTTATGGAATGCACATACATCTTGTGCCCTTGATTGCTTTTCTGTTGCTGGGACCAGAAGCTATTTGGGGAGGGAAAGGTGGTGGGAAGCCAGGGCAGGAGCTCAGGACAGGAACCAGTAGGCAGGAACTGAAGCAGAGACCATAGAGGAAGCTGCTAATCCTGCTTTCCTATATAACCCAGGGCCACCTGCCTAGGGGTAGCGCTTCTCACAGTGACCTGGGCCCTCAGCAATCTTTAATCAGAGAACTATCAGGGAGACATGCCAAAAAGCCGATCTCGCAGAGGTAATTCCTCGGTTGGGGTTTCCTCCTTCCAGGTGATTTTAGTTGGTGCCAAGTTGACAAAATAAGGAACACAGTCCAGTTTCACTCCCCGCTTCTTGACATAAGCCCAGTGTCGGTAGAGGCTCCCTGGTTAACTCTGAATTTAGGTGTCCTGAGTCACGGGATAATGAGGCTCGAGTGACCGCTGGTTTTCCGAAGTTAATCGACTCTGGGAGGTTGAGGCTACACCCTGCAGTTAGAGATTAGACTTGGCAGTGGTGGCTATAATTTTGTCATTTGTCTCTGGCTGGGCTTGACTACTAGAAGCTGCTGGAGATAGTGACATCTAGTGGGGCTCAAGGAGTCAGGCCTCTGTGGGCCTTGCAGATGCTTAATTAATCATCCAGCTGTTGAGAAGCCAGCTCCTCTTTAACCCCTGGCATGTCCTAAAATTATATCCTCCATAGTCCTGATGAATGTGTCAAAATGAGAAATTTTTATAAGTGCTGCTTCTTTGTTAATTTGTTTTTTTTTTTCTTCCCTTAGACAGAAGATCCAACCATGGAGAGACCCTATACATTTAAGGACTTTCTCCTGCGACCAAGAAGGTGGGGCTTGCGGGTGGATGTGGGAGTGAGTGATGCAGGGCTGGGTTCTCTGAGGACAGTTTCAGCCAACACCTTAAACAAGAAAGATGGAAACAAGCCATAGTCTTTCTAACTGGTTTTCTTCCTTGTGTGCAGCCATAAATCGCGAGTCAAGGGTTTTTTGCGGTTGAAAATGGCGTACATGCCGAAAAACGGAGGTCAGGATGAAGAAAACAGCGAGCAGAGGGACGACATGGAGGTATGAGGGTCAGCTGCGGGGTCTGGCCTGTCTCCCGGCTGCTCACCTCACTCTCGTTACACTCTGAGACTCGCTGAAGGGAGTGAATGTTTGTAAACATAAATACAAACACATACACACATACCCCCGCGCTTGTCTTTGAAAGTCTCCGCTGTGAGATTGTTTTAGCCAAAGTGCAATTCTCATTCTATGTCACGACTCTAATAATAGGAAGAGCAGCGCTTCGTACAGTTGTATTGGTTTTCTCTTCTGGCTGCTGTTAAGATACCCACCCGCAGCCAGTTACGGAAGAAAGGCTCACATTTCAGGCCAGGGAGGTTCGCTGTGGCGGTAGGAATGTGGAGCAGCTGGTCATATTGTATCACAGTCGGAAGATGGAAAGTACACAGAACAGGGTTCTGCTGTAAATCCACAAGGCCCACCCTCAAGGACCCACTCCCTTCCACAAGACTCCACCTTCTGAAGGTTCAGCAACCTTTCCAGGCACCATCGCCAGCAGAGGACCAAGTGTCCACACACGAGCCTAAGGGAGACTCTTCATAGCGGCTTAAGGCATCTACTGTGGATGGCCCCACTGCCAGGAAAAACAAGAACAAAAACATTATTGCTTTGGGCTTTCAGTTATTTTGGGGTTCCTCTTAGCACTTGAGCTTGCTCCAAAGTGGATGGGGATTGACTTAAAAGCTGTCTCCCCATTTCTGGTTCATTTGGTCCTTGGGTAACAGTATGTACTGCAAAGCTGTCCTTGGGAAATGCCATTTTGCAGTTAGCCATCCAGAAGAGTGTTCTGCCCTGTCCTCTTCCTGGCGGAGCGGGCTCTTCGCTTTCTGGTCCCATGCCTGCGCTGGGGATCGCACTGTACCATCTCAGCACACACTGTGTTCAACACTGTCCTGTTAACAACTCTCATCTTGTTCAGAACGCTCTCACTGAACGAGGCCTCCCTGGCTGTTCTCACGTCTGTTTGCAGCTGTCCCACATGTGTGGTACTTGAATGATAGGTGGCGGACAAGCTGACCAAACTCCCTCCCACCAAGAGGCCACATCTCCAGGCAGAGTTTCACTCTAGACTTCCACAGCTACCGCCACGTGACAGGGTGGGTGGCAGGCCGTAGTGGAGTTTGAGATTTCCCAAGCAAAGCAGCAGATTGCTGTGTGAAATCCGAGGAATTTTTTTTAAGACTCTTCTCATCTTCCGACTGCAGTCACCAGTGGATCGGTTGATTTTCCGCTGGCTTTACCGGGGGATGTTAGGAAAGCAATACTTAATGCCGAAGGTATGTGTCGGAACAGTTCAACTCTGGTCCTGGCCCCGTGCAGTCTGTTCAGGCAGTGCCGAAGCAACGGCATCAGTTTCTAGACAACTCCTGGCTCACCATTGTAACAGACAAGGGAGAGGCTTCATCTCCGGTCACGCCAGCCCCAGGCCATCCTCGCTGGGGACCAATAGCCCTGTCCCTATACCTGTAACCTGTGCCCTGCTTTCTGTAGACCACACATGCATGCATCATGGTGGTGTTGAAAGGAGGGTGGCCGTGACAGCTCCGGCATGTCCCGTGCCGTTGGCTTTGTGCAGCCCTAGAGGTTGTCGAGTCAAAGCAACTACTGGAAATGTACGTAAGGGCGTAAACGAATGCAGACAGATTGTAAAAATATATATACAGCTTTAATGGCGAAATAGACTTACAGAACCACCGTTCCCGTGGAGACCAGGAAAGCAGAAGGGAGGGCTGGGAGCACGCTCGCCAAATTTATAGGCAAACATTAGCCCGAGGCGAACACGCCCCCCAAGGGGCGGGACTTATCCCTACAAATGTACGATTTTGTGATGTGGCTTAGAAACTAAACAGGGCTGGCGAGATGGCGTGACAGGTTAGGGTGCCTTCTGCCACACTGGTTTGATCCATGGGATTCACATGGTAGGAGAGAAAAGAGCTGACTTGTGCCAGTTGTCCTCTGACCTGTATACATGTGCCATGTAGGCACACGTGAGCTTACGTATAAACGTACACACTCAAATAAATGAATGTTTAAGAAATGAAAAGAAAGTAAATGAAGTCTCCAGACCTGGTGGCCCCCTGCGATGCAGTCATCTTAGAAGCTGGCATGATCAACTGGCCATTGCTCAGATGAGTGTTGAAACCCTGAATTGGTTTTTCTCCCTTTGAGGGAGCATCTATCTCAGCACGAGCCAGGAAACCATTGTAAGACCCAGAGTGAGGCCGGGTGAGGCAGAAGGGTGTCACGCTGGGGTGGCCTGCTCCTGTGATCTGGAGCCCAGACTCACGACCCTCCCATTCACTTTACTCCACAGCACGGATGGGAGGTTGTTGACTCCAACGACTCAGCTTCCCAGCACCAGGAGGAGCTCCCTCCTCCTCCCCTGCCACCAGGATGGGAAGAGAAAGTGGACAATTTAGGCCGTACTTACTATGTCAACCACAACAATAGGAGTACCCAGTGGCACCGGCCCAGCTTGATGTAAGTACCGCCAGATGGCAGGGATGCTCTGTCACGCCCCGCACAGCAGAGGGTGGCAGTTCCAGGGCAGGTTTGGGAGCTAGTGAGTGAGCATGTGCATGTGTGTGTGCATGCGTGCAAGCGTGCATGCAGGGAAAGGCTGCTGCCCTGTGCCAGGTTGCCTTTTGCAATGCGGTTGGAGTTTTTCTTCTATGCCTCTTGTAGGATTACTGAAATGTGCTCTTCCTGGAGTCTACTTTGGCTCAGCGATCACCTTGCTTCCGTCTTCTTCAGCTTCCTCTCCGGGCTGACCCAGGATGGGAAACAGGAGGCAGAGTGATTGTCTTTGCCATTTTCCTTTATGTTTTGCATTCTTAGTCTTTTACAGTTACTTGATTTAGGAAGCCACAAAGGCTTCTTTTATTTTTATTTTGTTTACTTTTCAGAAAATTTATGTATTACTGCCTTGGTATATTTAGAAATGCAAAGAAGATTTGCAAAGTCAAAATTAGTAATTACTGTTTATTTCAACATCCTACTAGCTTAGGGAGAAAGCAAGGCAGATGATGCCTGTTCCCTTAGTAATTTTTGTTCTGATGATAGCACATAAATCCTAGTTAAACCTCAATTACTGCCTTTAAGAAAGATTTTAAAGTAGATTTTTTGTTGAATCATCGTAGCAAAACTTAAATTTATCAATGTGCAGTAAGAGGCAGAGCCAAAGTACAGTCCCGGCGGGAAAAGCGGAAGTTACCTTAGATATTACAAGCTTGCCAGCAGCCAAGATAGCATCATTCATATTACAAAGTAGATATTACAAGTGGTCACTTTTCAAAATGCAACAAAGGCAAGTGAGTGTACTGACTCGTCAGATCATATTCTCTCCAACCCAAACAGAAAGAGATTTCCCAGTGATGCTTCTTAGGCAGGTGATATCCAGAGATGCTGGAAACTGCTCTTACAAATCCTTTATCCTTAGAAATTTTGAAGGTATTCGCCATATAATTGGGGGAGTGGTTAGAGAGGGTGGGCCAAGTCCGCTGGCTGACATTGTATGTGGTTTGGGGGAAAGCTTACAGAGTCTGGAGCAGTGACTAGGTAGTCATCCCTGGTCTTCCCTCTGTAGGTGCTTGGGTCTACCAGCTGTTCTTGGTCACTCTGCATTACCCAGTCTGGGCTCATCTTACTGTTTAGACAAAACACATATCATGATGATGCTAGGGTCTTAAATATATGTGATTTTGTTGATACTATATCTTTATTTACTGCTGTTTGTCTTTCATTAATGATCTCACAATACTTAGAAGTTTACTAAGCTCTTTAAGTGCTGTATCTATCTGTAGGTCCTTGAACCTACCTCAGGCATAGTATCTTACCATTAAAAAAAGAGGCATCATCCAACTAAGCTAAACAGCACAGGAGAGGAGAACACACAAGGGGGCTAATGTGGTGATCAGAGCCTCGCACAACCCCTGCAGAACAGGACCAGGAGGAAATGTTAGTGGCTGACACACAGTTGGGATTGTCCACCTTTGTTGATCACTACCACGCAGGGGGAAGTCTTTATTTGAGGGGAAAGCTGGGTGCAGTTGTTAGTGAGGTGACAGCCGAGACAGCACAGGATGTGTGTTTAGAGTATATCATCTTTGCAACACGGTGGTCGTTTCATAAGTGTGTACTTAAATCGATCAAGGTGTATCAGTTATGTAAGCATGACTTCTTACGTTGTGAAACACATCTCATCTCAAAAGCCAGAAAACTGTGATTGGCAGAAGTCAGTTTCCACTGCATCCCCTCTATCCCATCTGCAGTTTATGCATTTGGAATTATTGCTCCTTAACATGTTTGTCTTGGCCAGAAGTTCTAGGACCTCCAGAGAAATTATCTTTTGCTTTTAGTTTTATTTTTTTTTTGTAACTCAATTTTTATAGACTGTTCTTGCACTCTTCAGAGAAAAAATTATATTGTGAGAAAATACCTTAATTAAGAAATTATATCTGAGAACATTGGATAGTGATCAATCAGGTCCTAAGTCAACGAAGAATTCACGGCCTCAGTGGGTAGACATGAAGAGACAGGCACCCCAAAGTTGAACCCTCTGAACTTGGCAGGGTTTGTTTTGTCCCTGACTTGCCCTTAGGACACTCTGGAGGCAATTCTGCATCTCCGTTTCTTGACAAATGTCCCTCGGTTAAACATGCAGAGTGCCCAGGAGTCTCATCACAGCTGCTTTCTGCTTGCTTTCTCTGCAGCCAGCTCCTGTGGCTCATGTCCCTTCCCCAAAGCAAAAAAGAGCTGGGAGACAGAGCAGGCCCCTCCCGACAAGTGAATGTCCGCTGCCAGCCCCCCCATCTACCAGCTCAGCAGCCTGTGTTCTCTGTGTGTTGGGTTGGGTGTGTGTTTGTTGTTTTTTCTCTGCCAGGCTCTCACTGTGTAGCCCAGGGTGCTCCCCCGTGCTAGGATTTCAGGTGTGAGCTGCCTTTGAGGTGGATGAATAGGAAAATTCTGGGACTGGGACTTCTCCCTCAGAGGCCCTCATGCCCAGCACGGGAGAAAGAGTGCAGCATGGTGTTAGATGAATGGCCAAAGGAGCCATTTCAGGAAGGGATTTTAGGCACATGGTTTGGGGTACTGTCTGGGCCTGGTTCAGGCCTCTCCTAATACCTACAAAACAGAAGGTGTCCCTTGAAGTCACCCCACCTTCTCAATTCTAGTAACTTTTAAAACACCCCATTTTAGATTTATTCTTAATCCTGTTTGGAAGTAAACTATATTTTACTACAAAAATGACAAGTACCATTTGTAAGATAAACTTGAGTTGAAATACTTGTTTTAAGCTGTTGATTATAAAATACTCAATGCATCATCTCCCAGTTCCCTAGCAACCAGGCTTAGCTCTGTGGTTTGGGTCATCCTTAACAGTCATATGCATTGAGGCAAAGGGGAGGGCAAGATGGCCCAAAGGGTCAAAAGCCTTTGCCTCACAAGCCTGGGGACCTAAGTTCAACCCCCAAAATCCACAGTGGGGGGAGAGAACCTATTTCCAAGGTTGCCCTCTGACCTCTACACATATGTGTACGTAATAGTAAGAAATATAATTTATTAAAAGAAAGCAAATGCTTGGGGGCTGGGCGTGGTCTGAGGCTTTAATCTTAGTAACTGAGCTAGTTTCAAGGAAGGATTGGTAAAGTGGTAAAGTCTTGCTATTCCTGTCACTTCCCATGATATTCAAAGGGAACTGTGTGTGCAAAATTAACGACTGGAAAAAAAAGAAAAGATGACGTAGGCATTTCTCACATTGTTTCCCTGTTCCTGGTAAAATCATCTTTGCATCTAGGTTTATCAGGCTAACTGGTAGCTGCAGGTACTTGTAGAACCTTGTAGGCAGTCAACAGCTCTTTCACTCATTTAAAGGCGAAGGAAACACACACACACACACACACACACACACACACACGCTCGCACCCTGTGCAAATTCTTCATATTATTACCTAAGACGAGAAAAGCCTGTTTGATATTGCTGTGACCAGATACCTAAGATAAATTATGGGAGTAAGGGTTTTATTTCGGTTCACAGTTTCAAAAGTTCATAGCCAGGGAGGGAATGGATCGATCCATTGCTTTAAGCTGAGACAAATGAGTCTCTCATGGCAGTGGGAACAGGGCTTCAAAGCTGCCAGGGAGCAGAGAGCGCATTCCTGGGCTATCCAGCCTCCTGCTCCCTTTTTCATCCCTCCAGCTACCATTCAGACCAATTGCTGATTAGCTGAGCAAGTTGGGGATGGGAAATTGACATCACTGATTTTAAATAGAGCATTCTACACACACACGCGCGCACACACACGCACACACACGCACACACACGCACACACATGCACGCACACACACACACGCACGCACACACACACACACACCAGTTGTGCAATAGGAGACATCATATACTTTAGAGGGTGTGAGATACAGACAAGTCATCACTCCACCCCCAGGCACTGTGACCCTTGTTTTACCCAGGTTTGTGGAGCCCCTGTAGTCCCTCTGGAGTACCTGGGGACTGAATTTGAAGGAGGACTTTCAGTCTTGAGAGAGTGCACATGGAGTCAGGAGTTTTCAACTGAGGAAAATCATCATAAGGAGCAACTGTGTTCACCCTTAGTCACCAAGAGAGGGTCAGGTGCAGCGGTACACCATTAGTCAGGGAGGCAGAGGCAGGCGGATCTCTGCGAGTTCAAGGCCAGCCTGGTCTTCAGAGAAAGACCCTGCCTGATAGGATAGGATAGGATAGGATAGGATAGGAAAGGATAGGAAAGGATAGGAAAGGAAAGGAAAGGAAAGGAAAGGAAAGGAAAGGAAAGGAAAAAGAAATTTAAGAAGATAGTAAAGCAGGCAGGCACTCCTTAGCTTCCTCTGGCTGCTTCCCTGCTGAGGTCATTTACAAATGTGCTGTAACATTTTACATTTCTGTTTTGTACTTTATTTCATGCTTGAGAGTTGAACATTTTAAAACACGAGGACAATAAATACATCATCACAGATACAATATATCTAAAAGCCAGCAGTAACATCTTTAATCTTTTATGTTTTCAGAAACATTACTACACTTTTGTATTCCTTGATTATAATAATTGCATCTATGATAATATCAGTTTTCTGAAGATGCCTCTATTTAGTGTACAAGTTTATTCTAATTACGTATTTAATACAACAATATATGTTGTAATAGCAGCAAATTTATGTATTATATATACAAATATAAAATTCCTTTAATTCATATTTTAGTAATAAAGAATTATAATTTGCATGTGAACTAAATAGAAACTAACTTCCACACTACTTTTTTTAGCCCTAAAGTTAATAGTGTAAAGATGTTTGATAACAAACATTTGAGTAAGCCAGACAGTAGTGGCACATGCCTTTAATCCCAGCACTAGGGTGACAGAAGCAGGTGATTTTCTATGAGTTCGAGGCCAGCCTGGTCTGCAGAGTGAGTTCCAGGACAGCCAAGGCTACACAGAGAAACCCTGTTGCAAAATATTATAAAAATAAAAATAAAAAAAATAAAAGGAAACATTTTGCTTATTTAGGATGTTGTGACATCTTCCTACATTGTTGCTCTTTGAATAGTTGCTATTCTGAAATCCAGTTGGCTCTTTCTGGGGGTTGTGAGTGAGTTTGGAAGTACTAGAAATTCTAAATCCTTTCTTTTAGAAAGACTCTATAAGTAGACTATTGATTAATACTGTGTTTCAATTCAGCTGAACTAAAATTCTCAGTTATTCTGGAACATTAACCTGAAATATAATTTGTGCTGATTCGATATGGAGTCGGACTGAGCATGTGCAGGTGCCTCTGGCGGGTGTTCAGACTTCCACTCCAGCAACATCTAGCTGATGGTTTCCCCCAAAGGACCATCGCCTGTTATGTGCTGCAAAGTATTTTAGGGTGCTGTCGACTGGGTTGTTTTCAAGAATAAGTTCTTCAACGCAGATCCGGACTTAAGGACCTTACGTGGCAAAACAAACAGCTCGGGTGTGACGGCGCCATGTTCTTCAAGTCCCAAGTGTATTTGGGAGGTCGGCCCCTGGTGTTCATTTGGATTATTAGAGGGGGTTGTTGGGGAAGGAGGCTGCAATATTGTGATGTGAGGTTTTTGCCAAAACAAGACAGAAAGCATTTAAAAGTAAGTCACACAACCCAGGAGTCCTCCCCTTGGGACTTCAGCCTTGAATTGGTGCTGTTGGCAGCCTTCAGTCATTACCGATTACCCGAATTAGCTGTTTTGTCACTGCTGGCTGGACCTAGAGGGGACCTGCTGACAGGCTGCATGTGTGAGCATGTGTGGGCTTGCTTGTCACTTCCTTCCAGCAGCCTGACTTACCGCAGACTGAAGGACTTAGACTTCTCTTCTCTCTTAAATCCTAGAGTGCAGTGTGAGGAATAGCCATGCCTCTGTACTCAAGCTTCAGTCAAAGTATTCAGGAAAATATATTAGGCCTGTGCTCACCCCAGGCGGCCATTTGTCTCTGTCTTCGTTCCCTACACAATTTTTGTAGCCTTTTCATTGTCTGAGGCATTGTACGTCATCTAGAGGGGATTTAAAGTATACAGGAAGTTGTACGTGAGTTCTGGGCAAGTAGTGTCATTCTTTGTTAGGGGCTGAACTTGTAGGATTTTAGAATCCGTGGGGATAGGGAAGGCTCTGCAGTCGTTCCCCGTGGATGCAGAGGGATGGCTGTCCATGTCTGAACGATGCCCAGGTGCCGCTGTCACTCTTGTTCAGGGCACTGAGGCTGCTTCCGTGAGGTCAGAGTGAGCCTGCAGTGTGGTTGAGCGAGATCATGGTCGCATGCTCCTTGCTGGTGTTTGACACTGACATCTTAGTCAGTGTGTGGCCCACAGGGAGGAAGGGACTGTTGGTGGGCTAGCTGTGAACACCTCTTCTCATCCCCTCACCCCACCCTCCTTTCAGGGATGTGTCCTCCGAGTCAGACAATAACATCAGGCAGATCAACCAGGAGGCCGCACACCGGCGTTTCCGCTCGCGGAGGCACATCAGTGAAGACTTGGAGCCTGAGGCCTCGGAAGGCGGTGGAGAGGGCCCTGAGGTATGATGCTGGCAGCTGAGCAGCTCCATCTTCCCACGAGCCCCAGGGGGATTTTGTATCCCATTTTCTCCTCTCAGTAAACTGTGGATTGAGTGTGAAGATTGTGACCTCATAACTAATTGATCCCCATCTGAGTGTTAGTTAACTTGGAAAATGCGTGTGGACCCCATGTTCAGCCAAGGCTTGTATAAATATCAAAGGGAGAACATTTTTTTCTCGTATGAAAGTCTTCCATGTTTCTACTTAATGACTGGTTTATCCCAGGATCTAACCAATCTCACGAAACAACACGAAGGTTGCCATTTTTGAGGAATCGAGTGAGCTCTGACACTTGTTCGGGTATCACGGATGAGTTTCCAATAACTGTGTACCACCTTAGGAGAGGTTACCAAAAAATGTGCAAGTTTGAGTTAGTAGGAATTTACTGGGAAAGGAGACGAATTAAGCGACAAATGAGAAATAATTCTAACCCGATGCCGATGACACTGGTCGTTGTGTTGACCGTATGTTGGGAAGTCATTCATGAAACTTGGCAGCGGCCCATATTAGGGCAGTAAGTTAGTGATGCCACAGGAGATTCCCGAACCGTTCTGCAGCATCTCAGCTGTTTTCATTAAGAAATCCCACAGCGGCTAGAAAGGAAAGAGAAAAAAAAAAAACATGAAAATTGCTTGTAAATTCTTGGGGCGTTTCTAATCCATTTGTAATAGAGGCTGGCAGAGAGCTGCGCTGTGAAGTGTGTACCCCTAAGGGGTGAGATCATGGCCCCTGGGCCCGCTCCTTCACACCTGGTCACACCCCCAGTTAATTGCGTACGTCAGCAGTTTGCTCTCTCAGCTAAGTTTTCCTGTCTGCTGATTGGGACAGTGGTTCTGTCTTCCCCATGCTTATTCCTAAAGATCCTGTGCCCCTTGCTGTTAATTAATTAATAACGGTATTAATTGCCGTTATCCTGATGGTTGTGGATGTTGTGTGCTTTACTGGAGGGAAGACCGCTAAATCCCCAATTCCTAGCACTTAATCTACTTTCTCTTTCCTCCAAAGCCTTGGGAGACCATTTCAGAGGAAGTGAACATGGCGGGAGACTCTCTTAGCCTGGCTCTGCCCCCACCTCCTGCCTCCCCAGTGTCTCGGACCAGCCCCCAAGAGCTGTCGGAGGAACTGAGCAGAAGGTTACAGATCGCTCCAGACACCAATGGGGAACAGTTCAGTTCTCTGATCGTAAGTCATGGTCTTGTTAGAAAAGCTGAGCGGTAGTCGGTCCTTTGTTGTTGCGTTAGGAGACTCTTGTATTCTGATAATGGCAAGGGCAGTGGGCAGTGGTTCTCAACTTGGGGGTTGTGGCCCCTTTGAGGTCAAATGGTCCTTTCACAGGGGTCACCTAAGATCATCCTGCATATCAGGTATTTACATTACAGTTCATAACAGCAGCAGAGTTACAGTTATGAAGTAGCAATGAAATAACTTTATGGTTGGGGGGTCACATGAGGAACTGTATTAAAGGGTCATGGCGTTAGGAAGGCTGAGAACCACTGGCCAGTGGGTCTTCCATACCCATTCAGCCCAGGTTCTCCCAAGATTCCCCTTCCCTAAGAGAGGCGGGTCTATATGAAAATTTACCCTGGCAGGTAAAAATCTTTTTGTTTAGAAAGAAGTGGTTTATCAACAGCTCTTTTTATTATTTATTCTGTGAGTTCTAGCTTTAACCTTGTAGAATTTCTTTCCCATTCACAAGGCTCGTGAAAGTAGTGTCTTCGTCCTGAGGGCAGTTGTCCTGTTGAGAAGCGGGAGCCCTAGAGCCTCCCAGCCAATCTTCTAAACTCATAGTCCACACACCTTTGCGTCCTAGCTCACAAATAAGTAGGGCCAGACGTGTAAGCGGTTGCCCCTGGGAAAGCCTGACTAGGCTGTAGAAGATACCCAGAAACCCAATCTAGGAACTCTGGAGGAGAAAAAGTATGAAACTGTGGCCCGGACATCACAGTAGCACTTGAACTTGGGGTTCATCTCAGCCATCAGAGAAATACTTTGCAGAAGTCTCGGGTCAGTGAGAAGGAATGAAATTGGTCACAAGGAACTTTGCAGTTGATAGTGCAAGACTACAGGAAAAGCCCACAGACCATTCGTGTGTGTGTGGTGTGCTGTGTGTGTGTGTGTGTGTGTGTGTGTGTGTGTGATTAAGACCAAATGCATACACCATGTTTCTCTGGCAGCTGGACTTATATAGATGTCCTGGAGAAAATGATGATAGTTTCTGTGTTGGAATGGCATTCTCATATGATAGTCGTTCTTATGAGCATTCTGAATGTAAACAGCAGAAGGGCCACGCAAAGCGTACAAGCCACTGCGTACACGATTATGAGCCCTTTCATGGCGGGGTTCTCCTTCTAAAAGAAACTGCCGGCCCCTGTCACATGAGTCACAGGGATTTCTTCTTGATGTGCTTTCGCATTAAAATTCTATGAATGTTTTTCCAAAAGAGAAATAGCACTGAGATGAAAATCTAAGTGGATAGAAAAGAGGTTGCATATATAAGATATTTGACTGGGTAAAAGTGTTGCTATGGAAACAGCCTAAGCCACCAAGCCATGTATTTAAAATGTATCAAAGAAAGAATTGCTGAAATTATAGCAGCTATATACCATTTATATAAACCATGTGGGAAAAGCTCCTAGTTTTCTCTGTTGACGTAAATTAGCATTTGTCACAGTTAGAGCAGGGAGCTCTTGCGTTTAGCATTTCCAGAAGCATGGCATATTAAGACCCAGGTGTGATAGCACATCCTTAGGGAGCTTCCTCTGATTTTGATGCTTGAGACCGCTGTGTCTTCAGGGCAGTGGGTCTAACATTTTGCTCAGGAACGACTCCTTGACACTGCCCAGTGTGGGAAGGTGGGCGTTGTCCCTGTTACCACCACAGAGCTCCGCTGCCTTTAACTTCCTGGGCGTTATTTTAAAATAGTAAAAGCCACATGTGCTACAAGCTGTACCGTGGGATAAGCGTCACTGGTAAGGAATCTGTGACTTCTGTCTGTGACCTTCGAGTATCATCATTCAGATTGACGAGGCTTTGTTTAACCACCAAGAATTCAAATTAGTGAGAGGAGCCTTCTGTGTGACGCACAAGACGGTCTTTGGATTTGCCTCCCCCTCTGCTCCACTTGTGGTCTGTACAGAAGTTCCACTTGGAAGTTAAATATAAAGCCCTGCCTATCGCAGGAAGGAGGGGATGATGTCTGAATGCAGCCGGCTCGGCAGTGCAGCGACCTCACTGTGAACGGTGCGAGTAGCTGGTCAAGGGCCATGTGTCACCTTTTGGTCCCTCTTTTCCTCTGTTCGTCACACTTGAGAGTTTGCCCGGAGCTGGCATCCCAGGCAGTGTACAGGACTGCTGACCTCTTGTTACTCTTGAATGTTGTGGGGACCTGTCTCTTTTTCCCTTCCAGTAGTCCTGGTCTGTGGGGAAACAGAGACTTGAAATAGAGATCCGCAAGGACTCCTGTCCTTGTTCTGAAAGAAGTGGTGCTTGATTGCCTCCTGGTGTTAGAGAGCTGTGCAGGATATCCCCTTTAACCCCGCCTGTCTTTTCCTTCCCTGCAGCAGAGAGAGCCCTCGTCGAGGCTTCGGTCCTGCAGTGTTACCGACACGGTTGCTGAGCAGGCTCACCTACCACCGGTAATAAACACTCGTTTCCAGTCCTCAGCTTTTTTTTTTTTTTTTTCCGGCTTTGATTCAGAATCGTCAGGGCTGCTGAGAAAGAGTTTTTCCTGTGTAGATCCATTCACCGTATAAAGCAGGACATTTGAAACTTTCTGGGTAAATTGTGCAAGGATCTCGACTTCCCAGCCCAGAATCCTAACTGCCAACCACATTTCTAAACTGCTAAAAACGTGCTTTGGTTTCTCACTGCAAAGAATGCATTTCTGACGTGCTTATATTACTGAAACTACGTGGTCCATTCAACAGCTATAGCTCTGGTCCTGGTATCTGAACTCTGCAGACTCATTGATCAGGAAGAACTCTTCCAGCAAAACAGCCTAAATTTTACCACTACCCAGAGTGCCTGTGCTAACTACAAAGGCAACCCCATGAATGAAATATCAGCTGCCATTTGCCCCTTCCTTCCTATGGCTGTGATAAGTCTGAGTGCCCATCACGTGGTAGAGGGGTTTTCCATTCCAATAATATACTAAATATCAAATTGGTGGGCAGATGAGAATTGCCTAGTAAGAACGAATTGACAAAAAAAAAAATGTTTTTCTTCTTTGGGAGGTGAAAATTTTCTGCAGTTATTTTAAATGTTCAATTTGATATTTGACGTTGGCCTTTTATTTGTTTGGTTTTTGTGGGTTTGTGGGGGAAGTGGGAGTTAAGACAGAGTCTCGATCTATAGCTCGGTCCAGCCTGGAACTCTAATTGTATACTCCAGGCTAGCTTTGGGCTTGCGACAATCTCCTGCTTTCCCCTCCTGAGTGCTGAGATTACAGGCATGAGCCGCCTGCCCCCTTTTTTTTATTGCTACAAATCCTCTTTAATGACCTGCTTCATTGTGTATGAACTTGAAGACAGGCCACAGATTTGAAATTTTTGAAACCATCTTCCTCGTCATAAACATTTTAACCTGACGTCAAAGGACATTTTTGCCTAAATGAAGTGATGGTGTATGCCAGTCAAAATCAGAAATTCAGTGGTGGAGTCCACCGTGAAGGCTGGCTAATAACAAGCTGAGGTGGATTCAGTGCAGACCTCCCAAAGCAGAACCATACACTGGGATGAAGCGGTGGGGGCCCTTCTCACACTAGTGATTCTGTGATTTTTCTGGTAGAAATTAATTGCACTTGCTCTCCTCTTCACAATCAGTGTCAATTTTGTTTGCCATGGAGACTGTGATTCCACCTTCTCTCCATGTCCAGAAGGTGCCGTGCGCTCACTGACCACCAGTGGCCTCTCAGAGATTTGCAGATAAAGAATCTAAGATCTGGACTGTGGAGCACAAAATCTCCCACTTGAAGTGGTTGCTGGTCACCCCTAGTGAGGATGCAGCCTGAGCGTCTTTGGGGTGATATGGTGGTCCAGAGAGGGCCCGTGTTATTATGCTCTATTTTTGCTGCTGGTCATTGGTGTGTGCTCAGCTTCATTTGGACAAGGTGGATAATTGGGGTTCCTGATCTCACGTCATCTGCCACAGCATCGCCACAGAGTGATTCCTGCTTCACTAAGCAGTAGATGGTTCCCCCAAATACAAGTTACTGATATACATTATTGTTTAACAGCCCAGCACCCCAACTAGGCGAGCGCGTTCATCAACTGTCACGGGTGGTGAGGAACCAACGGTAATAACACAAGTTATGGGACCCTAATGGTGAAGGACTGTGGGGTAGTTTAGTATGTTGGTTATGGTGGATATGTTTCCTCCCATTATCAAATAAGGTCAGTTTCTATGTGGGTACAAAGACATATGTGTTTCTTATCTTCAACTTATCATTTTGAATTCTTCAAAGGTCCTGGATAAAATGGAATCAGTTTTTAATCCTATTAAAAGTATTGTCGAGCCTGGTTACATGTGCTTAATCCAAGCATTTCAAATACAGCTTTGTCGGTAGCTAGAGAAGCCACAGGAATCATCCAGGGCTGTGCATGTGTCCAGATGTGCAAGAGGCTGTGCGCTCTTCTCTGTTCTCCATACCACATTTTTTAATAGGGGGCCATATTTTTTCTGTATCTCCATCATAACCAGTAACCTCTTTCTGCCACAAGGAGTTTGACTCGCAGGAACGGACAAGTGTTTTTACATTTCCAGGGCAGGAAGCAATTAGAATATTTCAATGCAAGTATCTAATATTGTTATTATTATTTCCTTATTTTGATTGGTAGTATTTATGCTTGTATGTGACTTCAATTTGAGTAGTTATTTTCCTTGTGTTCTACTTGATCCTTGCAGTCAGGCAGGCCCGTATTTGATGATTTGAGCTTAGATGACCATTTGAAGAACTTCCTTTAGTATTCCACCCTTGTCACATACACTGTGGCTACTTACTCGTGATGAATGACTTTAACTATATACACAATAGCCGATTTCCTGAAGCATGTTTAGCCCTCCATGTTACACAAAGGAAACTCACATTGGCCATCAGTGCAGCAAGCACAGTGTAAGGTTGCTAAGCCACTGTGGCCTACATAATATGCATGTACTGGAGATCCAGGCTCCCCACCTCCAGCAGGATTCAAAGAAGTTTACACGGAGTAGTTGATTTTCTACTATGTGCTGGTAGTTTCTCTGAGAAAGTGGGGCTGCAGGGCAGACCATTCCATGGTATGGTTTTGTTTCGTGATACCTATAAACATCCCTTTGTAATGAAGCAGCTGTTTTTACGTTCAGTTGGATTCGTGACCTGCTTAAAGCTTCAGAGTGTTGGGATGGCTAATGATAGCAAGTAACAGAGTGGTGCCAGACACTATGGTAAAAATATTCCTGACAGAACAAGGTCATCCATCAGAAGGAAAGCCCACGTCACTCTGGGCTGCACTTTTCTTGCCTGTGTTCTCCTCCATCCGTGAATTAAAACATGGGTTGGGTTTGGTCTTTTGTTTAAGACTTTGCAATGGAAGTTGCTAAGTGATTCTCCCACCCTGATGTGCCTGGCTTTCTCAGGACCTGGATGAGTGTGAAAGGACCGAGTCCATTTCCCTTCCATCCCCTCTATGTCCTGTTCTGTCTCCTAGCATGTTTTTTTCTCTGACCGCCTCTTTGATGCGTGTGCCAGGCAGACACGCCCTGTAATGTGTCACCTCACTCCTCCCTGTACTCTCCCAAGCGTGCATGTGCTGCAGTTACGCGCACAGCTCTGTTTCGTTGTGTTTAGGAGGGAAGCACCAGTACGATGTTGCGTACATCATGCTCAGCGAACTGTTTTTAACTTACATTGATTTTTCTGGGCTCTGTTATTAGTCATTTAGTATTCGGTGATGGAAGTGTGCTACAGTTTCTACACTCTTCTTTTGTTGGAGGGCATTCCCATCTCCGGTGTGTTGTGGTAGCCATCCTTCTCTGTAAACCCTCTCCCTACACTGTGATGAAGCACGGAGCCTCATCCAAGGAATCGTGGCCCTTTGATTTATGGCAGAAGCCTGTAGACCCAGAGTCACTTTCCTGCAGGCTCCACCAGGGCTCTCCCTTTCCAACAGAAAGCGAGAGAGTCCTTTGATCTTCTCTGAAGAGATTCTAAAAATATCCTGAAATACCACTATGGCAGGGTCTGGGTGAGTCATGGAGAATCTATGATGGCAAGTGTCAACAGATAGTCAGATTTTTTTCAGCGTAAACATAGTCTGGTTCTTCACTGTAGATAGTGAAATTGAAGTGAATGGCTATTTGGAATCATAAGGCTCAGCAGTATATTTGGTCTATGGATGAATTTCATAAACAGAAATGTTCAGCTTGTGTTTGGTTGCCTAACATGTTTCTCCAAGTGCCCTGAAGCATACTGTTATTCACATACAGTAGTAAAAGTAGAATCTTTTGGCCCCACGCCTGGGCCTCTTGCACAGAGCTGTCTGGAGAAGCCGAGTCTTGTCATTGCTGGCCATGTGTCCTGGATGGCCGTGTTTTAGTCATAAATGGAATCGTCAACACAAGTTGTTATACGTGCCCATTTAGAGAGGACACCGTCAAGAAATATTTAGTAACAGCATCTTATATAGATGTGGCTACATTAGCAGTTGCCCGTCCAATTCCCAGGAGAACGATCATTACAGACAAAGTCAGCGTTCTCTCTGCTGTCCTCCTGGTTCTGTGAACTAACTGGTCATGTTAACTGTGGATCTGTGCATGAAATCTGAGCTCAGGGAGTTCTTGCAGCTGGCAGTTCAGTTCTCAGATTAGGAAACATCCAAGTCGTTCAGTTTGTCAGTTCAGAAGTATCTGTTCCAGGAATGTCATTGCTATTTGTTAAAGTCTTAATGTTTCTAGAAATGAATTTTCTGAGAACATATCAAAATGCCTCTCCCCCAGAACATAACTCATCAAGAAAGGAGAAAAGTGACAGGTGCCATTTAATAGTCCTTGTAGTTAAACCAGTTTTGGTTATATAAGTCATGGTGAATCAAAGGGTATTTTGCCAAATAGGTTTTAACCTATTTGCTTAGGTGACAGTACATCAGAGTTTTGGCCAGTCTAGGTGAAAGTCCTTGGAGGGAGGCAGAGTTTTGTTGCCAGTGTCCTCATTAGGCTGTGGACTACTTGGTCTGTCTCTCATGGTCATAAGAACCTGACATCCGTTGTCTTGTTCCTGGATACAGAATGCTGTGTAGTTAGTTGTTCTTGGAATTCCCTTATCCTTTAGGGTTTGCCTGGGAAAATGTCAAGATGTTTGCCGCATTTCTTTGCAGGAAGGTTCTTTACACATGCTCTCTCCTTGCCTGATAAACATGGTGTCGAAATAACCACGAGTCAGTTGCTTCCCAGTTAGTGTTCAGGTTAATTTTTCTGGAGTCTCCTGTTCAGCATGGGGAGCAAACAAAGGAGCCTCTTTGCTTGCAGTCCTTAGTTACTGCAATGTACATGTTCTTGCTTCCTCTAACTTAGGGTCCCAGGTCCACTGACGACTCTCTGGTTATGACGTTCACCAAAGCAGTAGAAGTGAGCAGAGAAGCTAGGTCAGGAACAGAAAAGAGGCCCAGTTATGTGATCAGCCTAATTCTAAGACAGCAGCACCTGCTGAGGTATTTAGAGGGCTGGTGGGAGAAGACCTCACTGGGGAAGACAGCACTCAGAGCAACAGGGATCCTGTTCCTCTACTTCCCAGAAGTCTCAGTGGCCCTGGTGGGTCTTTCTGAGCCTCTCCCCTAGAGCGCTGCTTCCCCAGCACAAATGCATGGCACAGCACCATGTGTGCAGACAGCCCTGAGCATCCCTAGGCTGGTGCTGGCCCTGGGCATCCCTTTGCTGTCAGTCATTCCACCATCCTGTATCTTCTAATACCCGTTCACCCACACTATACTTCTCGGGCTGCTTTTTTCACAAACCAAAGTCTCAGTAATTCTTTATATGAAAAGATGAAATCCATACTGGGTTTGGTAGCACATGGCTTTAATTCCAGCACTGGGGAGGCTGAGGCAGGCTTTCAGTGAGTTCAAGGATAGCCTGGTTTACGTAGTGAGTTCTGGGCCTGCCAAGCCTACATCGTGAAACCCAGTCTCAAAAAAAAAAGAGAGAGAGAGAGAGAAAGAAAGGAAGGAAGGAAGGTGGAATTTGCACTATCCAAATATAGTCCAAACTGTACATCACAGACCTGGGAAGATAGACTCTATGCCATTACACTGGTATAAACAGAACCTCTAATAGGGGGCTCCACAGACATGACAGGGTCGCTGTAGATGATGTCCCCCATACAGAAGTGCAAGTCAAAGAGGAAAGGTTCTTTGTCACATTTTGCCCTGGAAGTTTGTGTACACTGGACCTCGGGAAGAACTTTGTGCTGAGCATCTGTGGTAGCCAGCTCTCTAGAAGCATCTAGAACATTCCTCTTGCAAGCATAAGAGTTTGGTCACCTTGAAATTCTCTTTCAAGCTATGTGGTTTAGCAATGAACTTTAGCAACCGGACCAGGTTATGGCACATTCTCTTTCTCTACAAACACCTTAGTGGTGATTGTATTTAAGACCTCCAGGTCTAAGAGCCGGTTTTTGTAAGAATGTGAATCCCAGCCATCTCACAATCTGTACAATTTGTTTCTGACTTCCTGATTGCTCTTTGTAAGTGGGTTATGGGCTTTGTTTTGGTTCTGTTTGTCTGGTTTTTTTGTTTTGTTTTGTTTTGATTTTTCCTCTACAAACAGCATTAACTTATCTTGCCCAGAGAAATATACTTTCTAGGTATATGTTACATTGTTGAACTGGTCAGAAGACAAATTTTAGTTGTTAAGTAATAATGATTTCTTGCACAAACAGCCATCAGTGGCCTATGTACATACCACGCCGGGCCTCCCTTCAGGCTGGGAAGAAAGAAAAGATGCTAAGGGACGTACATACTATGTCAATCATAACAATCGAACCACAACTTGGACTCGACCAATAATGCAGGTATGAAGATCACCATCCAACCCAGGCTCAAGGGCCGAGATGTACTGACCAGCAACATCCTGACCTGATGATGCTAATGTCCTTTTCTGAAAGGCCTGTGTTTAAGGCCTCTTCTCACCAAAGACATGTGTTGCTCTCGGTAGAATGAATATTTGCCTAAGGATGACTTTGGTCCTTAGATACATTTATTTTAGTGTGACCTCAAAGATACTTTCAGAAAATGAGCCTATGGCCATAGATAGCTCCCTTCCCCCACTCCCACATCCCTTCTTTCCCCAAGGCTAGTTTTTATACTGGCCAGTGATTTGTTGTTATTTCTCTTGAATGTGTCTCCCCATCTTTACCCCCATTATTAGGTTTAATTATTTCCTCCATGCTGTAAATAGACCAAACCTTTCATTATGGCTCTGTGTGTTGTTGTTGTTGTTGGGGTTCATGCTCCTCATCACACACAGGGATATCCTCATACAAAGCTAACCTGTTTTTGCCTCCAAAATAGCTTGCAGAAGATGGTGCCTCCGGATCAGCCACAAACAGTAACAACCACCTAGTCGAGCCTCAGATCCGCCGGCCCCGTAGCCTCAGCTCGCCAACAGTAACTTTATCTGCCCCACTGGAGGTGAGAAGGCTGCCTCATCTAACCAGAGTCATCTCTGTCCTGTGGCTCCTCTTCATTTGCTATTCTCTCTAAACTGGACTTCATTCCTCAGGCAGCTCCATGCCGAGCAGTTGCGGGTTGGTGGTGAAGGCTGGCCTGAAACTGCGTCCATGCTTCTGTGCCTTGCCCCGCTAACATTCTAGACTCTGTCATAATCTTCATTCTCATTTGGCTGGTGCCACGCTTGGTGACGGGTGCCGTTCTCTGCTGGTCTTGTACCATTCCTGTTGTGTTTGCTCCCTCATCAGAACCCATAACTCTTCCAAGTAGCAATGCTTCTCTTGAGTTGTAGAACGCAGTTACTGCTTTGTTCATTTTTTTTCTTTGAATGTAGGGTCTTCCATTGTGTGGGTACATGTCTCTAATGTGTATTTTCATCTCTTAAGTCATTGCTGGACATCTGCTTGTGCGCTTTCCTGGTTATGTTTTAGTGGCATCCCTAAACCTCACAAATGTCGCTCAGAAGAGCGAGGGAATTGATGAGTAAATTAAAGTATCCTGAGGCAAGCTCCTACACAGTGAGAGTGGATGAGGGCACTTCTAGACTGGTGGGAATGTGGGGTGACAGCTGTCGTTCCAGGTGGCTGCCTCTACCGATGGAGGTGTCCTTTTGGACCCTAAAACCCAGCAGTGTGTCCATTAGACAAAAGGCTGTTTGAGGGCAGGAGCTCATCCTGCTCACCCTGAAATCTCCACCCATAAAAATGGTATTTTGGGCAGGCATGTTTGGCAAAGAATCGTGACTATTCATCCTTGATACTGTTGCGTATCTAACCAAGAGAAAGGTGTAAGCTTAGGTTGGTTTGAAAGTAAATGGAGAAATGGGGTTTGGGGGAGTCTCTCCCTCGTCGCTGTCCAAGGAAGAGCTTCCTGCAGTACCGACTACATTGTGGCATGTTGAATTGGCACATGGTGAAGAGTTCTAACACTCGTTATTGTTCCTTAGGGTGCCAAGGACTCACCCATACGCCGCGCTGTGAAAGATACCCTTTCCAATCCACAGTCCCCTCAGCCATCACCTTACAACTCCCCCAAACCACAACACAAAGTCACACAGAGCTTCCTGCCACCAGGCTGGGAGATGAGGATAGCTCCAAACGGCCGACCCTTCTTCATTGACCATAACACAAAGACTACAACTTGGGTAAGGCTGCTGCTTTTATTTGCCTCCATTTTCACCATGAGCTCCGGTGAATTCCTTTCTTTTCTGACTCGGTACTCGTGGTTCTGGTGGAGGAGTTTCTTCACCAACTCTGAAGCAAGTATCCTGATGGGTGGGTGCTGTGTCTGTAGACACAGATGTTAGCCACTAGGGTACTGTACCAGCTTGGCAGTTCTGGAAAGCTCTGGTTTTATTCATTTGTTCCGTTTGCGGGGGCAAAGGTGGCCTTGGCGTTACTAGTCTTTTGACTTCATTTTATCACACCCCGTGTTGTTGGTAATTGTATTGGGAATTAGGTAACGTCTTAAACTAATGTTTTCTCTATCTCTTTTTGCTATACACATCTTCTACAAGAAGAGTCATTTTCTCTCTAGTGCTCATTTCAGATCAGCATTTTCTCTTCCTGGGCTACACTTCCTTTCTTCTCCATGGACTAAAAGATTGTGTGTATGACTGCTGTTCGCAGGGAACATTTTGACAAAACTGACTTCTCTTGCCATGCTGCTTGCTCTTTCACGTGTTCTGAAATCCCGCGTGGGAAAGAGCCAGTGTGTCGCAGTTGGGAGAAATGCGATGAAGCCCAGGTGAATGCCCCCGTGTCCCCCAGTCAGCTCTCCGTTTCAGCATAGTCAGAGCGAGCCCTTTTAAGGCAGCATAGAGTTCTTTTTAAAAGTAGTAGTCCTCTGTCACATAGTCCCTAGCCCTGTCCACTTGGTTTGGATGCAGCAGAAACTTCGTTTTCCTGCCTGTCTAATCTGATCATATAGAACAAGCTCGGGGATTAATGGTGCCCTTTCGGCATCTATAATCTTCTTGCTCGGAGCTCACGCGAGTGTTTCCCTGGGTTGCTCTTCCGTCCTGGACCAACTGTACACACGGGCACTCTCAATTCCTGTTTCTAGTTGTGGTGACTGTCCAGCTGATGGGACAGCAGTATTATGTTAAAGAAAGGGCTTCACCCAAGGTGACCCTGGCCTGGCTATCATTTACACTCAGTCTGTGGTGTAATGTTAATTCAATCCCTTGAGAATTGGTCTAGAGGGCAGTGTGATCCTGAAGTCCTGTGGACAGTGGTGCAGTGTGTCCCCACAAGGGCATTCTTGGCCACTGGGGTAGGCCTGCGCCTTCCTCGGTGGTATGTTTAACGTCCTTGGCTTCCACCACTAAGTAGCTACCATCACCCTCCCGCTATACTGATGATCAGAAACTCAGCCGAATTTCCAAATACTCCACAGTGAGAACCGCTCTCAGGGCCCTTCCCTGATTTGCAAAAAAGGAATTTACTTACCTGCCAAGAGCCTTCCCATCAAGATCTGATGACATTCATTTGGTAAGCTGATAACTACCTCCAAGGCATGGAATGACGTGGAGGTTTGTTTGACTCACCTTCGAGTCAGAAGATAGCATTACAAGCTTGTGGGCTGGGAAGAAGAGAGGAGCTCTTTGGCAAATGGAACCGTGGAGATTGGTTTGAGGTCTTTTTATTTTTTATTTTTTGTCACTGACACAGAACCTCGACTGTCTTTCTGGTGTTTCCATTTTCCGCGGCACTACTGGGGTTCCAAAGCTTTAGCCAGAAACTGGAGCTCCAGAGATACGGGATAAATATCATAAAAGTCAGAGGATTAGTGAATGGAGCCACTGTGGCTTGCCAACATAAGCTATGATTTTAGTAATGTGAACTAGCTTAGTAATCAAATCCCCTAACCTTTTCACAGCCTTCACGCCCCAGCTGCAGTAAGTGCGGCTGGGCAGGTTTCATTTTAAATAGCACTGACTTTATTTATTGCTGGCACCGGTGCCAAATGAAACCTGCTCTTAATTACCAGTTATCTCTTTTTAACCCAGATTCTTACTATTGATTTGCCCAGTTGGGCACTTAATTTATTAGAACGTTTCATTGCTGCTGCCATTGGAAATGCTTATGCCACAGCTGGGAATTCCTCGTTGCCTGTGTTAACTAATGCAGACGGAGACACCATTCAGCATTGTCACCCTGAAAAGCAGATTCAGAATTGCCTGTCCACCTCGGCAAAGAATGGGAGGAGGCAGGAACAGAAAAGACACTTTCTGGATTCAGGCCTATGCGCAGTTGGCATTATGAGGTTACTCAATGGCTGGATAGAATCCCTCTGAGTGTTCTAACAGAAAAAGGAAAAGCAACCCTGGGAACAGTGAGAATATCCCTTCTTCACCCTTCCCGCTGTACTGTAGGTTCTTGAACTTCACTGGGGGCATGAGAAGGCGCAGGCCACTGTCCCCGTTACGTACACTGAGAGACTGAGAGTCGATTGAAGCGTATCTACAGCACAGCCTTTACACACGCAGGTGATGGAGGCCGCGTGCCAGCAGTCTGATTGGAATTAAATCTGACCACGTTTTTAAAAATTAATAAAAATGGATGGCTTTGGCCTCGCCAACAGCAGTGCATGCTGGGAGTCCCTAGGGACCTCAGCCTTCGCACCCCTCTTATTAAGGGAACAGCTGGAAGCATGCATGTTGGTGTATTGATGCCTCTCACAGGACAGGGCACCAAGCAAGCTGCTTCACAACAGCGCACCATATGCCTTAAATTACAGCTGCCCACGTTTGCACTAACAAAACCGACCGTAGCCTAGGTGTGATTGCTGAGAATAAAAGAAAAAAGCATACAGGATTTTTTTTAACCAATTTGTATGCCTGTATTTTATGTATTTTTTTTAAATCAGAAAATACCTTTTATTCTCTCTCTCTCTCTCTTTCCCTCTTTCTCTCTCTCTAATACACACACACACAACACACACACACCCTTCCCAAAGGAAATGGAGGAATAGCCAAGTGCATTTCATCATCTGCATGATTGCTTTCTGCTCCTACCATCGAAGATCTCATTCGTAACCCAACCTTACCATTACTTCAGTATTGTCTGTCAGTGCTCTCAGGCCTTAGCTGCCTTGTCACGTGTCCGTCAGCTACAGAGGTGCCTACCTCCTTGAGTTGTCCAAGGGACAGTGGTTTCGGTGGTTCTTACCACATATCCCTTACAGATGGACTTCTGGCAGCTGCAGCCATTATTTTGATTATTGCTGGTACAATAAAATATGAGTCCGTACCCCGGGCCTGCCCGTGCTCTGAAGTCTGGTTTCCATGCAGAGCCGCTTTAGCCGCCCTGCAAAGCTGAGCTGTTGTAATGTTCTTGCTCCCTTCCCTTTCCTCCCGCAGGATCGGGTACTTCCATTCATCTTAGTTTCTCTTTCTTCTCTGTGTCACCTCTCTGTGGCCTGCAGAGCCAGTCGTCCTTTACGGCTGACTTCACTCATGGCTGGCCTTTCCTGTTAAAGTACCCAGAATCCCCACTTCCTAATAGCTCCCTAGGCTTTCTGTAAACCTGGCTACTTGGGATCTCAAGGGTCCCGGGCAGCTGTGGCATCGCCTGTCCCAGACCAGAATTAACATTAAATAGTACATCTTGTGAGGTTCGTTTAAGTCTTCTGTCCAGTTAACCACCTCCGGCCGATAGCCCGATGGTCCGCTTCTTGGCCTCTCTAAATGCTAAATCCTGGCATAATTCTGTGTGCCGCAGTATGCTACGCTGGGAATACGACATCTCAGCCTTTTGAAAGATGCATTCACTCCAGGGTCAGCATCCGTCACAAAGTACTCCGATGATTTATGTCTTCAATTAAAACCTTCTCTCGCTTTCAGAAAACGAGGCCACGTGTACCGTTTGTGCTCTTTGATATTCTTGCCATTTCCAAAACCCTCTGACTTTGTTATAATTCAGTGCCCCTGGCTTTCACCGTTGGTTCGGGAAATTGATGAAGCAGTAAACCTTCTGATAATTTGACGGCAGCGCAGCCTGCTTTCACTTTGATGAGATGGAGCTAGTGTGTCAGATGTCTCAGTGGTTTGCTTTTTACCTTGGGTTGACGGTGTTATTGTTGTGGTTGACTGGGCATCATTCTGAGTTTTATTGTTTTCTAATCTCTCAAGTGTAAGAGCCGTGGATTTTCTAAGCCTCATCGCATTCTAATTGGCTTCTATGTAAGTGAGGGGCAACTCCCAGCTCTGGCAAGTCAGTTGGGGGAGCTGGGTTTCTGATACTGTTCTCCTCAGCAAAAAGAAACATACACAAGGGATGTTGCAAGATTAGATGTCTATTTTTTTGCAAACCATAAACCATGACCCAAGATGTCAGAGTATATATTTCTCATCCATTGATCCCCACACATACAATGGCCTCACATCCTTTAAGGAAAATAATCTTATCAAGTTTTATGAATGAGAACCTAACCATCAGAACTCAGTCAGGAGTTTCATGCAGGTTGCCTGCTACCACACATATGATTTCATATGATGAAGCATTCCATCTCTAGAATAGCACATGGGCTATCTGGTTAGACAAATTCAGAAAGATTTGGGGACACCCAAGTACTAAGGAGTGCTGTTCTTAAAGAGTCAGTATTTAGAGACTGTGAACACTCACCCTGTCTCCATCTCTGGGGAACAGCCATGCATCCTCCATCCTGGTTGCCTTTCCTCCTGCATCTTGGCTAAGTCTTGGGGAAATAGTTAATCTTTCTTTGAAGTGTTTGTTCTTCTTTCCTGAGACATGGTAGCCAAGCTTCCTCTACCAAGCAGAAAGCTGGGATGCCTCCCAGGTGCCTGGAAACACGGAGGAAGGGAAGGTGCCAGTGAGGGTGCGCGGGGAGTCCCTCTTAACAGCTGCCATGTACATTTTTCCTGCAGGAAGATCCACGCCTGAAATTTCCAGTACACATGCGCTCAAAAGCATCTTTAAACCCCAATGACCTGGGCCCTCTTCCTGTGAGTATGCTTCAGAGACATGCAGTGGTCTGGAAATGTCTGCTTACCTTCTCAGCGTTCCTGGAGAGGTTGTATGTCTCCTCCAGGCTCTCTGGGTCCATTCATTGGTCGTTATTCCTTAGAAGGGCTGATGTTAGGGCAGTCCAAAAGGCACATTATAGTGTATGCAATACCAGTCCTTGTAAAAGACGGCTTTTAATTACTAGCCCTTGGTAGAAGTTCACTTTTGATCTAGGACATGTACAAAAGGTGCACACTGCAGGTGCCACTTTTAGCAGCATGCATTTATTTTGTAACTTAGCAACCACCAGCTACAGCCATACTGCTAAGTCATAGGAACAAACCCGCGAATACACTGTGGAAGGAAAAGGCACCAATAACCACAGGAAATTAGTCTCCAAGTCCTTTAACCTGTAGTTTTTTTAAAGTGTTTTTTCCCTTTGTTGTGGATTCTTTATAAACCTCTGGGGGGGGGTGATTTTTGTTTTGTTTCACATTTTTGTTCTCTTTGGGAGCATGACATAATTTGGTCTGTACTGAGTTTGGATGAAACTTTTACTGTCTGCCTTTTTCTACAGTGCACCATCCATAAAAAATGCTGAAGGTGCAGAGACAGGGTTGGGTTGGATTTGGTTTGGTTTTGATTTGGGGTTCTTGTTATTTTATTTATTTATTATTTTTTTAGACAGGCCAGGCCAGCCTGAAGTCAAAATCCCTCTGCTGTCACTTTCCACATGCTAGGATAGCTACGCAGACCACTACGCCCAGCCTCTAGCATTGTTTGTAAATGGAAATGGTTATTCTCTTCCAAGGAAAAGAGCCTTGTTGTATGATAGACTATAGCAACCCTTGGGACATAGTTACGGGCTAGTCTTCATCTGTAAGATTCGCAGTTAACCCTCACAATTCCTGGAACCCACGTGCAAAGCTAGACTTGGCCATGTGCACACCTGTAGCCCCTGGTGCTGGGGGTGGGGGGCAGACTGAAGAGTCACTGGCGCTTACTGGCTGCTAGGTTAGCTCTTCTTAAAACAGGACACCCAGTGCCCTCCTCAGACTTCCACATGCATGGGCATGTATACCTGCATACACATGTGCACATACACACGCACATACAAACCCCCCCCCCCAAAAAAGAAAGTCTATTGTTTGACTCTTTTCTATTTCTGAGTCAGTAAGGCACGCTGACCTTATCTTGAAAAGTACCCAGATGTTAGGGCTGTGACTCAGCAGGTAAAGCACCTGCTATGGCAGTGTGGGGACCGGAGGTGAGAGCCTTAGAGCCCACAGCAAAGCCCACAGGTGATCCAGATGGGTGAGGAGGCAGAGACTCAATGCCCAGAACAGGCTGGCTAGCAGACCAGCCAGAAAGGAAAGCTCCAGGCTCTCTGAGACTACCTTCTGTGTTAGGATAGAGAGCCGTCAAGGAAGGCAGCAGACATCGACATCAGATCCCACACCCATTCCCACGCTTACGCATATGCACCTTCCTATATACACACCCAGATGTGTATGTAGAGGCAGGGAGGAAAGGCTGGTTGGTTGTCCAGAGCTTTCAGTTCTTCTGTTTAAATAGTGAGAGTCCTCAGCACTGGGCTACTCGGCCACTTAATAAAGCCACTGTGTGCTGTATGTGTAACCGAGCCCTCCTTCTCCTTCCCTGAAGTACACAGTAGGTGTTTTAACTAAATGAACTCTCCACACTGAACTCTTTAAAAATATATCTTAGATTTATTTTTTATGTGTCTTATTGTTTTGCCTGGATGTGTATATTTATACTACGTGTATGCCTGGTGCCTACAAAAGTCAGAGGAAGGCATCAGAGCCATTGGAGCTGGAATCGTGGATGGTTTTGAGGCATTGTGTGGGTGCTGGGAGACAAACCCAGGTCCTTGGCAAGAGCATCAAGTGCTTTTAATGTCTGAGCCATCTCTCCAGCCCCCTTTTCTGAATTCTTGAACAGGTTACCATAGAACACCATTTCTGGTCCTTCATACAGGGAAAGCTTGAGCTGATGCGACTTGTTAGCTGTGCCCCCGAGTTAGCATTGTTTGACATAGTCCCCGTGTGAAAGTGTCCCTAGCAGGGAATAGGAAAGAAGAGTCCTGGAGAATTTAGTGTCGCCTTGGGTTTGGGAACCACTAACTGATGTCTCTCCTCTCTCCCTCGTTTTCCTGGATGCTAGCCCGGTTGGGAAGAAAGGATCCACTTGGACGGCCGGACGTTTTACATTGACCATAGTAAGTAGAGCCTGCTGTGCTCACGGATGTGACCGGGCACTGGAAGGGGAGGGTAACACACCGTGACAGTGAAGCTTTGTCATTTTACTCCCTGTCCAGGTAGCCAGGTGTTGTGTGGCGAGAATGAGCCCAGAGAGTCAGTGCCCTCATACGGTACTGTGCCTTCGCTCCAAGTCTGCCTCAGAGTAGTCCCTTGAGCTTTTGCCCAACCTGACCTTGTGACCTATTAACTTTTTTTTTTTAATTAAAAATTTTTCATTGACAGTCCTTTTTTTTTGCGCTTTTAATAAGTACACTCTGGACATAGAAAATAAGATTAGAAGTGATGATTTAGTTTGAAACAAACAAATCCACGTGAGCGGTGTTCTGGGCTGCATATGCTTTCGGAACCCCGCCTTGGCGGAGTGCCCGTTCTGACCTTATTTTCTATCGTAGCATGTGGCCTTGCACCTGGCACACTAATGATACGTGTAGTGTATTTGCTGAGGACGTTTGCTTTAGCACCTGTGGATACACGTGTGCTTTCTCATCTCATCTAAAAGTTAAACTAATCAATGTTTGCTTTTAGCCAGAGAGTTGGTTTTGAAGGGTTGGGGGAGGGGGAGGGCAGGGTTCATTCTTGAGACAGTTTGTTCTTCATGGAATTATATTTGTATATCCCTAAAACTTTGGGAGGGAGGGAGGGAAGGAAGGAGGGTGGGAGGGAGAGAGAGAAAAAAGTGTAAAATAAGGCTTCAAACAAAGTTCAAATCCGAGCGCAGTCAGCAGTATTTAGTTCTGTGCTTTCATTTAATCTGTAAGCAGGAAGCGAGCACAGGTCTCAGGTTTTGATAAATGAACAGAGAGTATACTGATGAGCCTTTTGTTGAGAAGTCTCACCCCAGGCAGTGCTCACACACAGGCTGGTGGCCATCTCAGCAGGGGGGGTTGGGTAACTCCTCCCAAGTGTCACAAGGGGCCCTAGTATACTCCAAGAACTTGCCTTCAGACATGAGGATTAGTGGGTTTGAAGTCGATGAGAAGGCCCAGCCAAAACCCAGAATATTTAGGGGGTTGGGCCACCCTTGAACTTAAGTCAGATTATTTCAAGCTATATAAACTTTGATTTTTGTCTTTGTTCAGAAAAACAAATGCTGGGTTATGTACTTTCCAGCACCGTACTGCGAGCCTATCGTTGTCAACACAAACACTCTCAGTGTATGGGCATGCGTTACCTTCCCCCTGGAATACTGTTTATTCTGAATTCTGAGAATTTTCTAACTGGGGCTAGGTGACACTCTTAGTGCCACTAAAAGCAGTTCTTCAGAATTTGCCAAGCTTTGCCCTGTGCAACCATAAAGGGATGTGTGGCAGTGACACCGTTCTTCTGCCTTTCCCTAAAATCTAATCTGTCAAGTAGAAAATCCCTGCCCTTTTCAAAGACTTCCTCAGGTCAGTGGGTACTCCCCACAGGTCAGGAATGAGGCTTCACTGGTATTTCCTGCACTAACAGTGCTTGTTCGCCTGAGAGGCAGACTTTCAGCACTGGATGCTCAGGTTTGAACAGCTTGGTTCACTTGGTGGATATTTATTGATGAGGATTTATTGATTGATATTTATTTATTGATTGATGAACTCCTTCTGGGTAACGTGCTAGAAACATATCTAGCATGAAATCTCTGGCACACGTGGGGAAAATATTTTTCTTACAAACCAGATGTGCCCAGAAGCTGAGTCATTGGCGGTTGTCTCTCAAATACAAAAGTTAAAAGAGAAATTCCATTAATTTTTGCGTTACCAAACCTATGGGCAGCAGCTGCAGTGGCTGTGTTTCTCATCCTTTGCCTCCTTCTTGTCATTTGATTTGAATTTCATGTCTCAAAGGTAAAAGGTGTGTTTTGATTCAGAAATCCTTTAAGACAGCAGCTAACTGTCCACCCCTCATTCACCAACTGACAATACTTGACTGCAAATCCACTTCGTAGCTCAGGAAAATGTGTGCGGTTCTAAGCGCTCCAACTATTTGTGAGCGACTTTATTTTCACTATTAGCATCATTAAATCATTAGAAAGATAATGGTGGATTTTGCTAGATAACTATTTGAAAATAGGGACTTCATTCTGAAGGTAAATAAACTCCTAAATCTTATCCAACAGCCGATTAAAGCTGTTTTGGGGGTAACAACTGGAGCTCCCATTAAATGTTGAGGCATGCTCAGCAGTGGAGAGGAATTGTGGGATTGGACACCTATAACCCCTGTCCTCAAGGGCCCATGTCCAGCAAAAAGTGCCAGAAGCTGTCTTACATACTATGTTGGAAAGCAAGCCTGTACTCTGGGTGTTCAGCTTGATGGTGGCTGAAGATGGCTTTCTGAGTTGTGTTCTCTTTCAGGCAGATTTTGAGCAGGAATCACCCTAAAGAGCTCAGTGGAAATCAATTTCCAGATATGGCCAGCAGCTCCCACACTGGGAATGGGGACTGCCCCATGGGCTCTGTCTCTGAAAACTCTAAAGCTTTAGTCATGATTTGTTTGGGTGTGAAGAGACATTTGCAAGGGCATGACTGGTCGTACTCTACCATCCCCAAGGGCGGTGGTTCTCACATAGCAGATAATCCTGCACATCAGATATTTGCATTACAATTCATAACGGTAGCAGAATTTACAGTTCTGAAGTAGCAATGCAAATAATTTTATGGTTAGGAAGATCACCACAACATGAGGAACTCTAATCAAGGGTTGCAGCATCAGGAAGGTTGAGAGCTGCTGCCCAAGGGAATGCAGTCCTGTTCTGCCTGGTCAGCATGTAAAGAGCCTGGCGTTTGTGCTGCAAACAAGAAGAGCTTCAAAGGGCTTTCCCGGAGTCCAGCGACAGTAGTCAGAGATATTCTTGAGAATAAACTTGGAGCAGACCTGTGGAGGAAATCTTGAATAGAGGCTAGTTAGGCCATGGCACTGAAAGTCTAGAGCGTAGAATAGTCCAGGAAACAGATGCCACAAGAGAAGTGATGGCAGTTGATGGTCACCAAGGACATGGTCAGGTCAGTGGATTACGACCCTGCTTTGGTCACTGAGACAGAGACCTGGCACAGACAGTTTAAAAGAGGAAGAATTTAATTGGGCTCACGGTTTCAGAGGTCTAGCTGGTCCTTTGCTCCATTAGTTCTAGACCATCGTGGCGATAGAAAAATATGGCAGAGGCTATTCTTCATGGCAGACAGGAGGAGAGTGACAGAATGTGTAGGCTGATGGGCCTTCTCAGTTCCCTTTTAATCCATCCTAGCACCCAGCTTGCAGGAATAGAGCTGCCCACATTCAGGCAGCTCCTTCCACAACCGCCTTGGTTAATCTTCTCTGGAAAAGCCCTCACAGACACACCCAGTGGTTGGCTTCACTGATCTCAATTCAGGCAAATCAACCATCCGGGTTAATCCTCAGGCTGCTGACTGGAGTGTCCGGTTACATGGGGCACTCCTTGGCATGGGTGACCACCTGCTCAGGAATCTAAGGGGACCCCCGTGCAGGTGTCAGGGCTGGAGTCTGGCATTCAGTCTGGTCATAAGATTTGGAAGTCCTCGTGTGTTGGGAGTGGTTGGTTTGATCTCCTGTTTTGATGACAAACATCCAGCCACCACAGATACGACCCAAGCTGCTATACAAAGACACGGTTCTATCCAGCTGCATCCAGCTGTAACCCACTGTATTTTGTGACCTATATTTGATTGGGTTTGATTTTCTATCATCTCAGTAGCAGCTTTTACTTTCCACAGTCTGTGCTTTTTAAAAATTAGACAGCCTAAAGTACCACCTGAGTCCGTCAGTGTTTCCTGAAGCAATTGAGCTTTTCACTCATCTACTTTTTCTACCCAACCAAAAGACATAAATAAGCATTGTAAAGGGATAGCTTAGGATTTTGATGTTTATTTTGTGCTTTCATGAAGTTAATAATGTCAGGGTTTAAACATTTAGCTGAGGTGCTTGTTAAAGTTGAGTCCGCGAGTTACCATCAGCTCACCGGCAGGCTAAGAATGAACAGGGTGGGTTTTCAGGGAGAAATGATCCCCCCTTTCTTTCTTTTCACCTTAGAGGTACTGAACCCCAACCTGCCCTCTCCATACCATCTGAATCCCCCAGCCCTCCACGTGGTGCCATGTACACGCAGGCCTCTCTGACGCCTTTTAATCGTGCACAGGCGAAAGCACTCCCAACCCAGGCCGTGGCTCTACACCATCACCTGGGCCACCGAGTGATAGGGCAGCTGCTGAGAAGCAGTGTTGTTCACACCACTCTCTGCTGAGCGAGGTTGCAAGGAAACCCTTTCTCTGGAATCCTGTCAGCTGTGTCTAGTTCTTTTCCTTTTTTCTTGGTGACCGCCTCTGCTGCCTCGGTTGTACGTGCCTATAAGAGGTGCATGGAGTGGATTATTCATTTGTTCAATATAGAATCCTCACTTGAAAGCCGTTTTGCAACATCATAAGCAGATTTTAAGAAGTATTTGAAATGAGAACAACAAAAAAAAAAAACAACCATGTGTATGCGTGTTAACTTCCTAGGGAGCTAAAACTTCTTAGGCCTTTTGGAAATCAAGATCAAGTTATAAATCCTTGTGAGTAAAGGGGTTTATAATCGCAGATTTACCAGACTGCCTGCTAGAAACTGCAAGGAAGTGGTTTTAATTTTGTTGCGCATTTTTAATTTCTTTTAACTAATCATATATATGTTTGCCATGGACAGCAGAGTTACCTTCTAACCCCCAATACTAAATGCTCCCAGGGGTCAAGCAAAAGGGGCTGGATGGACTTTGCAGAAGGAAATCCTTTCTTAAACATCCTGTCTACAAAATGAATTGGAACTAATGCATTCATGGTTTTAATGTTTTCAGACAGCAAAATCACTCAGTGGGAAGATCCGAGACTACAGAACCCAGCCATCACGGGTCCGGTCAGTATTCTCCTGTTCCTCCCCTTCACAGGAGCTGTGGCTGCTTCTAACACACCCTTCTTGTTTATTCCTTATTACTGTGATGTCTAGAGACTGCTGAGAATAAGTAGATTAAGATTCAACCCAGCTCTTCAGTGAGTTTTCCAAATGGGGTACAGCTGCCTGGGCCTTTGCTTCAGACCGGAATTACAAAGGAAGAGAAAATGGTGTTATAATAGCGGATTGAAACGTTTTCTTCCTGGTCCCCTCTAAAAGCATGGTTTAAATGTGTAACAGGATTTTTCTCCTTTTTTTTTTTTTTAACAGTAAAGCAGAGTTTGGTTGAAGATATTTTAATATAGGCTTAAGCATGAGAATTAAGAGAAAGAGAGGCACTCGGAAAAAAGGAGAGAGGTACTTTTACCTAAGTGTGGATACAGGCTCCTTAAGAGAGAGGCATTCAAGCTGGGCGGTGGTGGCGCACGCCTTTAATCCCAGCACTCGGGAGGCAGAGACAGGCGGATCTCTGTGAGTTCGAGGCCAGCCTGGTCTACAAGAGCCAGTTTCAGGACAGGAACCAAAAGCTATGGAGAAACCCTGTCTCGAAAAATCAAAAAAAAAAAAAAGAGAGAGAGAGAGAGAGGCATTCAGTCATGCAGTGGTGGGGCTCGCCTTTAATCACAGTACTCAGGGGGCAGAGTTAGGCAGGTCTCTGAGTCCAAGGCCAGACTGGTCTGCTGGGTGAGTTCCTGGACAGCCAGGGCTACCCAGAGAATGCCTGTCTGTCGAGAGGCAGAGACAGAGAGAGAGATGGGGGGGGGGGGGGGCACCAGTATTCATCTTTATAGGCTGCGAAACCAAGCATTTATAGGATGCTGTCATTTGTTTTAGGCCAAGGATAATAAGTGCGTGCCAATCAACTGGAGTCTGTTCCTCTTTTAAAAGCCCGTCGAGAGGAGGTAGCAAAGATGTGGGTCACGCATCTTCCATTCTGCTGACTCCCCGGCTTTGTCCTAGTGCTGCTCATACATGCTGGCTAGAAAATACCCCTCCAGCTTAGGGGTATGATCCCCTGAGATTTCACAGCACACTGTATTCATAGGCAGAGGGAAAGTCCTAAATCCTTGTGTGCTAGGGACAAACTCCTCAGCAGGGAGTACATGGAGATAAGTTGGGGCGATAGAGACAGGAAATTGACTGGGACCAACAGGAGATTGCAAATTTGGGTCCTTTTGAAATAATTCAAGAGCACTCCAGCACAAGTTTTGGCCCTTCAGTGTTTTTTTTTTCATTGACAGGGGGAGGTACTCGCAAGGCTCCTCCTCCCTCCCCACCCCCGCCCCGAAACTGTTGGCAGTTAATGGTTGCTGGAGGTAGGAGGCAGGACCATTTCTTCAATGGTCTAGCCACAAATAAACTGTTCCCATTCTAGGAAACCCTTTTGTCCCAGTTAAACTCAGTGGGTCACAAACAAGGAAACCCACCAAAGTAGGAAAGAGGTGTGTTAGAAAGACGTGTTTTATCAGGAATAAGCATGGGTTGGGGAGGGGAGCGTGAAAATGACTTACGTTCGCGTTATGCACAATTGGGAAGCTGTCAAAGAATTTCAGGAGAATTCTCGAGCAAATGAAACCAGTGTGCTGAGCAAGAGTCTTAAGAGCTGGAGAGAAAACACTTAATTTCATGGCATCGATGTGATCTGTTTGAAATTATTCTTAAATTGCAAGCTTAAGTCTGACCATACACATGTGGATCAGTAACTTCCCTTCAGCCGTCCGTTTGTTGAACTAAGTGGATTTGTTCAGCTACTCGGCAGTTTTCTATGGAATCCCTGTTAGAAGAAAGCTCATAACCTTTCCTCCACCGAGCTTTCGGAGCACTCCCTCACTTACTGGTGGCTTCTTTGTGACAAAGTTGTAGCCACAGTTGGCCGTTCAGTGTATGTCCCCACGGTTGTTGAAAACAAGAGGAACTACAGACATTACTTTCTCTAGAGACAGACTTGCCAAGCTCGGCTCTTTCCAAAGATTTCCACCGTTTGTCCGTCACCCACCTCTGCTCAAATAGTACTTACTAGTTATTGAAAGTTATTTAGCCAGATGTGGTGTCGCACATCTGTAATTCTACTCTTGGGAGGATAAGAGTTCAAGGCCAGGGTGAGCCATTTAGCAATATTCTTTCTGTCTTTTAAAAAGGAAGAAGAAAATTACTTGACATCCTAAGCTCGAGCAAATTAGTCCCAAGAAATCTCTTTTAACAGGAGCCTTGTTTATTCCCCTTATTAGAAACAGTGCTTCTTTCTGTAGGAATATGGGTAATTACAATTTAGGAAAGACATTTGGCTCTCATAACACTCATTTTTAAATAATTGGGAATTTCCATATAATTTTTCTTTTTATAGATTAAATAGGAATCTTCCTTTTATCTGTGAACATATAAGAAAGGTCTCTTACTTTATTACATAGTAACTAGAGAACATTGCCTGGAATGTTCCTGGACAGAGAATTGAGTTGGATTTTTTATTTGGGTTTTGGTTTCCTGAGCTAGGGTTTCCTTATGTGACCTTGACTGGCCTGGAACTCACACGGGCCACTGTGCCTAGAAGCTATAGAATTTTTATGATACTTCTGACTTCCTTGAAGGCATGGTCATTATTAGAGAATGATCTGTTTGCGTTTTTAAAAATATACTTATTGTGTTGGGCTTGGTAGTATATACCTCTAATCCTAACACTTGGGAGGTAGAGGCAGGTGAATTTCTGTGAGTTCAAGACAGACCTGGTCTACATATTGAGTTCCAGGCCCATCAGAGCTATCTGGTAAGACCCTGTTTGTAAAAAAAGAAGTGCGTGTGTGTGTGTGTGTGTGTGTGTGTGTGTGTGTGTAGTTGGAAAAGCCTTTATAGGTCAGTCAGGAAAAGCCTGAGTGTTAAGTGATCACACACGCTTGCAATGTGGTTTTCCTGGCAGTAGAATCCTATCATGATAGCATCAAAATCTATATATCAGTTTTGTCTGAAATTCATCTAAATTATATTCACGTTCTCTCTTCATTAATATGTGCCTGGTGTTTTGTCCCTTAATTTGCAGGGCTTTTTCTTCTTTTCTTACCTTCTATACAAGTGTCTTAACTTCCCCTTTTTGTTTTGATAATATGCTCTGTTTTTGTGTTCACATTAAGGTAGTGTGTGTTAGTGTTCCGTGTGTGTGTACATTTGTGTGTATGCACGTGTGTGAGATCAGAGGTCAGCATCCAGTGTCGTTCTCTGTCACTCTCCAACTTAGTCTTTGAAGCAGGGTCTCCAGCTGAGCATAGAGCCCACTGATTTGGCAATACCAGGTAGCCAGTGAGCTTCAGGGGTCCTCCTGTCCTGCTCCCCTGCCGCTCCTCAGCGCTGGAATTCTAGGCACACACCATCACCTGGCCTTGGTGTGGGCCCTGGAGATCTGCAGTCGGGCCCTCAGACTTGCAGTGCAAGCTTTACTGACAAAACTCTCTTCCTACCCCCACTTAAAAGCTTTAAATAACCTTTGACATAAAAATAGAATTAATCATTCTCTTCCCTCCTGATTTTTCCTAGGTAGAATTTTAAACCCACCTTGTCTTTATAGTTCCTAAATACTTTAATTCCCCACCCCACTCCCCTGCAATAGTCAGTAATTACATAATTTTACCTTTAGGGAATAACCTTTCTCCCCATCTTGGTTTTGCACGAACCCCCACCCCAGATTTTCTTCCGATACAGTACCTCATGGTTTACTGGCTTAACAAACCGGGCAGGGCTAACAGTCTGTTAACCCAGAACTGCTGCCCTGCCACAGTACAGAGGCGCTGAGAGTGAAAGCATCCTTAGTCCGGTTGGCCCTTTCCCTCAAATACTCAGTTCTGCTGATAGCATAATTCTGGGTTTTTTCTTCTGTTTTTTTGTTTGTTTGTTTGTTTGTTTTTGTTTTATATTCTCCCATATCCTCTGACCTTCAAACTGGTGATTAAAAAAAAATTGTTGTCAATCTGATTGCCATGTCTTTGAAGGCAAATATTTTTTTCCTGTAGTGATTTTTTTTTTTAAATTTGCTCATTATCTTTGATGTTCTGCAAGCTCACAGTCGCATGCCAATTTGTGGATTTCCCTTTGTGGTTCTTACCTGGCATTCGGGATCACCCGTGGGTTGGGGTGGGGGTGGCTATATCCTTCCTCTGGTCTGGCAAACCCTCAGCCATTCTTGATTCACACACTGCTTTCCCCATCCTTCCCCATCCTCAATCCAGCCAAGCGTCTGCATTGCCTTCCGTCTTTGTTCTTGTCCCTTCGGAGTCAGTCTCTCCTGCCTCCTTTCCTGGCTGCATTTTGATTTGTTACTTTATTCTTCTAGTTAATCCTTTCTTAAGGTTTTTACAATTTTTTTTATGTGTTCATTGTGCCTATTAAGTGAGCGTGTTCAATTGTTCAAAGTTCTTTGGGGTCTCATAAGTTTTCTTTGTCTTTTCATTTCTGTATTGCCTTTTAAATTATCCTTTTATATTCTGTCATAAAGATACTGCAGAACATCCTCTCTCTGATACTCTGTTCTCTCTGGTCCTAGGAGCATTCAGTCTCCTACTTGTTATGTCTAGATGTTCAACACACTTGTGTATTGTCTGGGTGACGGTCGTGCATGCATGTGTGTGTATGTGTGAGTGTGCATGTGTGTGCTCGCGTACACCCACACAGCCACAGGCACCACTTTTTCCCCCTTGGGAGGCTTTTAAATTCCTGGCCAGCATTTGCAGTCACTTTCTTGGCCTGGGTTTATGCTACCTGATTAGAATAATTGTGGCCCTCACACACAATTGGATACAAGCATGAGGTGTGAATTTATTCTAGTCTATTTCCTTTAGAATGTCTACATTTACATCCCTAGATAGAGATACAGTTCCTTCTAGGTTCCCTGGGCCTGAGGTTAGCTTCCCCATAGCCTTTTTAGTTCTAAGCCTAGGCCTGTCTCAAATTCATGGTCATTTGCCTCAACCTCTCAGGTGCCACCTAGCTAGGATATTGAAACTTTTGCATAGTTGTATCTGACTGAGACTTCGAGCCCACCCCACCCCACCCCACCCCCAATGGAGTCACCTTCGCTCCACAGAGAAGGCATTCAAGTTTAGAGGAATTCTTGCCCAAGTGTCCTAGTTTCATTTCTGCTACTGTGATAAATAGCTTGACCCAAAGTCACCTAGGGAAGCTTACAATTCAGGTTATAGTCTGTAGCATGATTAATAAAAACCCAGAGACACATATTGAGGTTAAACCTGAAGGGCAGAAAAGCAAAACAGCCAGCTGCTGGCTCTTACCTCTACCTCAGTCTGAAATAGCTATCCTGCCTCCAGGAATCTCAGAATGAGAGTGTGTGTGAGAGCTGTCTCCTCCCGTCTTATATTCCTCTCTAGTGCTGGAATTAAAAGCATGTACCACTACTGCCCGGTTTCTATGGCAACCTAGTGTGGCTACTGGGATTACAGGTGTGTGTCACCACTGTCTGGTGTATAAAGCTGACCAACGGGGCTGTTTTACTCTCTGATCTTCAGGCAAGCTTTATTTATTAAAATACAAATGAGATATCACTACAACAGTCTACCAAGTGAGAACTCGAAGGCAGGCCTGCTTGCTGTTCCGTACAGCATTGCTTCCAACCACAAGAGATGCTGCATGCTGACTCACACGGGCTCATCCTTAGCTAGCTTCCCTATACAATCCAGAATCATCCTCCCTGGGAATGGTGTTGCCTGCAGTGGGCTAGGCCCTCTTCTAAAAACTGACAATCAAGACGATCCCTAGGCAAACATAGGCCAAATCTGATTTAGGCAATTGCTCAAGTCAGAGCCAGCCAGGACACCAAGTAAAAGACAAACCTTGTGCGTCCTCAGTCTGAATCCTTTCTGAAATGCCATTTACTCAGAATTCCCACTCCTTGACACAGCTATCAGCCTGCTGCCCTTTCTACCTCTGGTGTTTCTCTCTACAAGTTGATATGTTGATTTTGTAGTACTGGGGGTGAAGCCTAGAGCCTTGCACTTCCTAAGCACACTCTTTGGCGCTGAGTTGTGCCCCCATCGCTTGGTGTTTTGAGACATCATCTTAATGTATAGTCCAGAATGGTCTTGAACTCACCATCATCCTGCCACTGCCCCCGAGTAATGCATTACTAACATGAGTACCATGCATGGCTTCCCACAAAGACTTTTCAAGTATCACTTGGAGTTGTGGGTTAAAGTACCATAGCCTATAACACTTTGGCTCCAGGAAAGGCAGATGATACAATGATGAAAGATGCTCGTATCTTTGTATCTCTGTGTGTTGCCCTGACTCATACTCTGGCAGAATCACGCAAAACACGTACTGGTTTGTGCAGCGCGATCCCGAGATTCCTTGGCTGTCACTCTAGGTGTACTGTTATCCCTCATCATTTCGAGGACTTTTCCCTTTCCCTGTGGAGACATTATTATGCAGGTTTTCTGTAGAAAATACAGAAAATGAGTATGTAAGGTTTGCAGTTCATGAAAGTCTGCCAGCATTGGCTCTCTGTACGTACAATTTCAGACATATGTTTACGTTATCTGTGCGTTTGAATCTCTCTTGCAGGCTGTTCCTTACTCCAGAGAATTTAAGCAGAAGTATGACTACTTTAGGAAGAAATTAAAGAAACCTGTGAGTAATCAGCCCTTGGATCAGCTCTGTGTCTTATTCTGTTCCCCTCACCAACGTTACCTCATTGAAATAGCCTGTTTGTGATTTGTCTGTGGACACTTCCCTCTCTTCCCTGCCCTTTGGTCCACCAAGAGCTTCAGTTTGAATTTGCTCAGCGGTGGTAAGTGAGATTAACTCAGTATCATCACCTGAAGGGCAGTTGCTTATGTGAGACATAAGAAGGCATGGGATTCTTATGGAATAGAAAATAAGACCAGAAACAAGAAATCTGGAGAAACCACATTGAGGGCATCTCTTTCTAATCAGAGGTGCAATTTTAACTCTGCAACATGGATGTTTAACCAGAAGTTTACAGCATGTAATAATACTCGGTAGTGATGAGCCCGAGGATATTTATAATTCTCACTACCAGTGTACAACCATGAGACCCGGAAGGCTTTTCCGTTTTACAGTCAGCATTGAGTTGGCGCTGTGTTTGCTGTTGGCATGTCTTCTCACGGTCCCCTGTACCCGTTACCTCTCTGGTGAGGGCCTTAGTTGTGCCCTCAGTTTGCTCAGAAACTTGGTGCCTCTGGACAAGGAGAATGTGAGCCCCACCATAACTCCTCCTTTGTCTGCTCCCTCCAGTTGATGTCTAGTTCTGAGCTCTCTCCTGTGGTAGAGGGATGCTGGCAGCCTCTGAGAGCAGAGAATCCACTCTCTGTCCCACAGTTGGAGCCTCTTTGCCCCTGAAGCTCACAGTGGGGCATACAGTCCTCTTACCTTGTGAGCCTTCTGTGTGTCCTCCAGTGACAAGGAGCTCCAGGGCCGTTGCCCATCTAGGGCAAGACTGGCCTGGGTTTCATCCTTCCAGAACGCTGTTGGCATACCTCACTTAAGTGCTGGGTATCATTCAGTCAACTTTGGATTTGGAGATGCTTCTCCCAGACTTAGTAGGATAAAGGTCCCACTCCCCTATGATACACAATAAACTTGCAGGCATCATGGCTTGCATTTCCCAGCTGCAGTCCCTACCACAGATAAGGCTAGTTCCAGCTTGCCTAGGGGTTGTTGCTTAACAGTTTAATTACCTGGGATTAAGTCTCTCTTTTGACGGAACCTATATCCGGAGATGCCTGTCAGCAAAGTGCCCGTGTCCACAAAGAGATAAGGATGGGTTTCAGGGCTCAGCAGATGTTCTCCCAAAGACATGTTGCTGGCTTGGCCTGAGCAGAAGTGAATGGATGCTTCTGTGTGTCCCATCTTAACACAGTGGGGTTCCCATCTGTGTGAGGACAAATCCGTAAAGGAGAGACTCCCTGCTGGTCCAGTCGGCACCACGCATTTATCTAAAAGCTGTCATCGTTTCTACCCTTGTGTTATTTTCCAGTATGGTAGGGTGTGTGTGTGTGTGTGCACGCGCGTACGTGCGTGTGTGTGCATGTTCATACCGTATGCTCACTAGCTTCTCTTTTTCATTTAGGCTGATATTCCAAACAGGTTTGAAATGAAGCTCCACAGAAACAACATATTTGAAGAGTCCTATCGGAGGATCATGTCTGTGAAAAGGCCCGATGTCCTAAAGGCTAGACTGTGGATTGAATTCGAATCAGAGAAAGGACTGGACTATGGGGGTGTCGCCAGGGAATGGTTCTTCTTGCTGTCCAAAGAGATGTTCAACCCCTACTATGGTCTCTTTGAGTACTCTGCCACGTAAGTACAGGGAAGCCATTGGCAATGTATTCCCCTCCCCTGCCGCTGATACAGCTTATTGAACTTAAAGTACAATTAAAAGACGACCCCCCCCCCACGTGAGATTTCAGTCTCTCCCCACCCCAGCACCCTCACAAGTCTAAAAACAAATTCCGAGCCAATGTGGTGAGGCGCTGTACACCATGAACACCTGAAAGGGATTCTTCTCCTGTTTGGCTCACAGAATTGAAACTGAAAATGTGTTAGGTTGTTACCAAGGGAGCAGGGCGTTTTTTATTTGTAATGCCATTCTAATTTAAGGAAGGATTTATTAGTATCAGGCTTCAGAGAGTCGCATGAACAAGGACTGTTTCTGAAGTCATACTACTTAAAAGGCAAATTATGAGGATTTTGAAGACCCATGCCTGGGATATAAAAGATATTACCCTCGTTCCATAACAGAAGAACCAGGCTATGCCTTGCATTAGGGTTTCATCATTGCCTGGCAAGGGAACTGAGGCAGGACTGGGTTGTTTCCTCAGCAAACATTTGGCTCCTGTTTTCTCTGGGCTGAGAGTGTTCAGGAACTTGAGGCTGATCCTAAACTCCCAGTGGAATAATTGATCTTGGCAAGGAGATGTTTATTTAGCTTTGTTTGTAGTAGACTACAACTGATGTGGTTTCTCCTACATCTTCCTCCTCATACCTATATTATAGGGCTTATTGGGAAGGCTATCTCAGGACAATCTTCAGTTGATCTAGCCAGAAATTGCCTTGGTTGGTAGTGGTTGGTAGTGAGGCTCATGAGAGAATCCGCTGTAGAAAACGTTAACACCACTGAAGTAGAAAACAAGGTAGGAAAGAAAGAAAGAAAGAAAGAGAGCAAGCAGGTAGGCGCCAAGGTCCTTACCTTTCCCTACGTCTCCAAGTAACTCCTAGAAAAATCAGTCTGCACTGCCTTCCTGAAAGCTCCTTGTTCTCATGATTGTGAGTCCAAAGGGGAACATGTGTCCTGGGGTTTGCATTATTAAGACTACCATGTTCTTCTCCCAGTGATCCTTAGATCACTTACCCAAGAGTCTGTCCTGTAGGGAATATCCCCAAATCAAAAAGCCTCTCAGAGGAATTAGCCTTCTTTGATCACAGAAACCATCTACAGAACTTGTGTCCCTGAGGATCTCTGCACATCCTTTTACACTGTGAGCGTTCTCATCTTCTCGGGATGTCTGGTTGACCCATTTGAAACTGACGTGTGTGTGTGTGTGTGTGTGTGTGTGTGTGTGTGTGTGTGTGTGTGTTCGTATGTATTATTGCACATGTATGCGTGTGTATATGTGTGTATGACAGCTAAAGGGCAGCCTCAGGTATCCTCACCTTGTTTTTTAAGACAGACTCTCACTGGCCTAGAACTTGCCAATCTGCTAGGCAGCCAGAAAGCCCCCAGGGATCCATCTGTTTCAACCTCCTAAACCCTGGGATTATAAGCGTGAGTCACCACACACAGCTTTTTTAAATGTGTGTTCTGGGGATCAAACTGAAGCCTGCATATTTGCAAGGCAACTACTTTATGACTGGGCTGTCGCCCTGGGCCCCTGAAGTTGGCATCTCCATAGATAAAAATTAGGCAACTGTCCACAGTTTCTGCACTTTATTAACCCAGAACTGTCACTACAGAAAGGGGTGTGTGACTGGTGGGTTGTATCTCCCAGCTCATACCAGTTGCCACCAAGTCCTAAAGGTTTGCAATTGCACTGTAAAATGGAGCGACAGGTGACAAAGGCAAGATCAGCTTCTTGGATTTCTTTTCTTTTCTTTCTTTCTTTTTTTTTTTTCTTTAAGTGTGATTTGACTTTTCTCTTTTCCTCCCCAAAGGGACAACTACACACTTCAGATCAATCCCAACTCAGGCCTCTGTAATGAAGATCATCTGTCCTATTTCACTTTCATTGGAAGAGTTGCTGGCTTGGCAGTGTTTCATGGAAAACTCTTAGACGGTGAGTTACTCCAAAGGCTTATAGTAATAAAAGTAAGGCAATGCCTCTTACGCTTCTGCAATCCCATGTCTTAGCCTACATGTAGATGGTCAGTAAGAGCTTCTCTGGCCCTCTGTAGCTGATTCTTTTCTTACTGGAGATTGAGCCCAGGATCTTGCACATCCCTCAGAGCCCTAACCTACAGTGTGTGGGCTTTCCAGCTTTCCCCTAACCATGGTCTTTTGGTACAGTTTCGTGCACTGAAGACAGGGCTCTGTATATACTTACTCTCCGTAAACTGAAGCACAGATCAGTCATCCCATGTGTTTTTCAGGACACCTTTCATCTAGTGAGAGCTAGATTCACTGACAGATGGAAAATTTAATTGAAATGTTAAATAGATGATCTAATCCATCAGTAGCCTGCCCTTGCTCCATTTGTCCCCAAATTGGTTTTTAATGATTTCAAAGTGATGTTATCACTCGACTAAGGCCTTAACCCTGGAATGTCCTCTGAAGTAGAAGGAGCAAATTAACTGTGTCCTTCTGGAGAGGAAATATACAGGAACTCCAGGGTATGAGAAGTTAGGGCTCAAAGCCCCTCCCACCTGGATATACCAAAGTCTGTCATACAGGTCTCGTATGGACTTAGTGGTCTCAAAATATTACCTTACATGAGTGAGCACTACAGAAATCATCAGTGAGCAAAAAATTATGAGAAATTTGAGACGTGAGGTAGAGTAGTTGAAGACAACATTCCTGTGACAGTAGAGAGGGCCATTTGCAAGGGAATTTGGCTAGATGCCTTTTTGAAGCTTGAGCTACTCCAGTAAATAATTGATGGACCCTCCAAACTTCTCTTTTAATATATTTGTACTACTAATGGCTAGCTAATTATCAGTATTTTATTTTGCAAGGGGGAAGGGACACTGTATGCATAAGGTGCATACAACTGTTTGACTCACTGCTCAAGAGTGTACAGCTGATACTTATTTGTGTGTATACAGTAAGCTCTTCTTTCTGGTTCTGTCCATGCATGTGTATGTATACAGTAAGCACTTCTTTCTGACTCTGTCCATGCATGTGTATACAGTAAGCTTTTCTTTCTGACTCTGTCCATGCATGTATGTATATAGTAAGCTCTTCTTTCTGGTTCTGTCCATGCGTGTATGTATACAGTAAGCACTTCTTTCTGGTTCTGTCCATGTGTGTATGTATACAGTAAGCACTTCCTTATGACTCTTCCCGTGTGGGTATGCAGCTTATTTTTTACTCCAGGCCCCTCCTTTGCTTCTGTCAGTCCGTTCATCCTCTCTACCTTCTGAGAACGTCTGCTCATTCATCTTCCACCAAGCAAGAAGACATTGTTAATTAGTGTGGGGGAATAGAGATAAGTGTAAAACACGGTCCTGACTCCAGTGACCTCATAGTTAAGGGAGAAACAGACGATAAAGAAAGATGATTAGCAGAGGTGGCTTCCCTGCTGCAGACTGACAGGAAGCAGCAGAGAAGCCCTCTGCCTTGTTGCTGAGTGTCCTGAAAGCATTAGAAGTCACATTCGTTTCAGAGGAACCTGGGCTGGCCAGCACTCAGCCCTGAAGAAGGAAAAATGCAGAGAGCTAAGGGTGGATGGGGACCTGAGGTGACTGAGCTGGTTCCCACAGAGGGGTCACGCGTATGTCAGGAATCCACGGGTCTTCAGTCCCTCAGCACACGAATGCCTGTTGGCACAGCACACTCAGCGCATCCACCTCTGTGCTCAGCGTCATGCTTTTGCCTCACTAGACATTAAAGTGTGCCTCTGTGGCCCAGGGACTACACTAAGCCAAAACGAAGCTGCCTATGCTGCAGGGCCCTGCAACCCCATATCTGGAGGCAAAGGTGCAGCCTTCCTGTGGATGGGTTAGGAAGACAGCTACCTGATCGGGGAGTCTTCTCTGTCGTGGCCCTCCTGTGGCCTTGGCAGCCCTCACAGACTGTTGCTCAACCCACACAGGGGCATCTGTCACCCAGCAGTATCTAGGAGCTGACACTGACATGCAGGTAGAGCTTGCCTGTCCTTGTTGACTCAACACTGTCCTGGGAGAGGCCACCTTTCTGGCCCGGCCTGGGACACCGTACTCAATACTACCATAACAGCCCTCTGTTGACACCAGCCTTGGTGGCATCACACACCACCTGGAAGCCATTCTTGTCTGCTGCTAAACCACCTCCAAGTACAGATACTCCACTCCATTCCTTTCTAGGCCCTCTGTCCCAGTTCATTCCTGTTGCCATGACAACATATCCTTACGAAAATCAACATGGGGGAAGAGAAGTTCATAGTTTATAGATCCAAGTTACAGCCCATCATTTTGGAGAAGACAAGACGGGAACTCAAAGAGCTGGTCACATCACATGCACGGTTAAGAGCAAAGAGAGAATAAGAGCATCTTTCTCTTAGTGTGATCAGGACCCCTTCCTAGGAATGGCGCCTCCTGCAATGGGCTAGATCTTCCTACAACATTCAACAGTTGAGACAGTCACTTACAGATGTGCCCACAGGCTAAACTGATCTAAGTAATTCTTCACTGATACCATTTTCTTAGGTGATTCTGGATTGCCTCAGGTTAACAGTTAAAATGAACCAGTGTTCCCTCCCCACTTGCTCATGGGTTACTCTAAAAGATCCTTGATTATTCGGTCATGACGGCCGTTTATATGGAAAGCAGTGTATTCTTGATTTCCTTCGCAGCTGCGTAGGCGCATCAAGGGCTGGAAACTTAACCAACCTTTTGCCATATTTCAGGGTTCTTCATTCGACCATTCTACAAGATGATGTTGGGGAAACAGATAACTCTGAACGACATGGAGTCTGTGGTGAGTAAAGGCAGGACACGGTGTAGCCGTCATAGGCCTTGCTCGCCTTCTGGATGGGCATCAGGAACCACGTTTACAGTCACACAGTCACTCTGTGTGAACCACAGGGGGGATTGCTTGCCAAAGGTCAGTTGACCTTCCTGATTTCGATAATAAGCAACTTATGGTTGGTTTCCAAAAACCTTGGCCTATAGGTGGGTACAGCAAAGTTTCAGGTCCCGCTGCTTGACCAGCTGAGAAGAGAGGAGCACATTAAACCCAAGGGACAGCTGAAACCTTGGTCTAAATAGCCTTGTTCTCCACCTAAATGTTAGAAGATTCCACCTTCTGTTTCTGCCCTCATGAAAGTGGTGGAGGCAAAGCCAAAACAGTAGTCACCTAGATGTGGTCATCTTGACACAGAAAACTACAGAATGAGAGACTGGGGCTTGCGTAGTTAAGACAGGCCCTCCAGAGAGTGGTGTCGACATGCAGTGGTGCTGACTGCTTGCCTGGCCTGATCATGTTCGGCACTTATGCCTTACCTAGACTAACCATGTTACCTAGACTGACAGTACATGGTGCTGCTTACCTAGACTAACAATGCTCTATGTTTATGCCTTAACTAGATTGACTGTGCTCAGTGCTTATGCCTTACCTGGACTGACCATCCTTGGATATATTTGTTTTAAACAAAACATGCCCTTCTTTTCAGAGTACACTTACATGTCTGGCTTTCTCTGTTTACTTATGCTCTACCGTGTGTGTGTGTGTGTGTGTGTGTGTGTGTTTGCCTGTGTTTACTAGGTGCATTGTTGTCCTCACGGAAGAACTACAGCTCTGTTTCTATGTGGTCACTTGAGCTAGAAAACTGTGCATCCCTCGGCCTTGTGGCACATGGACTGTGTTTTGTGCAGAGCCGAGAATGTGACTGATGCCCGTGGCACCACCTTGTGCTCATCGTCGCAGGAAAAGAGGCAACTGTTGCACTCTAGACCTGTGACATGCGCAGACTGGCTGACACCTGTAGTCTCAGTTCAGTCTCACAGCCCCTTCCAGCTTCTGCTTCAGTCAGTTTATGCTTCTGTTGTACTAGCCTGAGGATGCTGGGAGCACAGAAGTTGCTCCCGGCCCCTTGGGGAAGGAGATGGAGACAGAGTATCACTATGTATGTGATCTGGCTTGGCTTAGAAGACACCATCCTCCTGCCTCTACTCCAAGTTCTGGGGTTAGAGGCGTGCAATACCATCCTGTCCTACTAACAAAATCCTGCTCTTAACGCCTAAGTCTGTGGTTCCTGTTAGCCATTAGTATTTGGGGGTCTGGAGTAAATATTTTATCTTTAATTGTGCATATTGGGGGAGTCGCACATGCAGATGAATGCTGGTGCCCGTAGAGGTCAGAGGCATCAGGTTTGCCTTGAGCTGGAGTTACAGGTGGTTGTGAGCTGTGCAGAGGTTACGTGGGAACAAACTCATATCTTCCACCAGAGCAGTACGCACTCTTAACTGCTGAGCCATCCCTACAGCCCCGGCATGACTGTTTTAAATGTGGTGCACGTTATTTTTGGTCTCTTTTGAGCCTGTTAGCTCGTTCTCAGCGAGAGACTCTGGGCATGCGCAGAGGGGACCTGATGGTCTCACAGCTCCTATTTTCTGAAGCGCAGCCCTGATTTGGGCTTAAATTAACGATCAGAGAACACCGAGAAAACAGGAAAGCACAGAACATACCCTATGTGGTGTTTAGTTAGAGCACCATCCTGCCTGGTCTCTGATGGCCTCACTCTTAGAAGACAGATCACTGTATTCAATTCTGTGGACCTGATCCAGGTGTGGGGTAGCCACAAATGGGCTGAGTCAGGAAGAGATGTTGGAGACCACTGTGGGGCTACCAAACATGATGGGGAAGGGGTGGCCTCTGAATGGTCTCGCTACTTACTGCCCGCCCAATCAGGTGGCCTGAGCCATAGAGAACAGGAGGAAGTCACACATACTGTCACTGTCCAGAGGTCTTGTGTTTTAAATGAGTGGGGAGATGAGGCTAGAGCAATGGCTCGGTGGTTCAGAGCGTGTGCTGCTCTCGTGGAGGATGGATTTCTAGCGTGGCTCACAGCTAACTGCCTGTAACTCCAGATCCGTCCAGAGGCTCCGACGCCCTCTCCTGGCCTCCACAGGCACCTGAGCACACGAAGTAAATCGTTAAGTAAAGAAATGAGAGGTGGTTTTGGTAGAGCAGGCCCCTTGCCACTGTGGTGAAGAGTGTCACCCTTGGGCCAGATGCATGGAATTACATTAGAATGGGTTGGGTTAGTCAGTAAGAGTGGGACAGGTTTGTGTTCTGAAAACATATGCTCACTTTTCCTCTCTCTGTCATTCCTATAGGACAGCGAGTATTACAACTCCCTGAAATGGATCTTAGAAAATGACCCCACGGAACTTGACCTCATGTTCTGCATAGATGAAGAGAATTTCGGACAGGTATGTGGGTCCAGCTCCTGTAGCCCTTCCATGTGCTTCTTTTGCTGTGGGCTGTAGCCCAGCATGGCTAGACCGCTAAACAGCCACACTGACTGTCACTTTATTAGCGGGAACTTGTCTGATCTGGAAGAGCCTTCATCTGCCTTCCACTCCGCTTCCTCGGTGCCCAGTTGCCTGTGCGCCTACGCTGTTTGGGGCTGCCATACAGTGCAGTGGTGTTTGAAGGGTGGAGGGAATACAAATAGGAGAGAGGCGGAAGTATGGGGCCGTCCAGGAAATACATCCACATAATACAGCTGCAGCATGCTGGGGACACTCCTTCCGCTGAGAAATTCAAAGAGTAGCAATGGCACCAACATTGTGGCTCCCACGTTGTAACGGGACCCTGGAAGTGTTTTAATCCTCGTCCTGGCAGCTAATAGCACAAGTGAAAGATGAAGTGGGGTGTCAATGCCCCCACTATCTAAGAAGCTGCCGCTGGGATCTGGAGGCTGAAGGAGGGGACAATGAAATACCTTTCTCTGCCACCTGACAGAGAGGACCCGGTTGGCAGAATCACCTGTGCCCCACTTTATTGTCATGGCTTCATTTTTAAACATGAATAGTCCAGTCTCTTTCTTTCAAATAATTATACCAATTTAGTTGATTCATAGTAAAAATAAAGCCAGTATATAAAATAAAACTACACAAAAATGTAAGAAGACCAGCTCAAGAAAAGTCATGATGAAATTTTTACTTATGTTTTCCTGAATTACTCTATGCAAGCACACAGATACAAGTCTGCTTGTGCTTGTTTACAGAAGCTGAATTAGATAGACTACAAATGCCTTCGTGTGTCAGTAAATAAATATCCTATGCTATTTTAATGACTACAATAAATACCATCTTTTAGATGTGTATTTTTGCCCTTTTTGGTAGTTGCGTAGTCTATTTTGATGTTTCCTTTATAAACTGACATTCCTGGTGTATATATGACAACCCTGGAATACTATACATACTATACACATCATACATATCACTTCTAAGAGAGAAGCTGTTGCCAAAAGGAGAAAACAGACATAGATCCCAGAGCTTTCCTCTGCCCTCCTATAAAAAGCAATATATAAACTCTTCTGGCTTTTTAAGCGAGTGCGTGTTTTTCCTTCCTTCCTCCCTTCCTTCCTTCTTCCTTCCTTCCTTCCTTCCTTCTTCCTTCCTTCCTTCCTTCTTTCCTTCCTTTCTTCCTCCCTACCTACCCACCTACTTGGTTTTTGTTGGTGATGATGTTGTTTGATTAGTTGAGTTTTGTTTTGTTTTTCAAGTCCACGTGTTTTGCCTCTTGCAAGAAGTTCCATTTTGTGTTCTTTATGCAGCATGATTTCTGGTTACAGGCGGAATGCTGGAGTTCCCCTCTATGGGCTTGATGGTTGATTGGCGTTTGTGAGCCTGATGCATGTTCTCCAGCCTCTGTTTTCTTCTCCTCGAACATAGTTAATTTCTTGATAAATGAATAGCGTGTGAAAATGTCACTCTCTGTTGTTGGTAATGTATAAAGATAATTAAACCCATAAGTATCCATGAACTCATTTTCCTTTAATGATAACATCTTTACATGCGTAGCGTCTTGGAACAGTTTAAAAGGTTCATTTGACACCCTCCTATACAGAGAGCCCATTGCTGGGAAATAGTTTTAAACAAACTTTGCCTCTCTTCCTTTTATAGTAAGATGTTACTCAATAATATGTTAAATAACTTAATGTCTTTGATGGTTGTTTTTTCCTTTGTAATCACAGACCTATCAAGTGGATCTGAAGCCCAATGGGTCAGAAATAATGGTGACGAATGAAAACAAAAGAGAATATATTGAGTACGTATGCACATATTTATTACATTATCTTTGTGTACGTGTGTGTGTGTGTGTGTGTGTGTGTGTGTGCTCGTGCGCAGGTGTGCATGCATGGGGTGTGAGGTCAGTGTCATATCTTCCTCAAATGGGGTCAGTCAGTGAACCTGGAGCTCATTGGTTCAGCTGGGCAGCCTTGCCTCTGTGCTCCATGGGCATGCTGTCTCCACCTCCCTGCAGAAGGACACACCACTATGCCTGGCTTTGTTTGTTTGTTTTACATGGGTGCTGGGGACCAGAAGTCGGGTCCTAAAGTTTGCACAGGAAGCATTTAAACAACTGAGCCATCTTCCCAGCCCCTGTATCGTTTACTTTTAAGAAATCAAATGGTTTATTTGGTTGTTGTCCTTTCCCTGAACTGCTCATGCATACTACAAATAGGAACTTGTTGTCAGTTTTTGTTTTGTTTTTGTTTTTGAGACGGTGTCTCTCTGTTGTGATGTGTGACTATCCTGGAATTTGCTCTATTGGCAAGGCTGGCCTTGAATTCACAGAGATCCACCTGCCTCTGCCTCCCCAAGTGTTGGGATTAAAAGCAGGCACCACCATGCCTGGCTTCTCAGTTTAAATAATAGCAATTTTCTTTTTGCCTGGCCTATGAGGCAGTTGAATGCAGGAGGGATGTTTACGTTCTCTTGCAGTTTCAGTGAACTACCTATAGAGGGTTGCCGTGGAAAGAGAGGGTGCACATTAAAGTGGCAAGCGCTCCTTGAAGATGGATAGCTCATCGGAAATTCAGATTCGCAGCCATGGGGATGTTAGACCCTGATGGGGAAGAATTGGGGATTGCCAAAAAAAAAAATAATAATTATAACAAACAAACAAAAAAAAACTTTCTCCTGACTTGTCCATACTGGAAGTTGAGGGAAATATTGCAAACATGGTGCATTGTTCTGATAGTTGCTATCTGACAGCCCAATCTCAGCCTCATTTTGTGGAACAGATCATTGAGTCCTTCGGAAGTTTAGCCTCTGGGTAGCACTAGACATCCCTAGCAGACAGGAGGAACTCTCAGGAGAGCGCACTACGTCTTCCTCTTCAGTGTAGCAACGTGAATCACACACGATTCTGGGCTCTTGCAAGATGAGCTCTAGCCTAGGCTTGGGCCCAAGTGAGGGAAATGCAGGTGTTTGGTTCACAGGTCCTGGTTTCTATATGTCCGTGAGTCTGGCCCACGCTGAGCTCATTGGCTGTCTGAGCTCCCTTCCAACAAGCTGGACGTCCTCCCCTAGACTCATTTCAAGTAGGCCAGTGGGCTTGGATCCAGAGGACGGGCTGGGGTCTTTTATTTTAGTGCAATGTAAAGAAAACCTGCTGTCTAAACAGGAGGCAAGGGAGAGCCTCGCAGGCTTTACCTGGAAGACATTGATGAAGCCTCTAGCACATGTAGGGAAGTTTTTTGTTGGTTTGGTTTGGGTTCTGTCACTTTCAAATAAAAGTGCATGGCACTTAATAAATAAGCCAAAAGTAAGCTACTGTGGTGTGTGCCCATGAACAATAATTGGTAGGCTTGTTCTACCATGGCCAGCTTTATCAGATGCCCCCCCTGGGAGACCCTCTTTGTAAAGTCCTGACGTTAAGTGGTTTTTTTAAAAAAAAATTTTATCCCATGTTGGCTGAGGCCTAAGGCTGTAGACATAGGTCATGTGGACCAGGGTCAGGCAGGGTCTCAGCTACAGAGGATTGAAATATCCCACTGCTCACTGGCCCCTGCAGTGCCCTTGGCACTGGAAGAATGATTGATGCTGGGCAGTGGGTCACAGCCTAGCCCTGTGGTACCCACAGCTGACTGCTGTGTGCACTGCAGGATGCTGCGCTCAGGCTGTTGTCATGGTGCCACCTGGAAGATGAGTTCAGAGTCCACATTGCTCACACTGAACACCGTCTCAGGGACAGTTTCAGTGACTCACAGATCCAACCATGCATCTCTAAACTTAGTATTAAAAGTATTAGTGTGGGCCATATAGCACACACCTTTAATCTCAGCACTGGGGAGGCGGACCCTGTCTCAAAAAAAATATTTTTAGGTATTATTGTATAATATATGGTATTATAAACTATTCTTAACACATGTTCATATTTAAGCATACGTGTGAATGGGTAGATATGTCTAATCATATCCTATGACTTTATTAGCAGATGTTTAATGTTTTAATTTATTTTTATGTGTATGAGTGTTTTGAATGTATGTCTGTGTACCATAATGTGTGGGTGGTGTCCTTGGAGAGAAGAGGAGGTTGTCAGATCCCCTGGGATTAAATTTATAGTTACCCACATGTGAACTGCCATGTGGGTGCTGGAAATCAAACCCAGGTCTCCGGAAGAGCAGCCGGTGCTCTTAAGTGCTGAGCCATCTTTCCAGCCCACCTTTTCGTCCTTCTTTGTCAAGTCACATTTGTGGAGCACTTGGATCCACCGGGGCTTGATGCAGTCTGGCAGACCACTTATGCTCTTGACAGCCTCAGAGAGAGCCTACATTTCTCACAAATGTTCCGGTGGCTCTTAAAGGAATGCAGGGATTCTCAGCACATGTTCCAAAGCAAGCGCCACTCCACTTTCCCCTCTATTCAGGACTCTCTGTTTACCCCGCCTAAGGAGCAGCAGGCCCAAGTATAAAGAAAGCAGAGACTGTAGGGTGGCAGAGGTGTTGGAGGTGGCTGCTTGGCCCGTTAGCTCTAGCTTCTTATTTGCTAACTCTTACATCTTAATTTAACCCATCTCCATTAATCTGTGCATCACCATGAGGTCATGGCCTACCAGCAAAGTTTCAGCATGTCTGTCTCCGGCAACAGCTCCGTGGCTTCTCCCTGACTCTGCCTCCTTTCAATGCCTATGCTTGGTCTCCTGAAAGAGCCAAAGGTCACACTGGCAGCATGACCCAGAAATCTGGCATTTTAAAATGGCTGTGGCTTTCTTCCTGCTACTGCTGAGTCAGGAAAACCTCTCTTAAAGGAGCTGCGGCATGCCACCTGCATGCAAAGCCCATTTGGGAAAAAAAAATGCGGCTAAACTTTGTTTTTTAGTGTCTAGAATTCCTCTGCAAGCCCTCTCAGGTTTTAAGTGGATTTTAGTCAACCACGTTGGTGCCAGTTTGTTGCAGAGAGGGCTAAGTATGTTCCTCTTTTCCTTGCAGCTTAGTCATCCAGTGGAGATTCGTGAACAGGGTCCAGAAGCAAATGAATGCCTTCTTGGAGGTAAGCACGGCTACTGGGGTCAGGGTGGGGACAGAGTGCAGAAGGCCAGCTCAGGTGACTCACCCTGCTGGCCGTTCCCCAAGGTGGGAATCTTCCATGATGCTCTGCCGTCTTTTTTTTTTAAAGCATTCTCTTGCTTTGCCTTTCTCCCTTTTTAATGTTCTGAGTGCATTGTTGCTTGCTTGTTTGAGACAATGTCTCTATGGCACGTGCTGTCCTGGAGCTGATGGCAATCCTGCCTCAACCTCCTCGCTGCTAGGATTATACCACCTGGCTTCCACCTATACTCGTTTGTTGGTTTGGAATTTATTTATTTGTATGTGTGCACACACCTGAGGATGAGTTGGTTGTCTCTGTCTACCTTGAAGTTCTAGCAGTACTCAGAGGAGCTGCCTGCTGCAGTTCTTCTGAAAATAGTCTCCTCTCCTTCAGGCCTTTCCCAACCCAGGCACACTGACTTTCCCTGCAGAGCCCTACCCTTTGTGACACTAAACTTACCAGATTCTCTCTGGAGTTTTTACATTGCATCCAAATACCAGCTTTGTCCCTGTGATGGAATGAAGTCACTACCTCCTCCATGAGTAGTCTACTACAGGGTACTTTCCCCAACTCCTTCAGGTAGTGGGGTTTTGTTTTTATGTTTGTATTTTTGCCATAAAAAGTGGTTCGTGTTAGCAAAAGTGAAATTTCTTTTTAATAATATTAGTTATTTAAAAACAACAAGAAGGGCAAGTAGGATGACTCAGCAAGTAAAGGCATTTGTTGCCTTGAAATCTGGCCACCTGAGTTCAAACCCCCAGTGCACACATGCATGCACACACAATAGATAGATCAATTTTGAGGGGAAAAACCCAAATCCCATGGTGGTCGTTTCTAGGGCCCACTCTCATGGAGCAATCCTCTCAGTGGCCTGCACATCGTGAAGACAGTCCTCCCCTGAGCAGGAAGTGCACATGTGCCAGGGCCTGGGGGATGTAAGATACGAGGGTGAATTGGCTATGGCACTGTCTGCACTGTAAGGAAAGTCCTGGGAAACAGATTCCCAGCCCTGCCCGACATTCAGAACCCACAGCGTCTAGAATCTCTTCCTGGGTCACCCCCTAATTAATGACAGCCCAGGACAGAGTCTGGCTTGCTATTCTGTCAGTTCTCAGTGCCAGCTCATGCTGCTTGCTTCTCTCCTCCACCCATGCCTTTGGCTATTTTTAAATGTGTCTCTTACACGTTTATGGTCTATGCATTTTAGGGCACACTGACTCACAAATGTGTGTCATAACTTACTTTTGCAATCCACCTGCCTCCAGTATCGCTAGTATCACAGGGTTTCAAAAAGTGTGCAAGCACGGGAAGCCTCTAGACTGTGTATGTTTCAGACTCCTGTGCATGTGCTTTTATTGGGATTGTGGTCACCGGACAGTATCACTGCTGTGTGAGCCAGCAGTAAAGAGCGACCCTTCTCTGGCTGACCACAAGCGTATTCCACCCATGAAAATGTCCTTTTTCAGAGAGAAAAAAAAAAAAACTGCTTACGATGTTTTTATCTTTTCCTTTCAGGGATTTACAGAACTTCTTCCAATCGATTTGATTAAAATTTTTGATGAAAATGAGCTGGAGGTTTGTGTTATCAATATAATATTTTATATAAAGTAGATGATCTTAAGTAGCTCCTTATTTCACAAATGATGGTTTTGCATTCTCTGACACATGGCATATTGAATGCTCTGTTAGGAGGTCAGTCTTCTAATCGGGGAAGGCTAGCATTCATAGCAGCCAAATAGATTTGTTGCCTGTGCCGGGGCAGTTTCTAGTGGTGCTGGATACACAGCCCAGTGCAAAGAAGAATGTGATCTCACTGGAGGAGCCTGGCTCCCTGCAGCCCTCTAGGACAGTGATCTACTTGCATAACCAGGCCCACCCAGTTCCCTTTGTTGCCTCCCAGTCTTCACCTTGGCAGGTGGGTGAAGGACTTGGTCACACTAGAGCTGTATCTCTTCTCCAGAGTCTGTAAAGGAGACGTGACCTTGTACTTGAAGTGGCTTGTGTTTGGCCATCGGGAGGCCACCAGGTAGTGGCAGGAAGTGTCTGATTGTCCATCAGCTTCTCAGCTTTGGTGTAGATGAGGGAGAGAGCAACTTGAAAACTGAATTCACATCTCACCTTGGGTTGTGTCGAGGCCCAGAAGGACAGAGGCTGCATCTGTCCACAGCGCTTCTCTCCAAGCCCATGTCCAGCAGAGCATGTCCCAGAGAATTTAAAGCAGAAGTCTCCAGACGGGTGTCATAGAAATTCTGTATCTCAGGCGCTACAGGTCTGTAGAGGCTGTGAGACGTGAACAGCATCCAAGATGACTCATCCAGGCTGGTCCCAGGGAGGCCTAGGAATCAGTTTTCAGGCTTTAGAAATGATTTTTCTTCCTGTTGTATTTTAGTTCTTCCTTGGGAATATCATATTCATTGGAAACTCCTATTGTAAGAACAGACTGTAGACTAAGCACTGGCAGGGGACCGCTTCCTGCCTGGGTGCCCACAGGATGCTGGAAGGATGAGGTCATTTGTTGTCACCTGAATTGACCCATCTGGGGGAAATGAGTTCTTGCTGTCATGGGGACCAATTCAAATATCTGTACAAGTAGCAGCCAGACCCTGTACATGTGCTAATGCAGTACAGGAACTCTACAGTACTGTGCCTAAAGCATGCAGGCTGGAAAAATGACCCGTGTGTTTCAGTATAAAATATCATGGCCTTGCATGCAAGATGCAAGTCAGTTGAGCGCTCTCTCTCTCTGTCTCTCTCTTTCTCTCTCTCTCTCTCTGTCTCTCTCTCTCTCTCTCTCTCTCTCTCTCTCTCTCTCTCTCTCTCTGACTCTCTTGAACTGCTGGCTTACCTGCTTGTCCGGTGACAAACGCCAGCACAGAGAAGAAAGAGTTCTCCACTCACTTACATCTGGTAAATCTCCTTCCTAGTTGCTGATGTGCGGCCTGGGTGACGTTGACGTGAATGACTGGAGACAGCATTCTATTTACAAGAATGGCTACTGCCCCAATCATCCTGTCATCCAGTGGTTCTGGAAGGTAAGTAACTACAGCTCTCTCGGCCCCACCTCTGCTTCGGGCTTCTCCTTCAAATTAGGGCAGAAGTCCTAAGCGCTGTGTCGGGCTTCTTGGGGGAAATCAGAACGGGAGTATCTTTGGGAGTAGTCATGCCTTCAAGCTGGCTCATCATGTGTAGAAATAGTTTTCTCAATTTTTTTTTTTTTTTTGGTTTTTCAAGACAGTCTTACTCTGTGCTCCTCTGGCTGTCCTAGAAATTGCTCTGTGAACCAGGCTGGCCTTTGACTTGCAGAAATTGATCTGCCTGCCTCTGCTTCCCAAGTGCTGGGATTAAAGGCATGCACCACCACCATTTGGCTTCAACATTTTTTTTATTCCAGTAACTATTTTGATTGTTATATCTTACAACCCAAGATGCAAGTTAAATCTGATTTACTGTCTTGAGGGCCAATGTTTGTGTTCTGTTGGGCTCCGGAAAGGCTTGGCAAAGACAGTAAACTAAACATGAAAAAAAATTAAAAGATTATTCATAAACAAAAAAAAAAGGGAATCAGCCCTGCATGGTGGGATATATCTACACTCCCAGGTCTCACTGCTAAACCTAGTATTGGGAAGGCTGAGACAGGAGAATTGGAAGCATGAAGCTGGCCTGGGGTGTGCAGCCTGTTCTGGGATAGCCTGAACTGTAGTCCTGGCTGCCTCAAAACAGATTCACCTGCCTCTGCCTCCAAAGTGCTGGAATTAAAGATGTATGCCACTAAAACTGGCAGATACTTTTTTTTAAAATGAGAAGAAATCAACCAATGAGTTTTAACTTCTGAATCTGTTATTAATATTTCAAGTACCAGTAAAAGTACAGAGAACATCAGGATTTTCAAAGTCTAGAACTTGGCTTTGATTTTGGATTATATTATAGAAGATCAAATCGCATGTCCAGGAAGGCTGGTTTGGTTTCTGCAGCAGTTAGGATCTGGGAGGCACACAGACTGGTTCCGAGGCCCATTTTTGCCTTGGGTTTCCTTCCGTTTATCAGGTGTCATTTGGGAACTTTCTGTGGCCACATCACCTGGCTTCCCCTTGTTTTAGACACTTCCGGAACACTGCCTGGCTAGAAATGGCTTCAAGGAGACACCTGAGCTTGAGGCCATCAAAGAGTTTTCTTTTTATACCATTTATTTTGGCAGAAGAACAAAAGAGACCCGGTGATGCTCTAAGATTAGAGAGGCTGGGTTGTAGCAACCATCAAAAGGGAGGCAGCGGTGCCGTTTTGCAGAGTCGGCAGTAGAGGTGGTTCTGTGGCAGTGCAAATGAGAAGTTAGTCATCTGCCTGCATCATGGCAGTGCATGGTGCACAGTGACGTCATGACAGTGTGTGCTGTGTGCCGCATGGTGACGTCATGACCTTCTGCCTCTGGCAGGCTGTGCTCCTGATGGATGCTGAGAAGCGGATCCGGCTACTACAGTTTGTCACAGGCACCTCCCGAGTACCCATGAATGGATTTGCCGAACTTTATGGTGAGTGTGGCGTGTCCCAGACTCCTCTGTCCTCCTGTGAGGACCCACACAGGCAGTATTCTGCCACCTTGGCCCCTTTCCAGACCACTATAACTGTGTCAGTAACATAGAGACCCATGGAGATGCAGGACCAAGGGGTGAGGCGGTGTTTGTACAGAGAGCCTGAAGGTGTCTCTTTTCTTCATTTCTCTTTTTCTTTTTTTTCCTCATAGTTCAAGTTTTTTGTTCAGCTTTTAAAACCAGATTTTCAGAATCACCCACATGATTGAAACTGGCCTGATGAAGGACCCAGCCCCCAGTCGAGAGGCCTCTTTCTATTCTGTCCATCAAGGCTCATGGCGCATTACTTTCCCCTGAAGTAGAGGCCACAGCTCCTGCGCCTGTGCCAATACTGCCACCCCTGGTCCAGTTCTGTGCTGCAGAGGATATAGGCCAAGCACGGAGCAGTACAGACCTGGGGAGTGAGGCCCCACCCTGATGCTCACCCCTCCCCTTTCCACTAAGGACCTCCCCTACTCCCAGAACTTGGTTCTCCTACTTCAAGCCCTGTTGATGTGTCTCGTTCTTGGTTTGCCCAGGTTCCAATGGTCCTCAGCTGTTTACAATAGAGCAATGGGGCAGTCCTGAAAAACTACCCAGAGCTCACACATGGTAAGCAACACCTTCTCCTTGGGGCCCGGAGGGAGAGCTCAGTGGCCAAGGGTACTTGTTGCTCTTTGCGGAGGACTCAGGTTTGATTCCCAGTCCCGACATGGTGGCTCACAGCCGTCTGTAACTCCAGTTCCGGGAGACTGGATTTTCATAGGAACTAGGCACACGCGTGGCACACATCCGTGGAGGCAAAACACTCAGGCGCATAAACAAAGGAATCTAAGCCTGACGGCCTCAGTTGGATCACTGGGACCCTCGTGGAGAAAAATCAACTCCAGAGGATCGTGTTCTTACCTCCACATGCATGTTAGAGTATACACACATGCACACGATAAATGTTTAAAAATATAAAACTAAGGACAAGATTTCCCCCATAGCAGCCCCAATTTCAAAGGCCTCTATTCAGTCTGTACATGAGTGACCCATAGTGACCTATGGGCTATGACGTCACCAGAAGGTGTTCTCTGGCTGGAGAGGGACGAAGACGCCTCGGGAATTAGCTCAGAGGAGTCACACGACACCCAGCACAGACATAGACATGGCCCAGTGGGTTTTAAAGCAACATCAGCAAGTTCCTTTCGATCCAAACTTAGCTGGGGTCCCAGGTTTCTGCCTAGGCTTCTCCTCTGGCTGAAGTAGGGGAGTATGGTCCTGCCTTTCACAGCACAGGGAGGGTCCAAAGCCTGTGTTGGCTGTCCTGAGCTGATGTGAACGCCCTCTCTCACCCACAATGCCCGTAAGAACCTTTGTGAAGACTGGCAGTGGAGGAGCTGGCTGCTGTGGGGTAGATGCCCTTCCCTCACCGGAAGGATATTTGTGACTGCATGGAACAGCATGGTCACTGCCTGTGTGGTCCTTGCTGACATGCATGCTGATTTGAGGCTGAAATTGGCCATCCAGAGCAGGCCTCTGCTGCAGAGTTCAGACAGCCTCTTTACAGGGCTCACAGCCCTTTCAAATGCTCTTGAACTGGGTAAGACAGAGTGGATACTCAGGAAACTCTGGATGAGTTGCCCTAGCCGCCATCTTTTGAGCTTGGGCTCCCAGCCCTTCTGCGTATCTTCTGATTTGACCTCCCATACTCCTGTTAGGATAGTTTCTCCTTTTTACATCTGAGCAGACAGGTTCATAGAGGTGAGATGACTTAGCCAAAGTTACAAAGACAGCAGGGACAGGATTTGAGCTTGACCCAAAAACAAGTGGGCTTGACTTCTTGCAGAGGTCATCCATCTGTATCTAAACACTTCAGTCTTGAAGGGTGAGCTGTGCCAGCCCCACCCCAGCTGAAGTCTTCTGAGTTGGCTCTCTCTGAACGTCGCTGGTGGCCAACTGGATAGCAGAGGGGCTCAACTTTCTGAAACTCAAACTTTCTGAGCTCTGCCCTGGGGTCTGGACCGTTCCTAGGAATGGGACCTCATTGTTTAGGGATCTGCATGTGCAGAACACACAGCCTTAACCTGTTTCACACCTACAGAAGAGCCCTTGGCTCTGGCATGATGGATCAGTAATAGTGTAAGAAACAGTCCATCCAACATTCCTGAATTGTACAGGCCTCATACTTCGTGGTTTTCTCTTCTTTTAAAAAAGGGTTTTTTTTTATTATTATTAAAACATGCAGTGTGTGTGTGTGTGTAGGGTGGGGTACATATGGTACCAGTGTGATTAGAGACTACTCTGATTCTCTCCGTCTACCTTTATGTGGTGTCTGGACATTGAACTCAAGTCACCAGGCTTGTCTGCAAGCCCCTGGACTTACTGAGCCATCTCGGCAGCCCACATTTTTAGTCTCTCTGTGGATGTTGGTGCTTTGTGTCTCCCTCCAGGCAGCAGAGGAATCATGCACAGTAGAAAGGTTGTCTTCTTTTCCCCATTGATTGTATAACCTGTTTGGCATGGACACTGTCCTAACTAGAATTTGGCTTTGGGTAATAAAAGTGTGACTTTTTTCTTTTTAATAATTCCCTTGCTCAAACAGCCAATACCCATTAGCCAAAACAAGAGCATGCTACTATGACAAGAAAAATGGCGGCCACTCACTCCCATCTTCCATTCCTTTGGCAGCTTTAATCGCCTTGATTTACCTCCATACGAAACCTTTGAAGATTTGCGGGAGAAACTTCTCATGGCCGTGGAGAACGCCCAAGGCTTTGAAGGGGTGGATTAAGGCCTCCTGCGTCGGGGGCACTGCCCTTCCAGCAAGTTCTGCGTGCACTTTTGCATTTGCCTAGCAGACTTTTGCAGAGCCGGTGGCAGAAGCAGTTGCCTGACCTGGCTCTGGAGCCCAGCTTGTCCGGGCCACGCCCACGTTCCGCCAGGGAACCCAGTCCCGGCTCGAGTGCCGCCCCTTCACCACCAATTCTCAACTGGTTAGCGTGTACTCTGATTACATTTCAGGAGGACTTGTTCTATTTATGTTGTGCCTCTGCAGGCAAAGCCCTTAATAAATATTTTGCATACTTTCTAATGACAATGAATGGAATTAATCACACTACAGGTATAGTATTACAACTCATGTTTACTTTTTAAAAATGATTTAGACTGATTTTCAGATTTTATTTCATTACAATTAAAGATGTCTCATGTACTTGGAAAAGTGAGCATATTTTTTTGTATTTGAATTTCATATCAAGCTTAATGTCAGTGACATTTTTATTTTTGAAGAACTTTGACACTCCCACCCTCTACTTTATTAGAATTGGAAGACTAATTTTTCTCCAAAAGCATTCTACAGACCAACACGTGGAAAGAATTTCAAATAGAGCATTAAGAATAACAATTTTTTTCCATGCTTAGAATGAAAATAGACTGGATATTACCCTCTCTTTTGTACAAACTTAAATACTAGGTACAGGCTGGAAGGACTGTAACATAGCATGATATCTTTGTGTTAACTTGAAAGGAATGACACCATTGTTCCTTAGAAGTATTGACATGTGCCATCTCACACTCAAGACAGGGTTGGACTGTCATTTTGCATCAGAAACCCTTAACCTCTCCTGTTGCCGAACAGCCTCTTCTTAACGCTATTTTCTTCTTGGTGTTTGGAAAGACATTTCCAATGGCATTGCTCGATTCAAAACTGAGGAAGCCAGAGTCAGTGGTCTTCTGTCTCCGTTGGCTAAAACAGTAGCTAATAACCCATTCTTGCTGTAACTGCGGCAATTCCAAAGGCACTTTATGCGGGTCATATCTGTTTGCTCTTTTTTTTTTTCATTTTTTTCCTCATAATCATTACATGTGATTGTTCTTCCTCCCTGCACACATCTGACTGGTGCAGTATCTATCAATTGTGAATTAACTGCTCGTGAACCCAGATACAGTGCTGAGCCTCTCGACACCCGTCTTCTCCGACTGCTTTGTACTTTCTACTCAACAGCAAGGATTTTGCCTACTCTACCCTTAGCAAGTTGTGTGACATAATGACCTATTTTGCATGCTGCGATACTGCGTACTGCCCCCCTCCCCACCCGGGTCACGTGTATTGTGTGCTAGTTTAAACGTGAGCTACAAGACCCAGTGGGGTCTACTGAGCTCGAGCGGCCTGGTTGGCAATGGTGGAGAAACGTGGGTGTCTGCAGTGTGTAAGTCTCTGTTGCAGAATTCTGTTGCATTCTGAGAAGATGCCTGAGGTAGCATGGGAGTTCAGCACCTCTGCTGTCCCTTGAACTTGTGTTGTCCTAGACCCTGTCCCGGAAGCGAAGGAATACGGGGTATTTTGATCTCTTGCCACTTGTGAATATTGACAAAAAGACTGCGGTCTCTGCTATGTAAGAAGAACCTTCGGTATAAGAAACTGCTCGTGTTTACACAGCCCTGGGTGCCATGAAGAAGCCACGGACATTCTTGGTGGGTGAAACCCCGGAGCGGAGCGTCCTGCCAAACAGCTTCGGCTTCTTCCCACGTGCTATGGAGTAATTACAAAACAATTAACACTCTATTCTTGGTTTTTGGTGAGATATCTCCTGTAGTTACCAGATATTGGGGGTGGGGTCTGTTGTTGTTGTTATTGTTGTTGTTGTTGTTATACAACCTTCCACGTCCAGAACTGTCTCTCTGTTACAAAGAGTGCCAAAGCCCGAGCTGAGCAGTGTATTTTGATTGAAGAAGAAACCAAAATCTGCTCTAAGAACTGGGGTTCTAGAATTCTGTAGGCTCTAGATCAAGCCACGTCATTCACCAGATACAACATAGTCATTCTGCATTTTAAATAAACGCCAAAAGGGCTGTCGAGATGGCTCAGTGCATCGGGGTGTTTGTCACCAAGGCTGACAGCTAGAGTTCAGTCCCTGAGCCCCACCTGATGGGAGGAGAGAAGTGACTCCTGCAAGCTGTCCTTTGATCTATTCCATATGTGATTTCTTTTTTAATTAAAAGTATAGGGAGGGGAGGGTCATTACTAAGCCAAGAGCGGGAAAGACCTATCGAAATACACTCCTGAGAGTACTTGAAAGGCGGGCCATCGTGAATAATGCCTCAGTTCATTGGTCCAGGCTTCAGGTTTTAGCAGCTGTTACTGGGTAGTTAGAAAGTAAAATTACCGTTCACTGTAATACGGTTTGTGAGGTTTCACTTGTTGCCTGCAGCTCCCGATGTCTCCAGATGGTGATGCCCGTGCCAGGCCATCTTTGTACGATAGTTGTAAATGGCCGTGGAGAGCATGCTGTCCTGAGGGCCAGGAGGCAGCTCATTCTCCGGGCCTGACCTCTGCAGCCAGCTACAACAAACAGTAGTTGTGATCACTTATCTTGAGGCTGCAGAGTGGGTTTGGACTCTTCCCTGTGGAATGACTTTGAGCATCCTGCGGCTGTCTTGTGTTTCCCTCCCTGCCCCTTTTAGTCCACGGTAAGCCTGGATCAGCCTACTGACTCCAGAGCCGGTGGCCGTAGGTATTGGTCTATTCTAGGTGTTCTTTCTTGTCTCTCTAAAACACTGATCTCTACCTTCTATGACCAGTCCTCTAGCGGGTCACAAGAACCAGAGATCTGTATTTGTTTTTGTTTCCAGGGCTGATGTAGCTTAGTAGCAGAGTGTTTGCCTAGCGTGTACCTAGCCGTAGATTTGATTGCCATTGCTGGGGGCAGGAAGGGGGTGGATAAGATAAAGAATTCTGTTTCCAAGGACCTGAAGCAGGAGACAGCAGAGAATCCTGATGTTCAGATTAAAAATGTTATCAAGTGACTTGATACGCATCTTTTTTCCCCATAAGGCTCAGCGGCAGACTTGTGGAAGTGGACCGCAAAATAATTTAACGCTTCTGCATCTCGCATGACCTGTGGCTCTAGGTCTTGCCAGATTCCAGTCTGTTCTGAGAGTCAGGCTCATGTGCAGTAGCCTCTAATGTGTTCTCTATTTTCCTGATAGTCTCTCATCTCACCTCTGAAATATGAAAGTCTACAAAGAAAGTCTGGTCTCAACAGCTGCCCAGCCCATCCCTGCTAAACTTGCTCTTGTCTGTGGCTCTCAACTATCTCAGTAATGGAAGGGGGGATGCTAACCGTTGTCATTCGCTTCCTGGCCAGTAGGGGTCTTGCCGTGCAGGGTCACTGCCTGCCCTGCTTCCCTGTCTGGCTCCCAGAAGACCACATGCTACCTCTGTCTCATTCATGTATTGGGGTATATCCTAAGTCTCATGTCAAAACTGCCAATTTCAGGACTAGGATACGTTAAAAAAAAACAAACAAACAAACTTATAAATTCCACTTTGTATCTTAGATTTTAAAACCGGGTAGAAATGTGATATACATTGAACCACTTTTTTAATTTCTATAAGCCTTAATGAACAGTGTATATGCGTCTGTGTATGCACTCCATCCCAGAGTTTGTCAGAGAAAAAGCTGTCGCGTTAGGACGTGAGCCTGCCTAGGGTTCTCTAGGAAAGGGGTAGCTTTCCGTTTGGTATGAAATCTTCCAAGAAAACTTCTCTCTCCACATCTCTCTTTTATTTGGAAGGTTAACGCGCCAAGCGCGTGTCTGAAGCAGCCTGTCTCTTTCCTGGTTTCGTATTTGTAAGGCGCAGCGGTGGAACTCTAAGGGCATCTGCTGGTGTGTGACCTCTCATGTCCTGCCGTCCCTCCGCTGGGTCTCGGTGTATTGAAAGCCTTTCCTGTGACCATAGCCTGTGCTGACAAATGTCTGTTCTTGTGTAAGCCCGTCTGCACCTCGTACTCAGACTGGTTTTTACCTACGTTATCGCGGTTTTTTTCATGTCGAATCTTGCGACTCTGTTCTTCCTTCTGCTACCCCAGATGTAACATGCATACCTACATGTGTATGTTTGCTGTCCAGATATATTTGTATATATTTGTATAGCATTTTTACACCTTAGGAGCAATCTGGATTCAAAGGGGGAATGAATGAGAGCTTAGTCCCGTCTACAGTTTTCTCCATGTCCTGAGAATTCTGACCCTCGGCGTCCCAGAGAACCCTAGGAAAGTATTAGCTTGCTGTCATTTCTAAATTCGGGATCTGTTACCAAATGAAACATTTTTTTAAGTGACTTTGAAGGTGAAAAGAGTTTCAAGCATTCCAAATGAATTCTCAATGTTTCTTAACTTTTTATTCTAACCCCACCCCCTAACAAAGCCGAGTGCTATTTGATACAATGGTCAAACCCAAACTACCTTGATCTTTTTTCTAAGACAGCCTAGTGACTGATGCTCGCTTTCCCAGTCCGGAAGAACTTTAACCTAGCTTGAATCTGGTACACACGCAAAGTTTCACGGTCAAGTCCTTCTTTTTCTTCTCGAGAGAGCTAAAGAGATACTGTAGCTTGTTTTCCTGACAGCAAATGAAAAACTGTGACAAAGTGAAGAAAGATGTTGTAAAGCGGTGACGCCACTTGTCAAATATTTAATAAAGAATTATGAAAGCTGGAACATTTTCTACATAAGTATTATGGGTTGTCTGATTTAAAGCTGCTTCGAGAGTCTGCCATGTTAATCGTGTCAAAGGTTGGAAGGACCGCAGTCCTACCTCAGGGATGAAGTCTTCCCTGAACACACGGGATGGGATAAGCATAGTAAGTTCATTTGCCCTCATCCATATTCTAGGTTTTGTCTTTGTCTTAGGTTTATTAAACCTAAGAATTGACAACTTGATACAAAAAGCACGATCCTATTACTCCATACCTGGAAAGGTGACTGAGTTCACGGCTGCTTTCTGTTGTGCACTAGACTTCGGGAGAGTAAATGACATTGGCAGCCAAGCCATGGCGTGTCTCAGAAAGATGTCCTGGGTATCCAGACCTGTGTTGGTTTCCCGTTCCAGGTCTCCCTGTTCCTGGGGGTGGAGGAAGCCTTGCCCTTTTCCATCCATCCTGCCTTCTCAGTGTCCTCACCCCGGCCTCTCAGAGATTGCTGGCCTGTGACATCCAAGCAGGACTTGGGGTTGTCAGCCCTTGCTGTAGCTTCCTAAACTTGCTGCCAGGTTCTCACCAGCTTCCAGAACTCCTGTCCCCTCACCCAGGCTCAGGAGCGGACACAAGCACAGGAGGTAAGGGCCACTGTCAGTTCTTACAGAGAAACGGTGGGATGAACAGATTGCCACTACTGTGTAGTTGCCAGGCTGATAGACCCTTAGCCCGCTGTTAGAGCCGAGTGACGTTGGCATTTCCAGAATTTTATAGCCCCTGACATGAGCAGTGAGCACAGGCGTTCCCAGGGTTGCCCGAGGAGCCACATTCAAACAAGCGTCACTTCTTTGGTTTCTCAGCACAGCCTCCAGAGATGGGAGGCTGTGGATTCTGCTCTGATATTTGACCTGGGTAGGAAAAGGTCAAGCCTGAGTTAAGACCTGGTGCTAGTTCCTCACCTAGCACACTGGAGCCTGTGGAGATGGAGAAGGCTCATTTCCTGTTGGAGTCTGCTCAGGCCCAGAGCTGGGGAGAGAGGGTTCACTGTTTCAGTCATGGCACCTTGGCAATGGCTACCCAGCTGCCACCCTTTCTTCAGCTGTGCCCTGGGCTGCTGATGTACCTCCCTCCTCCCCCCTTCCTCCTTCACAGCCCAAGCTGACTCAGGCTGTCTTCCCACGGGCTGCAGATCTCAGAGCAGGAAGGGTGTTCTGCTGAGAAGGTGGGTGGAGAATGCCTCCTCCGACTCCAGTAAGATGCCCAGATCCTGGCGAAAACACCTCTCACTTGCCACCTCAGAGGTGCTGGCCTATGCCCTTGAAGACAGGAGTTGTTGAGCGAGCAAGCAGAGCGGCACGAGAGCTGGGGGGCTGTTCTCAGCAGTGCGGTAGGCTCTGTGCTCAGATGCTGGTAGAACTTTGTCCTCTGAAGAAAGGGCTCACCTCACAAGTCAGTTCAGCAGGGGTGTCGGGGATTAGAGTAAGGGGAGCACCAAGCTAAGCACTCGGATGCAGTAAGAGAAACTCGTGTGGTATGGGGGGGGGGGGATGGGTACCTTGGATGACTGCCTAGAACAGCCCCTGGGAACACTCCAGCAGGCTCCTCAACCAAATCCGAGATAAAAGTCGAATTTGGGCCATTTCTTTTATGTGTGTTTATATGCACACACCGTGATTGTGGGTGTGTGTGGAGGTCAGAGGGTGACCTCAGGCAGGTGTTATCCCTCAGGCACTGCCTACCCTTTCTTTTTTCTTTTTTTTTAAGACTGACCTAGAACTCACCAAGTAATCTAGAGAGGATGGCCGTTGATCCCCAGAGATCAGCCTGCTTCCGCCTTTGTTGCCATGGTTTCTAAGGATGGAACCCATCTCCTCCTGCTTGCACTTTATTAACTGAGCCATTTCTCCAGCCCTGACTTGGACTGTATTTCAGAACACTCCATGCCTCCTCCAAGCCAGTCTCCATTCCTACATCTCAAAGTCTTTCTTAAATTTCTGTTACGTATTAGCGTTATTGTAGCTAGGGTTTCATGTAGAACCATATAATTTATTCTGGTGACTTTTTTTCTAGTTAGTACATACGATTCCTTAACCTAATAAAACTTAGTAAGCCGGGACTGTGCTTGCCTGGTATGCACAAGGGCCGTATGATGGCGCCTATAATCCCAGGGAGAACCAAAAGTTCAAGGTTGTCTCAACTACATGTTAAATTCAACACAAGTGTGGTCTCTACAAGATATTTCAAAAAAAATTGTTTGATTGGAAGCCAACACAGTATATCATGAATAGGGGTAAAACAAATAGTATCTCCATTTCACATGAAATGGGTCAGTCACCACCTTCAGAATATATAGTCACCTTGTAGGTTTTGAAGCCTTGCGATGATCTTTGCCTTCTAATTAAAATCTAGACGACTCACCTCACAGTGAAAGTTCCCAGGTCTCCTAGAGTTGTGTGGATTGTTCTCCAGGTTTCTGGATCACAGTTCACTTTTCCTCCTCCATGGAAGATCCTTGGGTAAGAAGAAACGAGTTCACTGGGACAGATTAACACTGTAGCAAGCAATCCCCAAGTCGAAGTGGCTTGACAAAGGCCATTTTCCCTCAATCCTTTGCATGTTTAAGCAGATGCTCGGTCAGGAACTCAGGCACTCCCCCCTCCGCAGCGCCACAATCTTCTGAGACTGGGTACCCTTCAGCCTGCGAAATGACAGAGCCTGGGAAGATAGTAGGATGAAAGCAATCCTAGGTCCCCTGGCCAGAGCAAGACCATAGCTGTAGCTGGATGCAGTGGAGTCTGGGGACAACCTTGCAGAGACAGTTTCTCCTGGAAACAGTGGCCTTGGAGCCATTCGCCAAGCCTCTGGAGTCTTGGGTTTACTCTCTCAGGATTCACAGATCTCCCTATCAGCCTGATACGGTATTACCATGTTGGCACCAATTTCCACATCAGGAAATAAACTTGCAGAGTGGAACTGGAAATCCAGGGTGTCTGGGTAAGAGGCCACCGCTCCTCTAGGACTCTACCGGCTGTCGGCTCCTCCACCAAACATCCCATGGGAAATGCCAATAAACTCATTTATACTAAGATGTAAGTGACCAATTAGCTGGACACAGAAGTAGGTTTTTTTAACTACTAAAGATGAAGCTTAAGATAAAAAAATTAAAAAGAACAAAGTTACACCATTTAGTTAACCAGAAAACTAAGTATGAAGGGTTTTGAGGGCAAGGGGGTCTATTTCAGCCACTAAATTCATTGTAAACAGGAAATGTCTACATAACTTGAAAAGACATTTGTCCAAGAGTACAGGCCTCCCTCCCGTCACCCTTGCCTCCAGCATGAAGCCAGGCCCTCCTACGGATCATGTGAGCACACCCCATTTGTGCAACGGGGCAAAGTGCCAAGTGGCCTAGAGACTGGAAAGTGGAATTTCCACTCTGGGGGATGCGTGGTGGAGCACCACCACGTTGTATTTGTAGAAGAGTTTCTGTCAATAACGAATCTTAGTAACTTGGATTTATCAAGTACGTCAGAAAGCCTGAGCTGGGGCTGTGCCTGTCATTTAGCTCTCTAAATGCCCCTGCTGTGGGGTCTTCCTTCTCCAGACCCCCCTGCGGGGCTGTAGTCACTCCATGGCCCTTTGCCCTTTTCTGCATATTCTCTTTGCTTGGACATTCCTTGCTGGTTTGTCAGTGAGGTTGGGAAAGGAGGGAGGACATGTCATCCTTGCAGACTGTAGAGTGTTTAAACAACAGCCAGGCCTTTGAACCCTGGGCTCCAGTTAAAAAGTAACACACTAGATGCTGGATCAAGAGGAGACAAATATTAGCTTTGGAGGCGGAGAGCCTCATCATTGAGAAATGTCTGCTGCTGGCAACAGGAAGAGAGCAATGGTCACACCTGAGTGGGGGGCCCAGGAACCCCCAGATTCTTGTGACCTTAGGCCAGACACCCTGTTCTTTTTCTTTCTTTTTTTTTTAGTATTTTCAGGTGTGGTGGGGAGCTTGCTGCATGGGACACATGGAGGTCAGAGAACAAATCGTAGGTGTTGTTTCTGTCCTTGTACCATGTGGGTTCTAACCAGCAGGTTTGACAGTAGATGCCTTCACCAGCTGGGCCATCTTAGTTGAACCTTGATGCTGCCAGTCCAGTGGTTTCCATGTCCCTCTTGTTTAATCTCTCACTCTCATCATGTGCCTACAAATATCTCTTCTCTGAGGGCACGTGTGCACACAAGAGTGGTTCTTGGTGGGCTTGCTATTTCCCCATTTCTCTTCCTTCTCCCTACCTCCTCTTCCTTTACGCTTCCATGGGGACAGTCACATCTACCTCTGGCAACCTCTCTTCTGCCCTTCATTTCCAGTACCCGAGTAGACACATCCCCAAGTCCCTCAAACTCACAATATCCTTCACACCACTTTCAAACCGCTCTTCCTTGACCTGGCCTTAGGAGTCCTTGTGTCCTCCGGGCATGCACACCAGCAACTCCATCAACGATCTTCCATGTATCTTTGCTCCCCAGATAGGAAGAATACAAGATATGGTTCCTTATCCCTGCCTTCTTCATTCACCCAACAGCCATGGGAAGTTCCTATCACCGGCCATGATTGCGGGTGCCAGGGATGCAGGCAATAAACCAAAGCAAGATTGTATCATAAAGCCTGTATCAGAGCAAAGGCAAACATGCATGTAAATAACATGCATGATGTTATTAATGGAGCCAGGGCAGAGAGGGGCTACAGGTAGTGAAGGTGGCCTCGTTTTAGATAACATGACAAAGCAGGACGAAGTCCTCAAAGCAGTGGAAGAGCCACTGGAGAAGAGCATTGGGGGTTGAGGAACACCCAAGGCAAGGGCCCTCAGTGGAGGTAGATAACGCATGAGTCATGCCAGCTGTCCACTGAGAGCCCATGGAGAAAGTAAACCCAGAAGTTTGAGTCCGGGGAGGCCAGATCTCACAGGATTTTCATGTCAGAAACACATAAATGGTATTTATGATTCATAAATTTTCATTTTTAATGTTTTGTGGGACAGAGTCTTGGTACATAGCTTGGACTGTCCTCAAATTCACAATCTTCCTCCTGCATCCGTCTTTCAAGTCCTGGGATGTCAGACAAGTATAACCACACACAACTGCGTAGATAGCATTTAAAACAGCTACAAGGGAGAAGGGGGGACCCAAGGACTCCAAGAGGAGACAAAGTCGGAGAAGAGGGATAGCCAGAGGGATGGCAGGGAAATCAGACACTAGTGGGTCTGGAGGCTTAGGAGGGTAGAGGCATTCATCACTGGCAGAGTGGAGACTCTGAGTTCTGTTGGCCAGCCAGTGAGTTGAGAGCTAAGGTGACCACAGGAACTGGCAACAGGGTGACCTGGTGACCTTCCCAGGAATGCTTGGACAGGATGCTGAGTGTAAACATTTGATGAGAGAAGGCTCAACGAGAGGGGGAGAAGGCACTGGGTCAGCAGGGCCTTGGGTGACAAGCAGGGACAGCCAGCATGCCCTGTTCCTGTCCCCACCGCACTTCTAGCTCACACGCTTCTGCACACTTCACCCAAGTGTGACAAGTCACCTCCTGACTGTGTCTCACTTCCTCTCTCCCGACTCCCAGGCCAGTTTGCACACAGTTCCCAGTCTAGCCCAGCCCGGCCCTGCTGTCCACCTGACCCTGCAGAGGCTTGCCAGCATCCACCAGGAAAACCTGAAGCCCTTCTCTGTCTTCTACAGAATTCCAACAGCACCATCCCCACATAGCCCTTGCCATGGTTCCTTCCTGCTCTTGCTAACTCTACAAGCTCCCTAAGGAATGAACCTTCCGCATACCCAGACCAAGCCCCTTCCATATCTCAGTGTCACTTCATCCCCAAGTCCTTCCTGATTGTCCACTAACTCAAGAGCCACACTTCTTTGAACCGGTAGCTTTTGTCCCCTCCCACCAGTAGTCCAATTGCTTCATTCCTACCCATCGCTATCAGAAGCCTGGGGACCAGCCACTGCTTCCATACCCAGCTGCTCAGGCAAACTCAGTTTCAGCGCATGCTCTGGGAGTAGGAAGGAGACCCTGGCTACAGCAAGGAAAGGGGTATTCTGGATTTCAGTTTTAAGGAGTGTGTCTGACTCTTGCTTGCCCTTGTTGGTCCATTCGTGAATACACAATCAAGCCTGGCCAAGCTGCCAAAGACCTCTACCACATGACCCTGACAGAGATGACTAACAGACTGTCCATCCTGGGGTCTCTGGACAGAGAGTTAGAGAAGAGGATGTTGAGCCAAAGGCACCAGTAAGCATGCCACCTGCCTGAGCCTTTGAGGGCATAATAAATACTCCAGTGTTTCCTAGAAAATGACAAGAAACTGAGCTGACATTGTTGTGCCTCCACCTCTCTTTCCATTCTGCAGTGCCCCGTCCCATCAACCATTTCAGTCTTTGCAAATGACAGTTTCCCTAGAAGCCACTGCCTCTAGGAACTTGGTTAGGAGGACTAGAGCACACAGAAAGGAGGTGACCTGGACCAGCAGAGCCTGCTCTACTCTCTACTTGAGGTATGGTGAGGAGCTATGCCTGAGAAGGGCAGGGACATCTCAGGAATTCCCAATGGGCCTCTGAGAGGCCACATACAGGGAGAGCACCCAGTTTAGGTGCAGACTTAAGAGTTGCCAAAGGATGATGAAGTCAAAGCTTCAGTGCCCGTGATTTTCCCCAGACTTTTCAGATAAGGAAGTTTGCATCTAAATTTCATGTTTCCCCTTTTCTCTTTAAAAGTTAGAAGCCTTGGCACCAACCCACTGGCTCTGCATGCCTGCCCCCCTTTCAATGAGATATGAAGCTTCTAGCTTGGTACACTCCCCTCGCCCGGGGTTGTCCTCACTGGCCCATTTCATACGTCATCTGCCCGGCTGTATGAGCACTGACATTCGCAACCTCTGCACCTGGATGTTGGCAATGTGGACCAAGCTGAAGTTTGAACCTAACTTATCTGACTGTCCTGTTTCTCTTTACTTAGGATGGAACTGTTCTATCTTGTCATAACATAAGCTCAAGGTCTGGGACCTCATGGCTCACGTAGAGTGAGACTCAATGTCTTAGAACCGTCTCCAGGTCTCCATACCCCTTTCCAATGCTCAGCTCGGTTAGGAGATACTAAGATCCCCTCCACAGCTCCCCTTTTTGTTATTGCACTAATAGAAGTTTTCCTCGAGGAAGGAGGACCTATGAGAATCTCATATGTGAGTCTTCAATGTCTCCATGCACAGCCCTTAACTAAAGACATCTTAGACACACACGCATGCACACGCACACACACACACACATACACACATGCACAAACGCTTCCTTTTTGGCCAAAAAGAAAAAAAAATCCTGCTTAAATGTCCTGTGAGGCAGTCCAGCTAGTAGAAACATCATCTTCTCAGATCCTACTCCAGTTTGGGGACATTCTATCCACACAGCGGGCCTGGCTCCAAAGAGGAACTAAAGATCTGTGTGAAATTAATGTTACTAATCCCACTGCAAGGATCCCGAAGGGATGGGGAGTGATGGAGGCAAAGTTGGACTGGAAAAGACTGGTCATTCCTTCCAGACCTCAGAACTGATTATTCAGCCCAAGCCCTATGCTACATCCACGGCCTTGGCTCCGAGTTTTTGTTTAGCGGCAAGGCAGAATAGAGAGTCACTAAGCAGGGAAACGTGCCGCAGAGACACAGCCAAAATTCTCGAATCCAGGTGTGGGATGGAATGCAGAAGTTTTTTGTTTTTACATTTATGGGAGTTAGTATGTTGCATATGACACATGTTCTGTAGCACCCATATTGGTCTGGGGCAGCACCCTGTTGGCTGACCCACTTCTGTTTCTACAGCCAACACATGACTATCGCGCTAAGGAATCAGCAGAGGATAAAGAGGGATGCGGGAGAGGACAGTCAGCTTTCTGCCATCAGCTGAGGCTCTGGTCCAGTGTCAGTGTGCTTCACATATACAGAGCATGGATTTTGGCATTGCGGAGAAGGGCTTAGCCCCCCCACCCCACCCCGTACAGAGGGCCAGGCAAGGCAGTAGCCTCTAAGAGGAGGCATGCTTGAACTGAAACCTGAAACAGCTGCCGGGCAAGAAAGAGAATTCGCCAGGTTTCTGCGCTAGCTCCCACGGCGCCCAAGTCTGGAAGAATGTGAGTAGCCCAAGGGACAGCTGCTGCCTGTCCTGAGAGGAGACCAGGCATGGCAGTGGTCACTCCTGTCGGAGACACAGCACTAGTGCCCAGCCCAAGGCCTCCCAGGAAAGGAAACGTGAGCTGTGGGTAACTAGAGGCCCCAAGATATTTTTACCATGCCCAAGAGGGAGAAACACTGATGTACTTGGCTCATCCTATGGGACAGACATTCTTTTAAATTGTGCTAAAGCATCAACATGTCACTGTCCTTCCAGCCCTTTCCAGGTAAGCAATTGCCATTCCTGTTTTCAGACAGGAAAAATCAAAGAACGGGGGGGGGGGGGGGGATTGGAAAACAAAGCAAAGCAAACAATCCAAAGAACTTATCCAAAGTCACCAAGTTTATTCAAGCTAAAACAGGGACCTGAGTTCAGAGCGTAGCTTTTAGCCCGAATGATACCGGTGTCTTGATTTAGGCTTGCCACCAAAGCTAGAACCCCACTCACTGCAAATCAGGGACTTGCCTCCTCGGTTACCATCTGGACCCTAAAGGTGCAGGTCACCCAGAAGGGGACTAGGACCCTTTTATGAGTGGATCTCAGTAGGAGGAGCTTTGTCTCTCATCCCCAGAAGTAGGAGCAGAGCTATAACCAGCGTGTGATGAGCCTGTTAGGCCTGGGCTTTGGAGCCCATGTTGCTCCTCTATGTGTATTGTCGATATCTGTCACAGTGCTTCTGTTTGAGGAGATAGGAAGGCAGCACTGGAGTCTGCGACCTGAGGGTCAGGCCTGGCCAACACCGTGTCCTCTTCTTGTGTCAATTCCAAAAGGCAGGGTTTGGAAATAAAAGTCAACAGAACGTTCATCTTTATCTCTACTGATACAGTGTTCTGTGGTGTTTGGAGAGAATTGGGCAATGATGGATAGAGGGGAAACGTCAATTCAGCCCTTTAGATTCCCAGATACCGTGTTTCTATCAGTTTGCCTACATCTTACTTTAAAGAGAAAGGAAGGAAAATCAAAGGAAGGCAGGAAGGGAAAGCCTTCAGATTTATGACTAGCCTCTCACCCGATCCATGCCGTGACTCTGAGAGAATGTTCTAGAGTATGCCACTTTCTCTCTTCACACCAGATGTGCCACCCAGCATAAGCTCTCACCAAGTAACCTCTTTTCATGGCCCCAGGGTTCTTTTCCAGGACAGCTGCTCTGTCTCATAAGCCAACAGGAAAAGGACTGGAATTCTGCCTGTGGTGAGGGACATGGACACGTGCCAGGGGAGGCATGGCAACCACCAGCTAGGAGAAGCTTTAAAATAGAGAGGGACCATTAGTGATCCTTCATGCTTTACTCCTGAGGAAACTGTAACACAGAGAAGGGAGGTTTCTGGTTCAAGGGACCTAATAATAAATTCATATTTAAAATTCAGAAAAAGAACGACCTCCCCCTAAACCATAGGAGCAGATGGGTTAGAGACTCTCTAGACTTGGGGTCAGGCCTAGAAACGAGCAGCGGGGCAGCAGAGTTCCATGGGGTGTGCATCTCCCTTACGAGGACTCTCTCTCACTCTCATGCAGTATGGAGATTTAACCGATCTGCAAGCTGGGATGTGATACCTGGAGGTGAGGGCACAGGGCAGCTTCCTGGTGAACCTGAGACAGGCTTCCTCAGGATCAGTGCATGGAATAAACCGAGAGGTTAGGATCCTCAGAGGAGCTCCTGCTCTCCCTTAAGATGCAATCTGTCATGTCAAATGACTCACATACCGACAAGGAAGACTAAAAATATTTGAGCCTGACATTTGCATCTATTAAACAGTCATTTTTGTCTCACACAGCCAGAAACTGGGTTTGTAGAAAGTTCCAGGGAACCGTCTGCCTCGGCTGTGGGATGTTTGTGGTTGAGCCATGTACTAAAGTGTGGGCGATACCGGGTGGGCCCATGGCCTCAGAATCACAGCAGGTCAGCCAGTCCGTGATCAGTGGCAGCAGGAAGAGGCAGCTTTGGGGGGTGCTGGTGTCGAGGAGCTGGCAGAGTGCTTGCCTAGCATGCAGGAAGCCTGGGTTCCATCCCTAGCACCTGTCTGCAATCACAGCCTGCAGAAGGTAGAGGCTGGAAGGTCGGAAGTTCAAGGTCATTCTTTGCTACTCAGAAAGGCCAAAGTAAGCCTAAGCTAGGCGAGTGAGACTGGGTCTCAAAAACGACAGATTCAGTTGTTTGACAGCAGAGTGATGGATGACCAGTGTGGCCAGGCTGACCAGTGCCAGGCTGACTCCAGAAAAGCAATGGGTGCAGAAAACAGCCCCGTAGGATCACTCTAGACCTAATCTTGCACAGCAACCGACTTGTGGCATCTGCTTGCTTATCTGTAGCAGAATAATATTAATCAGGTTTTCCTGTGGCTCTTCAGTTAGTGTCACGCAGAATAATTTACCGAATTAGGAGTCCATTGTTCAGTGAGTCAGCATCACGGTGCTTTATTCTTTGATCCAAAAAATCATGAGTTCGGTCTTGTCTCTACTGCAGTGAGGAAAGTTCTGGAAACCCACTGTCTTTGTGTAGGTGGTGGGTTATAATAATAATCCAAGGGTTATTATTTGGCTTCATCCAGGTCTTCTAGCACTGGGGACCCGACACAGAAATGGGCCTTGTCGCCTACTGGTCTAGACTGAGACTTGCAAGTCCCCAAGGCCTCTCTGCACGCGCACACACACACACACACACACACACATACACACACATGCACACACACACATACACACACACAGCTCTGTCCCTCCTTTACATTTTCTGGGTCTTCCATGAGGCTCAGGAAAAGCTCAGGTGGTCTGTATTTCCCACAGAGGTACCAAGGAACTTGACTGGCCAGCTATTCTCACCCCTTAGACATTCTGCTCTCCTGGCAGCTCAGGTCATATGATATCTCTGAGCTGTCTTGAAGCTCCGGATCCCTTCCACAGTATGGACCCCTCCCTTCTGTGGTTCATTGAGTATCAGACTTGAAAAACAGTTGCCCCCCACCTTCTCACGAGGCTCTATGAAAGATTCTGGGGTATCTTTCCCATCCACTTACATGGCAACAAAAAAGTCACACACACACACACACACACACAGTATACTGTGCTCTCCCACAAGCTGAATTCCGTCCCTCTTTCCATCCAGGCTCTCCTTACAAAATCCCCTCAATGGATAAGCCCTCATACTGGCCTGGGGTGGGCTGATGCTCTCAGGGAGGTTTCTGATGCCTCTTGTGAAGCCCTCTGAGGTAAGGCTGGAGGTGGTCACAGCCTTCTGTAGAATGCAGGAATGTTGAGCATCTTCAGTTTGGAGCTTTGGCTCTTGGCTGAGATTCTAAAAAAGCGAAACATCCTCCACGTCTCTTTAGATTCCAGAGAGACCAATGAGCGCAGGTTCTGTGGTAGTTCGTCATTACTGCCAATGGATTGGAGCAAGAAAGGCGTAGGGCATTAGGCCTACTTCTCGGTGAATCTGTATTCCCAGAGAGGACTCACTGAGGGGCAAGGCCTGCCTTAATGCAAGGGCACTGCTCTAGTGCCCTTCTCCCTCTGCCTTGTGGCCGCTCAGTTCTACTGCCCGGACGTTCGGCCTCGCTTCAGGCCCAAAGCTATGGTTCCATCTCATCCTGGACTGCATTTTTGAAACTGTTAGCCTCCCTTTCCACTGTTCCTTCCAGGTATTCATGACAGTGGCAAGAAACTGATGAACACGGACCCAACCCTGAACATCCCCTCACAGGCAGAAGCGGTCCCTCGCGGCAGGGCTGTCCAATATGTCACTGTTCCCATCTTTCAGTCCTAAGTATTAATCTCATTGAGGCAGAGTGCTCCACCTGAGTCCCAGCATGCAATAGCAAGACTGTTTATTAGCTTGGACACAGTGTATTTAATATCAGAGGCCTCTTGGAGAAACCATACTCATCCATGGCTGATCTAGTGTCTTCCTGACTCTAGGAATCATCACATTACCCAACTGTGCCTAGGCCAAAGTTGTCTCCATTTCTAGGACTCTTTTGTCCAAGATTGATCAATGGAGGCTCCTGCTGACCTTCATCAGCTCCATCCTTCCACGGACATAGAATGTTAGCCTTTCCTTCATTCTTCTAGAGTCCAGGTTTTAAAGAGGCGGTCTAACATCCTGCCTGGGTGATACCAAGGTTCAAGTTTGCTGTTACTCAAGGAGACACTCTTCTACATGGGGAATATTAGCAAGAAAGGCTGGCGCTTCTGGCCCCAGAAAAATGACCTAAGGGCTTCGGAAGGAAGGTGGTCAGACTTCACATTTTGCATGGATGGTCAGTCAGATGCTCGGCTAATCCATGAAATAGCAATGGTGTTCCTTCCCCATCCCTCCAGGACAACAGATTTAGAACTTACGAAGGGAACTGAGGTATGAACGTCTGGAGAAGCTGGTAAGGGGAGCTGCATAGCTCAGGGCAGCTGCCCTCGCATGAGCTAGGATAGACATTCACCCCAGGAGTGGCACAGTCCGTGTCAGGACTGAAAGTGGGGCCCACTCACCCATTAAGTACCTTAACATATTTATTATAGTGCTGGTGACCGAAGGGGCTGAGAAAGAATCAGACAGAAAACCTGATGCTTCCTAGGACCCTGCTTTTTGAGTTGCTATGGCTCAAAATTAAAACTATGAAAGAGAGTGAAGAGAGAGACCTCCTTGCTCCCAAACCCCAAGTCACCTGTCTCCTCTCGTGACAACTCCACAGGCACTGCTCAGATGCCCTGTCAGACAATGGGGACACCGTCTCTCCTCCCTGTGTCCACTGAAGAGGAAGAAGGGTGTGCAAGCTGCTGAGTGTTGTGTTCTGCTTTTCACACTTCAAAAACCCTTGAGTTCCCTCTGTCATTTACGAACAATCGGTCTTCGAGAAAGTCATTTCGCTTGTTTAAAACCATGCCCACGGGCATCTGTAATATGTCAGTGGCTTCGTTGCAGTTCATTCCGTTTTAACAGACAGTTACAGAACTTCCTGTACTGAGTTTTCTAATTCTGTCATTTTTCTCATGTATGTAGTCCCTAGAAATGGGACTGTGTGCCAAAAGATATGGCTGGACATTGGTAATTTTAAATATATGCTACCAAATCTCAAGGTGATTCATATGACCATTACCACACACTCAATCAACAGTGTACGGGGTGCCAGGGCTCTTGCCAACACTCTGTGAAACTGGTAAGTTTTGAAAATGGGAAAAAGCTGAAAGATTCCCAAACACAGGATGATTCTTTAGAGGCACCGGGAGCTGCCTAGAATAAACCAGGCAGCAACAAGGAAAACTCTAAGACACTCCCCCCACCCATCTTTGACACTTAACCCTGTCAGCCAAACATCAGCCAAGACCAATGACCTGTAATCAATCCCATCAGGATTGGTACTGTGACACCCGACATCTCACGCAGGGAACTAAGGATCCTAATGTGAGCCGGGCGGTGATGGCACCCCTTTAATCCCAGCACTGGGGAGGTAGAGGCAGATGGATCTCTGTGAGTTTGAGGCCAGCCTGGTCTACAAAGTGAATTCAAAGGGCAGCTGGGGCTACACAGAAAAACCCTGTCTCGAAAAACAAACTAACAAATAAACCAAAATAAATAAATAAATAAAAGAATCCTAATATGTGGTTGGATCCATGTTCTCAGTCTCTTCCTGTAACCCTCCCCTGAGAATATGGTCAGAATAAAACCACGTTCTCTGATAATAACCTTCGCCCCACGGCCAAAATAAAGGCAGCTCCTTTTTAGGTTTCTGGTCCAAGGCTAACCTTGTTCGGGTTTCTAGTCAAAGTTCACTGTGCTGCCCTGGAGCTCGGATGGCATCATGACGTCATAGTTGTGCCATGCTGCTGGCCTTGCCTGAGGGACAGGCAGATATGACCAGTTGAAATAAGAGAAAAGCTGCCAGCAACTGTGGAGCCCCCATGCATCTTCATTCCTGTCCCAAGGTGGCCATGTTAGCCAGTTATCTACTTTACCAATGAGAAAAGGCAGGCTAAGAAGGTGGAAGCTCTCTCCATGGCGAACCAGCCTCAGTGGAGGGCTGCGAGCTTCAGCCAGAAGTTGGGTGGATTTCACAGACATTAACTGACCTCTGCCTTACAACAAATTGTTGAAACATTCTCTTTCGCCTTCAAGTTTGCTTTGAGCGTTGGTTACTAGAGCAACCCCGCTGATGAGCCTACGTGCCGCATCAGGGGAGGGCTAGCAGATTGCCCTCACTTCCAGACCAGATCACCCTTGGCCACTGCCCCATGAACCGGTTTTTTGTGCTTGCTGCAGCATCACGCTTGGCACGCGGGTCCCCGACCTGGTGACTACTGACAGCAAAGCACACTTCAGCCAGGCTAGCCGGGAAGTCAGGAAGACTGCTCTTTGCTTGATCTCGGTTTCTTAAAGGGTGATTGACAGGCTAGGAGACTGGAGACAGGATCGGCGAGTGTGGTCTCTCTTCTTTATTCGGTCTTTCCTCCATTTTCCTTTCCTCACCTCCTTTTCAGCAAATATCACAAAGCTACCCTCTTATCTCTGCCCAGGTCCCATGCTGCCCAGCCTGCCGCGGGGTGGTGATAGCCTCCCCGTGCCCTTCCTTACTAATTGCACAGCGCCAGTGAAGTACAGTGATATATATCTATGACGGTGCCATAGTGATGATGTTTCTTAAGAGTTTGTTTGGAGATTCTAACAGGGGAACGCAACTACTCTATACCCTTGACCGCAGACTGGCCCTCCTCTATTCGGAGAAGGCTGTCCTGTTCGACTGAGCGAGCAGACACACGTGGAGGTGGTGAGGGAAGAAAGGGACACCTGCATAGCCAGCCAGATCACAAATCAACCCTGGTTGATCAATGGGGTGACAGATATGGCAGCCAGATCACCCTGACATCTGCCCATTTTTTATAAGCTAACCAAAGAAGTTAATTTTCAAAGCTAACACACACAAACAAAAAATGCCTATAACAGGGAATTGTGGCTATTATGATGAAAGTCCATTTCTAATCAATTAAACAAAACTGGTGTCTACCGGCTTGTCTTGGCACTGGACTGAGGAGCAGATCTAGGCACCTCTGTGCTGGGCACACACAAACACTCCAAACATTTACCCTTTTAAATGTTTCAGTCCATGTTTAATGACTTCACAACTTTATGTGACAATTAACATAATCTAATTCCAAAACATTTCGCCATCCCCCAGAGAGACTATTGACTAGCTCTTATTCTTCACACACACACACACACACACACAAACACACACACTGCTACCCACATTTATATGACTTTTCATTTCCTTATCTTCCACAAATTAGGGTAAAACACTTTTAAATTAGGATACATTACAGTGTATTAGTTACTTCTCTGTAACTAATGGTCCATGACCAAATGCCAGGTAGGGAACCAAAGGTCCCTTTGGCATATGGTTTGAGAGGATGAGAGTCCATCATGGCAGGGGAGACACAGCAGCAGGCAGCAGGCTTGCAATCAGAACAGAAAGTCAAGAGATCACATCTTCAATAAAGACCATGAAACAGGGAGCGTTAACCGCAAGTGGAGTGGGGCTGTATCACTAAAACCCACCTTCTCCCCCAGATAGCATCACTAACTGGGAACCAAGTATTCAAATGCCAGTGTGTTGGGAGCAGTGAGACCCCAGATCCTGAATTTCTTGTAATCCCCTGATCTGATTGCCTACAGCTGCTCTGAGCACGAGACCTTCAGGAGTTCCTGATGGCAGGAGAGTTGTTTCTGGTGGGTTTGGCTGGGGCGTGGCTATCTCTATATAATCTGCCCCCTGAACACAATATAGGGGGCATTCTTGGGGAACGCAAGGATGACCCGTGTCGCTGTCTCTCTATCTGTGTGTGTCTGTGTATTTTAACCTCCAGCTCCCTTGCCCGAAGCTCGCGAACTGGGTGCCAGCGCACAAAGCGCAGACACGGGGGCGCAATGCGTGGGCCTATGGGGAACTTTCCGTGCATACACCACACAGGGATATTTCAAAGCAAAGTAAGAAACACGTGTATGCTAGCAGTGTTGAAAGAGAATGCTTTGAGTGCGAAGCTGCTGGGTGTGGCTGGGAAAAGCGTGCTAGAAGGTGGTTATGGGAGATCTTACTTCCTGTTCTAGAGCTCCCCCAGCAAGAAGACATTTTGGTTAAAATTTTTAGGTTACAAAGACTTAAGGGAAATGACCACGTGTAAAAGGATGAAAATAACTCCAACAAAGCTGGTCTTCGACCTCCAAGATGAGATGAATCAGGTCTGTACATTATCACAGGGTCGTGAAGGGAGTCCCCTGGCCATAGGGTTTCCAAATAAAATAAATTTGCCTGTCCTAAGTGAAAAAATTAATGTAAGTATGCCTGGACATTGACAACATTGCATGGGACATAGTTATATTAAAAACCCACTGTTACTTATTTGAAATTAAAATCTTACCATGTTTCTGCTTGCTAAATCTGGTAACACATGTGAAGGAAAGACAGTTGGTCTGCAAGTATGACAAGACTTATGACCTCCTTGCTTTGAGGAGGGATTAGTTGACCCGTAGCCATGGCTTTCCACTAGAGAAATGAGAGAGATCATCTAATATCTCTGGTCAGCCCTGAAAACATACTTCTGTATTTTGGAATGAAAATATGAGAGAGAGAAAAAGGCCATGAATTTGAAAAAGAGCAAAGAGGGGAATACGGGAAGGTTCAGATGAAGGGGGAAATGTTGTAACAAAATTATAATCTAAAAAAATAAAATATCTCATAAGTGAGGAACACTGTGCCCATTTTTCTTGGTACCATTTTTAAATAAATGGCATTTAAAAGTTAATAATGTCATATGATGACCCTCTTTTAAAGTAACTAAAGATGCAACAATTATTCCTCAATAAAGATGGTCTTTGTTAATTTGTGGGGTAGGTAGTAGCCAACTTACTTTATAGTAAGTTTGGTGAATAACTAATTCATTCAGTGAAACCCAGCCAAAGTTATCTTTAAGTGTTGATGTAGATCTTCCTTGACAGGGAAATATGCTGGAGGGGAAGACAGAATGAAAATACAAAGTGCTAAAATTTATTAACCTTTCATGAAACAATCGTATTTTACCGGGAAAGGCATGTTTTAACATCTCTAAAGGTAGGATGCCTTTGGGGTTTGACAGCATTTTTGATTGCTGGGGGGGGGGGGGCAGACATAGCATAACCATGATTGATGTGTGATTGATGTGTGTGCGCTTAGACATTGCTGCCCATGGTATGACCTCAACTGTGCTATCTGCATTTTGGTACAACACAGGTTTTGTTGGTTTTTTTTTTTTTCATTAACCATTTAAAAGAGCTTTGAAAAGTACACCAGCCTCAGCGTTTGGAATTAAAGACTTCCTGTGTGGAAAGACATGAGAGCAAAGTCTAAGATACTAGACTTGGTTTAGAGATAGGGATTTTCTTCTCGGAACCATCGTAGCTGTCTTTCCTTGGGACGCAGTCGTCAAACACCTTCCAGAGCACAAGAAGGGAAACACAAGCAGATGAAGACCAGTGGGGCCACTAAAGCTGATTGATTTCTCCCTGGGCCAGTTACGCAGGGACGGTGGAGACTCTGAGGGCCAGGGCTACGTGTCCTCTGTGCTGACTTCTGATATTGTCCCATTCTGCAAAAGTAAAAGGACGGGTGAGCTTGTGCACGTTCCATGTGGTACCTGGGACTCTTGCGTAAGGCCCAGCAGCGCTGAGTGACAGGAGGAGGGACAGTGGGAGAGAAGGGTGTCCACGGGCAGGTGTGACACCACTGCTTGATTAGCGCTAGAGCTGTCACCTGGAATAACCCTAGCCATCCATAAGACCCTGGTAGATGGAAAGGTCCCTGATATGCCCTCTGCCCTGGTCCTAAATCTCTGTCCCAAAAGCCCTTCTTTCCCAGCAAAATGAAGAAAGTAATTTGCAGCAACAAGAGTCCCAAATCCTGGCTGCATGGCCAGAAGAGGCAAGCCATAGCCCATGGGCTGTGAGGGAACCTTCCATACCTTTGCACACCAATGGACACCCTTCCTGTCATTGCTGTAATGCCTGTCTGAGAAGAATGATAATATTTATCTTATTGAGTGCTTACCCTGTGCCAGGTACTGCAGTAAGTAGAGTGTGCGTGCATGTATATGTGCGTGCATGTGACTTAGTTCTTGTCACAGTCTTAGAAGGTAAGTATTATTACCTGAAGTTTACAGAATTTAGCTCTAATAATAAAAACTTAATGAAGTGTAGAATTTAGGTTCAAACCTCCCCAGCAAAGAAGAAACTTAAGCTCAATTCCCAAATCTTTTTTTTTTTTTTTTTTTTTTTTGGTTTTTCAAGACAGGGTTTCACTGTAGCTTTGGAGCCTGTCCTAGAACTAGCTCAGGCTGGCCTCAAACTCACAGAGATCTGCCTGCCTCTGCCTCCCAAGTGCTGGAATTAAAGGCGTGTGCCACCACCACCACCTGCCCGGCATAGTTCCCAAATCTTAACCTCTGCTTTGGATGTGTTTTTCCGAAGGATTCTGATGACCGCACACACCTTTTCAATCTTACTGCATGCATTTGTTTGTTTTTCCTTCTCCTGGTGAAGCCCTTTTCTGTCCCCTCCTCTATGCCTTGTAGGCCACCAGAGAGCTGCTAAATGTTCCTCCCATGATCCTTTGCATAACTCATATTCCCTACAACTCCTAAGACCCCTACGATTATCTGGTTCTACTATTATCTCCCATGCTTTACATACTGTTTCCCAAACCTGCCTGTATTTCCCACAATTCTCTGAACACCTTACATCTCCTGCGTTTCCCTAAATCCCCGTGCTTCTTACAATCTCTCGTGCTCAGAAGTAGCAGCTCAGTCCCCTAGTACAGCCTGTGTCTACTGGGCCCCAGTGACTGGCTGATTTAAATCTTGCTGCTGAGTATGGCCACCAAAGCACACTTGTACCTGTGCTAGAGAACCGGGCGGGGGGGGGGGGGGGGGGGAGGGCTGGCAAAAGCTCGGAATCAGAAGTAGGGCTGTTCTCTGGGTCAGGATGCCCTGCTCTGGTGCTGAGCCTGTGTCTCCGTGCACCGCGGCACTTGTGTGCCTACTCCAACACAACTCCTCATGCTGCCCCTTGTCTGATTGCAGCGTCTGCAGCGTCAGACTCTTCAGCTCCTTCCAAACCCTTTTGGGCTGAAATTGTGTCTTAACCACACCAGTCGCCCAGCCTGACAACAAACTGCAGGGGCCTGAGAGGGACGGGCTGGGATGAGAGTGGAGAAGCGATCACAGTCATCTCCCAAGAGTTCAGTGAGGCAGTTAAACCACCGATCAGACGACTGGCTTGGCATCCAGATCCATAAATTCTGCAAGAATCTGACTCGGTAAAACAGAAAGTAAAAATCTCTGACTTTTTATTTTGTTTTTAATGAGAAACAGTAAACAGCTGTCATCAGGACATCAGCTGTCGATTTGATGACTAGAAGTCCTTCTATTGAACCGTGTAACTCTGGGTGGAACTTAGGCAGCTTCTGTCAGTACACCCAGCAGAGGGAAACAAGATGGTTGTTGGAAGGTAGCCCTTAGAGGAACCTGAAGTCTGAGGAGAATGTGCCAGGCAGTGTGGGGCAAGTAATGGGGATGAGGGCAAGACGAGGAGAAGAAGAGGACCTAAACCAAAGTGTGGAGGAGCTCATCCCTAGTGGCGAAGTAAGGAACACAGGCCCCAGTGCATTCCAGAAACAGAATTCATGCCAGGGCTTCTCAGATTGACACCAGGCCTGAAAAGAAACAGAGAACATTATCACAGTGACCCAATGACCCTAACTTCTTACCAAGCTCCTATTTCAAGCGCACACTGCAGAAATGTTTTGTCTCTTTGTTAACTCTCTCATATGCCTGGCCTTCAAGGAAGTGATAGCAGAAACCACCAACCTGGAGGGCATTTAACATCATTGGGTGTTTAATGTTTAACCATCTAGGTCACCTCGGAAGTCTCATAATGCTCTTCTTGGGGGCGTGTTAGGGGGAAAGACAATTCTGTGATCCCAGCCCAAGCCCCAGGAGGTGCTACCTGAGGTGACCTATGAGAAAATGAGCAAACACATCAAATGTATCCTTTCTCCACATGGCATTTCACAAATGATTCTGTTTGAGGGTGAGATCTGAAGATGGTGAGGTGGGTTGGGATGAGTATAGTCAGAGCTTTCTAGTCACAAAGACAGAAGATTGGGAGAGCCTCTGTCTCCTGAGGGTCTGTAGTGTGGGTCTCCCTCCATGAGCACCTCCCTTCTCTCTAGTCCTATCTCCTGCTTGGGGAATGAGACCTAGGGCTCCCTTATGCCCCCTGGACAGCTCTTTCCCCAGAGTCTTCTAGAATCTGACAGAGGTCTGTTCTCGCCTCAGGATGGCCAGGTGGAGACTTGCACAGCACAACAGAGCATCTGCAGAAAGAACACGGACTGCTTAGAATCAGGTGATTCGAGAGAGCTTTGCCACAGGGCTGGGTTTAGTCTTGGAGAATCCGAGTCATGAACTGTGGGTGGCTGGCTTCCTCTACATATGTGTTGGGGTTGGGGGACAGGAGGCAATAAAAATTGCCTTCAGGAAAGTGCACTTTAGATCCCACTGACAGGTCCCAGCTGTGCCTTTAAGCAACAACAACAACAACAACAAAAATCAAGCCATTGTAAGGGTTTAAGAACAAACCTTTGCAGTGCCCCTTTGTGTTTGACAACTCCTAAGCTTGTATACATTAATTCATATGTGCCTCATCATGACCTTGGGGAATGCGTACTACCACTGATAGAGAATTTAGAATCCCTACCACTGCTTCCGAGAAACTGAGAGCAGTGGCTGATCTTTGGTGGCAGTGGGTACTAGAAATAACGCTTGAAGGATGCTGGGAAGTATTGGATTAAAGAAGCAGGAAAAAAAACCTGAATAAATGGATGAATTCTGATTACTTGTTAGTGGGGGCTTGTTTTTGTTTTTTTTTTTTGTTTGTTTGTTTGTTTGGTTTTTTTTTTTTGCTTGTTTTGTTTTATGACTTTTTCGAGACAGGGTTTCACTATGTAGCTTTGGCTGTTCTGGAATTTACTATGTAGATCAGGCTGGCCTTGAACTCATAGAGTTCTGCCTGCCTCTACCTCCCAAATGGGACTCAGGATAGTGGACTGCTCTTCGCTTTGGGGGTGTATGTCGAAGTGCTTAGTGGGGAAAAAAGTGGGGAAAAAATCATGTCTCTGCTTTATTTTTGCTGCCTCCTAAGAGTGGGTACTGCTCACTCAAGTGATGACCCCTACTTTGCCCCCCTACCCACAGTCGGGCCTTGTCCCCCTCCTACCCCAGACTGCACCAGTGATTTAAGCCTGCTTCCTTTAATAGCAGGAAGATTCATAGAGGGATGTGACCTATATGTGACGACGGTGATGAAACCAGGACTTGCTGTCAACACTCAGTTCTTCCCCAGGCCCTAGATTGTGACACCGATTGGAAAGTGATTTTGGTGCCCTTAGTCATCAACCAGAGGCCGCGCAATTCAGCATTCTCTCAACCCCACTGCGTGTAGCCCTCCCCCAGCACACGGTAGACTGGATGGCTGTGGCCTCTCCCTCTTTGCTAGTGGAATAATCAAGCGAAGAGAAGATATAGTTTGGGATGTCAGTAGTGTCTCTACATCCGCCCTAGGTTTCCTCTCCTCCACCAGTCCGGCGTCTGTGCCACTCAGAGGATTTAGAGCAAATAAAAAGCCAGGATTCTCAGCTTTGCCACTCAGAGAAGAAGACTTCAAAGGCAAAAATCCAAACATGGCTTAAATGACTCCCAGGCTTCCTGCTTCCCAAATTTCAGTGTCCCTCCAGGCAAACACTGGGCATTCGACATTGAAACTGGTTTCTTTTCTTCTCTTTTTATTTCAAAAAGTTCTAGGCCGTGGCAGGAAGATAAGAAAACCAAGCAGTCGGTCAATTGCCAGGGTCAATTGATTGCTTGCAGCTGCGGTCAATGCAGGTTCCCGGGTTTTGCTATTTCCTGTTGGTGAAGACCTCTCCCACAAGCACAGATACCAAACATTTAGATAGCTAAGCTGAACTGCAGCCCTGAAGGATGGGAAGCTACCATCACTCAAGGGAACCCACCTTGTTTATTTCTTTAACAATAAAAGCCAGTGTTCTTTTTGTTTATATATTTTAGCTTCTTTGAGAATTTTATATGTTGAATGCTATATTTTCATTATTTCTACCCCTACCTCTCCTCCAACTTGCTCCGTGCCCCTCCCACTCCCTTTCTAAATCATGACCTCTTCTTTTATTGTGTATGTCTATGTAAATACAGCCTGCTGCATCCACTAAGTGTTGCTGTTCATGCGAGTATTGATTTAGGGCTGATTATTTAGGATCCAATAACTTACCAGGAAGCTCATCCCTGGAGTAAACTGATTCTTCCTCTCTCTGTAGCCATTAACTGCCTGTAGCTCTTCATCTAGGGGTATTTCCCCCATCTACGTTGGCAAGTCAATGGGTGTTGTTGTTGCTAGGCAACCATATTTTTGAGATGTCGTGGGTGCAGCTTCCCATAGACGCAGTAAGCATCTTTGTCCTCTGGTTCTAACAATCTTTCCACCCCTTCGTCCTCATTATTACCCGAGCCTTAGGTATGGGGATGGCGTGGGACTATCAGTTGGGGCTGAGCACCCCACCATCAGTTTTGGCTAGCTGTGGCCTTCTAGGACAGTCTCAGTCTACTGCACAAAGAAGCTTCATGGATGAGGAGTGAGAGCTACACTTACCTGTGGGTATAAGAACAAGCATTTATAATGTCACCCAGAATGATACTGGTTTAGGAAGGTGACAGTTATACATTATCATCTAGGACCCATGGCCTCACCAGACACAGGTAGCAAGCTCTGTTTTCAGTACCAGGCATGACTTACTTCCTATTGAGTAAGCCTTAAGTCCAATTACAGTGTTATTGGTTGTATCTAACATACATATACTCCCATGATTGCGCCCTTGGGGATATCTTGCCATCCTGGTCATTGTACTGGCTCATAGCCTTTATAGCTATGTGGAACTATTGATTGCCTTTCTCCATTGAAGTAGAGACAAACAGCACATGTTTTCTCTTATTGGTGAACCTTCGCTCCAAATTGTTAGATGGATGCAACCTGGAGTAACTACAGAAATCAGGAAAGGGGGGAAAAAACTCCACAGTGGAGAGAGGAGAAGGAGCACTAGGCAATAGTAAGACTCGGGTGCTATGAATGGGGGAGACAGGGAAAGTGAGAGAGGGGGTTTAGCTTGGAATTGGGTAGGGAGGGCGGCACAGAGGAAGAGGGAGGATGAGTAAATAACACCAAGTATGTTTGGAAAAGCTGTAAAAAACATTTTATGCTCACTTAAAATATATATAGAATATAAATAAGTGTATTTTATGCTTAGATGAGCATTCGTCAGAGATGACCGAGAACATGAAACTGGCTCCCTGCTGTCAGTCAAGGCTCCTGAGGAGGATGAACTAGGAGGTGTATGTCACAGGTTCATATGACCAGGTGACTTCTCTAGTTCTGGAAGCCTGAAGTGGTGACACTGGGTGTCACTTTCCCCAGTGTGAGGACAGTAGTGGAGTGGGTTTGGCTCAGAGTCCCGAGAGGAAAATGTTCGCTAGGTTCAGCCGCCTGCCCTTGGCCTTCGTGTCCACCCACAGATGGTGAACACCACGTAGCGAGTGGGCAGAGGGAAACTGGACCTTCAGTTTTGCTTAGTGTTTGACCAAAGGTGACTCTGACTTAGTGGACTAAGGTCACGCCCTCCATCCCCCAACAATCGATAATTTAATGTGACTTATCAGAGAGAGAAAAAAACTGTTTACTTTTAAGCCCTGGATCCCATAAAGGGAGAACGCAGAGGCCTAAAAGCCCCACATGCTCAGGCCTCTCACCTTCAGCTGCCCTTGGACCCCCAGCAGAAATAGAAACACCATCCTGCCAGCCGGACAAGGGGCCCCGGGCTGAAAGAAGGCAAAAGCTGACTGGGGTAAGTACCTTCTTTCAGGGCCTGGCAGCCCACTGTGGAAATGATGCTGTTCTTCAGGGACACTGAGTGAGGTGAGGGTGAGGGGCTCAGGTGTTTAAAAGGCTCCACAAAACTCCTGACCAATATCAGATATAAGACATACAATATTTGAATATGTCTGTCATGATCACTCACTCTCTTTAGAAAGACTGAGCAACGCCGGGTGGTGGTGGCGCACGCCTTTAATCCCAGCACTTGGGAGGCAGAGGCAGGCGGATCTCTGTGAGTTCAAGACCACCCTGGTCTACAAGACCCTTTCTGGAAGCTTCTTTATACTCCTTAGAGAAGGGGAGGGGAGGCTAGAGAAACATGGAGGAACCAAAGGCAGGCTTGTATTTCTACCCTTGGAGTGGCTATAGAAAGCCATTTTCCGTTTTAAAATGGCCTGGTTATCAACAACACCAAGGGCTTGGGTGAAGATTCTACCACTATAATTAAAGTGGGGTTTGCTTGACCCAGAATTCTTTTCTTTGCTTGTGTTTCAGAGCGGGCACACAGGCAATATTCACCATGCTTTGTTCTTTTTTTGTCTAAGATTCCTGCATCGCAATTTCTCCTCTTGCATATGAGTGACCAATTTGTACTGTCCCCTCAAAGATACTAGAAATAGCTGGCCACCTGCACAGAAATGAAACTGGTCTCTAGGAACCCCAAGCCTTTGACTCTTGACTGAAAGCCCACCAAGACCCCAAATGCTGAGAATTGCCCAACGGATTCTCTCTTCACCTCTCGTTTGATTAAATGCTGATTTTGATGGCATGAATAAGGAACTTTCCGGATTTTTCCTTCGAGATGGGTTTCCTTGAAAAGAAAAGCTGTTTTGTTCTCTGTTGACAAGAACATTCTATTTTAAAAGCCCCGCGTGCTTTCAAAGATGACAAGACTCAGGAAGTAGGAACCGACTGTCTTTTTCTTTGTCTAGACTGTAATGGCCTAAAACAGTCAAATGGGTGCATTTAACACGTCTATTTCACCTGTCGGTAAAGCTGGATTTGCAAAACAAAAGTATCTCTCCTTTTTGCTTTTTAAGCAATCCTTTTGCGGTACTGAGTTGTTTTTTTAACAGCAAAGTGACTCTACAGAGGCCCCAGAGCCGTCCCTTCTTTGGTCTATGAGGCTCTGCAGGATGCTCTTTGCCCCTTTGAACAAGTTGAGAAATCACTGTTCCCTGATCTCCTAGTATCTGTAGCTCCAAGATGTCTTCCTGGGAGCTGTGGCGCATACTGGTATATTAGGTGCCGGTTAGGCTCCTTCAGGCCTCTTCCTTAAAGAACTTCCATTCCTACTTAGGAAAAGGGCTGCCCAACAAACAAGGAGCAAACCAAGTCTAACTTGTTTTTCATGCACAGGGATTCCTTAGATTCACAGGCCGCAACCCCTAGAAATGTCTAGAATTCCATCCTCTTGGGGAAAGCGAGGACATGGCATAGAAATTTAGTTTTACTAGTCAGACACTTAGGAACACCCCCTCACTCAGCTTCCTTTAGGAAGGTCTCGGGATATAAGACCCTCAGGTTGCTAGATGGTGGGAGGTTCTGGGGACCAGGGAGAGGCATGATCTCACAAGGCCTTTCTGAGCTGTGGGAAAACCTGTTGGCATTTGGACATGTCACCCTGATTAGCATCTAGCACCTTTGTCTTCAGCTTTGGGTTTTTTTTTTTTTGGGGGGGGGGAATCATAGAAAATAACAGGCATTGCTAGTTCCCAAGCAGCCCACTTCCTGTTGGGTATTAACTAGTACTAGTGAAGTTCCTGTTGGGTATTAACTAGTACTAGTGAAGTTCCTGTTGGGTATTAACTAGTACTAGTGAAGTTCCTGTTGGGTATTAACTAGTACTAGTGAAGTTCCAAGTGTTCAATCTGAAGCTTTAGAACATGAACCCTTTTAAATCTGAGGAACAAGACCCGACCATGGGCCTAAAAGCTGACCCTAGAATTAACCACTTTGGCTTTCTTTTTAGTGATACGCTCATTAGTAAATGACATTTGGATGAACAGGAAAATATTCTGCTGGCCTTTTCAAACCACCTGCAGAGGGACTGACAAGATATAATCACTGGGTCAAAGAAAGCATAGAGGAAAAAAAAAATGAACGTTTCAGCAATGTCTAAAAATTGTTCACGGACCCTAGTAAATAAAGAATATTTATTTCTTGATGTAATATCATAAAATCATTATAGTCTATAAAAAGATATTTCAGTAATAATTTGCAAAACTACATTTCACCATGACAAACAAGTGTGCTTGAGTTAGGTAGACCCCAGCCTCCAAATTTAAGAAAAGTCTTTGCAAAATGGGAATTCATTAGGTTATCCCGAAGAGGAAAAAGGACTTTGAATTTTTTGAATTCTTATTCTTTTTCTCATTTCAAAGCATTGTAAAAGTTGTGGAAATTCAGATATACAAATAAAGGGGAAAATAATCCAGTAGTTCCCTTCCTACCTGGTAGAGAGCTGTTATGGCAGGAATGCTGTATGATTTTCACAGAAAGAGTCCAACTTGTATGCATTGTTTTCAAAATCACTTCTTTGTTCGAAACCAAATCTTAATTTGTTTCCGAGTCAACAACCATGTTTCTACGTTTCAATGATTGGGATGAGAAGACAATGTTCTGTGGTGAGCGGATGGCCATTTTCCTGCAGTTGGGCATTTAAATGGCATGGGGTTCTTTATTTTAAATAGCGTCACTATGAATTATCTTATAGATAAAAAAAACCTGTATTTAGTTAGTTATTTTACATTTTTGTTGAGATGTGTGTTTGGTCCATGACCGGCCCCCAGAGGGAGGGGTTGGGGAGGTTTATGTTTGGTGCATACGTTTCCCCTTCTTCTTTTATGACCCTTCCTCCTTCTGCTTCTGTCTTTGCAGATTAGCACAGACAGGTCCTCAGACCCCGCAGCAAAGCCCAGAGGAATGGACTAGGTCAGACTGGCTTTAGTAAGGAGCTTTCCTAGCGTTTCCCCACAGGACCTGTGTCACTAGTGATTGCCTCTCCTCTACCGGTAGCTCTAATCAAATGTGCAGAAGCGGGTTCTAGAGCCTCATTGAGATGGTCAGGGCATCCACAGGGGGTGAGCAAGAGGTGGGGATTTCTGTTCTAGGTCCTTCAGGCAAAGAGAAATCAGTATAGCCTATCTCTGGTTGGAAGGAGCAGCAGGGAAAGGACCAGTCACCCACCACATGTGTGTCCCCATCACCGTTAGTACAAAGGGTTTAGGGCAAGGCTGGTCAACAGGACCTTCCTGGCTTCATTGCTTCTCTTTGCATCATACAAAGCTGCCCCTGAGGAACACTTGTCTTAGGACTGAGTGGCACACTTTTCCTGTCGCCTGCCAGGGTCACAAAGGAACAAAAGAAAACGAGCTATGAAGCGGAAAATGAGACAATCAGGCAATAGAAAAGAAAGGGAAAGGAGCAGGAGCCAAAAAACCTGCTTCATAGGAGGGGGTGGGAGGTCATAGAGTGCTGTCCCTGCAGGATCTGGCTTCAAGGATGATTTCATGCTCTGCATGGGAATGAGGGACCAAAAAAAGCGGGAGGGTTCGTTTTCACCAGTTAGATATAGCCGGGTTGATAGCTAAAGCAGATCCCTAGTCAAACAGTGACTGGACTGTTCTGGATGTGGGAAACTGCCCCCCAGTCTTCTCCTTTCCCAGCACTTGGGGAACACAAAGGATTAGGGACAGCTCTTCTATTTCCTCTCATTCTCCACTGGGAGTATGAGTCGGAAGCTGTATTTAACTGGAAACATACATAAATCCAGAAGGGATTTATACACAGGGCAACCTTTCTTCTAGAAGACAAGTATCAGCTAGAGTATTGTCTTCTCCTTCTGTCTTCCCTAGATTCCTCATCTTCTACCTGCTCTTCTACTAGGGAATGACTGTACTGAGTATAATTTAAAGTTTGAGCAATGCAGGGTGTCTCTGTGTCCACAAGACCCCATAGTCTAGTGCCACAGCCTCATAAACAAAACCCACAAGATCAGAGTGGTGGTGTATGCCTTTAATGCCACACTCAGAAGGCAGAAGTAAGTGATCTCTGTGGGTTTGAGGTCAGTCAGGTCTATATGTTGAGTTCAAGACCAAGCAGGGCCATGTACTAAGACCATTGTCTCAAGAAACGAAAAAGGAAAGGAAAGGAAAAAGAAAAGAAAAAAGTCATCATAATTTTCTTGAGCTGAAGAACTGATCACATTTGCTAATGATGGGTTGGAAACCATGGTGAGTGGAGAGCCAGTGGAATCTATTAATCCAACGGAGCCCTTTCTTATATAATGTGGTTTCTGTAAAGTATCTCTCTCCTATGCTCTTTCCTATTACAGCCTGAAGCTGCGGTGGAGGAGTCTCTGACGGTGACAATGACCGGATGTGAAGGTGGAGTTAACACCTTTGAGCGACAGAGTTCCCTTAGCAGAGCTGTGGAGTGTGACAATGGTGTTTGTGTCCAAACTATCAAACGCCATTATCACACTAAATAGCTATTGCTAGGCAGCGCGTCTCCTCCCCAAGTGTCTCGGCCCCTGCTCTCTCTGAGCAAGAAGCTTTCTCTTATACTAGCACTGTACACCGTGTGTAATTTCCGAATAAAATCTGGTACTCTCGCGCTCATAACTACATCTGCCTGAAGCCTACCCCACCTATGCCGATGTGTAAGAGATGATTCCGATGGTGGTACAAAGGAAAAGGCCAGTTAAACCTAACCTTTCCTACGGTACCCTCCCAACACCGGTCACTTCTGAAACCCAATTTCTCCCCAGCACCACGCACGTTATTCGTTTTGCTGTGAACACCAGCTCGGTATTTTCTGGTTCTCTTCATTGTTGACACTGTCTCCCCAGAGAAAGCCTCAGACCCAGCAGGTGAAGGGCACAGTCTCCAAGCCCTCCCTCTCCCCACCACACTGCTTTCAGGTGCCCCTTGAATATCACAAGTCATTTTCCCTGGGCTTCTGACCCACCAGCTATAAACTGGCACTTCTACAACTATGCCCTTGGGTCCAATTAACATGCCCTAGTGACTCTAAAAGCTCAGGAAACCACGTGGGCCAGCTTATTCCAAAGGGTAGCGAAAAGGCAGAGCAGAGATGCGCTCCAGGAACTACGTACATCCAGCTACCCAGAAGCTCTCCAAAACCGTTCTTCGTGGATTTTAAGGCTATTCCTTTGCATAGGCTTGACTCGGTAGACATGGAAGTGTGTCTGGGATCCAGTGAGCCTCGTGGCTCATGGGAAGACAATGTCTGCTGGAGGTGAAAACTGAAACTTGGGTCAGCACCATCTTCACAGGCACTGGGTCAAAACGTCCAGAGTCTGACCTCGTGGCTATTCTTCTTACACATTTAAGCACAGTAAAGCATTGAGAAAAGGTTGCCACAGGGCAATTAACACAACAGAGCTTTCGACATAGCTACATAGAAACTCCCTGCAAGTCAGCAAAGCACCTGTGACCCCTGCAATAAGAATGAGCTCTATTGGCTGATGATCAGAGCTCGGGGATAGGGTCTAGGGGAAGGGTCAGTGAGAAGCATAAGGATGGATTCTATTAGTGGGGGATGCAAAGTTCATGGTATCTCTTTCAAAGGGATGGGTTCTATACACCGAGCGTAGGGTTAGGGACAGCAGGATACTGGAGGGATCCAGGGGGAGGCTGACTCCTGACAGAATAGCCAAGGATCACGAGGTTGTCGGACCCCTTTCACTGTGGCTTTCCAGGTGACCAGGCTTCATTCGTTTCCTCCCATTGAAGGAAAGAGGCCCGTGTAATTGTCGTCAGTCCTGGTTTCTCCAATGCTTATCCTAAGCTGTGCTTCCTATGGGAAGGTGATGGGATTGTTTACATAAGTGCAGTGATTGGGTGGGATGACAACAATGCTTTCTGCTTAAAGATGTTTCTTTCTTTGTAGTCTTAGGGAAGAACCCTCTGGAATGAGGAGGAATTACTATCAGACAAAGCAGATTGGAATTATGAGCCAGGAACCATGGGTGAAAATACACACACACACACACACACACACACACACACACACACAATGAAATCATAATTATGGTGAATTTCCTTATCTTCCCCAAGTCATTAAAAAGATTAGAGTCTCAGAGCATCCAACACAAGTCTACTTAGTTATCATCCCATTGAGCTGATGTTAGGAAAATGTTAGATGCAGAAAACTAAAACTCGGTGTCTTAGTTAGATTACTATTGCTGTGATAAACACCACGACTAAGAGCTAGTTAGGGAGGAAAGGATTTAGTTGGCTTATACGTACTGATCACAGTCCGTCATTGAGGGAAACCATAGCAGGAACTCAAGCAGGGCAGGAACCTGGAGGCGGGAACTGGGACAGAGTCCATAGAAAGGCGCTGCTTACTGACTTCTCCCTCCTGCCTTGCTCAGCCTGCTTCCTTACACACTCCAGGACCACCCATGATGTCAGCCTTCCCCCAGCTCCCACTGCCAGTGGGCTGGGCCCTCCGTATCAATCTTCAATCAAGAAAATGACCCACAGGCCTGCCAACAGGCCAGTCTGATGGGAGGGTATTTTTCAGTTGGAATTCTCCTTTCTCAGACGAATCTAGCTTGTTCAGGTTAAGAAAAAAAAAAAAACTAACCAACACATGGGGTTATACAAACCACGGGCTGATGGGCAATACATTAAGGCATGGGAGCCTCTTCTTTCCATCATGAAAAAACAAAAACCAAAACCTGTCTGTTGCTTCACTTCCTTCAGGCATTCCATGTTTGATTTTTACGATTTTAACCAATTATCAGGCTGATGACTGGATCTGCATGCTAGATCCTTCTTATGTTCCACTAGTTAGCATCAGAAACCCACATATAAACTGTGTGGGAGCTGCCAGAGCAAACCTGAACACTTTAAGCCTTTCTGTTTCAGGGAGAGCAGTGCATCTGGGTGGTCTGGCTTGGACTGCGTTCTCAGAGAGGCTTCGTCAGTAAAAACCAAAAGTTCTGTCGTGGGCTAACGTTCCTCCTGTGACTTGCCTGAATGGACTAGTGTACGATTAGTCAAATAAACTAAATGGACTAGATTAACCATCAGAAACAAATCCCCTCATCCGTCAGCCATCACTTATCAGATAAGTAGAGAGTGGCTTGGCTGTACTCAGCCCTGGGGATACTTTGAACTGGCAAGTGCCTGACATTTTTTCTAGGGATAAGCATTCATTGGGTGGCATTCTACTGGAGCACAGGTCTCTTGGCCCCAACTACACTTACTAAGGAGCCCAGTGAGAAAACTTTGCCAATGGATTCTAAGTTCCCTGCTAGGAAGCACCACAGAAGTACAATTCTAGCAAGCACTCCAAATACTTAAAGGTCATTTGTAAAAAGAGAAAACAAACAAACAAACAAACAAGAAAGCAAGGTGTATTTCTATCTGCCCTGTGTGTTTTCTCCATCCATTACTTTTCTCCCTGCAAAGTCAACTGCCAAGAGGGATCGCATACCCCCTGAAAGAATTAATATACTGGCATTCTTTTTTATGTGTATCTTTCTGGGAATAGCATCACTTGAGCAAGCTTTGATAGAGGCCTTTCCCATTATAGGAATCATCACATGCACAGTGTTTTGTTGGACCTAGGTGACACAGGGCAAAGATGACACAGGCTTTGGTCCCCTCCCATAGACAGCAAACTGAGGACGGTGCTTCTTGAGTCATCTGGCCATGCAGCCACGACACAGTGTGGATCTTTTCCGTCTAGAGCCCTGCCCATTACTGGTAACCTTCCTTGGTTTGGTTCGTCCACTAAAACCCTGCGCTTCATGGCTGAGCTCATGCTGAAACTGGGTTAAACACGCTCCTGGTTAATTAGTGTCCTCAGACCTCTACGGATCTCCCTGTGATGGTCAGTGAAGGACACGCCATGCAAGGGATGGGTGTGCAGTAGTCCTCATGAAGGCTCACAGTGCAGAGAAAGCCAAACAATGTAGAACACTCTAATTGAAAAACCTAAAGAAAAGGAACCTCTATGTGGCAGGTAAGGGGGTCAGAAACTGCCCACACATGGAACAACCATCTTAGTGATCTCCTCAACCGAGGTACATAGCACTGAAGACTCTGAGTCTTCTGGCTGAAAACGGTTCCCAATTTTGAGGGCAGTGTCCATACCGTTCCATCGTGCTGAGGCTTTAATTAGATGGAATTAACCCGGGAGCATAAAGAAGGGCTTTCCCTTCTACTACGCATATCTTTCTTGATCACTTTCCACATTGTTTTTATCTTATTCTATTTTTTAAGATTTATTATGTATATAGTCCGCATGTTTGCCTATATGTCGAAGACAGTATCAGATCTCATTATAATATGATTGCGAGCCGCCATGTTATTGCTGGAAATTGAACTCGGCCTCTGGAAGAGTCATCAATGCTCTTAATCTCTGAGCCGTCTCTCCATCCCTCCTTCTTGATTTTAGGAGACGGGTTCTCTCACTGAATCTGGAATTCACCTATGAATGGCCAGCAGGCTCCAGTCTCCCCGGTACTGGGATTATAGGCACGCACTACCGTGCCTAGCTTTTCCGTGGAGGTTCTGGGGAATCAAACTCAAGTCCTCACGCTGGTGCAGCAGACCCTCTGCTGACTGAGGCATCTCCCCAGCTCTCATATCCCCCACTTTAAAGATACTGTTTGCACAGCCCTGCTGCTGCACATCTCTGACGATAGCATTCTGCCCACATCTGCTTTCAGCTCCCTGCCCCAAGGAAGATATGGCCAGCAGTTTCTAGGCAACCGTTCCCGGGGATGCATACTGAGTGACTCCTAGTGATGTTTGCAAGAAGAAAGGGGCCACTTAGATGTGTTACTTAAAATCATGATCAGCCCGGAGAGGCATCTGAGAAGGCGGGCGGTCACACTAATTTGTTTTCTTCTCAGGAAACAGGTCACTTGAGTCTCGAGTCTTGACTTTGTGGATCACACTCTTGAGTCCTGAGTCCATCCATCTCAGTACAGTGTGTTCCTTGAACACGACAATCACCACTCAGGGCCTCTCTTCCCTTCATCCAGCTCTGGGGGAGTCACCATGTACCAATGGCTCATGCACACACTCTTATGAACCTTTCTAAAGTCTGTGAAATGTTACAGTCGTAACTTCCTAGAGGAGGGTAACGGAAGGCTAGAATTAGAAACCAGCTCACTCTTCATTCTGACAAGGAAATTGAAGTCCAGGGATTCTAGAATTTGCTAGGATAACATCCCCGAGCCCTAGCTTCCTCACTCACTTGGGGAGCAACATGGCTTCTGTAGTTACTGTGTATCAGGTATTGTACTGGATTCTGGAGATACAAAGAATAAGATCAAGTCCTTTCCCCAAACTTCTTCCATCTAGTAATTGGTCAGATGCCTAAACACATCAGTTCCTCACTGTGGTAGGTGCCAAGTGGGAGGCGTAGACAAGGAGCCAAGAGCTGGAATTATGCCCTTCATTTCTCCTCAGAGAAAGAGATCTTTGATGTTATGATCTTTCTTTGCTAGTGCTGGGAAAGCTTCCTTCTTGTTCCTTTTAAACATTCAGAAGCCATCAGGCCATTGTTTGGGGCTCCCACGTCACATCTTCTAAACTGTTGCTTTTACTTTGTGATTGGCCAGCTTAATGACCAGCTGGGACTCTGCTGAGGGCTTGGAGGACGATGCTGTCTGTATTTTAGTGATTTGTGATGGATTTTAATTTCCCAGAGGAGGTGGGAAGAATGTAAGCTGCCTGGGTTGACGGTGCACTTGTAGGACTGGCTCCCCGGGTTCTTTCCTTCATGGCTGCCTCTTCCCAGTTATCAAAAAGCCGATTACCAAGTCCCCAGTTGAACTCTTCACTGGCCCTTTTCAGATAATCCATCCTACAGACAGCTACTAAGGCAAGCCCACAATAGGACACCATCAGTAGACAGGTGGGGGCATCAACTCTCTTCTCATAGGTCTCCAACTGCCTTCTATGCTTCATGCTTGAAAAGGAAAGGGACTAAACACACACAAGCTCACAGAAATGTAGCTGACCACTTGTGACTATTTAAAAGAGAAAGAAACATTTCTCTGAAGAAAGATCGATGAGGCATGAATTTATTGTGTCCTTGGGATACTGCACCAGGGGTATAGATGAGCAAGCAAACCCAGTATTGAAGACCTCCCTCATTTAGTCTAGTGTCACTCAACCACGTGATCCTCCTCACTGCCAGGCAGCGTTTGCATCGCTGGACACTGATAATTGGAAGGTGAGATGATCTCCCAGAGTCTTCGTGTGATCTCTCTGGTGAGGAGACAGACAGAGCAGTAAGATCTTGGAAGTGAGTGTGACACCGTTGGGCTTAAGAAGAGGATAGCGTCTATGGCTAGAGAGAGAGAGGCGAGAACAAGAGCTGGGGTTTAGCGAGAGTTCTTGCCCAGAGTGCACAGAGCCTAGACCAGTCTCGCCAGCATCACTGTGCAAGACTGCGAGCTGGGGTAGCTCTTGCTGGAGTACTTGATCATCACGCCCAAAGCTTGGATCAGCTCCCAGCACCATGTATGTGCCTGTAATCCCAGCACTTGGGCGGAGTGTGGGGGCATCTCAAAGTCAAGGGCATCTTTGACTTCATAAGGAGTTCAAGACCATCCTGGTTGCATGAGACACATGGAGGGCACTTAGGACAGGAGTGGGGTGTTCCGGCTCTTCTGTTGCTCCAGCTGCCGTCCAGTGGCTGTAGCAAGGAGAGTCCAAGGTTTCCACTGTGACAAAGGCTAAGTTCAAGTTTCCAAAGCATTCTCCAAGATTCCCGGAGGACCGCTGAAGTATATAACTCTGAGATGTGTGTGTATCTGTGTGTGTGTGTGTGTGTGTGTGTGTATCTGTGTGTGTGTGTGTGTGTGTGTGTGTGTGTGTTACCAGGAGAGGGCAGTCTGGACCTGGAGTTCCAAAAGTAGCAAGCAAACTTTATTTGAACAAGGCAATAGAAAAAATCCGGTTATACTGAAAGAGAGTAGCAGGTCACACGAGGGAAGAAACTTAGCGCTCACAGTTACTGCCTGTGGTCTCCTACCGCAAAGTCTGATGGAAGAAGAAATTGATTACTCAGGAACGCAGTTTGAGTGGTTCTCCATTTAGACTGACAGATTAGAGTGTATAATAATTTTTTTTTACGGGTTCCTTTCCCACAATGCATCAGATTTCAATCATATGCACACCTGATTGTGCAGGTGTAAGATGGTAAATAGGGGATTCTACCCAAGAGTCCTCCTTAAGGAAATGTTTTTACCTTACTATGTATGTACCCCAAACCAGTTCAGACTGGATCAGCCTTTTCCGGTCTTTTACTTAGACACAAGAAAAGTACTATTGGATAGAATCTACATTTTCCATGGAGGAGTAATGAGCGAGCAGTTCATTAAGTGCTAGCAGGTTAATAAGGTTCATGTTTAGGTGGCGTGTGAGTGTGTGTGTAGCATGTCCGGGTTAGAGTCTCAAGGGACCAATGCACTGTTAGAGAAAAGTGTGCGCATGTAGCCCAAACCGAGTGGGATCCCAGGTTGCAGAACTATTCCCTGTGCTCGCCTGCTTCATGGTGGCACTCGTGGAGACCTGAGTTCTCAAGCTGTGTGGCTCATGGTAGGGCACTTGCTTAGCATAGTTGACGCCCCAAGTTTGGTTCTTTCTCAAAGGAGCTGGGTAAAAATGCCTTCGGTATCTAATCCAGTTGCTACTTTTTCTTCCTATTTTGTTTTAAACCAGAAAAAGTCAGAGTTCTGATCTGGGCCAAGGGGCTCTACTTGCAAACTTGAGCCTGGGGTGGCACTTCTCTTAGGACACTGCCCCCTAGTGGTAGAATGGGTCCCTGCACATCCTAGCTGCTGTGCTGGGATGAGATTTCAGGTTTGCCAACAAAGAGATTACATTTGAGCATCCCTTGGCAGCAGAATCCAGCCTAATTTTGATAAAGTGCATTTTCAAAGCCCTGGGAGAGAGAGGAAAAAGAATGAGGGGGATTGTTCCATGGAGTGCCTGTTGACCCATTAAATACAGCAGACAAGAACCTACCCTGTTCTACCTGCACAACAAGGTTCTTGCTTTTCATTTTTCTGGCACATTTGGGCCAGGCAAGAGCTAATTAAATGCCTTCCTTGTTCTTAGGACGGCCTGTGTCTGCCACAGCCCATCTCGCCCTGCTTTTCTGCTTGACTTCACATTGGTTTGGACCGCTTACTTGGATGTACCAGCTACTGTATTCCTAGCTTGATATTTCTAGTGGCTGAGATTTTTCCAGTGTCTCCAATGTCTCTGCGAGAGCTTGGTGCATCTCAGACTGGGCCCTTTTTCCAGCTCGAGCGGATGATGAGCCGGTGTCCTCAGGTGCAGGAAGGGCAGTTTGGCGTCCCCAAAGATGTAATTCTAAACCACTGCCCAAAGGTATTGACGGGGTGCTGCCAATTTTTGTTCACGAGAAGAAAACGTTTTTCTTTGATGGCCTCAAGGGATCTGTTTTTAGAGCAATGTTTCTCAAGCAACGGCTATGTGCAAGGCAATGAACTTGGGCGAGGGTTTTGTAAGGGGGTCACTGGGCAAACTAGAACATTTGGTGTCCCGCTTCCAACAGTGAGAGCACTAAATCAAACCAAACTACCCCGAGGGCCCAGATTTGGGCCGGGCAGGGAGTGGGCACAGAAGAAGAGGCAGGGGACAGGGGAGAGACAACACGTGGGCAAGAGTTAGTCTTTCTCCTAGCGGCACCAGCGGCACCTGAGAGCTTCTGGAGGTGAAAATCTGGCCCAGCTGCCCCATGAGGTCAGAAGAGAGGCTAAGAGCTAGCAGCGGATGTTCCCACCCCTCCCCAGGCCCCGGATGCAGACCCAGGCTGGGAACCTCAGTGTTTCCCCTAATGCTCTCATTAGTGTTAAATGAGGGTTCAATCAGCCAGTTTATTCTGCATCGGAATAAAATACAGTGAGTGTGTCCTTAGATGCTCCAAATTGGCATCATCTGGGGAGCTTCTAGAAACCTCCACGCCCTGGACCAGCCGCAAGAGCTATGGCAGGGTCAGGTGAAGCACACTTGCCGTTTCCATGTGAGCCAGGACTGAGCTCGGGACAGGAAGGGTGGTATTGGAAGCCCCTTTGCTTTGCCCTGTTAGGGGAACTTAACTTACAAACCAAAGCACTTTACACTAAAGTGTGCTAAGATACAAGTGATCTAGATAAAATGGGGCTTTAACTGTTCTCCCATAACAAAAGTCCAGAGAGCGAGCACCTCCGACCAGCAGCATGAGGCAGAGAAAGCAAACGGGAAGTAGGGCAAGCAAGGCCATATTTTTTTTCCTATGTCTTCTGGTTTCCTAGTTCATTCTGGCTGCTATAACAGAATAACATGGACTGGGGGGATTTCACTAACCACAGACATTTATTTTTTCATAGGTTTGGTAACTGGTCCAAGATCAAGGCACCAGAAAGTTCAGGGTCTGGCGAGGGCCCGCTTTCTGGTTCACAGACAGGGAATTCTCAAAGCAGTAGTCTACCTGTCTGCTGGAGCAGAGATGGGGCCTCCCTGGGGCTTCTTTTATGAGGAAGCTAATCCCGTGCTTCAGGGCTCTACCCTCCAGACACGGTGATTTCTCCAAGTCCACTTCCTGATAAACCACTGTAAGAGTTAGGATCTTCACACGGGTGACCTTGGGACTCACAGTCTTTGTATCTTGATGGACTCTGGCTCTCCAGGACTGGCCATCCTAGATCTGGTGTCTCACTGGTTTCCTGTTGTCCTTGTTTTACCTAGATGTCTCACGTGGTAAAGGTGCCACATGAGACTACATGCCCGGTTTTCTACTCCGCTTTCCTCCTGCTTGGGTGAACACTGTACTCTCCAAAGGTCCTGTAGATCAACCAGGGCCAGGGCTAGGTTGGCTAGGTTCAGTTTTTCTAGAACCGAGCCCAGTTCCCCAACCAATCAGTCAAGACCAAATCTTGAACCTTCCCGAATTCTGCTCCTCCTTTCTCCTCACTCTTGGGTCATGCTCCCTGCGGCCAGGTAAACTTGCTTATTGTTGCCCAAGGATGTTTTGATTTTTGCTGCCTAAGACGGGCTTTGAGATTGTCAAGGGGTTCCTCCTTTTCTTCTTCCTACTAGTCCACTGCCTTCCCTGATGTTCTGCTCAAAATACATCTCCTTCAGAAAGACAGGAAATGGAAGAGGGACGGGACACTGCAAGGGTTGCTGACCAAAGTTCCACTTACCTCAAAGCAGCAAAGTCAGTGAAGACCACAGTTCCTCAGATGTTTTCAGGAGGTGGGACATCCTTGGTGCTTCCGGTGAGTTTGGGGCAGGAGGCAAAATAACAAAAACCTCAGTTGGCTAGAGCCAATAGGGTCGGGGGCCTGGGACAAATGTGGCGTGTTCTACAGCATGGGGCCAAGGAAACAGCATGGAATGACTTCAAAACTGAACCTTGAGAAAATGACCGCAGAAACCCATTATACGACGTCTTCCTTTCTTAAATGTCAACACTAGTGAAAACGTAGCTAATCTACAGTTACAAGCCACCGAGGGGGTCTTTATCGTCCCGTTTTCTCCCAGAGAAAGTAGGATGATTGGTGAAACTTGTTGCTGCGTTACGAACGAGATCCAGGTATTTGTAGCTTTGTAGTCCTTTCCAAGCTAAAAACGGTTAAAATCTAGTAGTTAAGGCAGTGGTTTGTGGTTGTGGAATGCCATCCTAAGTCCCTTCTTTCCATATGTGAATTAATATTCGCATATTATTCGCAGGATAGCTGTGGTTCTATCCATTCATTCCATGGAATTCAGAAAGATTCGGTTACTTTTACACAGCTATCAGTGTTAAAAATGGAGACCGGACCCCAGCTGGGTTCTGTGTGGTGCCTTAGGGCTTTACGAAAGATCTGAGTCTAATGATCTCATGGGCAGAATGAAGGGAAACTGGGGGCTTTCATCCTCTCAGAAGGACCTGAAAAAGGAGGTTGTACCTCTGCCTCAGGGAGCACCAGCATATGTAAGACAGACATCTTCACACAAAAGAGTCAATGTCCACCAAAGGGTTCTCTATTGGAGACATCTCCTGGTGTTAGGGTGCGTCTGGAATAAACCAGGAGGCGAGAAAACTCAGAGGAGAGAGACAATTGAGAAATAAATAAGGGGGCTGGAGAGATGGCTCGGTGGTTAAGAGCACTGGCTGCTCTTCCAGAGGTCCTGAGTTCGATTCCCAGCAACCACATGGTGGCTGACAACCATCTGTACTGAGATCTGGCGCCCTCCTCTGGTATGCGGGCATACATGGAGGCAGAATGTTGTATACATAATAAATAAATCTTTTAAAAAAAGAAATAAATTAAAAAAATCTGCATGATGTCTCCTGATAATAAAGGCATTTTACTTAACGCACAGCATGGGATAGAACAGCCGGGGTCTTAAGTTGGTTCTCGATAGGATGCCCGAAGAAGTGGTGACCTGTGAGAACACTTCCAGACAGAGGGAACTGAAGGCTCAAAGCAGAAGCGTCTAGAGAACGAGACCAGTGTTACTGGAGCCAACGGAAGAAGCCCTGAGGTTAGGTGAGAAAGGTATTTGGGTTTACTTGGAGATTTACGATGAGTTTGCCTGTAGTAGTAAGAGCGGCGAGGCTACGTTCCGGCACCCGGCCGCCCGCAAGGCTAGCTTTACCCGAAATAATTACACAGAAACTGTATTCTTTTAAACACTGCTTGGCCCATTATATCTAGCCTTTTCTCAGCTAACTCTCGCACCTGGACTAGCCCATTTCTTATAATCTGTGTAGCCCCTGAGCTGGCTTACCAGGAATGATCTTAACCTGCTTCTGCCTGGAGTGGGAGAATCATCGCGACTCACTGACTCAGCTTCTTTCTCCCAGCATTCTGTTCTGTTTACTCCTCCCACCTATGTTTTAACCTATGAGGACCAAGCAGTTTCTTTATTGCTTAACCAATGAGATCAACAGATTGATATATGACACTCCCACATCATTTGCCACCTCCTGTGAGGGAGAAGGGAAGCTGTTAAACATCTTGTCACTGGTTTCCTCTGGATCAGATGCAGGAGAATGGTACAACTGTGCCGGCAGCTAGAGTCTGAGAACAGTTCTTTTGTTATTGTTTTTCTTTTCTTTTTTTTTTTTTTTTTTTTGGTTTTTTTCGAGATAGTGTTTCTCTGTGGCTTTGGAGCCTGTCCTGGAACTAGCTCTTGTAGACCAGGCTGGTCTCGAACTCACAGAGATCCGCCTGCCTCTGCCTCCCGAGTGCTGGGATTATTGGCGTGCGCCACTACCGCCCGGCTTGTTATTGTTTTTCTACTAGGATGCTGAAGTCACACTGTGAGGGGATTGAGACTGAGAGAAGTCAGTGCTGTCATCACCCTGGCCCCTGGGATTTGGGGACAGCTATGTCGTGGACTGCCGCCTCAGCTTTGAGAAGAGAGTTCCCCAAGACTCTAGAAGAGGATCTAGGATATACCAAATAATGATCTCTCTTTAAAGATGCTAAGAACTAAAGGGGCAAATGAGCTCCATGGGAACCAGGGAACACTCCTAGGAGCCAGACTCCCAGCACCAGGCTAGTTAACCACCAGGTGACACTGGGAGGGGGGAGAGGCTTAGGTGCCAACTTTATTTCCTTCCAGCTGGGCCTCTGGCCTGAGCAAAGTGCCCCCCGAACCTCAGAATGTGGCATTATTTAGAATTTTTTTTTTTTCTCGAGACAGGGTTTCTCCGTAGCTTTGGAGTCCTGTTTTGGAGGTCTTGTAAACAAGGCTGGTCTCGAACTCACAGAGACCCACCTGCCTCTGCCTCCCGAGTGCTGGGATTAAATAAAGGGGTGCACCACCACCACCGGGCTATTTAAGAGTCTTTTACCAAATTAAAAATGAGGTCCTTGGGGGTGTGCCCTAATCCCACACGGCTGGTGTCTATATAAGCCAAGGCGAAGTCTGGACATAAAGGGAGAACGGCCATGAACGCTGGGGCCAAGCTGCCGTCAGCCACGGGTCTTCTGGAAGCAAAGAGGTCTGCGGAGAGCCTTCCTTTGCAACCTTTGGGAACAGCCAAGTGTTAGCCGAATTTTATCTATGCTGTGGCCGGTTGTCCAATTAGAGTCAGGTGTTGGGTCAGGAGGCGGGGCTTACAGTCAGCAGGACAGGATGGATCAGATAGTTCCCAGGACTCCAGAGAGAGCCCCCCCCACTCCCACCCCCTAGACGGAGAGGCGGGGCCGGAAGGTTGTATGGACCCCCTTCGAAGCTAAGGGTGGTTAGTGTGTCCTGGCCAAGGTGATTGTCCCATCTTTATATTTGTCCCCAAATTATATAATAAATAGTAAAAGAAATCGCTGTAGCCCTGTCAACCTGGAGAAGTAGGATTCCCAGCTTCCAGAACTGAGATGCTTCTTACATAAGCCTCCTCACGTGGCGGGGGTGGGGGGGATTTACTACGCCTGGCTACTCGTTAGAAATGAGGCCAGCACCAAAGAAAGTCCTGAAGGCTGCTTACTGCAAGTCTCCACCTTAGCATCCCATGGAGATGGAGAAGCACAGAGAGAAAGTAGTGGGCTGAGAGGAGACAGAACCTACACCCCTCGACAGAATTGCTTCAATTCATCTAGGCCTCAAGAAGGAAGCCAGGCTTTTCACAAGATTCGGGGTGTGCCTTTTGAAAGTCACGGTGGTAGACTGTATGCAAATCCCAGGTGTTAGGAGGAAGAGGCAGTGGAATTGGGGGTACAAGGTCATTCTCCACTATGCAGCGAGTTCAAGGCCAGCCTGGGCTGAGTAAGACCCTGTCTCAAAAATGAAGCTATCAGTAAACAAACAAACAAACAAACAAACAAACGCTCTGTGGCCCTTTCTCTTTGGGATCTTTTTGGCCCTCATGAGAAACAGAATTGTTGAAAAATCTTGATTAACTGGCATGATTCATGTTAGCGTTTACGAATAGCATTGGAGGGTTATCTGATCCAATGGCTGGAACCCGCAGCCTTCTTGCTTGCCAGCTTCGCTCTCAGAACAAGCAGATCTGCCACGGTGACAGATGAGGACCGGGTGCCTCTCCGATGTTTTAGAACTCATTAAGCCCATGCAGCAACTGTAGGTCTGCGGAGGCGGAGCTCTGCTCCGTTCCCCACGGCACACATGGTCCAGTGGAGCAGAAAGTACACAGAGAAAGCAAACCAGAGCGAGCTTGTTGGCGAGTTCCTCCCATCTGCATCCAGCTGAACACAGGCCCACCGCGCACGCAAAATGCAATGCGTATTTAGAAAAGAGGCGACTGTGTGATTAGAGGAGAATTGCCACTCTGGCGCATTCTTTTTCATCAGGTTCTATGGAAACCTTTGCTGCGGCAAAGCACGTTCGAAGCACGTCCGGGGAGGCACAGGTCCAACAGACAACAGGCAATACGAGCCAGTCGTCTGTGTGGGATAGGGTGCCCACTGGCAAGGAGTCTTCCCTTCCCAGCCATTCTCGTTAGTGAAGAGCCTGCTGTCGGAAATACGGGCCCGTTTCCGTAACGCTTTATTCGTGAGATCTGCCCATCACAGAACTGCATGGTTGAGTCTTTTAGGATGCTAAGTCCTGTCTGTCTGTGGTCACTGGCCGGTGTCAGAAGCTGCTCTGGGCTCTCTGGACCTCCCTCGTTTGTTGGCTGAGTGGAGCATTTGTTGTATTTATAGCTCTCCTGAGGTTGCATTGTGGGAGAATCAACAGCAACTGGCTTGTTTCAAACTGAACTAAAGCCATAGCGATAGGGTTGGGTATTGTGAGACCCTGGAGCCATGCCTTGGTGCATGTAAGAAAGCCGGCTTCATGCCCATCCCGTTGTTTGGCTGTGTAGGGAAAATAGCACATAATGGAAGACCGGGTGACCGTGTAGCCATGCCAGGTCATTCCCCAGAGCTTTGGCTGGGACAGACCTCACTGTGGTGCCCCTTCAGTCTCTGGGTTGCCAAATATTTGCAAACTGGTAAAATCACACTATAATAAATAATACAGGCACTTTGAAAACAACGACCTAAGCATCCATGAAAGGAGCCAGGGATCGTTCCACCAAGAAAGTCTCTAGCTCTCCCCTCAAACCAAGATTTTCATGCCAGACAGACAGAAGGCCTCTGATGACTTTGGCTTCTTGTGTCAAGCCTTTCTATGCTGTTTTAAACACCTATTTTGATATTATTTTCATAATTACAAGTTATTACCCAAGAAAGAGTGATGGTCTGTCAAGAGGGTTCTGGTTGCACCCACATATATACACACACATAGATGAGAGATGATAGATATGATTGATGGGTAAAATAAACAGGATATATATGTATTACTATAGATGAATGATAGATTATAGACACAATAATCTATAATAATCTAGATAAATTGTAGATGACCAATTAGATAAGTGATAGACATTACATATGGTAGATAAAAGCTGATAGATAGATAATAGATAGATAGATGATAGATAGATAGATAGATAGATAGATAGATAATAGATAGATAGATAGATAGATGATAGATAGGTAGGTAGGTAGATGATAGATAGATAGATAGATAGATAGATAGATAGACCGGCCCAATCAAAATATGCCCTGTGCCTTTTTGTTACCGTGGAACTTTCTAAAATGTCACTGTTTGATACACATCTCTAAAATGTCTGTGAACAAGCCAAGCCACAGTCTCTCTCACAGGAGAAAAAGAAAAAAAAAAGACGATTTTATCATCAGAAAGTCAGGGGGGCTACCTCGGAAGAAAGATTAGAATTGTACACTGCTTTTAAAAACACAAGATATCAACAGACAAATATTTTCACCTTCAAATCCTTTCTTTAAAAAAAAATCTCAGCTGTGTTCCAATTTTCATCAAATATCTCATGCATAAGAGAAAAGGGTTTTGCTTCACGTTGGTTTGATGGACCCCAAGGTCTTGTTCTAGTCCCGCTCCCACTGAGCTATAATCCCAGCCCTTATTACTCTTTCTCTTTGAGGCAGGGGCTCACCAAGTTATCCATACTGACCTTGAACTTTCCATCCTCTTGCTTGGATGAGTCTCTGCCACCAGGCCCAGCGGAGAACAGTGTTTTAAAGCTAAAGAAGCCAGGAGCCTTCTACTGAAAGGCAGCTGTCTGAGAAGACTGAAGGCATATTCACCATAGCTTCTGCCCTTCCCAGAATACCACGGGGAAGGAGGTGTGGCCTAGAGGAGACCCTGAGGACTAAGGGAGTACAGGATCCCTGTAGTGGTTACACCCTGCCTAACTAGCACCCCAGGGAGACCACCTTTAGAAAGGGACGGAACCTCATTTGTAAGATGAGGAAACACAGCTGCAAGTGTTGAGTGTTACAGCAAACCTGTTAGGAAACTTCTAAATTACAAAACCTTGGAGGAATGCAGAAAAAGCACAGATTCTAACGGCCAAGTGGCTATGATGACCTGTACAACTTACCCTGTTTGCTTAAATATGAATTTATTGAAACAGAACACTGTGCCAGGCTGTGTGAATTGTGCTTGGAGATGCTCTCACACTTGGGAAGCCGCCTCCAGCAACAATAGCTAGCTAGCATAGGTGACATCTGACATTCATGATTTCAGAAACGTCCAGAAATCCTGAGGTGAGAAGACAAGGTGGGAAGGATTTTGACGGTGGACAGTTGCCAGGCAGCATGGCACTCTTGACAACAAACCACGTGCAACACGCAAGTAGACCCACGACGTGAGATGGGGAGAGACACCAGCTGCATACACAAAAAGCGGACTGTCTTTGAGGCTGACAACAGAACTGACGGGTCTCCCAGCACAGAGATCCATTCCAAAGTCAGTTTGGCAGACGGCAAGTGGTAGTGGGCTGGGGAGGACCGGGACATGCTCTGCAGGCTGCAGGCTCTTGTCCCGTGTGTCTGCAGGTGTCCACATGCAAGCCTGTGTGCTGCCGGCAGGTGGTCACTGGTTCCTAAGGGATGAGAGACGCTAGCTAGGCTTTCTTTTCTGTGGGCGTCCCAGGCTCCGGCGTCTTCACGGATGCCGGGTTTGTCTGCGCTCTGCCTCTCCCGATGCTTGTTTTCTTCGGCTTCTGGCTGTTGTTTTGGAGGGATTTCAGCCCCAGCATCTTACAGTACTTGTTACACTGGTGCAGTGCTTTGAACTGATCGATGAAGGTCATAGAGCAGTTGCCCTTGAATCCCTTGTACCTGTATGTGGGTGTGAAAAAGAAAACCACTTAGAGAGAAGACATTTTACCGGTTTCAAAAGACATATCTGAAAGAGAAATTAATGGTGCATAGAAAATATATTTGTTCCTATTCCCGGCAAGAACAACCACATGGCTGACAGTTAAAAGAAAAAGGGGGGGGGGGGCACTGGAGAAAATGCCTCTTACCCACCTGGCCACATAGTAGATAGCACATCGTAAAGATTCAGTTCCTGGCCATGGATGGTTACAGCTACCGATCCTGGCACCGCTGTGACTGACAGGGCCCTCCAGCAGGAAGAACGCTGGAGGGTCAGTGACAGACAAGCAGACAGGCGTGAGGGTATGCCTGGAATATAGAGCTACTGACCTGATGTTTTAGAGTTTGGTGCAAAACGAAAAAAATGTTCAAAACGTATTGAGAATTTTGAGACAGGAACGGCAGCTAAAACAAGACAGCACTTTCCTGAACGTGGACCCAGGAACTGCACATCCACGGCTGGGTGTGAGTGTGAGGCTCTCTCTCATGAGTAAGGCCAAAGAGAAGCCACTGCTTTCCCTAGGTGACGCGCACCATGTTTTACACTGTCAGGGCTGTGAAAGCCTTCCCTGCTCCCTGTAGCCTTGGTGTAGGCCTGCAGCTTCATCCTGACAGGTGTGCTACAGTCCGCTTGCCCCTCCTCCTCTCTGCTTCCAGGAGGCCATTTCCTGAGGAGACGCAGCTGCTCTCCAAAGGACACGTGCACTTTGCTGAAGAAAAAGCCAACCAAACGCAGCAATTGAGTGCATCAGAGCAGGGACTCCCACGGCTAAGCTTTCCATCTCTAGCGTCCTCTGCAGAAGACTCCAGAAAAGGTCAAATGCTAGTCTGTGAACACTTCCTGTCTGCCCGAGCATCCCCCACCGTGTGTGTGTGTGTGTGTGTGTGTGTGTGTGTGTGTGTGTGTTGGGGGAGACAACCCAGGGCACACGTGTGCAGACACAGTAGAAACTAGAACCTGACTGCCTCTGGATAGGGTGTCACCCACACACAGTCGTGCTAAAGGCAGCCTTGCACAGTCTGGGACATGTTTCTCGGCACCCAACCTCTGCAAAGCTTGGGCTGTAGGGCAGGCTCCATGGAACCTCCTGAACCCTTTCCTCAGCATGAGAATGGATCTTTCTCTTCTGTCTCTGTGTGTCCTGAGGAGCTGACCCACACCGTAGAATCAGGAGTGCATACCGACATCTCTCCACGGGTGCCACCTCTCCCCAGACATGGTTTTACATCCAAGGTCCCTGTCCAGAACGGGATTTTACAATGAATGTTCAAAGAACAAGTAAACAGATCCCAGCCCTACCAGCAGGGCTCTTTGATCTCAGCCCAGATGGGTCTCCACATCACATTTCCAAATTTCTCTGTCTCTGTTTGCTTTTATAATAACAAAACAAGCAACGCTACCCAGATGCAATGCATGAAGAAAAAGACTTTATTTAGCTAGAGATTCCAAATGTGGCCTCCACATCCTGGTGAGAGCCGTTGGCTACGCTGCAATATGGTGGAGAGATGGCCAAGTGCAGAAGGGGCCAAGTGTGCGCCGTGGCCTTGGGTTGTGGCACCTCATTCCATAAGACCAACATCAATCTTTTCCTGTTGTTTCCCCATGGTCAGCAGACCCCACGGCTCAACAGTTCTACAGTTTTGCTCACTAAAGACAAAACTTCAAGCACACAAACCTCCAGGCGGGATGCTCCAACCAGAGCACACTTTGAAGTTGGACTCAGGCAATGCTGAACCCTTCCACAGCTTTACCAGAGGTACATGCATTTTTTAGATTTTGCCACCTTGTGTCTACAGAATTCAGAGTCTTTCTCTTCTCTAAATTTGGTCTCTGTCTCAACTTGGATGTTGGGCTTTGCCCTGTTGTTCTCTCCAACTGGCAACCATTATTGCGAAATGGTTTTTGCCTGGGAAGGAAAATGCAGCAAGGTCCATATGTTTCTAGACCAATTAACCACAGATGTATTCAGAGGACACAATTCACCAAGCTGTCATCTACCCAAGCAATAGGAAACAGCCCTCAGTTTATGACCTGATGTGCAAGCCACATACACCATCTGCTGCCCTCGGGCTCGGTGGAAACTACCGATCTAGGCTTTCGTGACATCGTTCCAATGTGAACCCAGATGCGGAAACCCATTGCTACCGTTCCTGTTATTTAGATATGCAGATAACCAAAAAGTTCTGTCCTTCCAAGAAGCTCAGGGGTGATATTATTTGTAAATAGTGGCTACTGTAGATCTAATGACTTAGGATGAGATCCCAGCATTACTGATATTTACATATGAAGCAGAGAAAAGAGAGAGGCGCATGAGAAACCTATATGAGGCAGAGTTCTAGTGATTCATCTACAAATAAAAAACCATTAAGAAGTATAGTCAAGCACCGGAAGGCAGAAGACAGGCATGAAACAGACTCCAGATGGAACTAGATCTGCTGTGAGAGTTAATCTTGGTCGCCAACTTGGTGGCATCTAGAACCACCTAGGAGAAGGACCGATGGGCAGGCATGTGGGGAGTCATTTTAAATTAATTGAGGCTGGAAGATTGTCCACTATGGAAGGTACCATTCCCTGCGCTTGCCTCCTGAGTGTGTGTGAGAGCAGGTGTTCCATCCCTCCTTCCTTCTGCTTCCTCGTCAGGAAGGAACACACCCTTGAACCATGAGCCAAAATAAACCTCCCTTAAGTGGCCTTTGTCAGAGTATTGTATCGCAGCAACAGAAAGACAAAAACAAAAGCTAAGGCACCTCCTGGTCCCTCTCAGGCTTTCAGCCTCCAGAGCTATGAAACCATAAACTCTTGCAATTTTAAACATTTGCGTTTGTGGCCTAAGAATCTAGCACAATGGGATAAGGAACTTTGTATTAGACACACACACACATACACGCACAGAGTTTTTCAGTTTTAGAAACCTTAGCTTTGCTAAATTTTACTTATTGGATCTTTGCTTTTTAAACTCCAGTTATAATCATTTCTGAGTTGACTTCACCTGGCCTTCCACACAAAACATACAAGATAGTTCCTCAGAGCCACCGTTTGTAAGACTTCTGGGCAGGGGCCAGAAGAACACCATGCTACTTCTACCTGGGGAGAAATGTGTTCTGTCAGGCTCTGCTGGGCCCTGGAGGTCCAAGCACACGCACAGCTCACTGCTACAAAGGCTTCTTGCCAAAATGTAAGGTGAAGGCTTTTCCCTTTCAAACCTCCAAGCATCCTGGGTGGTGAGAGTCTCTCAAATGTGTTTTCCATATCAGGAATGCCTGACAATTCCGTGCCTCCTTACACCTGGTTGTTCTTCCTTCCGAAGGTAGACAGGCACCTCCTGGCAGGAGGCCATACTGAGAGGTGCCCTTGGTAGCTAGTCATAACCACCTCATTTGGCCACAGCGAGTACTGAAGGGAAGTTCTGCTCAGAGTCCCCCTCTTTGTTTCACTTCCATCTAACCATGTGACTAGGGCCTTTTTTAAAAAACCCAGAGCGATTATAGCCTCTGCTGCCCTCTAGTGGGTAAATCATGACTCCCCCCCCCCCCCCTCCACTTTCTCCTTGGGACTCCACTGCCTAGAGAGATGCTTGCAGGGCCCCTGGTAACCAGTACAGTTCTGTTCCCGCTGCGTGGCTTGGTTAAGTTTCCAAATCCCCAGTTGCCAAATTGAGTATCTTTCTTTGTCTCTCTAAGAGAACTCTAGGTGTCTGAGGAATTCAACTCAGAAATGTAATCCAAGAGCCAGTTAGGCTCTCCAGTCTATCTGGAGGGTGGATGACACCTCCAGACATAATAATACTCATAGCCCAGGAGGACTGTGACAGCGCTGTTTTCAGAATCATGCCAAATGAAAGTTGCAATGAGCAGATCATAACGGTTCCTTATTTTATGAGATTATGAATAGATTATTTATTCGCCAAATAGCATCTCAGTCTTCCCTTGAATATCTCTAACTTCATTACAGAACAAGACAGGTTGCATTTATTGGGATGTGAGATAGATACATGTGCAGGTTGAGACATAAGGATGTGTGCATGTATGCACGCATGTGTATATAGATGCATGCTTGTATGGAGGACAGAACCCAATCTCAGTGTCATTCTTCAGGTGTCAATCACCTTTGTTCCTTTTGAGGCAAGGCTTCCAACTGGCCTGGCCAACTGGAATAGAGCTTCCTGTCTCTGCCCCCTCCTCCTGTTACTGGAATAACAAGGGCAAGCCATCATGTCTGACTATTTACATATATATATATGTATATTTACATATATATATAGTATATACATGTGTGTGCGTGTGAATTCTTAGAACTGAGCCTAAGTCCTCATGCTTGCCGACACTTTGCCAGATTAGCCATTTCCCCTTCAGCCCTGCAGCCTGGAAATGTCTTGAAATGACACAGGGCTTCACATTTTAGGACCGTGTCCTTCTCTACAGCCAAGGGCTGCCAGGGGACCAGCCTCCCATAGAATTCACAACTCTCTTTCTGTCTCCAGGCTTTTCATCCGTAAGCTTGTTCAGAATAGAGAAACTGTGTCTCATGGATCCTCATTCACCCAGCTCCTCCCTTGTACTTGGAAAGTCTGACACCCCCTCTTTCTTTCCCCTGTTCCTTGGCACTCAGTGTGAACAGTTTTGTCCGATCTGCAGAGCATCTTTGAGTCTGAACCCTTTCCCAGTGGGCTACCATTGTTCTCCGTCCATTTGCAGCTTTTGGCTTTGAGGTGAACATTTCTTCAAACAGATCTTGCTTTCTAGCGAGTGAGATAAACTCCTGCACATCAAGAGTGCGTAACCCCCCACCCCGTGTACCCACCTCCTTCATGCAGAGAATGCTACTGGTCCTCCACTTCCTTACCTTCCCCACATCACTGCTGGCTCAGCCCTGCTCCAGAGGAAAGGAAACCTGGGAATCTAGGTGGTGAGTATGGTCACAGTTCCCTCGGAGAATAAGGATGTGTAAGGAAGCCCTAACACCCCTCATCCTCTGAGCGATTCCCCATTTATTGGCTTTTCAAATCAAGCTTCTAAAATAAAAGTTTTTTTTTTAAATGTGTGACTTTTCTTTAAGCTTGTAAAGAAAACTTTAAAACCTGGACAAGCTGATCTAGAGTCCTTTCGAACACTGCAGAATTCCCTTCCCACCTCTCCCTGGGTGGGAAAGCAGTCGTAAGTGCCACTTTGCAGGCAGCATTCTGCCCTTGGCTCCAGCCATCCTCTCTGCTAATAGGCCTTGGGCAGCTGTCCCAGGCTAGAAAAGTAACATAAAAGCTGAGAACAAAACCAAGGGCTTAGATTTCTTTTTAAATTAGGAGGGGGAGTGCCGCTCGGAGCTCTCTCATTCCTGGAAGCCGCTGACATGCTTCACAAGACGCCGTAAATCACCAGCCTCTTGTGCTCACTTTGGTTTGGGGACTTCTCAAGCCGTTTTGGTTTAGTAGGAGGTTGTTCTAAGCCAGCAGTTCTCAACCTGTGGGTCGTGACCCCTTCAGGGGTCACATATCAGATATTTACATTATGATTCATAACAGTAGCAAACTTACAGTTATGAAGTAACAACAAAAATAATTTTATGGTTGCGGGGGTTACTACAGCATGAGGAATTGTTCCAAAGGGCCTCAGCAGCAGGAAGGTTGAGAACCACTGCTTTAGGCGATGCTGTAGAATTTTGTGTACCCTGGCAACAGGCAGGGGTGAGCAGGAGTAGGGAGTTCTGTTGAGCCAACATCAGTGACAGGGTCTGGAGGTAGATTAGCCAGGGGGATCCTCAGCAAACCACAGGGACCCCAGGCTGATGGGCAGGCAAGCCAAGTCTGGCTGAAATCTTGTTCTACAGATAACAGCGAGTCTTAAGAGAAGATTCCACTTGGGAAAGTGCTCTGACAACCAAAGGCCTTCACAGGTAGGGTACCACAGGTTACGGGAACATTCGCCCACGGAGGACGCTGAAGTGAACAGCTTTTAACATCAGGCACAAGATGTCACAAACAGGAGGAAACTGAGCCTATCCAGCCATCCCGCTCATCAGACAGACATATGGAGCCATGAGCCACGCTACCACCAAGAGAAGAAGAGGTAAAGGACCTGGCCCAGATTTGGACCAAGTCTCTCTCAAAAGCTCCTGCCTTCCCCCCAACCTCTCTGACACATTCTATTTGCAAGCCCAATGTCATGACCAAATACCGGGAAGCCTACAGCAACCAGGCCTCCATCTGGGGCCGTGAGATGAGCGTGAGAGACGGTTCCATCACAAGAGCTCACCTCACAGAGCCGGTTTCCAAAAGGAAGACACCAGGTGAGAGAGATCCAGACCGCGTCCTGGCTGTAAGTAAATTGGAGAGCCCGGGGCTATCACAACTTCATGAATCAAACCTGTGGTTTTCGTTACTTTTCTCGCTGCTATGGCAAAACTCTTGACAAAAAGCAACCTATGGAGGGAGGGTGATCTTGGCTCCCAGTTTAAGGGCACAGCCCATCACGGCATGTGCCTGGGGTAGGTGGCAGAAGAGTGGAACTCCTGGCCACATTGTATCCACAGTCGGGAAGAGAGATGAGTATGGGAGCTCAGCTTGCCTCTCTCCTTTCTGATCTGCATGGGAAGGCACCGCCCACTTTCAGGATAGGATTCCCACCTTCAAATGTGCACCATGGCGTGGACATGTGTTCTCTCTCTCTCTCTCTCTCTCTCTATATATATATATATATATATATATATATATATATATATATCATATATGCACACACACACAGAATACATTTAAAAATATTTTTTGAAGAAGTCACGAATAGCCGCTTTCTCTTCAGCGGGGCCCACGTGAAGCAGCAAAATGAGACAGTTTGTTAAGAGCCTGGCTAATAGTCGCAGTGCCACCTGAGTGGACAACTGAGCAGACTAGCATCCTTGCCTTCAACTAGGGAAGGAAAACCAACAGCACTGGTACCCAGTCACAGGCATTTGAATGGCTTCTGTGCTCCCGGGCAGGCAGCTGGGAAGTTAGCTAGACGGCCAGGGATGCAAGCTTCTGTAATAATCTCTCGTGCCGGTGAGCCACCAGAAGGATTTTTGGGGAGGGAAATGGACTAATCATAAACACGTAAAACTTATTGGGCTCAATTGCAAAAACCAAAACAACAAAAGCTTTCAATAGAGACGATGGTAAGTGTAGAAACTGGAGGTTTTGGGTTGAAAGACATCGCAGTGATGCCAGAATACTTTCTCACCAGGACACTCCTCCGAGGAGTCAGCTAGTCTGGCAATGTGTTTGCAGGCATTCTTGTTTGCCTCAAAGTTAGGAAGCAATGTGTTTCCCCTCGAGAACAAAGTCCATAAATATTTTATGTAAGTAAAAGAAATGAATTGAACTCATTCCCAAGACCATTTGTCATCCACAGTAAAGACAAGAAATCCACTCTGTCCACATTAGCCAAGCAGCGTTTGCCGGAACCCAATGAGAAATGACACCTACTTCACTTTTTCCTACTCACCCTTTAGCTAGTGTTGCTATGCCGACGTCAGTTAGCTTCATCCCCACACCTGTGGAGAAAAGACAGCATTGTTAAAGGGAGCACGAGAAGGATTGGTCAGGGGCTCTCCCAGGCTGGATGGGTCCATGTGTACTCACCTCCCGGTTTCTACCCTCAGAGCCCCGGGAGATTCACAGTCTTCCTGCCCTGTGCCTGGTGGGGGAGTAATGATGGGGAGGGCAGACCTGTGACTCTGGCAGCAGTCCCCAGGGCAGACCTTCAGACTTATCCTTGCCCCAGGATGGAGCAGGGACTCGGTTGCTCTCTGATGAATTTGAGACTAGGTACTTTCCCCATGAGTTTTCTCACAAGTAATGATGTCTCTTGAACTTACATCTGGTCCCCTGTTCTTCACTGAAAGTGGAAATCCTTAAATAGAGGGAAGCATGGGCATGGACTGCCTTGGTCAATGGCAAAAATAAGCAAGTTCAAGGCAACATATTCACAGGCAAACTCCACATCCACAATTCTCACTTCTAAGACAGTTTCCTATCATTCGCTGAAGAATTTCCAGATCCTAGGAAACACTCACAGGCTATGGGTGGGCTTGTAGCCATTGGCCTGGACCTTAGATGGCCCAGCCATCTAAGACTTTTAATAACTTCATTCACAGAACCATGGTGATGATTGGAAATACCAAACCCCAGACAATAAAAAGGCTACCGAGTTTCCTACTCTGGCTCAGCAAAAAGCCACTGATGTCCTTGCTGTAAGCCCAGGCACACACGGCCCCTTTGCCAACTGTGCTCCCCAGAAGGGCAGCTGGAAAGTAGCTAGGGAGACAGAGGTGCAAGGGAAATGAACAGCCTGTTGTCTTCTAGCATGAGGAAGGTGAGCATCCTACTACAGTAAAGGACTGTCCACTTTCCCTCTGCCCCAGCCTCAGTCTGTCTCCCAGGCTAGCAATTAGGAAGATCATCAGTGCTCATGCCCAGACTGTAGAGGTCCCTGGGCCTTCTAGCATCTTCCTGCTCTATCTTCCTGCTTCTGAATTCCTAGGACGGTGGCTCTGGGCACTTGCCCTGCCTCGGTACTCCCAACCTGTGCAATCCAGTTGTAACCTGTTGGACATCTCTGACATATCTCTGACTCTGGTCTTATATGAGCTGGACTGTAAACAGTGATATCCCTGCCACCAAGCAGGTAACTTGGCCATGGAGCAGGCAGGTAGGTGACAAACCAGTCTGGGGTATGGAGGTCCCAGGTCTCTCTAAAGCCAGCGCTGGGATGAGAATGGATGACAACCTGGTTCCACGGCTCTGCATCCCAGAGGCCCAGGGAAAGCAAGCAGAAGGCAGAATGCCTGGTTCATCTGTGTCCACCAAGGGCATGGCGAAAATGCTGCCGTGTTGCTAGTCAGATGGGTGAGTCACCTGGCAGCCAGCCCAGCTTTTGTACATGTACCTGTGAGCTAAACGTGGCACTTTGGACATCCCAGCAAACCTTTTAAAAGCAGAATCAGCTCATTCTTCCAAAGATACTAACAACGGGAACACATGAATGCCTGATTCATATCGCTTCATTTGTGGAAAGTGCAATGGTTTTTAAAAGATGCCAAATTGCAAAGGCCCCTTTGGACATCTTTTTCCATGGAAAGTCCTGTCTAAACACCGCAGCTCTAAGTTCCAGGAAGGGTCAATTTTTATAAGTCATTTGGCAACAGGTGCTTGAGCTTGGGCAGTGTCCTCCCTTGCCCTCACAGTTGGCAGCTGCCATTTTTGGTTTGGAAAAGTAGGCTGCCAAGGTCAGGGGAGACGGCTCAGTGTGCAAGCCTGAGGTCAGATCCAGGTTCCCAGAATTCACCTAGAAGCTGGATATGTAGTGTAGGTGTGTGTGTGTGTGTGTGTGTGTGTGTGTATGTGTGTGTATGCGTGTGTATGTGTGTAGTCTCAGAGTACCTCTGGGGAAATGGGAGATATAGATGGAGAATTTTCCAGAAACCTAGCTCACTTGGTTTAATTATTTGCCAGTAATTCAACAAAGGTTTCCAGCAATCATTGGCGGGCAGTACTTTCAATCTGATGTGCACATACCTGTCAGACTGACGTATGGCTGATCGTGGCCTATGGGGTGTTTCTAATGGGAGGAAGGGCAGGGTTGGTGGTCCTCTTGGAGATGGCTCCTTAGAAAGTCTAGTGGTCTCAACAGGTCTCGGGTCTTAACCACGGACTCACCCTTGACCCCACAGACCTACAGTCTCATCAAGTTTCTATCAACAAACAAATGCACCCTGGGAAGACGACAGTCACATTTGGTTTTGTTTCTCTTACTTTTAACTGTGGTGTGTACAAAGCCAAGACACTGCCTCCAGATGATGTGTGTACTGGCGCCACAAGGACGATGGCAATGGAGAGATTTTCTGAGCAGCAGACAGTAAATAAGCCCTGTTATGAAGCACTGTGCCAACACATTTGAGTGCACACATCATTTGCGGAGAGATGTAATATTCCATCGCAGTGTTTACCAGTGCCTGGGAGCAAAACTAGCTGTGCGTGAAGCTCCAGGGTGCTCTTCTTTCACAGACAAAATACATTTAATGCAAAACTAACTCCAAAGGTGACAGCTTGGGAAGAACAACTGTACAGCCAGAATCGCAATAGAACAAATAGAACAAACAGCTGTCTGCTCAGAATGTGTGTGTGTGTGTGTGTGTGTGTGTGTGTGTGTGTGTGTGTGAAGTCATTCCTGGGAATATTCACACATCGAACCTTTTAACATCAGGGGATACTTGAGAAGCCTGGAAAGTAACTCGACTGCAAATTTGTTCGTTTGACATCTTGTACAAAAAGTGCAATATCCAGACTCTGAAAATGTAGGTTGGGGTCTTGGACTCCTCTATAGTTATTAGCTGACTGGCAAAAGCTAAACCACTGCTCTTGCTCTCAGCTTTTTCTTCTGTAAAATGGGAGCATAGTATATTCTATACAGGATTAGCATGGAGCATAAATAAAAAGCACAGAAAAGCGAATGTACGCAACAGCTGGAGAAATCTAGTCCCTCCTGTAGTCTAGCCACTCTGCTGGGTCAGGGTTCACGTCTCATTTTGATCATGTGCAGCCCTTATATGAGCTGTGATCATCTGGCAAAGCTCCACAGAGGGTATGTGGGCAGCTTCTCTGTACAGTTTTGCAAATTCTGTCTGACTATCTGTTGTCTATCTCTCTGTGTCCTGTTTCTCTGTGCTATGGGATAATGCTCTTGTATCATTGTCCTTTCTGCCTGGTTCCACCTGTGGGTACTACTTTGCCTAAAACCTTAGCTTTGCCAATGCAGCAAGAGTGGAACACAGGAGGATCAATGCCACCACCGTGAGCAACATTTGGCTGGTGCTAAAGGGAGCTGTGGGTGATCATTCCTGCTTCCCCATACTCGGGCAGGGAATTCTGGGAAGTGTACTCAATGCAGGCTTCCAGCAGAGCACAGTTGCCCATGGTAGTAACTGGGAGTTTGCCCATGTACTGACTGCCTGTGCTTCCTCTGTCTTCTGCCATTTTCTGGGCTTCTTTCTCAAATGAGCTATATGCACTCAAGACAGTAGCTCTCTGGTCCTTCCTCCACATCAGTGGGTGGGGACTGAAAATATTTGAAAATATTGAATATATATTGAGCATGTACAGACCGATGTAGCACACTCTCTTAGAGGACATTTATATTGCATTAGGTGCTAGAAGTCATCTAGAGATGATGACTCAAAGTATACGGAAGAATATGTAGAGGTATACAACCCCGATGCCATTTTAGACAAGGGACCTGAGCATCTAGAGAAGTGAGTATCCGCAGAGGTCCTGAAGCCAACTCCCAGGGGGATACCCAGACATACTTGTCTCCAGTCTGTTCCAGAAAGAACCCTAATTATGACATGTCCATTTCCTGTAAGAAGCTGTATTCCTAAAAATTTCTCTGTACCTGGAAAGCACACTGCAAATTCCACAGGAGAGCCCAAGATCTAAAGGTTCCAGTGACACTTTGATTTATTGGGAAATAAATACTACATCTCAACTCACTCATGGCAGTACATGTGGACTTCCACGTGTGCTGAATTTTGGGGTGTAACCATGAAGCTAGCCTCAACCTTTTATAGTGGAAGGCACTGCGGATAGTCAATGATATGAATTTTGTTACTTCATTTGGCCAATCATCCATTGCCAAGCTTCATTTCCAACTGGACATGAATAACATCTTAGGGAGAAGATGCTTGTTGGTACTCAGTAGACCTCTCCTCTTTACTTCCCCCTCCCTCATCCCTCCTACCTGTAGAAATGCCCAGAGCCCCCAGCATCCCCAGAACTGGGCGGTGCGGTCCGCTCACCCTGCATGTCTGTGACCAGGAGACAGCCGCTGGTCTTCTGGTACACCCAATGCTGGAAGGTGCAGCACTTCTGACCAGCCTCCGAGTCCCTTCGGAGGAAGTTGATTTCCTTCCCGTCGCGGATGGAATACTTCACGAATTCTCCAATCAGCTCCTCTTCCACTGTGGCATAAGGGATGTTGTTCTCTGGCCGATGGATGAGGAAAATAGGGATGATCCTGTCAGGGAGGAGGACATGGCTCTCAGAGGGGAACACAAGTGCCTGGGTGTTCCTGTCCCCTGGAGCAGCAGGGCACACAGACAATCTAGGTTCCACTCCGTGTTTTATTTTATGCCTTTGCATTGCCTTCAATTGTATTTAATGAACCAAAAGACTCATTTCTACTTTTGTTTCTAGAATTAGTTTGAAGCCTTCTTTGTCATTACTTTTAATGTCATTTTGTTTGGTTTTGTTTGAGATCATTGTTTAACTACACAGCCCTGGCTGGTCTGGAACTTTCTATATTGAATAGGCTTGCCTGGAAATCACAGAGATTGGCTTGCCCCTGACTCCCAAGTGCTGGGATTAAACACATGAACCACCACATTCAGCTTTGGCTTTGCTTTGACTTTTTTTAAAAACTTATATATTTATTTATTATGTATACAACATTCTGCCTTCATGTATGCCCGCACACCAGAGGAGGGTGCCAGATCTCATTACAGATGGTTGTGAGCCACCATGTGGTTGCTGGGAATCGAACTCAGAACCTCTGGAAGAGCAGCCAGTGCTCTTAACCACTGAGCCATCTCTTCAGCCCCTGCTTTGACTTTTTTTTAAATTTATTTTATGCGTATGGATGTTTTACCTGCATACATGCACACTACATGTGTGCATGGTACACACGGAGGCCCGAAGAGGGTATCAGATTCCCAGTAAATAAATAAATAATGTCTCACTAGGTAGCCAGACTGGCCTCAAACGCATTAGGTAGCCCAGACTAGCCTAGAAGTCTAGCTCCTTCTGTCTCAGCCTCCAGAGTGTTGAGATTATAGTCCTGGGCCACAATACCAGGCTCTATCATTTTATCTCAGTAATCCATTGGATCAACAACTACCACCCATCCACCCGTCCATCCACCCACCCATGTTTACATGCATGCATGCATCCACCCACCCACCTACCCATCCATCCATCCACCGATCCATCTATCCATCCACCCATCCATCTACACATCCACCCACCCACCCATTCATTCACCCACCCATTCATCCACCCACCCACCTACCCATCTATCCATGCACCGATCCATCTATCCATCCACCCATCCATCTACACATCCACCCATCCACCCACCCACGCATGCATCCATCCATCTATCCACCCATCTACCCATCCATCCGTCCATCCACCCACCCACACATGCATCCATCCATCTATCCACCCATCTACCCATCCATCTGTCCGTCCACCCACCCATGCATGCATCCATCCATCTATCCACCCATCTACCCATCCATCCGTCCGTCCACCCACCCACACATGCATCCATCCATCTATCCACCCATCTACCCATCCATCCGTCCGTCCACCCACCCACGCATGCATCCATCCATCTATCCACCCACCTACCCATCCATCTGTCCATCCATCCACTCACCCACCCCTTACCTATTCATACTTCATTCAGTCAGCAAACACTCATTTTCAGTGGCTTCTGTGTATTAACACTCTTCCAGACATTCTTTCACAAACACCAATAGAGAAAACAGAGGCCCTGGCTATTAAGTTCCACACTCAGGGACAAATGGCTGAGGCGCCTGTTTAGCACATCAAAGCGGACCTGGTTCAATGCTAGGACCAGGTTCTCCTAGCACCCCTCAGTCCCTACCTGTTACAGGGCATGGTTGGCATATTCTGCCCTCTACCTGCCCCTAGGGGCTGGGCTGCCCTTCCCACCAGAAGTTCTTCCCTGTATAATCCAGACATTTTGGTTACCTGCCTCCTTTTGTTTCTCTGGCCTTCGGGCTGCGGCACCTGGTTCCACTCTCTCCTTTCCCCTCCCTCATCTCCCCATATGGCCCAGCTGAGGGTCATGTTGACTCTGGACTCTCCCTGATGTCCCTATCTCTGCCTACACTTTCTGTTTCTATCTACAATAAACGTTCTCCTCCACCACACCCAGGAGCACCCAAGTCCTGTCCTTTTCATTTCTCTTTCCCATGCATCTGCCCCCCAACCATGAAACTTACATTTAAATGGAGGTAACAGGCAATGGCAAACTGCAGGATGTTAAATGTCACGTGGAAGTCTGGTGTGGTACCCAGGAGATTGCACCTGGGCGGGGAAGGGGCTGTCATTTTTACTCAGACTCAGAAGTCCTTGCTTATTAATAAAGGACATTTGAGTAGACCTGCAGAAAGCTAGGGGTAGCCAGGAGGGTGTCTTAGGAGAGAAACTTTCAGGGGGAAGGAGGAGCAAATGAAAGGCTCTTAAGGCATTCTTTCCAGCCTTTGTGTCTTGTTAAAGAAGTGTCTAGGGGCCCTCCGATGGGATGGGAGGGAGCATGTTTGGAGCTGTGGCCCTGCTGCATATCCCTAAAAAAAATAGGTTCGTCACCAAGCCTTTGTCTGTCTGTCAAGCTTTGTCACATTTGCAAGACTCAGGGGACCCTCTGAAGACTCCTTCTAGCCAATTACCCACCAAACAAAAGGATTCAAGATTTGTCTGGGTTTTTATTAATTCCTTAGCCTTTGGGGAACGAGAACAAAGTCTGGGCATTACTCACAATCTCAATTAGCTTGGTGTCTGCCCAGTTGGGGGTTTTGCATAGACGATGTGATGTCATTGATATTCATGAATTCGAAAGCAAAAACTGCAGGGAGTATGGAGTGTTTTGTCTTGGAGATCCCAAAAGTTCCCTAAAAAGAAAACTGCTTTAGGAACCCATTTCTGGAAGTGTGTGTGTGTGTGTGTGTGTGTGTGTGTGTGTGTGTGTGTGTTTGGGGGGGTAGGTTGACTGTGGTCCAGTGCCTCCAGATCCCAGCAATATGAGCTTAACTGGAAGCCTAGCAGTGTGCAGGGCCAGCTCAGGGCACACACGTATGCATCCCTGATGTAGCATTCTCCAGTCTAGGTCAGTGAGTATCTATCCGGCCTAGATATCCTTCAGAGACTGCTTACCCTTCCGTATGCTATAGTCACACATGTAGCCGCAAATTCTCCCAGGGTACTGCAGGAGATTTAAGTTTTTGATAGAAAAATGTCCTCATCTGTCTTTAGGGCTGCAGCCTGTTTGGTGAATACAGATGACATCAAACAACTTCCACTCCCTACTTGAGCCCACCCTTCTAGGCCCCTAAACCCATCTTGGTATCCATTATGTGTTCTTTTCCTTTAAAAGGGCCCTACGTGGTATAAGAGTTAAACTGCACAAAACTTGGGTCTGCCCCTGCACTAGGATACCACGACTTTGCTTTAACGATGGGCCTTAGAAACTGCTTTCATGGAGTCAATGAGATGGCTTGCTGGGTAAGGCAGTTGCCACCAAGCCTGATGACCTGAGTTCAAACCCCAGGACCCTTACAGTCACAGGAGAGAATTCTTTCCTACATGTTGTCCTCTAACCTCTACACATTTATTGTAACACACACACATGCACACGTTTGAGTGCATGCACACACACACCCACATAAACATACTTCATAAAAATGTAATAATAAAAATAATAACCACAAAAGCATTGACTCCTCATTTGGGGCCTCAAGGTAACTAAAAGCAGACTGAAATCTTGGTAGCTCTGCCTTCATTTTGTGTCTGACTCCTTGCTTTGGAGCCAGAGTCCTGCCTGATTTTGCCTACGCATGTTCAAAATTTAAGGAGTGCCTGCACCTAACCTGTCTCATCACCAGGTCGAGGCTGAAGCCACAGAAATAAGCATCCTCCGAACACCTGGATTCCAAAAGCAGCAAGACCTCTCAAGACAGACCCCGCCCTAGGAAGGTCGATTATCCTCTAGGACACAGCTCCACCCCAGAGCAGCAGCAGAAATCAGGTCACATCCTCAGAGGTGACATCAGCAACAGCCCTGGCTCACCTTGCAGAAGCAAAGCTAGAGAGACAGAGGATTGTTTAATTATGCATGCTCCTGGCCTTCTTCCTGGTTTAGTTATGCATGCTTCTAGCCTCCTGCCACAATTCTTCCTGTCTTTCTTTTTTTGAGACAGGGTTTCTCTGTGTGTAGCCCTAGCAATCCTGGAACTCACTCTACAGACCAGGCTGGCCCCTAACTCACAGAGGTCCACCCTGCCTTTGCCTCCCTCCCGAGTGCAGGGTTTAAAGATATGCGTTCCCACAAGCCTGGCTCTTCTTGTATTTCAACCTACAGCTCTTGTCAGCATCCCAAGGATGAACTTGGAGTCATGGGTCTCCTTTTTCATCCCTTCTCCCAATTCATGAATTCAATCTCCTCTGGTTTTCACCATCACTGATCATCCTGGGGCAGGTGTCCAAACCTAGCCTGTTAGAGCTGCCAAAATGCAGGTTTTTGCCCTAAAAATTCTGCTACCATTTCTACTTTTTCTCCCTTAAGGCAGAACTTAAGAGAACAGAGGCAGGCAAAAAGAGGGAACAAGAAAGATAGTGGGCAAGTTCCTACATTATGAAACTGAGTTCACCCCAACGCCTGGCTTTGTGTTTAACAGAAAAGCAGTTGTTTCTCTGCGGCATTGTTCATTTTGCTGAAGCTGCTGACGAAGCTGCTTGTACTAGACACGTGTGTCACATGCTTCCTGGCAGAAAGCAGGAAGTACGGGGCATCCTACTACATCATGCTACCCAAGGGGAAGGGTTTCTGAGGAAGCGGGAGCATGCAAACAGGAACTATTTTCTTCCTCCCCTCTTGTGTTCACTGATGTATAAATGGCTGCTCTTCCTGTATCTCCAGTGTCCTGGCATGGCCCTTTCTCTTTCTACTTAGCATGAAAATATGACCTTATCACATAAACAGCTAATAAACACAGGCTCCAGACTCTCAGGAATTTGCTGAGCCTCAAAATACTCAGGCAATGAGTGGATGAAGCATATACTTTCTGCCCAGAGGATTATGGGAAGTGGATCCTGCTCCAGTGTCCCTGGTCTTCCCTGTGGTGTCACCTTGCTTATTAGTTGTGTTGTGACCGCTTCTTGTTCTCGTGTATTTGTTTACTGTTAAGGCAAGGCAGTGAAGGTGGAATCTATGCATGGGGATGTGTCCAGTTTTCAATTTAACATGGTAGATATCGTGATATCTATTTAATGTGGCAGAATCCACTCTTCTATTCACGCATTATATTTACTTAATAGCAGTGCTGGTGAGGTGGCCGAGCAGGTAGGGCCACTTGCTCTACAAGCCTGGTGACCTGAGTTCAATCCCTGGAAACCACAGAAAGGCAGGAGATAACCAACTCCACAGAGCTACCCTCTAACCTCCACGTGTGTGCCATGGCACATACACTCCACTGTCTATGCACACACATGCACAATAGTGATATAAGCTTTTAAAAAATGTGTGTTTTGTGTGTGTAGGTGTTTTGCATCCATGTGTCACTGCATCACAACTATGCAGTGCCTGTGGAAGCCAGAAGAGGGCACCAGATCCTTTGGAACTGGAGCTACAGACTGTCATGAGTCCCCACCAATGGATGCTGGGAATTTAATTAGGTCTCTGAACAAGCACCAAGTGAACTTAAACCCTGAGTCATCTCCCTGGCAGCATAAATAAATAAATAAATAAATAAATAAATAAATAAATAAAAATTTAAGACTATCAAGGGACAGAGAAATGGCTCAATGGTTCAGAGTACTTCCTGTTCTTGCAGAGAACTCTAGCTTTGTCCCCAGTACCTGCCCCCCCCCCACGGTGTAGTGACTCATAAACACCTGTCCCTCCAGCTCCAGAACAATAGATCCTGAATCCTGCATCTGCGCCCCCATGTGCACATCCCCACGCAAAGGCACAAATTAGCACTCAATTTACATTTTAAAAATTAATTTATTTTTATTTGTATGGTGTTTTGCCTGCATGTCTGCCTGTTCACCCCTTGCCTGCAGTGCCCACAGGGGCCATAAGAGGGCATCAGAACCCCTAGGACTGGATAAGACACCATGTGAATAGAATTTGAACCCAGGTCCTCTGGAAGAGCAGCCAGTGTTCTTAATCATTGAGCCATCCTTCCAGCCCCACATAATTACATTTTTTTAATTTTAAAATATAATCCTTACCAGGTATTCTCTTATACTTCTGGAAATAAAATAAGAACAGGGCAGCAGCCTTATGATCCCCCATGGAGTATAGGCTCCAAAGCTGCACAGAGAAAGCCTGTCTCAAATATCCCCCCCCTCAAAAAGCAGATAAAGATAAAGGTGACCTGTAGAACCCAGAGAGACAAAAACAAACACTTGACTAATGGGTCTTTCTTACCCTCCTACCTCTAAGTCCTCCACACCCACAGCAAGTCACAGGTAGTCAGTCACCCAAGGCAGGCTCAGCAGACTTACTCTGGCACCTCTCCGAAGCCTTCCAGAGGCTGAGCTTCAGCGGCATAGATCTTGGCGTAGTATCTGGCAGTATTCTGAACGTAGCATTCCTGTATCCCCCAAAGACATAGCAATCCAGATGGTTAGAAGAATTCAGAGTATTGCTCAGCAAGACGATTCCTGTTTCTGAGATTGGTCAGATGAATAGATTCCTAGGCCCCATCATATTGCCCTTTGTTCAAGGGGATTTTTTTTTTTTTTTTTTGCCTTGGGGACCAACATGATCACAGCCCATTGGACCCCAGGTGACAAAAAGGAGTGTTCCTGAGCTGAGCCCAACTCCTTCTGAGGACCGAGAAGCCAATGTTGTCCCCCAAACATTCAGCCTTAATCCTCACCCTAAAGAAGCCAAATGCCCATATGGAAATACTCTCTCATTTTCATCTCATGATGCACTTCATTCTTTCACCCAGAGAGCCACGCTTGCTCCCTTTCCCACCTGAGCAGCGAGTTTGTAGTTCCTCTGCACAAGTTCATCGTTGTTTCTGGTCCCATGGGCAACAGCGTTGTGCACCTTGAGCACACATGCGTGGCCGGGCTGGAAGACCGGCATGAGGCCCTGCATCACCGTGCTACGGAAAGCTTTGCGGTGCACCCCTTCCCCGAAGTGAAGCTCCTCCGTGGAGATCTGGCCACGCAGATGGTCCCCGAAGTAGCTGTCATTGAAGACGTCCTCTTTGAAGATGAGCTGGCTGAATTCTATCTCTTCGCATCCTACAACACAGCACAGCTTTCAGTGGGCGGGGTCATCTCCAGTCCTAGTCTGTGATTTAACTACAATCCCTTTATAAGGATAAAGACAGCGGGGCAGGACAGGCTCCAAAGCTGCACAGAGAAAGCCTGTCTCAAACCCCCCCCCCCCAAAAAAAAGAGATAAAGATAAAGGTGACCTGTAGAACCCAGAGGGACAGATCATGGTTAATGCCGTACAAAGACAAAGTTAACAGGAGTGAGGAGAGAAACCATTGAAGGAGAACAGGCTGAGGGCTGTTGTGTACAAGGGGAGGTTGGCTGGAACAAAGTTGGGGAGTCCAGGAAAGACTTTTGTGTATCTGGAAAACAAAAGCAGAGACATGCAGAGTAACCAGAAGCAAGACTAAAGGATGGTGAAACAGAAGAGCAAAAAGCACCATTGAGGAGATCCGGCAGCACTTGTCTCTCAGCCCTTCCTTCCTTCCTTCCTTCCTTCCTTCCTTCCTTCTCCCTCCCTCCCTCCCTTCCTTCTCCCTTTCTTCCTTCTTTTTTCCTTCTTTCCTTCCTTCCTTCCTTCTCCCTTCTTCCTTCCTTCTCCCTTCTTTCTTTCTTCCTTCCTTCTTTCCTCTCTTCCTTCCTTCTTTCCTTCCTTCCTTCCTTCCTCCCTCCCTCCCTCCCTTCCTTCCTTCTCCCTTTCTTCCTTCATCCTTCCTTCCTTCCTTCCTTCTTTCCTTCCTTCCTTCCTTCTCCCTTTCTTCCTTCTTTCCTTCCTTCCTTCTCCCTTTCTTCCTCCCTCCTTCCTTCCTTCCTTCCTTTTCTTCCTTCCTCCCTCCCTTCCTTCTTTCCTTCCTTCCTTTCTTCCTTCCTTCCTCCCTCCCTTCCTTCTTTCCTTCCTTCCTTCTTTCCTTCTCCCTTCCTTCCTTCCTTCCTTCCTTCCTTCCTTCCTTCCTTCCTTCCTTCCTTCTTCCCCCACTCCTTGACAATCATGCTGTGCAGCCCAGGCTGGCGTGGAATTCACAATTCGTCTGCCTCAGGCTCCTAAGTACTCCTATTACAGTCTGTAATATCACAGTGTTGGCTAGACCATTTCTAAATCATGATTCTAGGGATTTTGTTGCTAATTTGTTGCCTTTTGAGACGGTGTCTCATATGACCAGGCTGACTTCAAACTCACTATCCAGCTGAGGCAAGACACACACACACACACACACACACACACACACACACACACACACCAGAGCCAGGGGCACAGATACAACCATCACACCCAGCAGTCTCAGTCTCTTGCTTTCTGTGTACTGGACACTAGAATATTTTGATTATCTCCAATGGCTTGTTTTCCAGAGGTCTCAGTTATTTTCTTTGCTTTAAATGCCACGCAGCACATCTTCCAGATGCTCACCCGATATGACCACCAATGCTTCTCTCTCCTGAAACTGGTCCAGGGTGCTATGCTGTGGCAGAGGTTGTCTACGCTTGTGCTGATGCAGGGCTGGCAGCAGGGGTGTGTGGAGCTGCTTTGTTGCTGTGTGCAGTTCTTCCCAGCAACCACATCTTGTTAAGAAGTGGCTGTGTGGGGGTAATTTAGATCACGGGCCAGCACAATGGGTAGGGTAGACGGTTACAGGTTGAAAAGGCATTTCCCCAGAGGGATTACCACACGACTCGGGGAGCCCACGGGTGTGAATTCGTCCCACCTTGACTAAAAGTCAGAGAGCTCAGGCCTAGTCTTGCTACTTCAAAGTATATGAGAGGAGGTTTGGCCTAAGGTGTGGTTACTAACAGGATGTTTTGACCTAGGGTGTGGTTACTCGGTGTTTGGGGTATTGAGAAGGTAATTACTTGGTTTATTCTTTGTATCTTGGTAAAGAAGCCTTTTGACGTTCCCCTCATTTCTGGATGAGGGTACATAAAGCCTGTGAGAAATAAACGCGAGGCGAATTTCAGTATTTACTAGATGCCTTCCCGACTCTATCAGCTATCTCTTGTCTATTTCTTTCTTAATCCTCACGCTTCCCTTCAAGTGCAGACGAATAAGCCAGGCAGGACCCCGCAGATGTCTCCCCAGTGAAGATACAACACAGGACACAACAAGCTCAGAGTGCACCAGGCTATGGGAACTCAGTGCATAGCCTAGGGGCAGCATGGATGTCTATGAGCAGCTATTAGACTATAGAACACCAAATGCGCTGAAAGACAGCACAAAAGCAAACACATCTTTATTTTTTTTATTAGAATGCAACGAAACAAGGTTATATTCTGCTTAGCTGAAAAGAAAACTGAAGAATCAAAACGTAACCATAACCGACTAGAAAGTTCCATGCAAGCAAGATTTATGCCTAGAAAAAAATTTCAAGTCCAAACTCCCCCGGACAATTTTCCAAAACTGCATGGCTGCAGTTCAGTTTTTTTCCACAAACAATACATTTCTAGGTGTTTGAAATCTACTGAAATTATAGCTGGGAGAATGGCCCCTCTAGCCCCATGGAAACGGAACCTAAGCCATCATCACGGGCATCTAAGGTAGCCCTTCCTGGGAGAGAGAAGAGTGCACTTGGTCGGGAGAGTGCACAGAGCAATGTGTGTTCGAGGAGCTGGCTGTGTTTTGATGGGGAGCCCACTCTCTGCCAGGTCAGCTGACGTCACTTACCTCTATATTCTGTGCGACTGGAAAGCTGTTTGAGAACTAGAAGGAAACAGAGAGACCAGAGTCAGGACAGGCGTCCCTCTGAGTTGGCAGGGGCCTGGGGCTTTGACGAGCAGCCGAGAAGAAGCCGAGGTTTACCTTCTGCTGTGAGGTTAAACTCAGCAGTGACTTTTCCATAACTGTTCTTGAGGCAGCAGTAATAGAGGCCCTGGTCCTTCTGACCAGCTTGGACGATGGCCAAGGAAACACTGGAGTTGTCCCCTGCGCTGGAATAGGGGACATTAATATTCACATGCTTCAGCATTCTGGAGTTCTAGCATTCTCAAGAAGGAAGGAGTTAAGGTCTTCCTGCCCTGTGCTTGCAGCCATCGGGCTGGCTGATAGACCAGATTCCCCCAATCTGCTAATTAAACAACGTATTTACACATAGAGAGGATCACTGCATTGCGGTTTAATAGTCTTTTACTTTTCTTTCTTTTTTATTTTATTATTTTTTTTATTGTTATTGTTTCTTGAGATGGGGTTTCTCTGTGTAACAGCCCTGGCTGTTCTAGAACTCATTTTGTAGACCAGGTTGGCCTCAAACTTACAGAGCCTGCCTCTGCCTCCCAAGTGCTGGGATTAAAGGCATGTGCTACCACCACCTGGTTTTGGTTTAATAGTCTTACTCCAACACACAATAAGAATGCACAGAAACATTCTGGGGGGCTGACATCAGGACAGTCAGAAGGGCGAGTGCTAAAATCTGGGAGCTGCGGTTGCATAGCTTCGACTTCATCTGAATTAGGTTGACCATACAGGTATCCTTGTATGAGAGAAGTCATTGACTCTAAACCCAAACCTAAACATAGACACACTAAAAATCTAAAGAAAGTGGCTCCTAGCTTTACCTGAGGGTTCAGAACTGAGGGCTCCTACTTGGTAGGTGATTTTTGCTTTGAGATGGGATCTCACTATGTTGGTCTCAAATTCCAGGCCCCAAGCAATCAATTCTCTTGACCCAGTCTCCCTTCAAATATGGTCAGGGTCCTTTTAAATAATGTACATTTAGTGACTATGTGTATCCCTTCATCTGCCTGCCCAATATTAATAATTACTAGTTCCTATGAATACAAAACCTGATGGCATGGTGGATAAAGATGATGGGGACCATGGTGATGACAATGATAGCAGTGACAGATAATGTATCATACTTGCTAAGTATCAGGCAAATAAAAAAAAATCATCTTCATGTCATCCTCAGAACAGTTTCAGAGACCCACAAGCCCTGCTGCCGGTCCTCAGATGACGAGGGAACTGAGACACTAAGAGATGGAAGCTTGACCTTAGGCTGGCTCCCCCAGGAACTTCTGATTCCTGCCCTTCAGTCGGGGATAATTACGCCAATGGTTAGAGCTGCTGATGTGGGAGTGTCATATATCAATCTGTTGATTTCGTTGGCTAAGTAATAAACAAACTGCTTGGGCTCATAGCTTAGAACATAGGTGGGTGGAGAAAAACAGAACAGAATGCTGGGAGGAAGAGGAAGTGAGCTCAGAGACGCCATCCTCTCCTCTCCTGGGCAGACACACGCGATGAAGCTCCGACCCAGGATGGACGTAGGCTAGAATCTTCCCGGTAAGCGCACCTTGGGGTGCTACACACAGATGATTAGAAATGGGCTAAATTAATATGTGAGAATTAGCCTAGAAGAGAATGGGCCAAGCAGTGTTTAAATGAATACAGTTTGTGTGTTGTTATTTCGGGCATAAGCTAGCAGGCGGCCGGGGTGCTGGGGATGCAGCCCCGCCGCTCATATCACTACAAACTGCAGTTTTTATTCAAAAACTGGAAACAATGTGCTTTACTACAAAGCTATACTAAAACATTGCAGTTGCCTCCTCCCACGAGGATGGCAGACAGGGTGCACTCCCGTTTGGGTTTGCCTCATAGTTTGACCGGCACCCATTCATCCAGGTTTGTCTCAGTTGCTCTCTCAACACAAGGCTTTGTTTTGGCTGCTTTTTTCAGTAGACTTCAGCTCTTTGACTGGTACCACCCGGAGTAGACCAATGGTTGAAAACAAGGCCCACTAAATCCTGTCACTTTCTCCCCTGTTCTCCCTCCTAGGTTTGTATAGCCTGCACAGCAACAGTCATGGGAAGGGGTAATAAGATCCCCCTAAAAGGCTGGGGTTAAACTCAAGGAAATTGTCCCATCAGCATCACCCTTGAAGCTCAAGAATTCTCTGATTCTTGGTACAGATTCAGGAAGACCCCATCTGTCTTGCTGTTTTCTCTCATTGCTCCAGTTCCTTGTGGGAAAAAAGACTGAGAACTCAGAAAGGCCTGGATTCCAATCCTGTGGTGAATCTTGGACACACTACTTAGCCCCACCCTCAGCTTCCAGCGCGTGAACCCAGAAAAAACAATGTTGCTTGCTGACTGGAATATGGGGAGCGGCAGACACCAGGCATGTGAGTCTCTAACAAAAGGCCTCGCCTTGTTCGTGTGTCATGAGGGTGGGGTTCAGTAGTGTCAATGGGCTTTCTCCATGAGGAAAACCACTTTTTAATGTCCCAAAGAGGGCCGTTCCATGGTTAGTCATGGGGATTCAGTGATGGGGAAGAAAAGCAGCCATTAACTCAGAGGAAATACGGCAATGCCACTGTGGAAAGCAAATGAGATCTGTGTCTTTTGAGTCAGAGAGGAGAGCTGAGTCCTATCTGTTACTCTGTAAGGAAGGAATCCCCATCGTTAGGGCAGCCGGGCTACACAAACAGAAGATGCTCAGCTGTGAAGACGAATGTCAAAGGTGTCCACACCAAGGGTGTGACCAGAAGCACACAGCCAAAGGTGAAACTGGCTGGACAGAGAGAAGCCTATCTCAGACTCCTCAGAGAACTACATTTTCCAACCCGATTCCCAAGGAACCGGAGGCAGCTACCAGCATCCCCTCAGCACCCAACCTGGGCTGAACAGTGCTCGGTTTTTCCTCTCCAGAATCATTTGATGGGGATGTACCTTCAGTAACACCCAGTTTGTTGTTGCCTGGAGTCCGGCATAAAGACCTCACCCAGTTATCAGCTGGACCACTCCCTGTGCATGATGCTTCCTGCAAAATCTCATGACACTCCCAAGCATCTATTTTTCCCAGGGAGGAGAGTGGGTTCCTAGTAGCCAAAAGAGTCTGAATGGCCACATGAGCCTTAGAGACTGCCAACTTGAAAGCTCCCCGGAGCCAAGACACATCACTACCACACACGCATACAGTGCCTGCCACTGCAATTTTTTTTTACTTATTTATATATTTTTGTGGTGTGTCTAGGGTCTACAAGCCCTGCCCACAAGAACACGTTTTGACTCCCAACTTCCAAACTGTAGCCTGTAAGGAAACTACCTAAAACTGGACAGAAGCCAGAGGCGACTGCATGTCCCTGGTAGGTCACAAGTCACCACAGGCTTACTACAAGGTGACTTTGCTTATAGGAGATTGTCCCTGCATTTGCCTTCGCTGTATACTATTTAAAATAGAACACATCCAGCTCTATGCAGTGGTACAGCCTGTACTGTCAACTATTATAGGGATAAGTCCCGCCCCTAAGGGGGCGTGTTCGCCTCGGGCTAATGTTTGCCTATAAATTTGACGAGCATGCTCCCAGCCCTGGCTTCTGCTTTCCTGGTCTCCGCTGGAACGGTGGTTCAGTAAGTCTATTTCTCCACAAAAGCTGTATATATATTTTTACAATCTGTCTGCATTCGCTTACGTCGTTACAAACTATGAAGGAAGTTGAAACAGAAGGACTGTAAGTTCAGGACCAGCCTGGGCAACTAGTGAGATCCCAGCTCATGAAACAAAAATGGACAATAAAAGATCTTCCCAGACAGGTTTTTTTTTTTTTTTTTTTTTTTTTTGGATTTTCGAGACAGGGTTTCTCCGTAGCGTTTGGTTCCTGTCCTGGAACTAGCTCTTGTAGACCAGGCTGGTCTCGAACTCACAGAGATCCACCTGTCTCTGCCTCCTGAGTGCTGGGATTAAAGGCGTGCGCCACCACCGCCCGGCCTTCCCAGACAGTTTTGAGTTAATGTATTGACTTAAAGGTTTCTGTACTGGGGGGCTGGAGAGATGGCTCAGTGGTTAAGAGCATTGCCTGCTCTTCCAAAGGTCCTGAGTTCAATTCCCGGCCACCACATGGTGGCTCACAACCATCTGTAATGAGGTCTGGTGCCCTCTTCTGGCCTGCAGACATGCACACAGACAGAATATTGTATACATAATAAATAGATAAATAAATAAATAAATAAATAAATAAATAAAGGTTTCTGTACTGAAGAAAAGATAACTCACAAGTTTAGTGCCTGTTAAACATAGCTGACCTCATATTTATTTGAAAATACTTCTACATCCTTTTACCTTATTGGCTATTTACATCTTCATTCCTCAAATGCCCATTTGAACAGTTTTACCATATTATTTATTCCCTTCTCATTTGATGAGTTTAAGACTTTTGCTACGTTAAATTCACATTTGAGAGAATTCACCTCTTTGAAATCTATACCTTGGCAAATGCTATAATTTGTGTATTGAATGTCCTCCACAAAGTGCGTATGCTAAAGATTTGTCCCCAGGGTGGTGCTAGTGGGTCCTTTAGGAGTTAAGGCATAGAAGTTGGTCTTTAAGCTAAAAATATAAAATGGAAAAAAGAAAGCATATTCAACAAATGGTGCTGGCATAACTGGATATCAACATGTAGAAGAATGAAAATAGAACCATATATATCCCCATGCACAAAACTCAAGTTCAAACGGATCAAAGACCTCAACATAAAGCCAACCACACTGACCCTCATAGAAGAGAAAATGAGAAGTACACTTGAATGCATTGGCACAGGAGATCACTTCCTAAATATAACCCAGCAGCACAGACACTGAGAGAAACAATTAATAAATGGGACCTCATAAAACTGAGAAGCTTCTGTAAAGCTAAGGACATGGTCAATAAGACAAAACGGCAGCCTACAGAATAGGAAAAGATCTTCACCAACTCCACATCAGACGGAGGACTGATCACCAGAATATACAAAGAACTCAAGACACTTGACATCAAAAGAATGAATAATCCAATAAAAAATGAGGTACAGACCTAAACACAGAACTCTCAACAGATGAATGAATCTCAAAGGGCTGAAAGACACTTAAGGAAATGCTCAACATCCTTAGCCATCAGATGCAAAAAAAAAAAAAAAAAAAAAAATCAAATGCAAATCAAAACAACTCTGAATGGCCAAGATCAAAAACACTGATGGCAACTTATGGAGAGGTTGTGGGGTGAGGGGAATTCTCCTCCATTGCTGGTGGGAGTGCAAACTTGTACAGACGCTTTGGAAATCAGTATGGCAATTTCTCATAAAATTAGAAAACAATCTACCTCAAGACCTCAAGCAATACCATTGTTGGTTATATACCCAAAAGATGTTCCATCATACCATAAAAACATGTGTTCAGTGCTCAACTATGTTCATAGTAGGATTATTTGTAATAGCCACAGAACCTGGAAACAACCTAAATGCCCCTCAACTGAAGAATGGATAAAGAAGATGTGATACATTAACACAATGGAATACTACACAAGGGTAAAAAATAGTGACATCTTGAAATTTGCAGGCAAATAGATGGATCTAGAAAAAAAAACATATTGAGTGAGGTAACCCAGATCCAGAAAGACAAATATAATATGTATTCACTCATAAGTGGCTTTTAGACATAAAGCAAAGAAAAGCCAACCTACAGGCCACTACTAGAAAAGAAAGAGGACCCTAAAAAAAAAAAAAAAAAAAAGAAAGAGGACCCTAAGGAGACATACATGGATCTACATAGGAAGGTGAAAAAGATAAGATCTCCTGAGTCATAGGGGTTAAGGGAGAGGGCAGAAGGGGAGAGGGCTGTAAGGGAGGAGAGTGGAGAAAAATATATATAGCTCAATAAAAAGCAATTAAAAACAGAAGTTGATCTTTATATTTTTGAGGACATGTCCGTCCGGGATCGCAGCACTTGAGCCTGTACTCTTAGCTATGACGTCAGCATTTCACTCTAACACAGGCCTTTCCCCTCTCACTGGCATCGGAAACACCCATCACAGACCCGGAGTGACAGGTCTGCCAAGTCCTAGATGTGACCTCTACAGTGGTGAGATAGATAAGCTTCACTATGAGGAAGTTATCTCGGGTTATTTCACTAGAATGATGGAGAGTCAGCTGACGCAATAAGGCCCTGAGCTACTTCAGGTAGGGACGGATAAACATCACGTACTGAGCTGGACGTAAGGGTGAGAGGAATTAACAAGCTTTTGAAAACCATCTGAAATCATGCAAACGATTTGTCTATGGACAGAGGAGTTGAGACTTACAAACTTTCTCAAGTAGCAATATGAACACAAATTGGTCTAAGCTATTTCTAAGAAGAAACAAAGCAAATGTTACAAAGACGTCAAAGGCCTTGACTGCTTGCTAGTGATATGTGTTCCCTAGAGGGAGGCTGGGATTTGGGGAATATTCCGTAGATACAAAGAGGACCTGGGAAGTGCCAACACTTATCTGAGCCTAGAATGAGAAGAGTTAATTAAACAAGGCGGGAAGTGCTGGTTAATTGTTCTTGATTGACACTTTCAGAGAAGAATTAAAATCAATAATGAGTGCATTAGAAGTGAAGCTCTAGGGGCTGCCAGGATTTACAAATCAAAGCACTTCTTTGCTATTATAATTGTTTTTAAGCCAAGTACAAGACAGGCGGGGTAATGGGGAACATTCGAGAAATTAGTCTCCAGACATTCGTTCCAAGCAGGAATATTTGACTGAATATAGGGGTTCATATTTCCCACCTTTTCAGTCTGTTCCTGTTGAGATCAAAAGGATAGGAATACCCCCAAGGACTCTGGGAGCTTTCCCGGGACCTCTCTGGGCTGAAAGAAGCTCTTGGGAGCTGCTTAAGTTACACTGACCTCCATTGATTTGTTTGGAGGACTTGTCAGATGAGCCAGGACTGCACGGGTTTTTTGAACAGGCATTCCTTCATTCCTGGGACTGATTTAAGGAGCTGAGTGGGCTGGCCTACATGATGTGTTTTGGCAATGACGCTCACACTCACCTCCTTCTCTGACTCCTGCGACAACTTAAGGACCCGGGTATAATATGCTCTTTCTGTCTTAAGGGAAGCTGTTTCTCTTCCTCAAAAGCTTTACTTTTCTGTGACCTTGTGGCACTCCTCCACCCCTGTCTTCTCCTTAGCTTTATTTGACCTTTGTTAGATTAATGGGGGGTTCTGAATCAGAAAACATCCATAAATAAGAGTTCCAGAGAGTTTTGTAACCTTAGGCCCGGTAGGCCTGGAGGCCTTCAAACTAGAATGTCACACTGCATCCTGACTGAAAACTGGAACCAGAGAGCCTGCAATTCCCAGGATGCACAACTCAAAGAAGGCAGAGCTGAAGCAAGAGCCAGCCGCCATGTTCCCTGTTGGGACACTGGGCGCCACTCTTCCTCTTGGATACTGGGTTAACCTTTCTTCACTCTGACAGAAATGTCTGACAAAGACTTCCTTTTGACTTGAGGTTTCAGGTCGTGGCCAGTTGACTCCATGTTTCTGGGTCTCTATCAGAGAAGAAGGGCATGGAGGCTGGAAGCCCTTACTTCATGGCAGCCAAGAAACAGAGAGACAAGAGCCACAGACAAGGCGCCTTCAAAGGCACACCCCAGATAACCTGCTCCAATCAGGCCCCACATCCGAGATTCCACCACCTCCCAGTAACGCCACCAAGTTAGGAAGCCATCGGAGGACTGGCCAGTTCTGTCAGAGCCCTCACTTTCTAATTCGTTCTCCAAAGCCCATCACCTGTCAATCAAGCCTTTAGCTCAGGAGCCTTTGGGGGGGGGGCACTTCATATCCAATGATGTTGGATACGGAATCTCTGCTTCAGCTTGCCTCTCCTTTCCTCTTATGGTTTTCTTTGACAACCACACTAAGTAAGAGGGCAAAAGTGAGTGGACGGTCGGGGAGGACAAGCGTCCTACCTTCTCTTGACCTGTGCTATTGACTGCGAATCTTTCGTCCAGCAGATGGTCGAATCTTCGTGGATCTCTGCAAACTGGCAGCTCAGCTTCACATTCCCAGAGCGGTCGGGAGCCATCTCAGCCTGGATCTTCTTCAGCAGCACTGGGGCTAGAAGCACATTTGCAGGTTAGGGTAGATGAGAGGCCTTCACACTCCACCTCGGTTATCAGCAACAGTCCTGAGAGACAGGGAGCAGGTCCCTAAATCACAAATGAAGCACCCGAGAGCCGTGGCTGCTCAAACGCACCCCTGGGGAACAAATGAAGCACCCTAATAGAAAACACTTCCTTTTCGTTACTTAAATTCCAAAGGTCTATAATGCTCCTAGCAAAATAGAGCTTGAGCTATTCTGGTTTTTGTTTTGTTTTGTTGTTTTGTTTGTTTGTTTTTTGAGACAGGGTTTCTCTGTAGCTTTGGAGCCTATTCTGGAATTAGCTCTTGTAGACCAGGTTGGCCTCCAACTCACAGAGATCTGTCTGCCTCTGCCTCCCGAGTACTGGGATTAAAGGTGTGTGTCACCACTGCCCAGCTTATTTCTGGTTTTTAATTTAGATTTATTTAACTTTATATGCACATATATCTGTGCACCGTGTGTGTGCTTGGCGTCTGCAGGGGTCAGAGGAGGCCATCAGATTCCCTGGAACTAAAGTTATAGATGGTTGTGAACCTCCGTGTGAATGCTGGGAATTGAACCTGGGTCCTCTGCAAAAGCAGCAAGTGCTCTCCAGCCCAAAATGTGTTTTTCTTTAAGAGGAGAAAGGTCCAGCAGATTATAGAAGCCTAGTCTGTAGGATTTGGCCCAAATAAGATACTGTTAAATAATTACCTGATCAAAATCAGAGCTGGTGATTCAGCAGTGGAATGAAATTGGCACTATCAAGGTAAGTGAGGTTAAGACCCCAAATGTAAAAGACAACTCAATAATAAATTATCTGTGGGATAAAATTCATTCACACATGCACACACACAGTGCAGCTGTCTGTGAAGATGGTCTGGTGAACTGGACATGTGTGTTTGGCATCCACCTCACTGCAAAAGCGATGTCTATCTGGACGGAGCAGAAATAGTGAGGCGATGACTCCCGCAGGATGGGCTGAGATGTGAGTTTGCCTCTTGAGTTTAACCTGAGATGAGTGGAGGTTCTTATGAGCAAATGTGTAATTGGGAAGGGCAGCCACTCGGTGGCGGTATTGGCATTAGAATGACAGGAAGCCTGCGTGACCCAGCTGAGAGAACAGTTCATCAGACCTGTGGCTGAGGGAGTGTGATCAATTCAATACAGTCCAGGTGGGGCAGAGTGCTGCGGCGTTGGCAATACAAAAGAACACATCATCACAGAATGCTGTCTGGTCCACAGGCCAGCCAGAAGTACCAATTCAAGGCCTGGCTCACTCGGCTGCCTCGAAGTTTGCTACAGTGGATGTGCTTCGTTGTTTCCAGTTTTTCCTCAACCCCACAGATAATAAGATATCAGAAGGAGATTTAAGATCAGACTCTGGACGCTGGAAGTGGAAACGGGCTGGCTGAGTCGTAAATCCCTCAACTAGAGCCTCCATGAGGTTGCTGCCAATGTTATGGGAGCTGATCACATTGTGGTATGGCGAGGAGGGAGGAGGGTATAGCACAGGGGCAGAGCTGAACGACACAGTCAGCCAAGACCATGTTCGTGTGGCAGACAAGTAGAAACGCCACCTCTGAGCAAAGGTGCACTAAGTTTACCTTCTGACCAGCCTGGTTGAGGGAAGACAATAAAAAAAAAAATCCTCGGCTACAGAGCCAGCTTGATGGAGTAAAGCCTCTTGTTGCCAAGCCTGACACCCGAATTCAATCCCTGAGCGCCCCCCCCCCCCGCCCCCGGCTCCGTGGAAGGCAAGAACTGACTTCTGGAAGCTGTCTTTACACACATGCACACACGTGCACGCACGCACACACATGCACTCATGAAAGTATGCACGCACACACACACACATGTAAATGTAATTTGAAAAGACTCTCCTGTTATACAGGAAGCTTCCACTGCTCTAAGCTTTGGATGCCCCTTGGCACCCAGGGTCCATTTTATTTCTCTCAGGATCACCTGAATGCATTTACCCGCCGCATATCCCACCGTGTCACAGGGGGAGGGCATTAAATCAGGGTTGCTCGGAAGGAGAGCACCAGGCTGCTGGGTCCACACAGTCAAGGCAGTACCCAGCTTCATGTGACCCACATAGACTGGAGATGAGGACCCAGGTCTCACAAAGCCAGCCCCCTGCACCAGAACTGAAGACCTCTCTGTTGTATTTTCCTAGTGGGCACATTAAACAGCAGGCCAAAACCAGGAAAAGCTAGAAAGCAAAACCAAGACCTTTGGAGTGCTCACTGCCGAAGTAGGTTTTTTTTTTTCCTGGTTTTTCAAGACAAAGTTTCTCTGTGTAACAGCCCTAGCTGTCCTGGAATTAGCCCTTGTAGACCAGGCTGGCCTCCAACTCACAGAGATTCACCTGCCTCTGTCTCCCAAGTGCTAGGATTAAAGGGATGTGTGATACTGCCCAGCCAACAGTTTTCCTGTAGCTTTGGAGCCTTCCTGGAATTTGCTCTGTAGGTCAGGTTAGTTTTGAACTCACAGAGATCTGCCTGCCTCTGTCTGTTGAATACTGGGATTAAAGATGTGTGCCCTCACTACCTGGCTCATGAAGTAAATTCCTCACTGACAGAAGCTCGTACACAGTAATTAGAACTAATTATAAAAAGAAGGTCTTGTCAAGGGCAGAGTTTATGAAGCAACCATCCCATAATAGTAAATCATTTCCCAGGTCATTGATCTTCATCTGTGTATTGACTCTTCAGACTTCTGCTTCTTTAGGGGTGTGGAATGGGCATGGCTGAACAGTCCCTTAGGCCGAATGGGAGGGATGATGCCAAAGTCTTTGAGGCTCAAAGGGACTGAAACCTGCGTAGATTCGGGTACTGGAGACAGGAAGTTGGGAAGAAATTTTATACTTAAATTTGGAAGAAAAACCAAGGTTCCCTTGAGTTACACTTAACAATTAAAAAAGAGAATCTCAAATTGGGTTGAAATGTTTCTTTGTGTCCCCTGCTCAGCATGTGGTCGTTTTAGTCTTACAGATTTGCTACACCAGTGTCAATGCTCATCTTTTAAAGGAGATTTCTTAAAGAGATAATTAAACCACAAAGCATCTTCGCCACATCCCCCTCCATCAAACGCACCAGCAGGCAGCCTTGATGAGGGGTTCTCTGGTGTGCATCTCCTCTCAAGTCACCTGGGGACTGGGTACAAGTGCAGGTTTTTAAGGACGCCCCCGCCCAACATCAGGAACTGTATTGGTGCTCAGAATCCTGCGTTTGAACAAGCTTGCCAGAGAAATGATGCCTGCCTGCTCAAGTTTGAGAACCTTGGGACCCTTGGTCACAGCCGTGACATCCACACCCACCCACCCACCGGACGCTCACCTAAACTGACAGGGACACAGGAGGCTCACGCCTAGCCCTTCAACAATGCTAAAAGCAGCAAGGCCTCACCTTTGCCTTCCGCTTTGCAAGGGGCCTTTTGGGAGTCTTTTTTCTCATCAGTGTGGGACAGGGACTTTTCAAACTTGGGCGTTTTCTTCAGAATGGAGTTCTTTCTCATATTTTCCCTCTCCTCCAATCTGAGTCTCAGGGCTGCCACCCTGGAGAGAATTTTCTTCTTTACCCCTGCAGCCAAATGTCCACTCCCTGAGGCCTCTTGCTTTTTCTTGTCCTCCTCTGGCCCAGCCGTTGCTGATCGGGCCCCAGGTGCCTTGCTGGTGTGGGCCACCACATGCTTCTGCTGTTCCTCTCTGGACTTTTTCCTGCTAGCCTGGGCGGAGCCCTTTTGACACAGGTCCTTAAGTAATAAGCCTTCAGGGGCTTTCTCTGACTCACAGTCTCCTGAAACGAAAGCCAAGGTCTTTGCTGGGGAGTGGGATGAGGTTAGAGGTTTGGTTTCCACAATCTGAATCTCCTCCGATTTCAGTTCCTCAACGCCATGGCTTATTGACAAGCGTGTGACGTTTCCTTTGAGAGATGAAGTACATGGTGTGTGTGTGAGATCACTTGAAGAGGCCACAGGTTTCCCACACTCACTCTCCATGGCTCCTTTTTCCTTCCACGTAGGAAGTACATCTTGGTGGTTTCTGGGCACAGACTCACCGTGAATGTGGCTTGTGGTGTCATTGGTCTCAACCTCAACAGATGCAGGAGTCGCTCCTCTGAGACAACTAGAAAGAGATGGCATGGGGGAAATTAATTCGGCCTTGTCCTTTGTCACCTGCCCAGCCTCTCCTAGGCCTCGGTCACTGCCATCTTGGCTCATGTTGCATACGCTTGGAATTCTTTGTCTTTCTTCACCAGGACATTGGGCTTGACAAAGGGCAGCCTGGGCCTCTGCTTTTGCCTTGTCAGCCTGACTTTGTTTGGCATCTGCCTTCTCTCTGTCTATGTGATTTTGGTTGATTGTGCTTTCATTTGGAATGATTTCCCCACTGTTCTGGGGATGGGGAACCTGCAGGGTGGCGGGTTGGATGTCTGCCCTCTGACATGTGTATCTGTCGGTGGATTCATTCCCTTCTGTGTTGGAGTCGGAGGGCTCTGGCTTCTCAGACCAGACACACTCCATCCCACGTCTACCATCAATGGGATCCACAGAGGACTCCAGGATGCTAGGAACGTTCACAAACTGTCGAAAGAAGGCAGGGCCGCGTATCTTCCTCTCATTTCCTTCCTGGTCTTCATTCCTGGTTTCAACACTTTCTGTCTCCCCACTTTTGGAAGCCTCTAGTGGAGAGAATGTGACTTCCAACCCCGCTTCCTCAACAGGGTCTACGGACGACTCCAGGAGTCTGGGTTGGTCCAGACACTGGGAAGACAGACTGCTGTAATACGCGCATCTGGCTGGTGCCTCGCCTGCCCAGGCATCCCTGTTAGCACCTGCTCTTAGGATGTCAGACAGAGCCCAGCCCCTATTAGGGGCAGTGAGACCAACTTCTGCCTCCTTGGACCCATAATGCAAGGCTTGTTCTGGTTGCCAGGTTTCAAAATCAGGAGCTTCCAGCGTTATGATCTTCACTTTGCTGACCGCAGCCCAACTTCCTAGTCCTACATCTTCTTTTTCTTCAAGGAGGATGTCAGGGAGAGATGGAGCATTGCTTAGTTCATGTGATGGAAGTTGCTTATCATCTTCCATAGTGTTCTCAGCTGCCACTGAGACACTGGTCCTCGGGTCAGTGCTCTGCCCAATTTCTTCCCCGGAATCTGCTAGGGGGTGCTCGAAGGGTTCCGCTTTGACCTCCTGTTGCGTGCCAGGTATCGGGGGCAGATTTTCTTGGAAATCATTTGCAGAAAGAGAACGCTGGTAGGATGTGCACTGTTTTCTTTCACTTCCCTTTTCCTGAAAGTCCTCTTCAAGGCTTCCGCCATGGTCTCCCTCCACTAGCTGGCTCTTATACCCAGGCTGGTTATCAGTTTGAAAGGGAGCACTCCACAGATCCTGCCTCTCCGGCAGTAAGAAGTGGCCACAAGCTCCTGGAATACTGGGTGCTACGATAAACATCTCCCTGGTCATCTCACTAGTAGAGCTGCTTAAAGAACGGCCTGGCTGTATGTTGGAAAGAGATTCAAAATTATTTGCCTCTCGTGCCTCACATGAGGCCTGGTCATCACCATCAACAAGGTTGCTGTCCTCAAGAGCTGAAACGGTGTGACAACTGATGGTGTGGATGCTGGTGGCATCAGCTAATGTGTCCTCCTCGGTCTCCCTGGTCACCTGATGGCAATCAACACTAGCAGCTGATTCTGCTGATGGCTCTCTTGGGCATCCCCCGACTGAACTGTAATCAGGAAGCGTGTCTATGGCACCTGGAACACCGAGATTGGCGCTTTTACAGCCTCCTTCGCTAACATCCGCAAAGGAGCCGTTCTCACCAAGGGGCTGTGTCTCACCAAGCCCCCCGAAGTCGTAGAGTTCTGTGGAAGAGAAGATGGAGGGAGAAGTCCCCAGGTCAGATGGTGTTTCCCCCACAGCATCTCCGCTGGCCTCCTGCTGTGTGTCCCAGGTGAAGGCACTGTTAGAGAGTGGGGACTCGGCTGGCCGTGTGTCCCAGGTGAAGGCACTGTTAGAGAGTGGGGACTCGGCTGGCCGTGTGTCCCAGGTGAAGGCACTGTTAGAGAGTGGGGACTCGGCTGGCCGTGTGTCCCAGGTGAAGGCACTGTTAGAGAGTGGGGACTCGGCTGGCCGTGTGTCCCAGGTGAAGGCACTGTTAGAGAGTGGGGACTCGGCTGGCCGTGTGTCCCAGGTGAAGGCACTGTTAGAGAGTGGGGACTCGGCTGCGCTGGCCTCCTGCCGTGTGTCCCAGGTGAAGGCACTGTTAGAGAGTGGGGACTCGGCTGGCCGTGTGTCCCAGGTGAAGGCACTGTTAGAGAGTGGGGACTCGGCTGGCCGTGTGTCCCAGGTGAAGGCACTGTTAGAGAGTGGGGACTCGGCTGGCCGTGTGTCCCAGGTGAAGGCACTGTTAGAGAGTGGGGACTCGGCTGGCCGTGTGTCCCAGGTGAAGGCACTGTTAGAGAGTGGGGACTCGGCTGGCCGTGTGTCCCAGGTGAAGGCACTGTTAGAGAGTGGGGACTCGGCTGGCTTTCCATTCTTGCTGTTCTCATACATAGACTGGGGAGACTCAGAACCTTGCGTCTGAAGAACAGCCAGTGCCTTGTCAGTAGAACATAAATCACATTCTTTGCTTTGCCCTTCTGTCCGTTCCAAGTCCCCAGGGCAAATGTCTTCAGGCAAATATTTATCCGCTGGTGCTCCAACGGGAAGATCCATGGTATCATAACATGTTTCTTGGTCACCGGCTTCAAAACACCTGGTCACACATGCAGCTTCTCTGCCCCTTGCCCCACTGCCCACGTTTTCCAAGGTGAGGGAGGGAGCAGAGGACTGAGAGAAATGAGCCTCTGGCTCCTGGCAGTGGGCACTGTCACCTGGAGGGAGAGGAAGATGCCATGAGGAGGGAACCTGGGGCACTGCCTCATCGTTGCCTTCTAGGGTACTCCATTCATGTGCTCGTTCTGCCCAGAGAGCACCAGGCCTGTGGCCTTCTCTGCTTTGTCTGGCTTCCTGTTGGAGCCCCTGAGGAACGACTTCCAGGTCCAGGTGTTGGGCCAATGATGCATTCTCCTGGTTGATCTCACTCAAGCTGGAGACAACATTTGTTGTGGTCCCGGTGAATGAAGGTTCCTCCCCAGCAGGCAGGGAGAAAGCTGGCATCTGCTCGAGATCACTTCTCTCCCCGGTGGTTTCCTGGATTTGCAGCTGGAAAAAGGGAAAGTGGTATTAATAGGATGTTCCTGAGAAAGGCCACATAGGATTTATCTGCAGCCCCAGGGGTGCTAATCCTTGACAACCTTCACAAATGACAAGGCCCATAGCAAAAATGACTGAAATCAGAACATTAATCCCCAAACTCCCTCTGGCTAGTAGACACTTCCCAGGAAACTGCAAATTTAAACCACTCTAATCCAGGGGGACTCGTGCCCAGTCTCACCATGAGAAGCAAAAAGCCTCCTGGCAATCATCATGAGTTTAGTGATTTCCCCCTCTCCCTGAGGAAGAAAGATGGAAATAAAGGGAACGCTAAACTAGTTTGGAACAAATCACAGCAAGACCTGTGGGCATCTCTCTTGAGCGATGACTTTCACGTCACCATTACAAATGATACCAACACTGCTCACAAAGCAGCTATGGGCAACTTTTGTCCCCCAAATAGTGCAGCTTCCCGATTAATACTGTTACTGAAAGGCAGAGAGAAAGAGCGAGTCGGATATGGTGGTAGTCCATGCCTGTTATGTTAGTACTCGTGGGGCCAAGGCAGGAGGCTCACTTGATCTCAGAAGTTCAAGACCAACCTGGGCAACACAATGAGATTCCCGTTCCAAAAGTACATGCATGCTTGCAAAGGCGGTGAGAAAAGCCTGTTCCTCTAAAGGATTCTGAAGTGTAGAATCCATCCCTTTCCCCAGAACTTCAGAAAATAAAGCTGGAAAAGAGTAGAGCGAGGCCTGTCCCTGAAGCCTGCCTCCAGTGGAGCAAAGGAGATTCAATTGGCCACCTGCACTGCCAATCATGTCTGACCCAGACCAGATTGAAAATTCTGAACTTTTCATTCAGGCTTTGGGGCAAGAAACCACCTTCTCCAGAAGTAGGAGATGATTATGTAAGTTGTTTGGAGAAAGGGAAGGGGAAAGAAAGAAGGAGGGGGCTAGAGAGGGGCAGTGGGGAGGGGAAGGGAAAACTCCTACAGTCTAAACACTGAGCCCAGCCCAGCACTGTCTGAATAATGTGTGATTCTAGCTATTACTTAAGGAGAAAGAAAACTCTTGGCCATGTTCTTGTCTCTTGAAACTTTTAGCCTTTTGACCATTTCGGTCAGCTAAGAGGAGCAAAGGTAATTCTTGGGGAGCCCCTCCATCTTCGCCCCTGGGGACTCTTGCTTTGTAGAGCCCTACTTCAATGGGCAGAAGACAGAGAGAGCAGTCACTCTCCCAGCCTGCAAATAAGGTGAACCTGAAATGCTCATTGCCACAGGAAGTTCCAATCCAGAGGCTTATCGGTTAATTCCTGCACCTACTGCCAGCGGGAAGAGGGACAAAGCTCACCACACCTTTTCCCCAGGCCCCCGGGGTGCTCTCTGCCTAGCAGTGATTTCTCCCTTGTTTTCTTTTAAGCTTCTCCTGTGTCCAGTGAACTTGGATCTCATTGACATGAAAGTACAAACTGCATAAGAAGAAATTTATTATTGAGCTTCATAAGGATTAAGACTATTTACTGATCTAACCAATAGTCATTGAGTGCCTCCAACATACTAAGAAGTGGTCCAGGCAAGGACGTGTCTTTAGAGAGCGCCCATTCCATGTGTGATCAAGGCACACCGAGTAGAAAGCACACAATAGACATTCTGTGACTGTTTGCTGAAAGAAAGAATAAGGGAATTAAAAATGTACCAAAGGGGGCTACTGTGGCTCAAGGTCACCTGCGAAACCCCTAACTCTGCAAGGGTTTAGCTTTGAGCTTAGGGGCAGCCTTACTGTGAAGGAGACTTTTGTCAGGTTTCCACCTGCAATCCCTGAATTCGATAGGGGGAGTCAGGAGAATCAGGAAGAGTTTGAGGCCAGCCTGGGCCACATGCCTGTCTATCTCAGAGAGGGAGAAAGGCAGGCCAAGAGGCTCTAACCATAAACATCGTTCATTCGAATACCGGTGTTTCGAAAAAGAGAGTTCTTCCTGCTTCTGCCAGTCGTGATGGTACACACTGGTAGGATATTCTTAAGGATATTTACTCTTTTTCTAAATACTTTTTTAAAAAATCATCATATTAAGATAGAACATTGAAAATAGCAAAAGTAGTCTGGAGGAAGTGAGGAGCGCACACTTCATAAAGGTGTGCGAATTTTCGTAACAGATGAAGTGCTGTGCCTATGAACTAGCCATGGGCAACCTTTGTCCCTCAACCCACTGGGATGGTTTCCTCCCTGGGCCTGAGAACCTACGTATGGAGAGTATTCTTTTCATCTGCTCTTTGGCTCAGATTTTTTGTAAAGATATATGGCCAAAACTACCAAGTTATTAAGCACAGAAAGTTTGGCAGCTTCTGGCCAAAAAGGAGAACTTTAGAGACCTCCCTGTGAAAATACCACACCTTCCTCTTGGGCCTCTGTTCTGCCTGAACTCCCATGACCCATGTGCCTACCCACCCATGTCCCTTCCCACACAGATCTCTCCGACTCATGCCCCTTCTCATTCATGTCTCCCCGCTCATCCACCCTCCATGTCCTCCACCCATGTTCCCCGTACATATCCCCCATCGTGTGCCACGTCCATGTTCCTCCTATGTCTCCCCCCACCCACAACAGTCCTTTATTTTAAGGTCTTGCTATCATCATAGACTCATTAGTATCATGGACATTCTAGAAGTAGCTGCTGTGTAAATAATTAATTGCCCAACGGGCAGTGGTGGCGCACGCCCTTAATCCCAGCACTAGGGAGGCTGAGGCAAGCAGATTTCTGTGAGTTCAAGGCCAGCCTGGTCTACAAGAGCTAATTCCAGGACAGTTCTCCCAAAACTACAGAGAAACCCTGTCTTAAAAAACAAAAAACAAATAAATGAATTAGTTGCCCAACATCATGCAATTTCTTCCAAAGGACTCCATTTAGATCGTCTATCCTTACTCCTGCCTGGATGACTACTACATCAACAGAGCAATAGGCTTAATGGTGTAGGAGGGTCTTCTTTCTATGTGTTGCTTTCATTGGTTAAATAAAGAGACTGCCTTGGCCTTTTGATAGGACAGCAGCTTAGATAGGTGGAGTAGACAAAACAGAATGCTGGAAGAAAGGAGGCAGAGACAGAGAGAGCCACCTGCCATGACGCTGCCAGGTCAGACATGCTGAATCTTTCCCGGTAAGCCACGAGCTCATGGTGACATACAAATTATTAGAAATGGGCTGAATCAAGATGTGAGAGTTAACTAATAAGAGGCTAGGACTAATGAGTCAGGCAGTGTTTAAATGGATACAATTTGTGTGTTGTTATTTAGGGGTATAAGCTAGCCAGGCAGCTGGGAGCTGGGTAGAGGGAAGCGGCCAGCTGCTCGCTCCTTTTACAACAGGCTTACTCTAAAAGGAAATGCATATCTGGAGCAGACCTTGTGGAACAAGCCTGCAATCCAAGTTACGAAAGAGACTGAGACAGAAAGTTCATAAGTTCAACACCAGTGTAGGCTACGTAGTGAGGTTCAGGCCTGGGCAACTTCATCCTGTTCAAAACAAAAGGTAAAAGAGAGAGTCTGGGATTCAGGGTGGTGAGGGTAGGGGTTCAAGCCCCAGGACTGCATAAACAAGCTGATGCCTGAGAGAAGGGGGCAAGGACGTCCCAGTTCAGCTGGCTCTGATTCCCACCTGTGCTGCAGCACCCTTGATGTTTATGGTAGCTAGTCCTAAGGCTGTGTGCTCATTCCTTCCCTAGCTGGTTTTGAAATAAAACCCTTCTGGGGATGGGGACAGTTCAGGGGTTTAGAGCACTTCCAGGGGACCCAAGTTCAGTTCCCAGGACCCACATCAGGTGGTTCACACCAAGTGTAACTCCAGCTCCGGGTAATTAATGGCTGTTCTGACCTCTGCAGGGTCTCACACACATAGGGTACTGATGGAGGAAGGTCATTGGTTAAATAAAAAGAAACTGCTTGGCTCTCATTGGTTAGAGATAGGTGGGAGGAGTAAACAGAACAGAACGCTGGGAGGAAGAGGAAGTGAGCTCAGACTCCACAGCTCTCCTCTCGGGAGCGGACGCCTCAGAGAGACGCCATGCTCCTGGCTCCTGGGCAGACGCACACGATGAAGCAAGCCGCCAGGTTAGACATGCTGAACCTTTCCCGGTAAGACCGGTGCTCACAGTTTATTAGAGATGGGTTGATCGGGATATCAGAATTAGCCAGTAAGGGCTAGAGCTAAAGGGCCAAGCAGTGTTTAAATGAATACAGTTTGTGTGTTGTTATTCCGGAGCATAAGCTAGCCAGGCTGCCGGGGTGCTGGGGATGCAGCCCCGCCGCCCTAATTACTACAGGGTACGTACACACACACACACACACACACACACACACACACACACACACACACACGGTGAAAGAGAGAGAGAAATACACATACATAAATAAAAATTAATCTTGGTGCTGGAGAGATGGGAACCAGATAAGAGCACTGCGGCTCTTGTGGAGGAGTCGGGTTCAGTTCCCAGCAGCCATATCAGGTGGCTCACAGCCACCTGTAACTTAGGTGGCTTCTGCCCCACAGGTGGCAAGCCTTTATATAAATTCCTCATCTGACGAACACATAATGGACAGCTACTGAACCCAGATGCTCTGAGTACCTGAGGAACCTTAGTGAGCACAGAAAATCGTGGGACTCCATAAGTTAATTCCAGGCTGCAAACTGTATGATGGCCACACCTCTGATGTGAAATCCTGGGAGGTGCACCATTGATTCTTCGCCACTCATGGCTGATGACCACACTGACAGAGAACTAGGCAATCTGTACTGAGCCTGGCGGTGAAGACCTGTAATCCCTGCTAGGAAGGAGGTGGAAATCTGTGAGATTCTTCTGAGGGTTGAGCCTTAATGGTCCACTCCCCGTTTCTTCTAAGGCGTGGAGTTATCAGTTCTGAGAGAAAGATGGGGCCTGTCTCATTCAGAGGCCAGCTCTCAGAGAGGAAAACCACAGGCTCTCACCCTCTCGGTGGGTCAGACCTTTCTTAGCTGTCATTAGGAAAGAAGCCCAGTGAATGAAAATCCACTGCTCGCTGCATCTGTTATTGCATGGATGGGGTATTGAAAACTCTGGGCTACAGAGGGAGAGCTGTAATAAAGTTGTTCTCCTTTGGATGAAAACAAAGAGTGCTTATGGTTGGCTGGGCACACGCCTTTAATCCCAGCACTTGGGAGGCAGAGGCAGGTGGATCTCTGTGATTTTGAGGCTGACCAGTCTGGTCTACAACCTGAGTTCCAGGATGAACAGGGGCTATTACAGAGAGAAACCTGTATGGAAACAAAACAAAACAAAAAGAGAGTGTTTATGGCTGAAGGAGGAAGCTCCCGTCACAGTCTTCTGTGACAGGATGCCCAGCAGCCTGCATTAGCTCTAACTTAATCCACTATGCCACACAAGACCCCAGGTAACCACTTTAGCCACTCTGACCCACTGTCTCTTCCTCTAAGGCCAGCCACATGCACGTCAGCACCATCCTGTCAGCTGCCTGGCAGGTTGCCTAGTACCCAGAAGACACTGACATTTGTTTCCCTTGTTATGGGTAAAAAAAAAAGCAGATAAGGCAAAGAGGAAATGGAACAGCCCCTGTGAATAGAGCCCTGGGCTCTACAAAGGCCTCCTCACTTGTTCTGAAAATAATCATGAAGTCAGATGCTCTTGCCTCTATTAACTCGTAGGTGGATAGCCTGACTCCCACCAGGAGATGGAAGCATACAGTGAGCCCTGTAACGGAGGTATGATGCAAAGGGTTCTTAGCTATGATGGAAGAACACTAGAAGATGGAAGGAAACTCTCTGGTGTCCTAGCATGCAGGATGGGACAGAGGAGGACAAGCGTGCATGGGATTCAGTCCTACGTGGAGATGGTCAGGCCACCAGGTAGCACAGAAGTTCATTGGATTAGCCAGGCCAGAGCAGGAATGGAATCACTGGGAAAGCAACAAACAACTCTTCCAAGTTAAAGCAGAGACCAGGGATCACATGAAGTGGCATGCGTGTGCAGTGGAGTCCAGGCCCTGGCGAACATGGAGACGGAGGCCTCAGACCATGTGGGCCATGAGTGGCAGTTGGGGAATCTTCAGAATGATCTGTCTCTGTGTGTGTGCACTAGTCTAGGCTATGTATGGCCTCTGAGGGTACCATGTCTTGTTACAGCCATGAAGCCTTTAGGATGGACCAGTGAGGACCCCAAATCCCAAACAGAGCCGGCCACAGGAAGGTCATCATTAGGCTAATCCCAGTTGTGGATGGACCAGGTATTGGACTCATAGCTGGACAGACTCGGTGATGAATACATCAGCTATGTAAGGAGCGACATCCCCTTCTTCCTCAACTTCCTCATCTCTGCTGAGAGAGCCTAACGCTGTGATCACTTAAGAGGAGATGGATTGACTTCCACTACCATGGACCATGTAGTGAAGGACACAGTGGGAGCTGAGAAGTGCTGGGGAGGACACAAGAGCTCAGCAATGCTCAGGGGTCAGAAACCTCCCCCAGGGTCCCAGAATCAATGCTGCAGCCAGGCCCTAAAGCCGTGTTTGTCTGGATACTGAACCCTTACCAAGTCAGCTTTGCTTTTCCTCCAGCTGATGGAGATCAAACCCAGAGCCGCGCACCACCTCACTTTCAGCCCCCAACACAGCTTTCCCTTTTCTACCCTCCCCTAGTCTCCTTCCCCCTCCTTCCCTTCCTCTCCCCTCCTCTCCCTCTCCATGTTCTCCTCTCCTCTATTCCCCTCCTCTCTTCTCCTCTCCCTCCCCTCCTTCCCTTGTCCTCTCCTCTCTTCTCCTTCCCTCTCCTCCTTCCCCCCCCCCCTCCCTCTCCTCTCTTTTCTTTTGATTTCTTGCTTTGATACAGAGTCTCTTGTAGCTCAGGCTGACCTTGAACTTGCTATATAACCAAAGAGGTTCTTAAATTCCTAATCCTCCTGCCTCTGCCTCCCAGGAGTTGCGATTACCACCATGCCTGGCTAAACCCAGATTTCCTTATCGCAGAGTTGTAACAAGCCATCCACACTAAAGGCTGGAAACACTCTTAATTATTAACCCAGAACTCCTGAGTTCTGAGACACTAAGACACCACGACGATCCTTCTGACATGAAGCAAGGCTGGAAGACTTGTCTTCCCCTCCCTGGGTAAGAGCAGGAACTCTTGTTAGTCACTTCTGAGTCTCAGGGTCTAACATACAGAAGGGGCACAGGCAGCTTGACTGAAGGCACGAACAAATGACTCCACACAGGAGAGAAAAATGGCAAAGTAAAATTAGAAGCACTGCCAATCCCCTTTGAAAGAAAAATTATGCTTGAAAATTTAAAGCTCTTTCCACTGGAAACCCTTCCCAAACACATTGCTTTCTCTTGTTTGCATTAACCAAATCCTGCCTCCTGAGTATGCCCGCCATGGTCTCATGGGATGAGTGCCGCCTCTTTGTCCACAGCATGATGTTCGAGGCCATGCTCCCCATTGTTTACAACACTGCCCCAGATTCCAGCAAAGGGCATGATGCTAATTTGAGTCTCTAACAACAGAAAGCATGAGGCAAGATCCCTGCTCTCAAATATCTTATAATCCAGAGGCACAGATGTGCATGGAGAAGAAAATGTTTCTTGACAAGTTGTGCTAATGGCAGAATGGAAGGGACAGCACTTCTGGGGGCTGGGAGAGGGGATTGAGCCCTGAACTCTCATCTTCCTCTAGTGACAATTCCTACAGTACAAAAACCATGGCTTGTGCCACTGGTCTGTATGTATCTATGCTGAGAAAGTCCCTGCACACCTCTGTGCGCTTGAAGGGATTTTCTGTCCTCAGCAGCGGCAGGCATGGTAACTACGGGCTGACTAACACCACAATATCTCCAATCCCTTCCTCTCTTGCCACTTCCAACCAGGGAGACCAGGAAGCCCTATACCCTCCCAGACTCCTACATTTCCTGATGGGACTCAGAGGTCAATCTGTCTAATCAGATATATGGAGAATCTCACCAAAGGACCTCTGCATAAGTTTTGCTTTCCTTCTGTAAATATTATGTTAGTCCTTTGTCTATGGCCATAAAAAATACTTAGAACTGGTCATTTATGAAGCTTATTTGGCTTCTGGTTCTGGAGTCTGAGAAGGCCAAGAGTGTGTGGTACCAGCATCTACCTAGAACCTGTGGAGAGACTTCTCGTGCATCCTAACATGGCAGAGGGCATTGCGTTATCAAGATACAGCAAGCGTGTCTGTTTCTGCTCTCTACAGTCTCAGGACCTCATCAGTTAGAATGACTTCCCCACAGCCACCACCTCCAAATACTGCAGCAAGCAAATGAATTTGAGGATTAGCGTTCCCAGTTGTGAACTCTAGAGAGACACATCCAAAGCGCAACAGTTACAAATGCTGGCAGGAACTTTGTTTCTTCTTCCCCTTTCCTTAATCAAAATAGGAAACCTATTACCATAGCTGTAATATAATATAAACCCAGTCCTGGGATGACCAGAAGGAAAAGCTATGACTGGCAAGTGGGACAAGAAGAGAGAGAGAACTGGGGGTCTTATGGACCGGAACAACATGGATACCTTCTGCTCCTGGACTTCTCGTAATAAACAGGGTCCTTATGTCTAGGTTGCTGTTAGTCTGTTGACAGCTAAAACCTCCTGACGGGTGTGAGGACGATATTTTATTGAGGGATGAATTGCATGTGAGATTCACCCCATAGGCCTCCAGAGGCTCCAGGCAGCCCCTGGTAGAGATTAACTGGAGGGATAGAGTCACAAAGGGCAAGAGGTGTGGCTCCCAGGAAGAGAACTCAAGGGCCTGGTAGAGATGCCAAGGGATCAAAAGGGCCCAAGGCAAGGTGAACTTGAGGTAGAGTCAGGGAGGAGGAATGGAGAAATATGAGAAGAAGACAGATCATCAGGCCTCTGGAAGCCAAATACATAACCCAGGGCCAGGAGAACCAAGCCCCTAGGGCACTTGCTTTATCCGGGCAACACTGAGAAGCACCAGCGTGTCTTACCATGTCCTATTTCAAGTCCCTTTTTTATTCTTCTCTTAGCGTGCTTTTAATGTTCTGTCCTTAGCCAGATTAGGTCCAAATAGCACTATGTCCTCCAGGGCTGTCTACACACTGTCAATTTCTCCCTTGGTTCCAGGAATCTTTAAATGAGACTACCCCCAGCTCCCCTGCCCAGCTCACCATGGCCTCACGACTGGCCCAGTGTCATTAGGCCATTTGTCATCTGGTAGGTCAAATCCATACCACATAGGGCTGCAAAACTGAAAATAGACAGCCCAGTCCCAAGCCAAAGAAAGCTTAAAGGCAAAGAAGAATGTTTCAAGACCTTGGGTTTATTTTTAGGTAGTGCCTGTTTGCCCAGAAAGAGGCTTCACTTAAAGACTTTGAATGCTAAAGTCATACACAGTGGCGTGGAGGTCACTATCTTATGTGAGGCTGTCAAAAACCCTCAGCCCTGAAATGAGATCCCAAAAGCTCTAGTCCCTTTCATGGCCTTTCTTCACTCCTCTACCCCAGGGGACAAATCTCCAGGCAGATGGTGTTTACTAGTCCAGTCTTGACTTCTTGAGAGAGTTAGAGAGTTTGTAAAGTACCGCTGGATCTCCTGTTGGGAGAGAAGGGGGTTTCTGAGGCTCACATGTATTTCCTCGAATTGTAGCATTCTGCATGTGCTGTGGGGTCTTTGCCTGTGAATGCAGTGTAGGCGTGAGGCACTGCAAATCAAACCAGCAGCTTTCTGTATTAAGGGTGCTTCTTCCATGATATGTGAGTGGCATGAGGAGCACTTGTACTGCTGATCACTAAGCCCCGTACAGCCCTCAACACACACAGACTCTGCTAAATGCCTTAATCCAGGCGATGTTGATAAAATAGTACATAAAGGCAGGACTTGAGGGCCTTGGATTGTGTATCATCAGGAGATATGTACACCTTTCCCAAGAGAGAAGATGAAGAAGAGGAAGTAAGCAATCTCATTTAGGGTGAGTCAGTAAAGTATTGTGCTGCGGAGGGGAGTAAAGTGCTTTGTGAAAGAGGGAGGATCAGAGTTCGGATCCCCTATCACCCACACAAAAGACGAGTGAGCACAGAGTCTTGCCTATAATCCCAGAACTCAGAAGGAGGAGACAGGGACCCTAGGGTCAAGCCGGCTCTTAGCCAGTTTGGTGAGAGACTCTGTAATAGTACATAAAATGGGGAGTGACAGAGAAAGACACTGACCTCTGACCTCCACACTTGATTACACAGGGGCATGCATTTCCACACATATGTGGGCCCACACACATATGAAATGCATACACACATGTACACACACATGCAACAGGAAAGGAAAGAAAAGAAAAGCCGTCGTCTTCCTTTCTTGGTTATGCTGCATCTGGAGTTCACTGTAAGACAAGAGGGTGAGGCTTCCACAAAGCATTCAGGATAAACGCAAGCATGCAGGACGACGGGGCCAACTACATGCCGCACTTCTGAACAGTCAGAATCTGGGTTTGGTCTGTTTTTCTTATGTCTGGAAGGGAACAGGACTTGGATGAGGAGGTGAACGGAAAGTAGAGCAGGGCAATGGAAAAAGGATTGGAGCTCAGAACTCGGAACCCCCTGTTTCGTCCTGGACTTGCTGGCAGAAGGAAAGATCAACATGATCTCTGAGTCTATTTTTCCTCTTGGTGACAGCAGTTTTGGTGTCTTGTGCCCTGCTGGTAGGCAGACAACAAAATGTACTAGAGGTTCCCTTTTTGCTTCTAGACCTAATCTCTTTCTGCAACTCTAAGGGATGCAACCCAGTACTCATCCAAGAATGAGTGACTGGGGCCCAGAGCTGTACCTGGGAAAGCTTGGGGGCCGTAGCAGGGGTGAGCACCAGGCATGTACCTCATGATTTCTAGATCTGCCTTTTACCTCTGCTTCTCCTTCCTCCGTGCATCCGCAGCCTCGGCTCATCACTAATATCTTTGGGCAGATGGTCTTAACGCTGACCCTGCTGTGTTCTGGAGGCTGCAGGTCCAGAGCCAGTAAAAACTACCACAGTCACAGAATGGAAGCCCAGTGGCCATGGACCCCGGTTTTGTTTCCTCTTTGTGGGGTACAGACTGCTTTGAAAGCTCAAGGAAGTCATGGCTTGTCAGAAATTTTGGCTTTAATAAGATGGCCACATGCTATCTCAGAGGGCATCAGACCTCCTTGGTCCACAGGTCCCCTCCTACAGGGACAAAGGGCTCAGAACAAATCCAAGCTGTAGGCTACCAGCCTGGGTGAGTAGCATAGTAGTGTTTACTTCCCACAGGTCGAAACTTCATTGCAGATATGACACTGGATAACAAGCGGAAAAACTAAATCTAACGCAGGTTCTAGGAGAATGTTTCCAAATCAAGAGCTCTTTACAGTTTCTAGAGCCTGAGCAAAATCAAAACCAAGGGAGTGACAATTACCGTACTACACTGACAATAATACCTCATACAGAGCAAGTTCTTGTAAACTTCAGAAACAGGAAACAGTTGTCACAGTTACTATGTGTGTGTTTCGCCAGCTCAGCGTGGGCTTCAAAGTGTACACTACAGATGCCACTCGGCACTTGGAAAATCTGAGTACAAACACAAATATTAGATAGGTTGCCTGCCGCGTGAGAAGAGGATGCAGGCTTGGGCTTGACACAATCCGTATGTCTCCTTCATTGGGTCAACAGGAGAGTCATAGGCCCTCCTGTGTGGTTTTCTGACAAACAGGCCATGTCTCCTAAGGTAAGCCAGTCACAGCACATGCGGTTCCTGGACAGGCAAAGATGAGCCTGACGATGTTCCCAGGTAGCTTTATCTAGCAGACTTGGGGACAGTGAAACCCTGGGGAAGGAGGACAGAACTTGGTGCAGGACACATGGCAGGTGCTGGAGAATGGTTCCAGATGGGTGAACAACCATCCAGTCTGATCTTGGTCTAGTATCTCTTTGCCGATAGAAGGAGGAAGGCTTGGTTTTTTTCCCCCTTTGCTTGCTCACTCACTCATTCATACTCTCTGTTCTTCCATCCTCTTGAATCCCTGTTGAGACACTGATCTCCCTCTTGGGGAAAAAAAATCCCCCTGGACTGCATGTCTTGATTAATGTGTATCTTCTGTGGAACCAGATTTCTTCATCACCGCTAATTTAGTGCTGGGTTTTCCTGGTTCTTAGAGGCCTAAGTTGAAGCCTTGTGCTCTCCTTTGGGTAGAGAGCATAGTAGGGACATTTTGTGCTGCTCTTTTTATCTTGTGAAGCACCGGCAATAGTCAAGGTTTCCAGCATATGGCACCACGAAGACATCAGAGCAGCAGCATCCCTCTGGCTTCATATACTGAGGATGGGTACCTTGGCATCAAGATGTGGATGGATTTGCAGCAATACAAGGTGCATTTGAAGAGTTAGGGTTAAAACCCTTACACATGTGATTGTTTAAGTAGAGTTCGTGTATACTAGGTTTGCCTCAAGCTCGATGTGTAGCCAAGGATGGCCTTGAGCTTCTCACCAACCTGCCACCACTTCCTGAATGCTGGGATCACAGGCAGAAGCCATCGTGTCTGCTTTTTTCAGTGTTAGAGATTCACCCAAGGCCTTGTGCATGCTACCCAATCACTGCTGAGCTGCATCCCCAGAGAGGACCAGAGAAGAGGTAACACTAAAAATTAAGAGGCCCTTTTACGCGGACCCATCTAAACAAGCTGCCCCCCTTTGTAGAGGAAAAGACAGTTAATGATTCACAAAGAAGTTTCTGGGAAGCTGGTAGGTGGGGAAATACTTTGGAACAAAGAAGAAAGAAAAAGCACCTAGATGCCTTGAGCAAAAATCGAAGTGCAGTGTTGCTTGCGTGTGATAACTTGAACACCCTCACGCTTTATTTCTCAGAGGCATTCATATATGTTCTCCCTTGATTTTATCTCTGAAACCAATCTTGCCTCCCTCATGGGTTCCCAATCACATGCAGGGATTTAATGGATGCATGAAAAATAACAAAATTTCCCTCTAACTAAGCCTGCTTCTGATCTACTATCTCAGACACCCATGGGGATGGCTTTTAGCCTCCTACGGGCTAGTCCTCTGCTACCCCTCCATGAGGAGGCAGACATGTGGCTACCAGCTCCTGCGTTTCAACAAGGAAGTAGGGGCAACTCTCCTGTCCTCACAGCATCCCTTAGCCTGTGCTAATGATTCTGATACCAAGACAAAGAAAGTCAAGACCCAGAGGTCCCTCAAAAAAATAAAAGAAAGGAAAGGAAGGAAGAAAGAAAGGAAGGAAGAAAGGAAGGAAGGAAGAAAAGAAAGAAATTTAGAAAACTGCAAGTACCAGAGCCCAGCAGGAGAGAGTATCGTCCTGCTTAATAAAGCCCAAAATCCAGTTTTTGGCCTGTTTGCTTCCCTCAGCACAGTCTCACTATTGTTTCTTCCTCCAATCGCAAATCTCATCTCTTCCCTCAGTGACCTTTGTGTCCTGAGCTGTGTTAGAAGAAGGTTCTAGAGGTGAAACGGGGGGGGGGGGGGGGGGGTATCTAATCACCACCTCGTTACACCATTAGCAACTATATAGATCCCCAAAAGTTGCAGTAACACGTGACCACAGTGTGGTGACTCTAAACAACATGCATTATTCTCTCTGTTCTGGAGGTTCTAGACTTGTCATCCCCAGGGCTGTGCTCCCTCTGCAGGTACTAAGTAAAGATTCTCCTTGCCTCCTCGGTCCTCTATAACTCCCACAATCCTCTAGTTCCCTGACTTGTAGGTGCAATGCTCCAAACCCCACCTATGTCTTCACATTCTCTCTGTGCCCCCTCCTGTTCTTGAAAAGATACAGTTCTGGCACACTCTAACCCAGTCTGACCTCATCTTGACTAGCAATACCTGCGAAGACCTTCTTGGTAAATAAAGTCTCCTTTTAAGATTTTAGGTAAATGTACACTTAGAGCACACACTTCAACCCATTGCCATTCTCTTCGGAGCCAGCCAGCCCAACCACATCCATTTATCCATCCCTACCCTGCAGCGAAGCTTTGCCACTTCATTGGGTGACATGAGCTTGAGAAAAGTCTAGAATGATATTCTAACAGCTGCTCTCCTCTAGCGGTGAGGCCTGGGTCTACAGACAGCACAGACTGTCTTGGAAGTAGAATCCAATCAACCAAAATTCTACCCCTCTCGCCATCCTTGCCACTAGCACAGCCTTCCAGAGCCTGAAATCAGCACCGGGCACTTCTGAGGTTCTTGTCAAGAGCTCCCCGTGCCCATGCTGAATGTTTCCCAGCTGCCAAGGGAGACAGAGAATCCCACTAGCTTGTCCTCTGATTTCAACCCCAAAGCAGGAATCGAAGAGATGAAGAGCTAAGTGGTTCTTATGATGCTTATTTTCCGGTTCAACCCCATATACAGAATGGTAAATGTGAAAGCACTTGTTTTTAAACCAGCACTTAAAAAAAAAAAGCCCCAGATCTCAAGACAGTATCAAAATACCTGTGCTGACTCAGAAAGATAAAATTTCAAACATCAGCAGAAAGGGGAACTTACAGAATTTGCAATTTTACCTCCTACCCCAACTCTTACTCCCTTCCCCAGCTCTACAGATGTGGCGGCGGCAGTCAATTGGAGGGGGTGGGAACATGGCTTTTCATGTTTCTTTCTTGACTCTGGCTAGATTGAGCTCAAGCCAACCGATAGGGTAAGCCCTGTGTGTGTTTGGACCTTCAATGATGAATCAGATTCAGAGTCTGTCTCCAGATAGCTCACAGAAGAGCATCCCGGCTGAGGAAGCCCTTGAGTGGACTATAGAGGTGGGTTCACCAGGATGGAAATGATATGGGATGGGGAAAATTCATCCTAGTTCTGGGAAAACAGTTGCATGTGTAGGAGGAGATGCAGAGCAGGTTAATCTCCTGACTACACATTTACCAGTTCCTTTATTTCACAAATACACGCTGGAAGCCCTGTATGCTCCAGGCATGGCCCTAGTGTATCAGCTACTTTTCTGGTTGCTGCAACAAAATACTCAGCAAAGGTAGCCTAAGGTGGAAGGGTTTATTCTGGCCACACAGTTTGGGGATGCAGTCCATCATGGTGGGAAAGTCATGCAGGAGGTTGAAGCGTCTGGTCATGTTACATCCAGAGTTAGGAAGAAGGCGGCGATAAATGTTTGCACTCAGCTAGTCTCCTCTTATTTACATTTACAGGGCTGAGCCTAGGGGATGACACCGCCCTCCTTCAGAGTGGCATTTCCACCTCAACCCTTTCAAGAGAATCCTTCCAAGACGTGCTCAGAAGCTAATCTAATCAAACAATACCTTCCAGGTGTGCCCAGAGGCTTGCCTCCTGGGTGTTGTAGAGCCTGTTAAGGTGACTGCCGATATTAAGCATATTAAACGTCACCAGGAAAATCGATGTTCTGTCTCGGGAAGTGGCTGAGACTTAGGCTCAACGGCTGTTCTCTGACAAGAATTATTGAAAGGAAAACTATGACAATGGCAGATAAGATGAGCCCAAGTACAGCTTGTAGCTGGAGAGATGGAGGCAAGGCTGAAACTGCAGTCCCCAAAAGATACAGTTCTAACCCCTGGGACCTAAAGTGAGCATGACCTGACTTGGAAACACAGTTTGCAGATGTAATCAAACAAAGGAAAGGTCACGCTGGAGTAGACTGGTCCCTAACCCAATGACTGGTGTCATAAGGAGAAAGAAATCTGAGCCCACTCACACAGGAGGAAGAAGGCCGTGTAAGGATGGACGCAGACACTGCAGTGATAAACTAGGAGCCATGGAGCACCAAGCACTGCCAGCAACTGAAAGAAGCTAGGAAGGAACATGTAGCGGTTTTTCCTGAGGAAAAACCTCCTTTCCTGCTTTGTTGGCATCTGCAGGGGACATCATGAACTGCTGCTGCAGGACGGGCCTGTGTCCTTAAGGTCTCCCTCTCTCTCCCATGGTTGGACTTGGCCTTGCTTACTAGTGCACCCCTAGCAATACGACCAGTTCTAACGTTATTGAGTAGCCAAGAAGTATCTTTTGGATGAGGGAGGGTGAAAAAAGAAGGAACATTTTGTCCAGAGACTTGAGAGGAGAGAGAAATCACTGTCCCAGGAGGAAGGAGGAATAGAGAAATCACTGGCCTGGCAACTCAGAAAAAGATAAAGATGGGATGCCTTAGCTTCCGGCTTCCCAGAGCTTGCTGGGTGACACGGTAAAGGCCCTTTGAGGACATGGCTGCACGGTGCCTTGAAATATGGAGCATTTTGGAGCAGCATTCAAAGAGCAGGAGCCAGAAGTCCTGCAGACACATGGGCCAGGACAAAGGTCACCCCCCATCAGTGACCCCAGCATATGCACAGCTCATGGACAAGTGCTTATGCATCTTGCCATGGTCCGTGGGTATGAGGATCAATAATAAACTCGGGTGACTTTCTTTGGAATCTACAGAGGGTGTGTGGTTCGAATGGTCCTTCAGACCACTTACACCTAAGTTTCACTCTGTTTTCCAGTGACTTCTGTGTGGTTTGCTATAAAGCTGCCTGAATTGCCTTTGTTAATTATTTGACTGTACCTAGAGGAGCAAGGTAGGACCATACAGCTGTTGTGCACATGTGTGAGGTAAGAGGAGCTTTGGGGATAGTGGCTTCTGTGGGTGCTGTGTGGTGGTGGCCAAAAGCATTTGGACAGAGCCGTGTGTCTCTTGTTCAGCAGCTGACTGGATTTCTTCCCATTCTTTAGATCATAAAGGCCCTACCAGTTTCTATCCCAACCTTCCCAATATTATTATTTCTATGCACATCACATTCAAGTTTAACTGGCCCTTGCCTTCCATTAAGTCTCTAACCTGGGCATTTGATGTGGGAGTGTCATATATCAATCTGTTGATTTCATTGGTTAAGCAATAAACAAACTGCTTGGCCTTGTGGGTGGAATAAACAGAACAAAATGCTGGGAGGAAGAGGAAGTGAGGTCAGACTCCACAACTCTCCTCTCGGGAGCAGATGCCTCAGAGAGACACCATGCCCGGCTCCCAGGCAGACGCATGCTATGAAGCTCCGACCCAGGATGGACATAGGCTAGAATCTTCCCAGTAAGACCGGTGCTACAGTTTATTAGAAATGGGTTGATCGGGATATCAGAATTAGCCTGTAAGGGCTAGAGCTAAAGGGCCAAGCAGTGTTTAAATGAATAGAGTTTGTGTGTTGTTATTTCTGGTGTAAAGCTAGCTGTGCGGGAGCCAGGCGGGACGAAAAGCAGGCCCGCCGCCCGTATTACTACAGGCATTCTTTATAGATCTGGCTAATTCCATTGGACGTTTATCTGTTCAGTAAACACTGTCTAGGGTCAAGCTTCTTCTTATAAATTCTCCTTAGCAATTAGGTCTACTTAGTGTGTGGATCTGGAAGCATGAACCACTACTGCTTTAGATGTGTGTTCAAATTCACGGTTTTACTATTAGAGCAGTCAACAGAGATTAAGATGATGGCAGTGAGGTCTGATGGCAGATGGCATCTGGGTACCCGCAATGCTCACATGCAAACATTTCTTGTCCTGTCTGGTTTTTCTGTTCCTTATTAATATGCAATACCACAAAAGATGAGCAGTGTACAATATGGACCCATGGCAAGCTATCCCAGAGGAAGAAGTTGTCACACCTGGCCTCAAATGAGGCTCTTTACCAACGTTACCCACTTATTTAAATGTTACTGTAGAGGCCTCCTACTCTCAGAAACTCCGGTCCAACCAGGAAGCATTCATTGTCACTTGTGACATTTGTCACCTGATGGGGAATTGTAGACTGGCGTTGTTTTGCACATTCCCAAACATGTGATGTACGTGGCCAGCACCACGACCTCTTTCATCACCCCGCCCTGAGTGCTTGCCTTGGGAATGGAGCCAGTCATTGGATTTATGGTTCTAACTATGAGGATTGTAGGCTTGGTTTTGTGTTTTTGTTTGTTTGTTTTTGTTTTTTTGTTCGTTTTGTTATTATTTTTTTTAAACTAGTCAAATTCACTCAAATGAGTAATTAGGGCTGTAAAGCTGAACTGTCCCTGACAGGCTCGTATTTTTAAAGTGTTTTTCAGTAGATGGCAATATTTTGGGACCCTGTGGGTCTTTTATAGGATGGGTCCTGGCTGGTGGAAACAGATCACTAGGAACAAGCCTTTGAAAGCTTAGCCCATCCCCTGATTCTGGCCCTTTTCTACTTCCTGGTCCATGAATCACCCCTGGGTTCCTCCTTACCTTCTCCATCATAATCCACTGAAATCTTATTCAACAAAAAACAAAACAAAACAAAACAAAAAACCAAAATAAACCTCTCCTCCCTGACATGGTTTTCGTGGGGATACCATCACAGCATTGCAAAAGCAAACAGCACAGCATGCCTGCCCCCCCCCTCCCCAGCATGAGCACCTTATGGTGTGATACAGAAAGAAAGGGTACAAAGTGGCAAATATGTGCCCTCCTTCTCCCAAAAACCAAATTGTTGCCTTCACGAGAGAGGACCAAATTCATTGATGAGTTTTAGCTCCAAAGAGAGTCAAGGGTGTCAGACCTCAAATGGAATTGGGGATGCTATTTAAGTCAGTGGGAGACTAGGAAGGAGTCGTTCAAATCACAGAGCCTGGATAAGAGCAGGGTTTATCTCATGGGGTAGTTGAGATAATGAAGCGAGCTAACCCCAAGAGAGGGCTTAGCAGAGTCCCCAGCACATATTTCAACTCTGATTAGTGATTGGGCAACTGGAAACTGGGGGCTGGGGGAGGAAGGACAGGCTAAATACTTCCTGGGGAAAGCCCTAAGCCCTTGTTACTCAAAGCCGAGTCACTGGAAATCCCTGGGAGCTTGTTAGAATCACACCCCAGGCCTCCCCAGACCTGCTGAGGCAGAAGCTGCATGGTGACTTGCCCCTGGAGAGAAAAGGCAGTCTCCTGTGTGATGCCCAGAAACTGCAGATCCCTGCCCCTGGTGAGGGAGGGAGGGAGAGAGGGCCACGGTGCAGCTGTCCTTCACCTCTGCAAAATAGAGCTGGGGGGCAGGCCTTTCACCCTAGCCCTCTGAGACAAGGGAGGTGGATCTCTGAGCTCGAGTCTGGTGTACAAAGTGAGTTTCAGGACAGCCAGAGATCATAGGGAAACCCTGCCTCAACAAACAAACAAACAAACAAATTAAATTAAAAACAAAACAACAACAAAACACTTTTTATCACTTGGCATGTTTAAAAAAAACCAACTCAGAATAAAAAGTTATCCCCAACCCTAAACCCTTTTTCTCTCCTTCTCTTCCACATCTGACATCCCAAGGCCAATAACCCTCAAAGTAGAGGGGAATGTGTCCTCCTTTGTCCTGTAGCTTGCTGGTAACTTGATAGACAGCCCCAGGGCAGGGTGGCATGTTGTTTTTTCAAATGATATAAGAGACACAGAGGAGCCTGTCCAACAAGCTACAGGGCTGCCAGGATGCCAACTGGAACGCCTAAGCCTTGGCAGCAATGGCCACCTTAGCCCATGCTGGTGGCTACAAATAAGGCTGCAAGAGCGGAGGGATACGTGACCAACGATACCTCGGTGACAAGTGCTGCTGCTCGACACTTGCACAGGACCAGCAGGCCACGGCTAGGAACGCACGGCATATAGGAATCCTTCCTTTGGAACCGAGGCACAAATCATAATGGTGGCTACGTGGTACGTCCACACTTGCTAAACCCATAGGATAAACGACATCAAGAATGAGCCTCAAGCAGAACTGTGACCCCTGGGTGGCTGTGATGTGTCCTGTGGCTTCACTGGCCAGAGGGACGAGGAGCCTAGCCTAGGGTGGAGGTGGGGAGAGAGCAAGAGCTGCTGGGGAAGTTTCGTACTTTCTACTCAGTTTTGCTTTAAACTAAAGCTACTCTAAGAAAATAAAGTCTGCTTTTAAAGGGGAGGGAGAGATCAGCTGCAGAAGAGAAAATAAAACCAAGGCCGGGACCTGAAGCACTGTGTCATTCTTAAAACTCACAGTAACGTCTGGGCACGATGACACATGCCTTTGATGCTACCACTCTCAGGAGGCAGAGACAGGCGGGTAGAACTCTATGAGTTCAAGGCCAGCTTGGTCTAAATTAGTAGTTCTCGATCTTCCTAATGACACAGCCCTTTAGTACAGTTCCTCATGCTGTGGTGATCCCCAACCACAGCATTCTTGTTGATAACTCATAACTGTAACTTTGTTGATAACTCATAACTGTAACTTTGTTGATAACTCATAACTGTAACTTTGCTTCTATTATGTAGTGTAAATAACTATGTTTTCCAACGGTCTTGGGCAACCCCTGTGAAAAGGCCATTGAACCCCAAAGGGGTCGCTACCCACAGGTTGAGAACCACTGGTCCAAATAGTGAGTTCCAGGCGAGCCAGAGCCACAGAGTACTTGTCTCAAAAACAGAAACAAAAACAAACAAATCACAATAACAGAAATAGCATGAAGCTGGGTCATGTTATCCAGCAGCCTCTGGCCAGATGTAGTTAGCAAGCATTTGAAATGTGCCTACAGGACACTGAATTGAACACTTATTCAATTTTAATTACTGTATACATAAATTTAATTAATACATACATAAAACACTAGTATATGTGATTCTGCTTGGAAAAATCTGAAGTAGATTTGTAATATTTTGGAAATACAAATTTATACTTTCAATTGGTAGTTGCATGAATGCTAGATACAGATCAAGTGTTTCCAACTGTATATAGCTAGCGTTCAATTAAGGCAGGCTACAGGTATAAAATAAATGCCACATTCTGAAGACTTAGAAATATCCAAAATACCTCATTAACACTTTTTACATAGATTACATATTAAAATATGATTATATTGAATTCAAAAATATTATTAAAGTTTATTTCACTGGGTCTTTGTCATTTAAAAATGTCTTTGAAATATATAAAATTGCATTTGCACTATTCTCAATTAAATTCTAATGGGAATATAAAAAAGGATATAGCTAGCTCACTTGAAATTAAGTATAATAGTTTCTCAAATGCTATGTAGAGTTACCCAATGGTTCAAATCCAAGATATTTGCCCAAAAGGAGTGAAAACATCTCTACCCTAAATAACACTCTAGAGTGTGAGTGCTTATGCAGAATTAGCCACCAAGTGGGGGGATTCAAATGCCCAGCTCCTGATGGCTAAGAGACACATCCAATCCATGGACTTGGTTATTCGGCTAGAAAAAAAAAATACAGTCGATATTTCCACATGGATGACCCTTGGAAATACTGCACCAAGTGAAAGAAACCATGCTCACAAAGCTACATGAAGTATGGTTCTGTTTTATATGAGATGTCCCAGATAAGAAAATCTGCAGCCACTGGAAATAATCAGAGTTTTGCCAAGGACAGGGCCTAACCTCTAATTCTAACCCATACCTATTAGGAGTTTGTATCCTTTGGAGAATAATGAGGATGTTCTGAGATCACATGATGTTCATAGTTATAAGCTGTTAATGTCCTTCTCAAAAGATTACATATGCGTGGCCGGCATCCATTTTAACTGGACAGACCTGATTTAAAATCAAAACCAGAAGCATCTGTCTTCATTGCTATTTGTCCCTGAGGAGGGCGACGGAACTGAGCCAGAGCTCAGCAACTCAAGGTGACTTTTCTCTCCTTTACCTCTGGGAGGCATGTGGCAGACAACTGTGGGCAGACAGCTTTGACAGTAGCTTCTGGGGTGGGAGGTGAAAGGTTACCACTCTCAGGGATGCTGCCTAATACCTTACGGTGTACAGGCCAGCTGCCCAGTGAGCATTCCTACCCACAGTGTTGGTCAGGAGGAGCTACCCAGAAGTCACCTGCCCCAATCACCAGGTTTCACTATCTCCACCCATTTTTCTGCTTCCCAGGAATCACAGTTTGGACATGGCCTTCCACAAAGCTAACCTGGCCCGCTGTTCCTGGGAACAGTGGCTCTGGGTCTATGAGGATCGTCTATCACCCATCTTGGAGCTATTGGTTGTGGAGATGTTGGCCATGACCTGAAGTCCCAAAAATCAAGTTAGCCCCCTCCAAGGTAGACGTGTTTTCTTTTCCATGACAGATTTTCCAAGTCCAAAACAACAGGACTTACGATCCTGAAGTAGAACCCAAAGAGAGATGCCATGCCTTGCCTTGGACAACTTTGTTCTTAGATCACCTGTTCCGTCTGTACTAGCTTCTGATGGCTGCTCTAAAAAGTTACCAGAGTTAACGGTTTAAATGTACTTGAATTTAAAGTACCTGAAAAGTCAGTATGCAAATTCCTCAAAACTCAGGCGGAGTGAATTCCCCAACTCTGGAAGAATTAAAAACTCAGGGGCACGTTGGTACCTACCTATAATCCCAGCATTTAGGAGCCTGAAGCAGGAGAATCAAGAGTTCAAGGTCAGCCTGGGATACACCTACCGGAGAACCTATCACAAAGACAAAGAAAAACGAAGTACATCAGTTTGTTATCTTGAATCCTAGAGGTCAGAAATCCGTCCTGCGCGGGCTAAAATCCAGATATCAGCAAGGCTACGTTCTTTCTAGAGGAAACTTTGTTTTTTCAACCTCCAGGGAGAGCTGGCAACCACTGGCACACGGTACCTTCCTTACCTTTGGAATTAGCGAAACAGCATCTCCAAATTTCTCTCTGACTCCTCTCTTATTTTCCTTCTTCATTTATAAAGACCCTAGTGGTTACATAGACTCAAAGAGTTCAAGACACTCTAGTCTCTAGCTCAACAACCTCAACCCCATTCCTCTGTGTAGTATGGTGGCAGGTTCACAGCCTGTGAGGACTGGAGAGAGAGGCCTTTAAGGACGCGAGTCTGCTACGGCACCGTTAAATGGGCTCAGGCAATCTGTAGCTTTCATTTCATATAGAAACGGAACGGAGAGTTTGTTTTTCTAGAGTTGGAGAATTTACTCTGTGGTTGTTTGAACACTAATGACTCCCGTGGGCTTATATATTTGAATGCTTAGTCACCAGGAAGTGAAGCTGCTTGAAAGGATGGGGTGGGAAGTGAGTGTTACTGAAGGTGGGTTAGGAGGTGTGGCCTTATTGAAGGAAGTGGTTGTCACTGAGGGTGGGTCTCTCTCTCTCTCTCTCTCTCTCTCTCTCTGTGTGTGTGTATGTTGTGTGTTTGTTGTGTGTGTGCCTGTGGATCAAGACCTCTTAACTACTTCTCCAGCGCCACATCTGCCTACCAGCTGCCATACTCCCTGCCATGATGATAATGGACTAAACCTCTGAAACTGTAAGCAAGCTCCCAATTAAATGCTCTCTTGGATAAGTGTAGCCTTGGTCATAGGGTCTCTTCACTGCAATAGAATCTGAGTTTTGAGGAATTTACATACTGATGACTTTCCAGGTCCTAATTCTCAGTGGCTCCACGGTCACTAAGTGGTTTGTAAACTACTGTTCCAACATTGATACCTCTTTCTAGTTTAAAATAAATTATTACGACTCTGATTCTTATTTTTTGGTGGTGGTTATTTACAAAGTTCCTGAAATTTTTGCCACTTTACATAATATCTTCTCACTGACAGGTACTGGTTGTGCCCAATAAAGCCTCGCTCTTACCCACAAGGAATTTACAGTCTGGCTAGGGCGTTAACCAGGATGCTGCCAACCCCATGGGGTAGGATTTATTGCAAAGGCTCTAAAGTCAATAAAATCAACAAGGAGGTGTCATAAATCACAACTGCATGGTCATACAGAAGATTAGAATCTCAAAATGGTTATGAAACAAGGAACGCTGAAAATGAGGCATTCATGAGTAGGCCAGCATCCTTCAAGGTCAACCCTTTGAAGGGAATGCCCTCATGGGATGTAGCTCAGTTGATGGGCTACACACCCAAGATGCATGGATCTGTGGGTTCTGTCCCTAGCACCATGTAACTGGGGACAGTAGTACATGCCTGTAATTGTAGAACTCGGGAAGTAGAGACAGGAGGATCAGGAGTTCAGGGCCATCCTCAGTTACATAGTGAGTCTGAGACAATTTTATACTACATGAAATCCCATTGCAAAGACAGGGAGATGCCAATAGTCTTTTAGGGTGTGGGAGATTTTAGGAAGTTCTCAAGAGAGACTTTAGGAAGTTGTCTTAATTAGGATCCCGCCCCAGGAAAAGCAGATCCTGATGTGTCAAATTAAGTGTAGTTTGTTTGGGAGTTGACCCCAAAAAACATGGGACAGCAGAACTAGGAGACAGGAAAACCCAACCAAACCAAACCAAACAGTGCTGGGAAACAGTGCACGAGTGAGCATCCTACCTTGGAGGGCAGAAGAACACCTTTCTTGGAATCATTACCTGAGCATGAGGGACTAAGATATTATCTAATGATTCCTACCCCTACTTGGTTAAGAATTTTCTAGATTTTCAAATGTGCTGGTGAGTGTGGCCAAACAACCTCCAGATCACAAAGAAGGTTCACAGGCGGTAGAGAGTTATTAGATACTTGAACTGCCAGGGGATCACGGAACTATCCTCCGCATCAGGAATAATTAAGTCACTTCCTAAATGGTCCAGTCAATAGGATCTTTTACCCAAATGATGCTGTTTCCTTTCAATCATTCTGATGGTTTGAGTAGGAATGGCCCCCAGAGACTCACGTGTTTGAAGGCTTGGCCCTAAGGAGTGGCACTATTAGGAGGTGTGGCCATGTTGGAGAAGTGTGTCATTGTGGAGGTGGGCTTTGAGGTCTTGTATGCTCAAGCTAGGCCTAGTGTGGTAATCTCCTTCTGCTGTCTGCAGATCAAGATGTAGAACTCTCAGCTTCTTCTCCAGCACCATGTCTGCCTGCATGCCACCATGCTTCCCACCATGATGGTTAAGACTAAACCTCAGAAACTGTAAGCCAGCCCCAACGAAATGTTTCCTCTTTTAAGAGTTACTGCCTCCATCATGGTGTCTCTTCACAGCAAAAAAAACCCTAACTAAAACAGTACTAATTCACGGGGGCCATGATCTGTCTCGGCCTCCATTCTTCTGTGGTTTGCAATCATCTGACTTCCTTATGGGACTTGAATTCCAATTTTGCCACTTAAAATGCATATACCCTGGTTATGCTAATTGCCTGCTTTGAGCTTGAGCCTGAGACTGTACAAACAGTGAATTCATATTTCTTGTGCAGTTGACACAATGCTTGCTTCTCCTACCTTCGGTGCAAACTTCTGACCAGGTATAGAAATTGAAATATCATCTCAGTCCCACCCTCTCCCCATCACCACAAAAAGAAAAACAATGTCTAAGAAGCATTAATAAGAATAAAAGAAAAGACATTTCTGAGATGGTGTCACCATGGAACATCCAAAGTATACAACTAACAGGACCTCTGACTTTCCGTTTAGTTCTAGTAACTGCACTTCATTTCAGGAAAATGCTTATCCGGTTGTCATTTGAATGCCACGCCATGAGCATGGTGCTAACACTGTCATCCATAAGAGTGTAGGGCTGCTAAGACTAACTCTGCTATAAACTAAATGCATACGATGCTCTTGGAGACTAGGATGGCTTTGTTAGCCCAATAATTTTATTTTTATTGAGTCACTGTACATATTTTAATTGATAAAAATGGATTGATATTGATAAAAAAAATTGCCTCTTTGCAGCTAGAAAGGGCATACCAATCTGCACACCCACCAACAGGGCAGGAGAAAACCTGTTTGCCCACAGGCTTATCAGCACGAGCTACTATAGCTTCCAGAACAGTCTCTGAAGACTGAGATAGGGAAGAAGGGAGAAAATGAAGGGAGGGGAAGGGGATTGGCAAATTCGTGGCACATTTACATACCTTTTAATGAACTGCTTGAGCCCTTTGTCCATTTAAAATTGGGGGGGTGTTTTGTGTGTGTTTTGTATATGCACTACCTGTATGCAGTGCTTTTGGGGGACAGAAGAGAGCATTGGGTCTCCTGGAGCCTGAGTTACAGATGTGAGTCACCATGTGAGTACTGGGAACCAAACGTGGGCCCTCTAAAAGAGCAGCAACTGTTCTTTTAACTGCGGAGCTATCTCTCCAGCCCTCTTTCTGTCCACTTTTGATTAAACTATTCATATTTTCTAACACCATTTTTTTTTTTCACATAAGACTTTCCCTAAGTTTGCGTTGGTTTTATTCTGCCTTTTTGGGTTTTTAGAAATGGTCTCATGTAGTTCTAGCTGGCCTTGGACTAAGTAGCTGAGAATGACTGTCAGCTCCTGATCCACCTGCCTCTACCTCTGAAGTGGTAGGATCACACCCAGTAACTTGTAATACACTCACTCCATACTTGGCTTTCTTTGTTTACAAATACAATTTGTGGTTGGGGTTTGTGCAAAGCTTTTACATCACTGATTTCTCCTTTGCTTCCTTCTCATGGTTGGAAAGGCTCACTCTTCCTTTCAGTTCACTTGAGGCCCATTCTGCCAACAAAATCAGGAATTTCTTGGGAGTCAGTGCTTTGGAAATTAGAGCTATTTACACTGAGTGAAGAAAGGGTAAACTGACCAGCTACACTTGCCACCAGAGCCAACAGTGAGCATGGCCATCTCCAAGTCTTGTTTCTTCTTCTTAGAAAAAGAAAGAAAAAAAGAAAAGCTGGGTGCAGCAGAGCAACTTGACCCTTTAATCCTGGTACTTGGGAGGCTGAATCAAGAGGGTCTTGGTGAGTTCAAGGCCAGCCTGGTCTAATTAGTGAAGTCCAGACCAGCGGAGCTACGTAGGGTGATACCATCTCAAAAAAGTGGAGTTTTAAAAGATAATCAGTTTTCGATTATACCAGTAATAAATGAACAATTTCCTTAATATATTAAAACACTGTTAATAATTCCTATCTATGGGTTCTCACCTCCTTCCAAGAGTTAATTGCATCTGTCACTTTGATGTGTGTTCTTGAGGCAGACCAAGCAGGTTAGCATTTTGGCACTCCCACCCATACTGAGATCTATGCACTAGCTCCAAAAAAAAAAATGGATCACCTCTCCTAACCACCCCTCAGTACTCCTCTTTGGGGACCAAACACAGAAACATAGCCTGAAACTAGGGAAACTGGACTGATCCGGTCTGAACTAATTTTCAGTGTGTGTGTGTGTATATATACAGTAAGGCAAACTCTCTGAGTGAGCCATCTTACGCCTAAACATGATCAGGTGTGCGCACGATAAAAACCAGATGCATTGTGTGGAAAACATGCACAGTAAACAAAGGCTTATGTAGCCCAAGACTCACTCAAAACAGGAAGTCACCCATGCCTCGCCCCTCAGTAACATCCTCTCCTCCACCTGAACCCAGGAAAGCGCGCCCTGAATTGCAAGCCAGCGGCCTTGAGTGAGGCTCTGAGAGCCTGCTGCAGCAGCAAAGCAGCTTCATCTGCCTGTGCTTTCACTTCGCTCTCCAGTGAAATCTCTACTGGACTGTTACTTGTTCCAGTCCCTTCTGCTTTCGTTTCGTGTGAATTTTGTTACCCTCTTCCCCTCCCCCCATACAACCTCACCCTCTACTCTCACGCCCTACTTTCTAGTTTGACGTCCTAGATACCCAAACACCCACACACATTTATATACACACACATATAAATACACATTAATACAAATCTAGACTCTGCCCGGGAAATTGTACTAATTTGTCTCCCTGAGTCCGGCTTATCTTGCTTACTGACTTCCAGTCCCATCCACTTTCCTACAGATATCATGATCTCATTTTACATAAACAGGAATTCCATCACGTATATACACACTTTCTTTTCCCAAGCAGCTTTTGATGAACATCCAGGTCAGCTCCGTTTCTTAGCTAGTGTGAAGAGTTTGGCAATACACACATACAGGCAAGGGTCTGTGTGCAGGGCCAGCTGAGGGTTCTTTGGGTTTATATCCAGGAATGATATAGCTAGACCAGATGGAGTTCTGGTTTTGGGTTTTTAAAGAACCACATTGATTTCCCGAGTGACTATAGCAGTTTATATTTCTACCAGAAGCGTCTAGGGGTTTCTTGCCTCTCCCCCCGCCCCAGCATTTGCTATCATTTGATATAATATATACTATGACAGACTGGCTTTGGGACACAAACTGGACCGTGTGGTATGTATAACTTTGTAATAGGCCTTGTTAAATTGTGATGTGGCCATTGTTTGAACAGGCTATGTAGTCTGTCTAGACATTCTCTCAACATGGCCTTTCAGGTATGGTCAACCTGTGGCCCACACATGTGACCGCATGAAGCTGAAGACAGTGACGAATGGGGCCAGACACTAAATCATAAGCATGCTTGAAACAGTATGAGACTTTCTGTGATCAATTCTTTGTTTTGCAACTAGATCGCAGTTTTTGACCATGAACTTTGTACATGACGTCATCGCGTCACAGGATCAAAAGTTCCGATACACACGACGAATTTCATAGCAGCCATATGTTACAGAGTCTGCGGGTGAGCGTGAAGGCTTGCGTAAGAGTAAATACTGGGAAGAGAAACTGCCTCATCATGGCCAGCAGTTCTCTTACCCTTAAAAAAATCAAAACAAAACTGCCAAACTATGCACCTGTTAGCAAATATAGCCACATCCCCATAATCTCAACTTGATGCTATCATCCTTTGAGATTTTAAAAAAGTATATTTATCTCTCTGTGTCTCTCTATGTGTCTGTGTGTGTGTGTCTCTCTCTCTCTCTCTCTCTCTCTCTCTCTCTCTCTCTCTCTCTCTGTCTCTGTGCGTGTGATTTACAGATCTAGTCCCAGGACAACCAGGACTGTTACACAGAAAAACTAAAAAGAAAAAAAAGAATAGTTTCTAATGTTTTCCTTATTGGTTTATAGGATTTTTTATTGTTTAACCAAGAGACCCATTAGAAACTCCCTAGGGACCATTGGGAGGCATCAATATTTTCTTTCATGCCTATTTATCAGCATTGCATGTGCTAATATTCCCTAAAATGTGAAAGGCTGTGTTATTGTAAACCCATTTTCAATGCAGTATTTGACCCTTTATTCATACTGACTCATCTACTTATGTTTTGGTGGCTGCACTACCTTGATGACCACAGTTATTTCAGTCAGTCTGTGATTGGTTACTTCAATGTCCTTTTCCCCATCTTGTTTCAGAGATGCAAGCTCATCTTCAGTCACAGAAACACCCAAACAAGCCAATAAAACCTGATTATGGCTTCTAGCTCCAGCCAAAGGCAGTAGTGCAGGATGGGTTACAGGGACCCTGAAAGCCCAATGACCTTCCTCATACCATCCAACCACAAGTATTGGTGAGGGGTGAGTTAAAGAGACCCTGAAAGTTCAATGACCCTCCTCTTGCTAGCTCTCCTGCTGTCATCCAAATCCCTGTTGCTGTACTCCTCAAAATAAAACTCAGCTGCAAATGACACACCTGTTCTGGATTAGTTACAGTAAACCAGGGTCTGTGTTTATTTCAGTTGTACGGACAGGTGAAGCACAGGCCTCGCTTAAAGCTCGGAAGGGGAGAAAAGTTGCGGTAGTAAGGGAGGAGGGGCTCTTGTTCCTCGGAGGGTGGAGGATTAAGCTTTTTGAGTCCCAGTCTTCCCATTGTTTCCACACTGGGCGAATTTTTACAGAAATAACCCAGACTGCAGTAGTCTCTCTGGATTTGCCTAGTTAAGCACACAGCTTCAAACTGAACTACCCTCAAGAGTCACTCTGGGAACTTACTAAAAAGGCAGATTTGGTGTGGGACTCAGATGCCTGTGTATCCATATAAATGACCCCGGCCTTCACTTTTCAAAATGGCCTCCTAGACTCAGAGCAAACTTGACGTTTACTCTCCTTAGGTCCCTGGAGATGTCGCTTTGTCAGAGTTTTGGAATGTTTCTGTAATGAACTGGTGTGGGGGAATACCAGCTTTGAGCTATGTCAACAGCATGATGTCGGTTCCTTTGCAATACCTTGCGAGGCAGAGGGAGTAGCTGCACTAAATGGGAGTTGCTGGAATAAATTACAGAATAGAACCTCAAGCAGAAAGTAGAGATGACATTTACCAGCTTTTGCTATAATAGCTGGGCCCTGTCGAGAAATTTGTTCCAGGGTCTGGATTGTCAGCAGCTGGCCTGGTATCTAAGAGTGTGTGTGTAGTAAGCGGGCTCTGAGATCTGCTCCTGACTTCTGTCTGCCCCAACTAAAAGGTAGTGAGGATTTGCAGTCCACGTCATCCCATCATTATGCTATCACAGATAGCCAACCAGTGATCTCAGATTTTAGAATGATCTATTTTCCAAATAACCCACAAGGAATTTACTTCCCTGTTCTCGTATGTCAAGTGTGAAATTTTGCCGGATGTGAGGTAGAGCCCAGGAAAGCAGAAACACTTTAGCCCCAGACTTGTCTAACCTTCTGACATTGAGATCCAACATTATTATCTACAATGCTCATACTCAACAACTGCACAATTGAACTCTAAAAAAAAATCACACAGACACAAAAAAAATCTCATAACATTTTAAGTTAGCTTACAGTTTTGTTTGGGGCCCCATTTATAGCTATCCCACGATGCATGTGTCTCATGGACCATAGGCTGGACATACTTAGGTGAACAATCCCATGACTACCATTAGAAAAGTAGTACTAACTCATCTAATGCTTTGTTCCATAGCTAAAATTTTGGAAAGTTTTAAGGTGAGTATAACTATTCTTCAGGTCTCTATACCTCTGCTCAGCAGGGTTCAAGTTGAAGCCCCCAGGGTCTGCATCTCATTCCATGTGTGCCTCAAGACTCTCTTTCTGGGTTGTGTGTTAAGCTAGCTGAGCTTCTATAAGGGCATCATGCCCAATCCCCACCACAGGGATAGCCACACTGACATCAGAATCTCCGAGGTACAACTTCAAAAGTCACCACACAGGGTTCTGTAGCACACCTCGGCTCCTGCACCATGGACGTTAAAGAATCAGCTGAGAGCTGTAAAAACTCTCAATGTCCGAGCCTCACTGCAGTCCTGAGGGCTGTGGACCTCTGGTGGTAGACAGAACACAGGAGGCAAATCTCAGGAGATTCAAAAGGAACTGAGGAAAACGCCTTCAGATATTTGCTCATTCATTCATTCATTCATTCATTTACTCATTCACTTTTATCCCCATCCTGGGGGTTAGGCAAGCACTCTACCACTGCCCTTCATCCCAGGCCGCTTAAGAGCTTTCTAGTCTAGGAAAGATGTTGCGCTCTGGAACCTTGGTGCTCACAGAGGATGGAGTTTAAAGGCAAATCTGAACTGGCTTTTTGGAGCCCATTTCCTATGGAGGGGGGGGGGGTTCCTTGTACAGCCTAGATACAGGGAGGAGGCCTTGGTCCTGCCTCAACTTGATGTGCCAGACTTTGTTGACTCCCCCTGCGAAGGCTTACCCTCTCTGAGGAGTGGATGTGGTGTGGGGAGCAGGAGGAGGGGAGGGAAGGGGAACTGGGATTGGTATGCAAAATGAAAAGTAAGGCAGAGGTGGTGTACATCTTTAATCCCAGCACTCAGGAGGCAGAGGCAGGGAGATCTCTGTGAGTTTGAGGCCAGCCTGGTCTACAGAGTGAGTTCCAGGACAGGCTCCAAAGATACAGAGAAACCTTGTCTCAAAACAAAACAAAACAACAAAAAAGAAAGAAAGAAAAGAAAAAGAAAAAAGATTATTTTTAAATTTAAAAAGTAAATAAATAAAATAAAAGCAAATCTGATTCACCAGGATAACCATGAGGCTTGGAAAACTTGAACTTAGAACCAGATGACCCACAGACCACCCAGAAAGATTGAGGCAGCAAGTACTAATTTCATTTGGTTGTTGACACCGAGAACAGCGACTACAGGGAGCCTGAACAGGATCTTGCCCATCCAGGACAGCTACTGGTGTTTGGAAGACATGGTGTAGCTGGTTTTGTGATTTAAAACAAAACAAATGTTTGAGTCCCTCCCTGCCTTAGGATGGTGTTGACAGGAGGCTCAACTGCCACACGCCCTAGGAGAAAGACGAGCCTGGGTAGCCTCTGCCCTTCCTGCCATTGTCACCCGGGAGCTGGCTTCTCAGTCCTCTGCAGCCACTGTTTTAACTGCTGTTGTGAAACCGACACACCCTGCCTGTGACAGGTCAGTCAACACAGGTTGGAAACTCTGATATGCGCATTCTTGTACCACCTCCCAAGCACATGTGCCGGACGCATGTGAACCCCAAGTTTCAGTCATACTTCCAGGATTTTAAATTTACTCAGCCCAGAAGACAAGCTGCCACATTATAATACAACTGGGGACCAGGAGGTGAAGACAGCAACTGGCAACTTTAGGGGACAGAAATTCAATACTTTGTAGGAACTGCGCTATACAGACTTCAAGGTCTTTGTCCCTCTGCCTCTGTCACAGTAGTCCCTACCTTCCTAATGCTGCGACCCTTTAATACAGCTCTTCATGTTGTGCTGACCTCCGATCATAGATTACTTTCGTTATTACTTCATAACTGTACTAGGCTACTGTTATGAATTGTACTGTAAATATCTGTGTTTTCTGCTGGTCTTAGGCAACTCCTGTGAAAGGGTCATTTGACAACCCCCCCCCAAGGGGTCATGACCTATCATGCTCTATCATTGTTCTATCACCATTTTGTTTTGGAGATTTTGTTGGAACTTTCTGAGATAGGGTTTTGATATAATCAGGCCATCCTTGACTTTACTCTGTAGCCAGCCCAAGTTGGCTTGGAACTTTCCATCCTCCCAGCCCAGCCCACCGTGGGCAGCACCATTCCTTAGGCAAGGGGCGCTGAACTGTATAGTGGAGAAATGGAGAAGAGCGGAAGCAGGCCAGCGAGCTGCGCGTGTTCATTTGCTCTTGCCTGTGGGTGTGATGTGACTAGCTGCCCCAAGTCTGACTTCCCTGGGACCTGGAAATGTGAACTGAACAAATCCTTTCTCCCTTAAATTGCTTTTTTTTTTTTTTTTTTGAGGTATTTTATACAGCAGCAGGAATGAAACCAGGGCACCCGGCTCTGGACTCAGAGAAGTAAGAACTTAACAACAAATGTTTTATCCATGACAACAAAACAGAAATTGACTCAAATGTTCTTTAGTCCGTAAGTCATTAAACAAACTCCAGGATGCACAAGCCTCACATAAGACTGCTTAGCAAGAAAAGGCTTGAACTTCCAGCGCACACAACCTGGATGAATAACTGGGGATTGTGCTAAGGGGGGAAATTCCCCAGAGGTTACATACTTTCTAATTCAGTTTCTATAGGATTTTAGGGTTGAAGGGCAGATCAGCAGTCACCTGGGATAGAGAAGAAAAGGGCAGGAGGGGTATGGGTTCAGTGAACAGTTCAAGGAGACACAGGAGATCTCTTTGATGGAGCTATTCTGAGTCATTTTTTTTTTATTGAGAAAAGGAAAAAAAAGTATCCACCTCCTCCCAGCCTCCCATTTTCCTCCCCCTCCTCCCATCCTTCTCCCCTCCCCCAAACTCCTCTCCCCCTCCCTCTCCAGTCCATAGAGCAGTCAGGGTTCCCTGCCCTGTGGAAAGTCCAAGGTCCTCCCCCCTCTGTCCATGTCTAGGAAGGTGAACATCCAAACTGGCTAGGCTCCCTCAAAGCCAGAACATGAAGTAGGATCAAAACCCCGTGCCATTGTCCTTGGCTTCTCATCAGCCCTCATTGTTCGCCATGTTCAGAGAGTCCGGTTTTATCCCAGGCTTTTTCAGTCACAGTCCAGCTGGCCTTGGTGAGCTCCCAATAGATCAGTCCCATTGTCTCAGTGGGTGGGTGCATCCCCTAGAGTGGCTCCCAGGAGCCCATGGTGATGTTCCCAGTTAGTCCCCTGGGCAGCTGAGGATAGGGAACCTGAAATGACCCTATCCTATAGCACTACTGACGAATATCTTGCATATCACCATAGAACCTTCATCTGGTGATGGATGGAGATAGAGACAGAGACCCACACTGGAGCACTGGACTGAGCTCCCAAGGTCCCAATGAGGAGCGGAAGGAGGGAGAAGATGAGCAAGGAAGTCTGAGTCATTTTTTTAAATGTGAATATACAGTTATCTTAAAAAAAAGTCTTTAGTAAGGCATGAATTCTGAATGGGGATAGAGTACTTGTTGAAGGCATGCAAACCATGAGATTCAATCCTTAGCATTGCCAAAATCTAATAACAAGAGCAAAAGAGGAGAAAAATCATAAAATAAAAGTGGTAATATCATTAGTTATTAAATGTGTTCGGCACTTTACATGTAATCTTGAATCCTTCAGATATTTTTGTTGTTGTTTGTTTGTTTGAGACATGGTGTCAAACCTGAAACCTTGGCTGGAACTTGCCATGTAGACCAAGCTGGTCTCAAACTTATAGTGCTATGCAAATATTTTTTTAAAAAATTCTTTATTTTTATTATTTTATATGTCTGAATATATATATATATATATATATATATATATATATATATATATATAAAACATGTGTACCTGGAGCCTGAAGAGGCCAGAAAAGGGTATTGGATTCCCAGAGCTAGGAGGTTGTGAACCACCTGATATGAGTCCTGGTAATGCAACCTTGTTCCACCGCAAGGGCAGCAAGTGCTGTCAACTGCTGAGCCGTCTCTCCGGACCCCTTATGACACTTTAGCAGTGACATTATCACTGTTTGCTTTCCAGGTGAGAAGCCGAGAAGGTTTAATATGATTTTCCTCAGTGTCAGAAAGTAGTAGGATGGGGAACAAATCCAAGGCTCAAGCCCACACTCTGTCCGGTAGTACCCCCTTTGCTCATGGGAGACACATTCTTGGACCTCTGGTGATGTCTGCAACTGTGGACGGCACCCAACCCTACCCTTCAGGGCCTTTTCTGTTACACCATGGACCAAGGCTGTGACTTTGAAGTCTGGAGCACAACAGCACAATGAGCAAAATGTCTTATTCTTCCTGCACCTGTGAGCAGGGCTTCTGCTGTTACCGTAGATCTTAGGTATCTCAGCATGCTGTTTCCTTCTCTTTCCTTATTACATTGGAAACTTCCTCCTTCCTACATGAAGGAAGCACTTAGTGGCCTCTGTCTGACTTTTCCGAGGTGCAACATTACTCTTCCTATACTTCAAGGGCCATTATTGGATAAGGTGCCTGAACAAGCGCTGTGATACCACAGCAGTCAAGACTGCTCCTAAAGGACTGACAGGGTGAATACACATGCAGTGTGGTTCTCTGCACAGAGGAGGGGTTTATATGCTACCTGGGGCCAAACTATATAACACAAGATGTTATTACACTGCTCAGAATGCCTTACAAGTTAACTCTTATGAATGATCTCTTTCTGAAACCACAGATAGCAGAAAGGCAGATAAGAGGTAGGGAGCAACCATACCAAGCATGACAAAAAGGGTGGTTAGTGATGGGGAAAGCAAGAGAGGACAGCCTCCGTGAGCAGCCAGGAGCGACACCTCTTCCCACTGCGTTCTCAGCAGGAGCAAGCTCCCGTGGTTGATTTCCTGACAGAACTGAGTCAGTTGCTCTTGTTGAGGCACAAGAGGCTTAAGGTTAAAGCCATATTGGATCATCAAGGTTGTAGATTTCTAGGCAAACAGGTCCTATCCATTGTCTGTGAAGTCTTGGCCAAGCTTGCGTTATTCCCAAGAGAACCCACATTGCCCTTTTATTTACAGCCCCCCCCCACACACACTAAGCATTTAGGACCAGCAATGATGGCTGTGGGAAAGAGGGGCATAATGCTGCATGTTGACTATAGGATGAGATGTGTCCCACAAGATCTTCCCCAGCACCTGACAAGCATGTCCCTTTGATCCTCTGTAGCTGCTGAAGCTCCCTCCTGCCAGGACGGGAGGGGAACTAGGTTTGGGACGAGTGTTGCAGCATGGAGAGAACTTGATACCCATGAGTGTCGAGGGCCCGCCTCCTGACAATACCGATATTGCCTGGGCGTTATCACAGCAGTTCTGGAGGCTGGGAAGGGGGTTGATAGGTACCAGATGGTGTACCTATTCCCCGGAATCCTACTGAGGAGCTGGAGGTCCATCCCATTAAGTCTTGACTCCACAGAGAAGAGGCGTTGGAGCAGCTGCTGTGGTTGCAGTCACTGCTAGCATTGCTGGAACATCGACCCAGTAGCCCCACCAGGACAGGAAACCTCACCCCACGTGTTAGCGGAGGAACCCCACCTCCAGGGATTACAACCCTGGCATGAGACCACCCCCCATAGGACACAGATTGGCCTCTTCCCTGCTTGAGGGATACCTGTAGCCACGTCCCCTCCAGGATGAATCCTTTCTACCGGGAATTAGAGGCCCACTGTTCCAAGGAATGTGTCCACCAAGACACTAAAAGCCAAAACTGCACACCAACCACTAGTGTGCACAGGGGAATCCGGGTGTGAGGTGTGGTGCTCCAGAACCGGGCTGCTCAAGCTTTTTGCACTCCCAAAACTCCTTTCAGCCCAAGAGACTGTATATGATCCCAGGGTATACACACAGGCACATAAAACAAGTACACAAATCAAGCATTTATGGATACTAGTTACTGATAATATAATATTTCACATCAATTCTTTGACACATAAACAATGTTACCACTTATTAAAGATAAAAGTAAATTTTCATACTAACGAGATAGCTATGCCTGCTTAATTTTACCTAAAGAATGAAATCTTGGTTGAGTACTTGATTCCACAAGGTAGAAAGTATCTTTAATGATTTTCAGAGTTAATATTATTTTGATTTTTATACTTGTCAATAATGAGACCTCCGCGTTGCATAAATATGTAGTACAAGGTGGCAAAATTATTTTTAGGGCTCTTTCTGGAAAAAAAAAGTTGTATATTCTGTCCTAACTCCAAGCTAAAATTTATTTAAGGATCTGTATGTGCACGTGTGTTCATATGGTGGGGAGCACGCATGCTCACGTGTGGAGGCCAGAGGCTGACATTGGGTATCTTCCTCAGTCACTCTCTGCTTTAATGTTTCTAAGATTTATTTTAATTATTTTTAAATTCCGTGTGTGTGTGCGCATGCGTGTGCGTGCGTGCGTGCGCGTGCGTGTGTGACGAGGGTGGAGTATATGCATGAGTGCAGTTTCCTGCTGAGGCGGAAGGCACAGGATCCGCAGCAGCTGTGACGCACTTTGAGCTCATCTCCTCTGCAAGAGGACCTATGCTCTTGACCCATCTTTCCAGCCCTATAGGTTAGTATAATTTTTTTGAGAAAGTCTCTCATTGGACCTAGAGCTTGTCGCTTCAGTTGTACTAGTTGGCCAGCAAGCGTCAAGGACCTTTCTGTCTCTGCCTCCCCAGGAACCCCAGCCTCTACAGGTGCTGGGGGTCAAACTCTGGTCCTCATGGTTGTGCAGGAAGTACTTTCCTGGTTGGGCCATCTCCACAGTCCCCCATGGATTCTTTGAATGAAATTCAACTGCAGTGACATCCCACAATGTGACATGGGCCACTACAGTCAGGAACACCCCTGAATCAGGGTGTATTAATGTATATAATGTAATTCTATTGTGCACATATTACACATGTAATTATATTAATGTATATAATGCAACTAATGTGCTTGATTTGGAATTAACTTTCGGTTGTTGCATGATCAGAAACCTTTAGCCATTGCTAAACTTTTCCTGACCCCCACATTCACTACGGGGTCACGACCCACAGTTTATATAGCTAGGCTTTAGAATAAACCAAACCATTCCCAGGACTAGAAGAGCGGATGGACGGGCATCTTGTCTGTGGGAGGTGGCCAGCAGCATCTGACAGGTGGAGATAATGACGGACTGTGCTCAGGACAGTAAAGACTGTGACATAATCAATAATCGCTGGAATCCTGCCTAACCAGGTAGTTAACCTCCTACTGTGGGGTTACGTATTCTCTCGGTGACTGGGCGCCTATGATGTGGCAGCCACGACTCTAGCACTTGATACAACACACACCAAACAAATTCTGCTCCACCAAAGAGTTGCCTCGCTTTCTCTGATTAGTGCTAATTCCTCGTCAGCCTGATCTTCACTCCCAGGACCCGAGACTGCACACTCGTACTGTCCACTTGTAGTCTTAGAATTGCAAAAAGACACACGAAGCTCTCTGGGGTGAAGTGAGGCAGACACAGGCCTTGTGAACTCAAGGCGTGGGTGAGCTTACTCCAGCGTGGCTGGGGAAAGAAACTTAAGATGGGCAGAGTTTCAGGCCTGGGATCAAGAACATGAGCTCAAAATCAAGATGAAGAGTTGGCGGTGTGATCCTTGATGAGGATTCAAGTTAGCCTGGGGTACCCTTCTCTGTTTTCCACTCCCAAACTGGAAGGCGCTTTGGAATCTTCCATAAATGTAGAGAAATTGGGGGCTTTCCAATCCTAGCCTGGGTCAGTAACTATTTCAAGACAATGCCTAACAAGATGGCTTGGCTTTGTTAAAGAGACGGGAGACGACAGAAAATAAAGACACCTGGAGACTCGTGAGTCAGACAGGAGATATTCTGCAGGAGGCCCTTACAGAATAATAACACAGGCGATTAGAGGCATGGAATATCCCTCAGAATGCTAAACCTGATGATGTTCAGATGAAGACAGAATGCTAAAAGATAAGCTGCCAGTCACTTCCTGCAAAGAGACAGCTCGAGGTAAGTGGGTAAGACTAGTCTTGAGGATGGAAAAACTTATAAATATGAATCCGAAGGCAGGATTTTAAAGCATTCAAAAATCCCTAGGTGCCCAAACCTCAGGAGTCAGAGAATAAATATTTAAAATGCACTTGAACTTAGTTATGGAAAAAGTCATTTTTCCCTGGATCATATTATACAAGGTTTTATAGAATTCCCAGTGACTCCCCTATTTCTATGTCGAATTTGCAATAATAATTAGCCACTTGCTATCTGTTGGCCATGATTTATAGAGTGTAAGAAATATAGATATCTCCCATAATTAAATAGAAACTTTTCACAGGGCTAAAAGAATCTGCATTTTTACATATGCCAAACCCAGAGGGAAAAATCCTCCGGCTTTAATCTAAAGAGAAGAAATGCCACTGGCCCAAACATTCCACTTTTCTGTCACTTTTCCGAACAGGGAAGTTCAGGGTCTTCATTAATCACCTAATAACACTGCACAACATCAGTCAAGGGGGGACGGACGTGGATTCACAACTAACTCTGACAGATGGGTGCAGGCTTGGTCCCAAAGACTGGGCATTTTATTTAGCTGCATTTTCAGTAAACCAGCTTGCTGGCCACAGACGCATACATCTCCAATTCTAGTTAGGGCACAAACTGAGGAAAGCAGGGGTCCCTTCCCTCCTGGCCACAGTTAACAGATCTAGAACCTGCTCTCACAGGACTGAGTCTAAAGCCAACACGGTCAACTGCCACCTTCCTCTTGCCTCCATCCATTAAGAGGAAAGGCCCTCTTTGGGGAAACACATTCTAACTGCACAAGCGACTGTAGAAAGGTGCTTAGCTGAACTAGAAAGGGACATTCTGTGTTCAATGGCATTAAAAGGTTAACACTGGCACTTCAGACTAGCAGTTAGCCAAAGTTCCTCCGTGCACCGGTCATGTGCATAGACCTGTGGCTGTGGTGTGTGAGCCGATCTGTGGGATGTTTAAGGAACACAATGGACCAAGCTGGTTTGCCAGCGGAAAGGAGAAAGGGTGGCTCCATCTGGCCAACTTCACCAGCAGAACAGAGCAACTGGTTCTTCTAGAGTTCGGGTCTGGACATTTGTACTTTGGCTACTTTATGACAGGACCTTTAGGAATCCAGAGCCCTGGGGTCTATTATTTCTTCTCATTGAGTTCAGCTACTTTGCATTAGGGATTATTTCTTTGGAGTGTTTATTCTTCTATAAAAATAATACCAGATTTTTAATATAGATTCCCAGGTAGTAAGAAATATCAGTGTCTCTTCAAGTTTGGGAATAACAAGAAGTATAGTAAAAGGGTAATAATAGTAATAATTATGATAGATGGATATGCAGATGATAGATAATTTAATAGATACATGGGTGCAAACATACATATGGACACACAGACATTCCTAAAGACATTTGTTTCCAAAAGCCAAATCTTGTCCATAGCATATCATCAGCCCAAAACCTATTATAAAACTACATAATTAAAAATACAAGTATAGGAAACGTAACATTCTCTATGCATTAATTATTCCTATAATTCTGTCTCTTTCAAATCAGAACTAAAAATTATACCCAAATCATTATCAGGGGAACAATACACATTCTTCTTGGCATTTTCTTGGCCTCTTTTATACTTTATGGTCTAAGGAAAGCAAAAAATAAGGCAAACGCCCAATCAAAAGCATTGCATCACACGCACAAGATCAGCTTTTCCTCCTTTCTCCAGTGTGGCAAGTGGATCCTGTAAGCTTTTCAGTCCCACCGAAAGGCTGCCACTTGCATTATGTGTTCTGACTAAAGCCGAAGTCTACCATTTTCAAAGTGTACCTGAAAAATGGCCAGAAAGAATGGGATCCCCCTCCCTTTAAAGGCGACACCATGAACAAGTACTTGAGAAACTCTCGGAAGACCGAGCACTGCCTAGTAAAACGCATGCCGTAGGCAAAATATCAGGTTTCTTTCGCAGCTGTCCAGAATCCCATTAGTACACTTCAACCTATCGCTCCTTCGCTATAATTAGGACGGCTCAGGGTTTATCTGGGCCTTCTGTCAAAGCCAGATTTCCTTCCTAGCTGCCGAAACAGCAGCCGCCATTCACAACTACCCCGACGGCACTGGAATATTTATTTTGATTTACATTAGAGTACAAGAATTGTGTGAAGTGACAAACACCACACACACACACACATACACATATATACACACACACCACACACACACACACACACATACACATACACACACACCACACAGACACACATACACACACCACACACACACACACATACACACACACATACACACACATACACACACACCACACACACACCACACACACACACACCACACACACCACACACACACACATACCACACACCACACACACACACACACACACACACACACACACAAAACGTGTCCTCTCGCCGTTTAAAAACAAAACAAAACAAAGCAGGTCTTACCTGAAGATGGTCAGTCTGGTCTGCTATCTGGCTTGCTTCAAATATTTGATTAAACAGCTCCCCTCTTCTCCCCAAGCTTGTGTCCCCTTCCTTCGGAAGTGGGTCTGCTGGTGGCCGAGGGGTTTTGGTGTCGTGCTCTGCAGGAAGTGGAATACACGGTTCTGCATGGAAGTGGGAATTCCAGCCAGCAGCTCCTGCCTCGGAGTGTGTGGGCTCTTGTCCATAGTTCCCAGTTAAGGGGTGCCTAGTCGGTTCCTTGGGGAGCAGATCAAGCGTGTCTTTTGGAGAATTGTCTTTCAGCAGCTGCTTCTTGGCATTTGCCTTCATTCCGGGCCGCCTCGCCCTGGTGGGTCTCTGGGCAGCCTTTCTGCTGCCCGGATGCTTTTCATCTGCTCTTTCCCCAGCCAGGCTTTTCAAACCCTGCTTCACTTCTGACTTTTCTAACCCCCCAGACGAGGGCCTCACCCCTGCCTCCGTCTCTGCCTTATCCATGGTCTGCAGACTGTCACTGGAGAATTCCTCTCCCGCTTCAGGGTTGTCTCTGGTTTCTCCCCGAATTCCTGGACAATCATGTCCAACAGCCTCGGAAGCAGTAGGGAGTGGAGCCCTCCCCAGTTCAGTCATCTTAGCCGTTCCATCCTGGTGAGGTCCCAGAGTAAGAGTCATTCCTGCATGCAGGGGTAAGGGACTATGCCTGGAGGCTCCGCTGCTCCTGACCCCCACTTCCTGGGGTTGTGAGTGATAAGGACACAAGCCAGTGGTGGCATTCGTAGGCCCCATGTCACCCGACACCCGAGGCCCACAACCCATTTCACTGAGGAAATGCTCACGCCCACCCGGACCACACTCATTCAATGCCATCTCTTCGTCATCGCTTTCTAATAAAAAAACTCGGTCAGTCCCCAGCAGGCTACTTTGCCAAACGGCGTTAGAGTAATCCGTCATAACATCGGAACATTCCAGATACTCCAGGTCATCATCCGAAAACTCCTCCGTGTAAGTTAGGGTTATCTCTGGGCAAAGTTCATAGTCACTGTCAGAGTCTTCACTGGAAACCTGTGGGCCGGGCTGCACGGTGATGGAGTTGCTGTCACCTGGGTAAGGACACAGGGTGGCCTCCGGCAGTGGGAGACTAAAACTGATGTATTTCTGTGCTTTGGGGTTTTGATGACGAGGGGTCACACCCTCCTCATTAGCCCCTTTGCTACCTAGGTCACCACCAGTTAACCCCGGCTCAGTTGCATGCCCTGTCCTGTGCTGACATACATCCTGTTTTTCAGTAGTGTTATCTGAATGAAAGGAATTGTCTTGTGTGTTGTTTGAACTGTACGGCTCTATCCTTTGTCTTGTCTCTTTAACATCTAGAGGATTCTCAGAATTGGAAGCACCAGAGTCATACATGGCCTCTCTCTGGGGCAACCATGAGTGGCTGGATTTGTGGGGGGAGGAATCAGCTGACATGCAACCCCCCACACTTTCTTCTCCCTTACAAGGGCTCCATTTCTCGTCTGTGTGCTTTATGTCATCTCCTTCATGTCTCTCTGTTTCATGTTTGCCCACCACATCCCTGGCACCTCCTGGGTCAGGAGACACTTGCGCGTCCTGCAGACACTGGACCTCAACGGATGCCGAACAGCAGATCATCCCCTCGCGGCTTCTTGCAGAGACTTGATAAACAGCAGCATCGCTCTGGGTACAGCTAGAAAGAGGACAGACAGGTCAGTGCAGTGGCATTTGTCACATCTTGGTGTTTGAGAAAATGGCCAGCTCTGAAAAAACTGAGAAGGAGGAAATATATATATATAATGTATGTGTATATGTATATATACATACATATATATAGTCTATTTTTATTTTACTGTTTAAGTTAGCGTTAGTGCTCTTGAATTTCAAAGAGCATTGTGTGCGAGAGGCATTCTATACAAGTAATAAAGGCATTCTATCTCAATGTTCTCAAACAATGCCAGCAGTAGCTCTTTTTAAAGATTACAGAAGACACATAGCTTTAAAAAAAAGAAAAGAAAAGAAAGTTTTACTTTTTTGAAACTATACTATAGCTATGTCATTTCCCCTTCCATTTCCTCCCTCCAAGAAGTGGGATTTCTTGTCGAAGAAACTGTACAATACCATAATGGGGTTGTATGTTGGAAGGTCGGTGCCATTTCCTCCCCAATGGGACTGAAAAATCTAACTCCCAGCCGTGAGCTTCACTGCTGGAAATGTGTGTCCACATGTCACCTTGACTAATGTGGATCAAGTCAGGTGTCTAGCTTTGGCCCAGCAGGGGAGAGCTCTGAATCACGCTAAGCTAAGCTTGCACTCCCTGTTCCAAGAGGGACGGCGCTCCTGTGGCTTTTTCCTCTCTTGACTGGAGCCACAAGCAGCCTGCACCTGACAGGCCTCACTGACTCATTCCCTGCAGGGAACCTTCCGAGAGATGCTTAGTTCACCAACTGTCTTCTGTCTAAAATGTCTACAGTTCTCTAACTCAGGTGGGATGAATTAGACAGATAGATAGGCGCACTTCTGACTCTAGTTCTGAGTCCCTCTTCACCCTCCCCGGAAGGAACCCTTTATCTTCTCGCCCTATATATGCTCATAAGGCTTCAATCACGGGAGCTTGGTGGGGGTGGGGGAGCGCTCACTAACCTAACCTATTCAATTATAACTTCAAGGATGCTTTATTTAGACGGTAGTCAGTTTCTAGATGGATTGATCGTGGCCATGACCTACACTCTGCCTTGGATGACATCCTGGGGAGCTAAGTTTAGGGAAGCCGTCTATTTTACAAACTTATTCGGGTCTGGAGGAGTGTGAGGGGGCTCCAGGAAGCAGAAAACTCTTTTGCCAGAGTATTCTTCAAGAATATGAAAATGTCAAGGCCGAGTAGCCTTTAGGTTCCCCCAAGGTGAGCATAAGCATTCTAACAGCTTGCCAGGCATGGTGTTTCACACCTGTAACTCTGGCGCTGGGAAGGCTAAGATAACGGATGGCAGCAAGTTCAAGGCCACAACAGGCTACAAAGAAAGACTCTGTTTCAAACAAAACAACAAAAACTAGAGGGGGAGGGATCCTGAGAATGTTATTTAAAATTCCTAAATCAAAGGCTGAAGAAATGACTCAGCAGCTAAGAGCATAGTCTGCTCTCCCAGAGGACCCAAGTTCAATCCCTGGCATCCATATCTGTAACTCCAGTCTCAGGAGATCTGATGCCCTCTTTTGGTCCCCGCAGATACCAGGCATGCACACGGTACACAGACATGCATGGAAACAAAACACCCATACACATTAAACAAGTAAGTAAAATTACTTTCTAAAAAGAACATTAAGTTTCATAAGTCACAACTTCTAGACGGAGGAATTAAAACATGTTTTCAAAGATAGGAGTCATTCCCACGTAACGGCCTCCCACTCCCCTCCAGTCCACTGCTTCCCTTAGTTAGGCTCAGGTCTGTCCAGCTAAAACCAAATAAAGCTGATAAAAAGCGACCTTTGCAGAGTTTCCTATTATATCCATCATTCCCTTCGTGAGCCTTCTCGATTAATTCCTGGAGATCTGTCCTCGGCTATGGGTTTACAGGGAACATCAAAGAAAATTGTGGACAACAGGAAAATCCTGAGTAATTCAGCCATTCTGACCTACGGGTGCCAGGAAAACCCTGAAGGGATGATGACCAGTGTAGAGAGACATGGAAAGAAAGCAAGGCCAGGAGGCACACAGAGCCACACAGGATAGAAGACGGGCAATTGATCAAGATCTGAGGAGAAGCAGGTGTGGTGGCACACGCCTAACCCGAGCACTTGGGAGGCTGAGGCAGAAAGATCACAGACCAAAAGCCTAGTTTTGCCTACAAATACTCATTTATATCAATGAGAGAAAATAAATGTAAATCTTCGAAAAATGGCAAAAGTAACCGTACTAAAAATAAGTTAATAATTGAATTGGCTATATCAGATTACGTGGTTTAGTTAAAATAATTTAAAGCACATATTTCAGTTGATATCAAATTTCCACTCCTCCCTCCATACACTGAGTAGAGAGGAAAAGGAATTGGACGTAAGCAGGACCAACTTCCCACTGGCTAATGGGCGCTATGTATTTTGCTTTTTGGTTGATGTATCTTTGATCATTAACTTTAAGTATCCCACAGAAAAGGGGGGGGGGGATTGGGCATAATACCAGTATCTGTTGTATGCTTCTATGTTAAAACAGTCTAGTTACACCCACATGCAAAACTGCGGTGCAAGTAAGTTAAGTAATTCCTCCATAATGATAAATTGGGATAAGCCAGTGATCCATTGAACTCTGAAGCCTGGGTCTGTGTATACGTCAAGAAAACTGCCATTCAGAGAAAGGAAACAGTAAGGTAGAGAGAAGGCATTGCGTAAATGAAGCATTTCTATCCAAAGTCTCCATCCTACTCTGTCACTTAGCAATCCTGTGGGAAACATGTGTTGATACCTGGCATTTTGTTGAGAGCTGAAGAGAGTCAAGGAGATGGATGAGATCTCGCATCTATCACCGGCAGCCTCAGAGGGAGCCTCAGAGAGCCATTCCGTGCAAGGCTGCATTCTAGAGTGGGCAAGATAGCTCAAAGAAAGGACTTCGGTGGTAGCCAGCTAAAATGTGGGGCTAATGGGTATACAAAAACTGCAAAAGCTGCTGGCAGAGAGACCTGTGGACCCCGAGGTGATACCTAAAACCCCAAGGAGGAATTCCCAGAACAACTGAGTTCCACACGTGTTTGTCCTTCCTAAGGGAGGCAGCAGCAACCTTCCACCCTGTCAGAAAGTCTTACCTTGAATTCTCTAGGCTCTTTCTAAATTAATCATTACCTTATTAAAGGAAAGGGGGTCCAAATTATTGTAACTAAATGGGGTTTCTGGGTTTGTGCCCCCAGAATTATACCATACTAGAGAGGCTGAAACCTTTTTGGTGTCAAGACTCCAACAACTGAGGATACCAAAGCACCTTTGTTAATGTAGCTTGTGTCTGTCAATATTTCATCAAACTGAAAAATGAAACATTCAAATTTTATTTATTTATTTGGTTTTTCAAGATAGGGTTTTTCTATAACTTTGGAGCCTGTCCTGGAACTAGCTCTTGTAGACCAGGCTGGCCTCAAACTCACAGAGATCTGCCTGCCTCTGCCTCTGCCTCCCAAGTCCTGGGATTAAAGCCATGCACCACCACTGCCAGGTTTCTTCGTTTTTTTTTTTTTCAAATGTTTCTTTATTCGTCTCAAAATTAATCTATCATACCTTAGCACATATAGCATGTTTATAAAAAAACTAAGTATATCTTCCAAAAATAAAGTAGAATTTTATGAAGGACATTGTGTTACACTTTCCTAGGTATCTTTAACATGAGGCTTAATGGAACACAGCTGGAGATTTGGGTCTGTTTCTGCATCCGGTGTGATTCAGTACACTGTTTCAGTAGCTGTAGAGAATCGGCCCTCACATAGGTACACACGAGAAGAAGCCAGAAGAGAGGAGAGCTGCAAGAAGAATATCTGAGGGAACTGGAATGTTCTAGTTCAGAAAGGCGCAGAGTATTGAATGGAAAGGGTTGTGAAATCTGGATTTTATCATCAGTAATAGAGATGTTTAGTTTTCCTTGCAGCCCATTTGGCTGAGAAAATATTGGCCAAACATTATTTGTCCATTTGTTGAAGTGTGCATGTGACTGTCTGCAGTTCAGGTGTGCAGAGGTCAGAGGGTAGCCTGAGCTGTTCATCTTTGTCTTGAACATTGTTTGAAACACGGCGTCTCATTGATCACTGTGGCATAGGCTAGTTGGCCTGCAGGCTTCCGGGAAGGCCTGTATCTACTACCCATCCTTCTGTAGGCACCCTGGGATTGGACACGGGTTACTCTGCCCCACTTCATGTGGGTTCTGGGGATCTGCAGTCAGATCTTCACACCTGCATGACAGTTTTGAAAACTGACCCCCCCCCCCTACACTCCAGGCCCTTGTCCACTGCTTTTTGCCTAAGCAAAATCATTCTCTGGAAAACAAGTGGCTACTTCAGCTTGCAAATTAGATGATAATGCATATGCTCTTAGTCATAGCTTCAAGGAGTTCAGCAGTGGGTTTTTATGAATATGTATTCTGTCTTTTAATATAGTTATCAAAAGGGTTTTTACTGAATTGTTAAGATCTAATAAAATTGGTCAAGTTTAATATGTCCACAGAAGTTGATGTTAAATAATATTCCATTGTTTTTAACCACAGCTATATGGCACTGAAGGAAGTCAGGGCAGGAACTCAAACAGGGCAGGAATCTCAAAGCAGAGACTGATGTAGAGGCCATGAAGGAGTGTTACTTACTGGCTTGCTCCTCATGGCTTGCCCAGCTTGTTTTCTTATAGAATCCCAGACCACTAGTCCAGGGATGGCACCACCAACATGGATCACTGATAAGAAAATACCCAACAGGCTTGCCTACAGCCCGGTCTTATGGGGGCATTTTCTCAGTTGACTCCCTCCTCTCTGATGACTCTAGCTTGTGTCAAGTTGACTCAAAAGAAGCCAGCATGTAAGGCTGTATACACCTGTAATTCTGGCCCTTGAGAGGTAGAGGGAAGAGGATAAAATATCAAGGTCATTCTCAGATTCACAGTAAGTTGGAGGCCAAACTGGGGCACATGATATCCTGTCCAAAACATACAATAGCAGGACAGGGATTTCCATGTGGGTTGAAAACTGAGTTATCCCAGCCATAGCTGCTGTTCTTCCTCAATGTCTGCTCTGAAGCCACTTCCCTGATGCCAAGCATCCCCCCACCCATTGCTGGAAATTAAACTGTGCCTCCTGGCTAGAGGTAAAACTTAGACTCCCTCTAGATCTGGAGTGTGAGCCACCACCCTGGGCCAGGGCCATTCCACTTCATCGCATACCCGGCTTTCCAGTGGAGAAGAGCAAGGGCTGGGAAGGAAATGTCTGCCTGGTCTTCTCCCTGCAGCCAGGCTGTGGTTTGCCTGAGCCTTGCCTAGGCATGCCACGAGGAGAGAAGAGAGGACATAACTCAGTAAATAACTTCATGATGACAACTGTGTCCTTACCTTGTCACAGAACCAGGTTAAGGTCATTCTATTTTCTTAGGCTGTGTCTGTATTTTAATACCTGGCTCCCTATTGATGTAAGTGATCTTCATTAAGTTATTTGAAATAGCAAAAGAAAGGAGATGAAACTGGGTTATTTCTTCCTCCCATCTTCCTTCCCCTCCTCCTTTTCCTCCTCCTTGTCTTTTTCCTTTTTTCTTCTCCTCCTCCTCCTCCTTCTTCTATGCTGGGAATCAAAACCAGGACTTTGTGCATATTTAGCCCATGCTATCCCACTGAACTACACCCTCAGCCCAAAGCTTTGGATTTTTCCAAGCCTCATGCCTGTGCTTGTCATAGTAATAAAATTACAGTGCCAGAGACACATGGAACTCCCTTGTTGTATTTTCTATAACCAGCTAAGAATATTTCAAAGTGAATGAGGAAATCACTGATCATATCTTCACTAACCCACTCAGTAACCTAGCCAACCAATGGGTTGAAGCATACAACTAAAGAGCTAGAAGGAAGTAGGAGCTGTGACCAGCCCCATTTGGCCCTCAGCCACATCTGTCTTTCTACTGTTCTGCTCTATGACATCAGGGTCAACTTCTTGCAGCTGGACCTCCCTGGGTCCCAGGTGGCTGAATTTTTGCTGTATCTGACCGAAGAAAGACAGGGGATTAAAGGGTGGGAGGAAGGGAGAAGCTAGCCTTGGGCATCTTTCCAGGTTGCGTGTGTTTTGCAGCTCTGGGTAGTAGGGACCACCTTCTTATGGTCTGTCATGAACCTTCCCATTGTTTCTTCAGCCCAAGAAATGGTGGCTTCCTGAGGATACTGATCTCTGGGTGATCTCCCTGTTCCCTGTTTGACTCAATCCCTATTGTAATCCTGCATCAAATGCTTGGAAATGAGGTTTTGTCCTTCCTCACAGATGCAGAAATGGCAAATTTTATAGATCTTGGATATGAGACCCAGGGAAGATGTACTTGCCTTCAGCGACTCAGATGAAAACCTGATAGGGAATATCTATTATACACACTGTGTGTGTGTGTGTGTGTGTGTGTGTGTGTGTGTGTGTGTGTGTGTTAGTTACTCTTCCATTGCTGTGATAAAACACTATAACCAAGGCAACTTACAGAAGAAACAGTTTGCTTGGGCTTACTGATCCAGAAGGATAAAAGTCCATGATGGCAGAGAGGAGATATGGTGGTTTTACATCTTGAACTGAAAACAGGAAGCAGAGAGCAATCTGGGAATGATGTTTGGCTTTGAAACACCAAAGCCAGCCCTAGTGACATACTTCCTCCAGCAAAACCGCACCTCCAAAGCCTACCCAAACAATGTCACCAGCTGAGGACAAAGTTTTCAAACATCTGGGCCTATTGAAGACATTATCATTTAAACCACCACAGTGGGTTAGCCACAGATAGGAAAAAATGGTTAATTCCTATAGAACCTACCTTCCCATCTGATAGAAAAATGAAATGTCTATATAAATAGCTAAAATATAGGACAGTACCTACTAAGAACCACTAAAAGTCATGTCAACTGCATGGATTCTGGACCAGGCAACAGAGAGAGTGAAGGTTTCCTGGGTACTGAAGCAGGCCTAGGAAATGCATAGTTTTGAAAGGAAAGATGGCATTTTCCTGGGACTGGGAGGGTAGAGATCGATCCAGACAGAAGAACTGAGAAGGAGGGAACATCTAGGTGTTGACAGGAAACACTTAACCATTGCTTATTTAGAGTAAGGGCCAGGGATAGATAGGCACATAGGGAAATCCCACCATTTACTATTCAGTCAGGATCCTTGCTTTAATCAGTGTGGGTGGGGCAGGAGTGTATGCCTGAGAATGTGTGTATGGGTGAATGCAGGGGTGCATGCATGTGTGTGTGGACACCAGAGGTCAGCCTTAGGCATCAGTACTCAGGAGACGGCCCACCTTGATATCTGAGACAGGAGTTTGCTGATTAGACTAGATTGTGTGGCCAGTGAGCTCCAGAGGCCCAACGTCTCCACCTCCCCAGCACTGAGATTATAAATGTATGCCACCACTTCCAACTCTTTTTTAAGTGTGAGTTCTAGGGATCAAAACCTCAGGTCCTGCCCTGAGCTGCCTCCCAGGGCACATTAAGGAGTGCAAAGGGGTCTTCTTAACACCCCAAATGACAAACAGAGATGGAAACTATGCTAGAAAAATTAAACCAAATGATCCAGGTGAACCAAGACATACAGGCACCGGCCAAGAAATGGCAGAGCCGAGATGGGGGAATGTCTTCTATCCTACACTGCGGGGGTTAGACCTCAGGCTCCAGTTTGCTGGAAAGCAGATTAAAGATCCAGTCAGGTCAGAATGGAAGACAATTCTGTAAGATGTTCACTGCGTTGAATACCACTGACCACGGGTGGGGAGAGAAGGCTCTTCTGCATTAGGGCCTGCAGCCCTAATTGATCAGTAAGTAACACTCAATTCTCCAATACAATCAATACTACATTTCCAGCACATGTCACAGGACTTGATAAAGGAAGTTTTAAAATTAGCATAAGATTTAGTCGCTCCCGCAGTGGAGCTGAGCTGCTACTTCGGGAATGAAACGGGAGCATGCATGATTTACAAACCCAAGTGTCATCAAATTCCAGCAGGCAAGCTGAGGCTTCTTGCGGTTAGCAGGGGAGAGGTCAAGGTGGCCTAGATCTTCAGGGAGTAGAGCCGGCACAGGGAACTCGAACCCAGTAGGAAAGGATTAAAGTTAGGTTGTGTGGGAAAGAAGGGAAGGCATTTCGGGCAAATGGACCAGAGCAGTAGATGCGGGAGCAGTCATGCGGGAGGGTCTGCCAAACAAGGCACTGTGGTGGCCGTCCCAGAAGACAGGGGCTGCTGCTTGGAGCATAGCACAGGAGACACGGCGACATCAGGAGCCATGTGAGCAAATTGCAGGGCAGGCCTGCTTTTACTATTCTCCACGCGCCCTGTGGCTAGGGGACAGCAGCGTGTGTGCCTGGAGTCACATATGTCACGTGCTGGGTGACGTTAGGTAAGCTTCCCAACAGCTCTGGATAATAATGAATCTTCCACCTGGGAAATGACACAAGGTAAGGGACCTAATTGTTAGGAAGGGCTTAAAGCAAGACCAGCCTCCTGGAGTCAGTAGCCACCAGAAATGCTTTGAAAAATGATTTTTGGCACATGTATATATGTATGTTTGGGTGAATATACACGTATGATTAGACACATGAACATGTGTGCACACGCATGTGGAGCCCAGAAGTCAACCACAGGAGTCATCTACCTTGTTTTGTTTTTTAAACACAGGATCTCTTTCTGGGACCTAGTGCCTGCTAATAAGGCTAAGATGGTCAGCCGTCTGAGGTGTTCCCAGCTCCCAGCTTCACCCTGTTGCGAATGTTCTTACCTCAGAGGATGACCACATCACACTCCCCTTTCCCCCTTCACCTCTCTGCTCATGGCACGCCACCAGAAAGACCTCCTTCCCTAGCTCTGCCTTCCCTCTACCTGTATTTTTTAACCTGATGCATCATATTCTTGCCGGCTTGTTACATGTCTGGCTCTTCATATTGCCCTTATCCCAGAAGACCTGGGACTCTAGTGTACATTGGCTTGTCACCAGTTTCTAGAATGGTCCCTGGCACATTGTAGACATTCAATGAACCCTCATGTTTGGAGGAAGCGCTGCTATCATTCCTACAGTACTGTGCTCCCTGCCACAGGTCAGTAGACTTTGTTTTGCAGGAAGCACTGATAAGATGTGCTTTTGTGAACGATATCGTAGGCCTGGGGTCCTGGGAAACAGAGTGTTTAGGTTCCAAGTCTAGCTTTGATTCTAATTAGCTTTGTTACTTCGCATGAGTCCTGTGATCTCTCTGGGCTTGCACTGAGTTGTAAAGTATACTTAAGTAGGGAGTGGGGAGATGACTTAGTGGGTAAAAATGTTCGCTGCATGAGCCTGCTCACCTGAACTTAGATCCCCAGAACCCACATAAAAGCTAGACACAACAACAGAAATGTCTGAAATCTTACAGGAAGACGAAAGCTGGATGGAGAGAGAGAGAAAGCTCCAGAAGCCCATGGGCTGTCTAACCTGCCCTATGCATTGTCTCAAACAAGGTGGAAAGTTGAGGACCAACGCATAAAGGTTGTCTTCTGACCTCCATATGCGTGCTGTGACCCATGAATACCCACACGCATAGACAATACACACATAGACCTACACATATCACACACACTTACACAGGTGGAGATTAAAGTGTAACAAGAGGGCCAAACCAATTGGATTTGACCAACAAAAGTATAACTGGAGAGCGGGAGGGGGCCGAGCATCCATGTGGTTTGGCTTCCCAGTATCGCGGAAAGCAGGACAATCCTCAGTTCATGGGCTTCTCAAGCTTAACTGTTCTTATCCCCTGAGGTCTTGTTAAAGTTCAGGCTTGGATTGGCTAGGTCTAGAGTTGGCGATAGGTTTCTGCATGATAGCCAGGGATGCTGATGCTGATGATGGAATCAATCAGCAAAGTCAGAGTTATTCCCAGCTCTGTTGACACCATGAGCTCAAGAAAGGTGAAAGCCCCCTTATTAGATTTTTCAGAAAACTGCCAGATGTCACTTGGCTTAGTACTCAAGTTGGGCTGAATCCCGGAGGTTAGAGCTTGCAAGCTAAAGCCATGTGTAAAGAACCGCATAGCTGTTCAGAATCCGTGTCGCCTTTAAAAACAAGCAAATAAATATCAAAACTAATTACTGGAATTAGGGAGGAAGAAGGAACAAACCCGAAAAGAGAACCTCTCATTGCTTAATCTGACTTAGCTAATGTGTGGGACCCTGAGTTCCATCCCCAGCACAACTAATAATAATGATAACAACCACGATGACAAATGTGGTAAGATTGTAAAAAGCCGGCTCAGACCTGCTCTGAGCAGGAGGGAAATCAATCCCAACTTAATTGCTTCTCTTTGCCTGTAGCTCTGTCAGGGCTTTGGTGCCTGCTGTGACCAGTTTCAGCTTCCTGACCAAGCATCTCCTGTGTCGGCCTGTGGCATCAGGTACCCGTTAGGTAAATGAGGGCAGAGCAGCAGCTGACAAGCAAAGAGATAAGCAGGGGGACAGTGTGGCAGCTAGCAGGAGACTGGTTAAGTGTAACCAGCAACTCTGATTGGAGGGAGAACACCTACCTGCTGGGGCAGCAGCCCAGGGGATGCAGGATGACAAGGACAGGGGCAGCCACAGAATGACTGGGAGCTTCTTACCTTGTTGCTCAAAGAACAAGAGTGACTAACCCAGTGGTACTCTGGCTACAGCAGGGAACCTTTGAAAGTGATTCAGTCTTCATAATGCCTTTATACAGCCATTTCTCCAAAATACTGGTAGCCAACCACCAGGAGGCCTCCACAACTCAAATCACATCCCCAGACTTGGGGAGCTATGTGTGGAATAGCTCTTTCCCTCCCTTTGGGCAAGTCCTGAAGAACAGAGCAAAACCCACTGGCTGCAACTGTAACCAGACCACAAAACTTCTTTGATTGCCAACTAAGAGACACTCATTTGGTGCTGGAACAGATAGGACAAGTCTTAGCTCCCATGGCACTTCCATTCCATGTGGGTCCCATACCAGGAAGCAGAGAGTCACAATGAGCAAAGTTACAGGTAACTGTGCATCATGACTGGGAAGAGCCCAAATGTCTGTAAGCAGGCGAACAGAATAGTACGTTGTGGCTCCTCCACACACTGAACTGTGGAAACACAGCAAAAGGGATGAACTTACCAGATGCCACACAGCAGAGCTCGGGATACTTACGTGGGGGTGAGGGTGGGGGTGAGGAGGAAGACAATAAATAAATAAATAAATAGGTGTATAAATAAATAAATAAGCAGCATCTGTCAGACCATCCCTCATTCAAATCCCTCTCCTAGGCCACCCCATCTCTAGGTTTATGTGTGGCATGTTATGGAAAGGGTTCTGAAAAGGTCCAGAGCTCAGGCCTTCCTATTCAGCAGAGGTCCCACTGAGTCTGGTTTTATGTTCTGGGGCAGGAGGTTCTGCAAATGACCAAGTTTTATAGAACTCAGAGACAAGGGAGCCAGTACATGGGAGAGGGCAAGGCAGGAAGTCAGGGTGATAAAGCCCAGTGCCAAATTAAATAGAGGCAAAAGGTGACAGTTCTGCCACAGAGTGAGGGTTTATTACAAACCAGAAGAGGCGAGGAGAAGCTTCTGGGCCCTAATGTGCAACAGAGAAGGGCTGCAGGCTTTGCTGAGATGTTATCAACTGTAAGCCATGAGGGGGAGAAAATTTGTCTGAGGTGGCTCATTACCAAGACACTTGTTGACAAATGGACCCTGTCCTCCATCCTGTCTCTGTCTCCACAGTGCTGCGCGCCCACATACCTTTCTCCTCAGTCCTGTTCCAGTCTCTATAGTCCTGCCAACCCACAGGCCTGGTTTGGTTTCAGCTCGGCCGCAATCATGCCATGCCCTCTTACTAAGAGTCTTGGTGGATGTTGGCCAAACACTCTTACGTGCTAGAATGCTGTGGTTTCTGCCTCGGTGAGACTCTACATCTTTTCAACCCTCAGAAGCTCTAGGCTGTGACTCTCATGACAGAGGGGACCAAGAATGTCCCTAACACTCCCGATCCACTCTCAGTCCTCAGGAGATGTCGATGGGAGGACCTTGTAAGAGACTGACTAGCGATGAGCGAGCCTTTCCCTGGTTGTGCCAAGGTCTGAAAAGGGGCTCCTGAATCAATATGTCACCTACCGCCAAGACTCACAAGGTTTGTCCTAAAGGATTAGCATCATCATGAGAAGAGCTACCAACCGTCTGTCTCCAGGAAGAGCTGAGTAAATGTGCTAAGGGCTGACCTATGATCATTCTCTGAGGTATTCACCTACTGAAGTCACAACTGGGAAGTGATGATAGACAGCGAATTCTTCAAAGGGATCTATCACCCAGGAGACTAAATGGGAGATTCTCGTCAGACCCTCAGAACCCATTCAAGTCGGACTCCAGGCATGGCAAGAGTAAATGGATATGAGGCACAGCTTCTGAATTCATTCAGGAAGAATGTCAGGGAAGCCCCATGCTGGGAACGGAGGCTCTGTAGGTGCTGGGAAGTCATCCTTAAGACTTGTTAGACCTACTTAAGCACACAGAACGCAGAGTTCACAAAATGCTTTCCAGCCTTGGATGAAAACCATAGCTGCTTAGCCAAGACATAATGAGATTCAGTCATCTTTATTTCTAACCAGTGAGGTCTTGATCAGACACGTTAGTGATATTTTACCTCCGACAAGAAAAGAACAGAGAAGAAAAGTGCTGTTGCTCCAAACTAGCTTTCTTTCTTAGCTCCAAAATGCCAGTTTTAATCGGTTACAGAAGCATCCTTTAGGTGGTGTGGTGCACACTTTTAATCCTAGCACTCTGAAGGCAGAGACAGAGGCAGGGGGATCTCTGTGAGTTTGAGGTCAGTCTGTTCTGCATAGAGTTCCAGGTCAGCCAGGGCCACACAGTGAGAATGTGATGATATTTTGTTTGTGATCTAGCAAATAAAGCTGGCCTGAAGATCAGAGTGTGGAGCTAAGTCACTTGTTAACCACAGAGGCCAGGCAATGGTAGCACACACCTTTAATCCCAGTACTTGAGATTCACATGCCTTTAATTCCAGCACTAAGGAGGTGGAGACAGGAAGGAATATGGCTGGGCAGAGAGGAATATAAGGAGGGGGGGGCAGAATTGCATTCAGTCTGAGGATTTGTAGACAGGATCTTGCCCATTCAGCCTGAGATTTTGTAGAGGTAAGAAGTCTCTGGTGGCTGGCTGCTCTGCTTCCTTGATCTGTCACATCTATCTCCATCCAATATGGAAGGTTGGATAACAGTGCTGAAATCTTATCCCGCTTTCTTAACTTCCCAGAGAGAACAAGAGTAGATGAAAAACTCATCTAATAAAGGGAAATAATTCTAGATAAAATTTAACTCTGTCAATGGCAAACTAGAGAAGGTTAAAAAGTTCCTGAGCACAGTGAATATAGTTTCTCTTTAGTAACCTAGGGAGATCTCCGTTCCAGGACAGCCAAGCCTGAGGATGCTCAAGTCTCTTTCCTATATAACAGGACATAGTATTTGTATAAATCACCCCTATGTTAATGCCTAATGTGATGTAAATTATACATAAATTACTAGTGTACTATCTTGTCTAGGTCAGTGGTTCTCGACCTTCCTAATGCTTTGACCTTTTAAAATAGTTCCTCATGTTGTGATGACCCTTAATCATAAAATTATTTTCACTGCTACTTCATAACTATAATTTTGCTACTGTAATGAATCATAATGTGAATATCTATGTTTTCCAATGGTCTTAGGCAACCCCTGTGAAAGGGTTGTTCAGCCCCAAAGGGTTAATAATCACGGATCTAAGGAATGAAGAAGATAAGTATGTCCAGTCCCAATGAGAGTTCTCTCTCTTTTTATTGTTTTTACATACCAACCACAGTCCCCCCCCTTCCTCCTGCTGCCATCACCTTCTCCCATCCCCCATCCAGTCCTCAGAGAGGGTAAGGCCTCCCATGAGGTGTCAACTAAGCAGAACTAAGTGGAGGCAGAACGAAGTCCTTCCCCACTGCATCAAGGCTGAGCAAGGCATCCCACCATAGGGAATGGGCTCCAAAATGCCAGTTCATACACCAGGGATAAAGCTTAGTACCACTGCCAGAGGCCCCACAAAGAGGCCAAGCCGTACAGCTGTCACTCAACCCACTGAGAATTTTTAAAAAATATTTTCAACCCATAGGTGATTAAATCTTCAGATAATCCATTCATATAGAGGGACCACTTTAGTCCCTGCTGGATGCTTTGACTGTTGCCTGCCAGTAACATCTAAGATCAGGACCTCAGAAGGAAATCTTTCAGCCTGATCTCATAGTAGCCAGCAAAGCACAGAAGACAGAATGTTAGTGAACAGTACACAGAAGCCACGCTGCTTACCATGAGAGATGGAGCAAATGAATGTACTGGTTCTCAAAGAACTCATAGCTGGAAACACTGCCTCCCTCCTCTATGGCTTCACCATTCTTGTACCAAGTCACCTCTGGCTTGGGCTGACCTGAGGGGGGGGGGGAGAATATTTAAGTTGTAAAGCTATAAATGGGAATTAAGAAGAAGGCCTAGGCACAAGCACAGTAGGATATGTTAATGAAATGCAAAATAAAAACACTGTCTCTAATCATAAGAAATTTTTTTTTAATTATCCAAAATAAAACAAGTCTCCAAAACTATAGTCGATGGTCAGGGAGATGACTCTTCAGATAAAGGCTCTGGCCACTAAAGTCTGATGGCCGAGTTTGCTTCCTGGATTTCACGTGATGGAAGGAGAGAGCTGACTCCCATAAGCTGGCCTCTGACCTCTGATCTCCAAATGCATTCTGTGGTGTGCATGTACCTACCCCATTCCACAAAATAGATAGATAGATAGATAGATAGATAGATAGATAGATAGATAGAATTAAAATTTAAATATATGAACAGTAGAGAGAAGGTCAATTTTTCAAAAAATATTCAAGAGACAAAGATATAGATGGTATTTGATTTTTCATGTCACATGGGGCCAAAGTAACTCAGCAACAGGACTGATTAAAATTTCTAGATTCGGTGACCTCATTTGTCATCTTGTAGGTTTTACCCAACAGAGATACAAATAATATCGGTCTAGTAGAAAGATAACACTGTAAGGTTTTGCTGCCCCATAGGGTAGTAAGTAGGGTTGTACCTAACCCATGTATGTGGTCCTGACATTTTTAAATGCCTATAAATATGCAGCTTTTCAGGCTTAATATTCTCTAGTTCTTATAGACACTAATGAGTTAACAAAACCTTTGATCATTACTTTTACACAGAGATCACTTTGCCTTCATTTCTTTTAAAGGTTTATCTTTATTATTAGCTATATGTCTGTATCTGTGCATGAACATGTGCACACAAGTGTCAGTGCCCCAGGAGGGCAGAAGGATTCCACTGGAGCTGGTGTTACAGTTGTGAGCCACCCAGTGTGGATGCTGGAAATCAAGCTTCAGTCCTCTGCAAGAGCAGTGTACATTTTTAGCTTCTAAGCCATCTCTCGAGCTCCTCACATTACCTTTAAGAAAATTAAATTTTTAAGTGTGTGGTGCAATTCTTAATATGGCAATTATTGAGAGTGCTGGCTAGTTTGATGTCAACTTGACACAAGCTAGACTCATTTTGGAAGAGGGAACATCAATTCAGAAAATCTGCCTACACCAGATTAACCTGTGAGCAAACCTGTGGGCATTTTCATAATTGATGATGGATGTGGGAAGCCTCAGCTCACTGTGGGTAGCACCATGCCTGGACTGGTGGTCCTGGGTGCTACAAGAAAGCAGGCTGAGCAAGCCACAGAGAGCAAGCCAGTAAGCAGCTCTGCTCAATGGAACGTCTTAGCTTCAGTTTCCACCTTGAAGTTCCTACCCTGACTCCCCTCAATGAGAGGGAGTGTGACCTTAGAGGTATAAGGTGAAATAAACCCTTTCCTCCCCAGCTGTTTTTGGTCATCGTGTTTATTACAGCAACAGAAACCCTAACCAGGCAAGGGTCCTGCCACTGAGCTATGCCCCAAGCTCATTGGAAATTTTACATGATAGTGCTCAAACCTGAACCTGAAAGAACAAAGCATATATATATTTCTATATGGGCCTACAAGGTGTCTCAGTCTGTAAAGGCACTTGTTACTAAGCCTGATTATCTGAGTTTCAAGCCTGGGACCCACATGATAGAAGGAAAGAACCAACTCCCACGAACTGTCTTCTGACCTTACATGTGAGCTATGACATACGAGTGTAAATATGCCTACACACACATACGTGTGCACGTGCACACAGAAATAAATAAAATGTAATGAAAAAATTCTAGTGTGTCTATGGCCATGCCATTCTGAACATGCTCCACTGCCTTTGATCTCAGAAGCTAAGTAGGGCTGAGCCTGGTTAGATGCTTCAATGGGACAAGAACAAAGTTCCATTTTCTTCCTAAAGAAAGAAGAAGTCTAGAGCATAAATCTTCTAGAATAATGCTACCACAAAAGCTGACCCACTGACTCTTTTCCCTTGGAAGGTTTCATTCTTCCCTGGTAGCCATCAGCTACGCTGTGAATACTAACGGTTAATGGAAAAATTTAACCCACACAGCAGGAATTTTGTCTTTACTGTTACTAGGCAAGGTTTCCAGTGTGTCCCAAAGAGGTTTCTCACTACTCTCTCTGCCACCAAGAATTACCAAATGTGCTGTCTGTGCAGGAAGCAAAGTTCAGCATGCCATTCTAGAGCCATACCAGGACCAGTCTTGGGTTTTGTTTCTATATCATGTAACTTTTGACAAGCAACTCAGAAAGCCCCAAGAAGCCTCTATTCTTCTAAGGCTATATAGAAAAGGTAGGGAGATAAACGAGGTCAGGATGCTAAGAGTCAGAGACACCCGTACCAGCAGGACCTTAGAATACTCAGGGTCCGGCTCCTCATCTGCTTGCCAAGGCCACATATGTGCCTTTAAGCAGCTGTGGGGCTTTCCTACCTTCTTCTCCAGGTAGGTGTGTGTATAGCTGCCCCCAAGGCCAAGAACACAGGCCCACGTGCAAGGACGTACCCTAGCCCGGGAGCAGCTTGCCTCAACTTCCTATGGGCAGATGTTAGAGTAAAGAGGCGCTTCCCTGGAAACCAACAGAAGAGGAAGCTGTCAGGGTTCATTTCTGCCCCTTCTTCCCTGTCTCAAGCCCCCGACTCAGCCAGCTTCCTCCTGCCCCTGCTTAGGAAGCACTGAATTCCTCCTTTTGTACCGTGTGTGGGGCCACACACACACACACACACACACATACACTCATACACACACACACACACACAAACCGAAAAAGAATGTAAAGTATGTGAGAGCTGGCCCCTGGAACATTCTGACCTCCAGGGCCTTTATTCAGAATGATCAGGGCTGGTTGCTCTCCTCCAGTTTCCTGATTGCAGCCAGGGTTTTCCCTGTGCATCTTCTGAGCCTACACCATCAGCCAGAAATGAGATGTGCATAGGGAAGTGGTAGCTTGTACCTTCTGGAAGGTTCTCTTTTCTCCTGGACACCTCACCTAAAACTTCTTCCTCCCTTTGTTTTCCAACGCTAAGGACGGGACCTACGGTCTTACGCATTCTACCACTGTGCAATACTCCTCCACCTTCCTCCCCTTGTTTTGAACCTCTCTATGAGTCACTGCCTGAACCATTCTAAATGATCTAGCCACTATGTGTGAGGACCAGTGACCGAGCTATGGAGGTTCTCTCAGAAGATTCAGGGTCAGCTTGGGTCTCTCCTTCTGTCTGAGCTCTGAGAAAGCCAGCTGTGGAGCTGGAGAGACTGAGTGTGGATGGGTACACCAGCCTCCAGACCAAAGACAAGGTTTCACCTTGACTTCTGCAAATGGCGGTTATTTCTATAGCCACGCTTCTCCTCTGAGTTCTGAAGAGAAGCTAAGCGGGTAAGCCATTTCTCCCTGCCCTAAGGAAACACCATTGGGTGTAGTGCTCCTTGTTTTCAAGGGTAGCGATATAATCTAAGAAAGAAAAGAATCATCTACATAGATTTAAAAACTGACCTCTCTGTCAAATTACTGTTTTTATTCTTTATTTCTGTATGTGTGTATCTCTTCCTTTCTCCTTGTGTGTGTGTGTGTATATGTGTATATATACATATATGTGTCTCTTTCTCTCTGTCTGTCTCTGTGTGTCTCTTTGTGAATGTTTCTTTGTCTCTATTTTTCCATTTCTGTCTCTCTGTCTCTCTCTGTCTCTGTGGGCATGGGTGTGGGTGTGCACGCGCACGTGTGTCCTGAGAGTGCCACAACACATCTGTGGAAGTCTGCATGAGTCAGCTCTCTCCTTGTTGGGACACAGGGAACATCCTCAGGCTGTCAGGCTCACGCTGCGTGTATTTTTATCACCTGCATCACCTCTCTGCCCCCTTACCTTTAATGAAACCCCTTTACCATGGGCCACTAATACCCAGTCTTCAGCTCTCAGTGATCTAGGCTCCTGTCCGGGGGTAGTTCCCATCTTTGGCCTTACCTCCTCTGAGCACCTCTTGCTTTGGTTTAAATTCTTCCTTATTTGCCAGCATGCATCAGTGGGAGGCAAATTTGGGGCAAATTTAGCCAACCTACAAACATTGCTAAACGCTGTGAGAAGAGCTCAGTTTGATGACATGAAATTATTCAAGTTGTTCCTGGATGCCACAGCAAGTGACAAGTAGATTGTTTGAAAATCAGCAGTGAGGGGGCTGCCTAACCAAGAACCACAGCATGAGGTGAGGAAAGTCACTTGAAAAACATCACAGAGGATTGAGTTGCTTAACTGATTACTCAGAATAAATTTCTAAGGTAATTTTCTCAAATGTAGTTTTCATTGCCTTTGACCAATAAACCCTAAACTGCAGAGAGGTATGGGGTGGGGGTGGGGCAGTGAGTAGTTAGTCTAGGTTGACTAGCAGCTAGGCTAGGATGAGCAGTAGTTAGTCTGAGAAGCAGCTAGTCTAGGGGGAGTGGTAGCTAGTCTAGGGGTCATTACCAGCTATCATGCATCGAAGCACGACGTCAGACTTCTCCGGAACCTTCTGGGAAAGTAAGGTTGATAGAAAACACAGTGTGTGCCTCCGGGGGCAGCTTGGGTCTGTCATCCTTTCATGCCACGTGATCTGAAACACAAGCAAGGCTGCCATCACTCTATGTTCTGTGATTACTCTCACCTCCTTTGGCACCCACCCCACCTTTGATGAGCAGAAGTGAGGAGAGGAGACCAAGTCTAGGGGGCTTCACAGTATGGAAGGACCCTTGCCTCATTAGCAGGACCCAGCTCTGGAAGACCAAGGATTTAGGGTGGTGGCGGCCCTCTTGACTTTGGCATCTAGATCTAGATCTGGGTTCCTGTGTGACGCTACCTAGTAGACACTCCAGAACATTCTGCTCATAAGGGCTGGACGTTCCACCACTCACAAATGCCTTCTAAGGCCTCTCCAGCTATTGTTGAGGTTTGCAATGTCTCCTTCCTTTTAAGATGTTCTGTTTGGTTTAGAATAAGGTGAGTCCAAAATTGCCTCTGCATGGAAACCCTTCACTCTGTGCATCCAGGCAAAGGCATGCATCTAAGAGAACTTGCTGTTATCTTCCCTCCCTGTGCTGGAGGTCTGTGCTTTGCCTGAGGTTCCAGATTCACTTAGTGGGTAGAAAATGCTGCAGGGCTGAAGATGGTACATGTTAGCATCCAAAAGCAAGAAAAGCCATGGACACTTGGACTGGAAGAGAAATTTGACATGCCTGGTGCCTGCTAGGACCTGTCAAGAGAAATGAAAAAGAAGGTTTGAAAAAGGATACCTTCTGAGTGTGAGTCCTTTTGGAAGCTGTTAAGAGACACGGGACTACACTTTCAATATTTTGGGTTACAGAACTTCTATAAACATGGATGTGGGGAGCCTGAAGCATCTGGAGTCCCCGAGTAACCCATCATATTCAACTCATATAAGAGTCAGGTGAACCTATCTCAGTGTATATGGCAAATTATTTCCACAGAACAGCAAGAGAATTCTCCTGTCACTCCACTCTAGATTAGCTTACAAGCACATTTGGTGGCTGAGGAGTCTACACCTTTTGCCATAAAGCCCAGATTTAATTCTTATCTATCAGCCTATCCTCACTTCTCACATAGGATTGTTACCAGGACCGTCCTGAGATACAAAGATCCAAGGAGGCTCAAGTCTTTTATATAAATGATAAAGTGTTTGCACATAACCTATTCATATTCTCTTGTTCTTTGAACCATCTCTGGATGATTTACAGTGCCCAGGATGCCACAGATGCTATGTAAAAAGTAGTTAGAAAGCCTCATTTAGGGAGTAGCGGGGATGGGGAGAGTCTACTTTTCAGCACATATACAATTTTATTCCAAAATAATTTTGATCTAAATGTGGTTAAACCCACAGATGTGAGCCTGTGCATATTTCTTAGTGGTCATAGTAATGTGTCACAGAAAAGGCTTCCCAACCAGAAAGAAGTTCCTTTAAAAGTTTCAAAACTTTTCAAAATTTGAAAATTCTTATAACTCATTTTTTTATGAGAAAGAAAATGCCTTTTTAAAAAACCTTGAAGGCAAAAGTGTCACTCAATGGTTGAATACTTGCCTGTCACATGGGAGACCCTGGTCCTTATCCCTAACACAGAAAGATAGAAACAAGAAAAAGAGGAGAGAAGGAGGGAAGGAAGAGAGAGAGAGAGACAGACAGACAGAGACAGACATAGGGACAGAGAGGCAAGGGGCATTGTTGACTTGCAGTGATGATAGTTCAGAATAAGTACAGAACAAGAAAAGTCAGTGGGGATGTGTCATCCACAATCTGCTGGGAGGGCCCACCTTTACAGAACAGGCAGAAGAAACAGCTCTTCAACTACAGTTTAGTTGTTCCTCACTAGAGGTTCAAGTTGGTCGTAGAAGCCGGAACTATAAAACTGGGTTGAGATTTATTTGTTTGTTTGTTTTGAGACAGTGTTTCTCTGTGTAACAGCTCTGTTTGTCCTAGAACACTCTCTGTAGACCAGGCTGGTCTTGAACTCCCAAAGATCCATTTGTCTCTGTCTCCTGAGTGCTGGGATTAAAGGCATGTGCCACCACATCTGGTGAGATTTTTTTTTCTTTATTTAAAGGTGTTTTTAAGATGTTAGAGTTGCTATTGCTCAGTAATACTGAGAAGATAATGTTAGAATCAGAGGTACACACATGACGGTAAGGGCAAATCTAAGGCACTTTTGTTTTTTTCACCTTGAATTGTACCTTGAAGTGCTGGAGATCAAACCCAGGGCCTGCACATGCTAGGATGTCCCCTGTTACTAGGCTACCTCCACAGAGCCCCATTTTTTAATGGTATTTTGCAACAGTCTAGCGAATTCCACACAGGGAAGGAACAAGGTTTGGCAAACCTACAGACCTGTGACTCCAAGTTGGAAAGGACACCTGCTGTGACTTATTGACCCAGGGTGATGTTTAGACACATCTGTACTGAGATAATTAATATACCACACACTTCACCCACTGAAAAGTTATGACTCCATGACTTTCGTTATAACTGGCTTGTGCAACCATCATCACCACAATCAATTTTAGAATACGCCATTACCCCCAAAAGAAACCTCACATCTCCCCGTCTCACCACCTTTACGCCCAGTCCTAGTCCACACGGCCTTCAGCAACCCCTAAGCTGTGTTCTATTTCTCTTAGGTTCTATGTGGGCTGGCCTCTTCTGAACACTTCGTATAATCAGAATCTTCCACTTAGCATAATATTGTCGAGTCTGTCTGCATTGTAATGCATGCTGATGAACGTCATTACCTTTTGAGGCCAGTATGCAATACTTCTTGGGAACTACTGTGGGCAATAAGATGACTACCTTGACTCTCCACATTCCTACAAGACTTACTCAGTGATTCTGGGGGATCTCACAGCTGGAAAATACTCTCCTAAGCAGAAGAAATTCTAGGCTTCTGGACCAAACCTAGCCTACCAGGAACAATGTAGATGCTGCTCTATGGCTTACCTGGGCCAAGTATCAAACCTATTTCCTCGTCTGTCAGCCGGGAATGGTAACAGAAGAAGGCTCAGAGCCCACATCGGCTGCCTCCTAAGACTATTACGTGGGCAGCTGATATAATAGTAATCTGGCGGCTCTCGAGCGAGCGAGAATGCTTTTTCACGAGTTTCCTTTTGTGCTGTGGGTTACCACAGTGCTGCTGTTTTGTAAAGTGATATGCCAGTTAACAGATACACATGTCTCCTGGAGCAGCCTCACTGGGAAAGTAATTTGCAGAGCAAGTTTCCCCCACTCTTATTCCTAGGACCACTGCTGTGGGTCAAATGGAAAGAAAGGGCTCACAAAGCTGAAATGGTGGTGAGGAACTCCCCCCACCCCCGTGTGTGAGCGGCAACTCCTCCACAGGTGACCACTTCCTGCCAGTTCTGCCTCACACGTGAAAGCACTGTCAGTATGTTTGACTCACAAGGCTGGGTTAGCTGCCACAAGTCTCAGACACTGGGCACTGACTGTTCCCTGAAGGAAAGGGACAGTTAAGTCGGGCTGTGGTTCATGTTTCGTGGCTTCTCTGAAGGGGAGAATGACACATTTATTGTTCTATGCTAGAGATGACAAATGGTATTGAAGGCGCTAGAGGTGACAAATTAATGCTGAATTAATGGCATTAGTGGAGGAAGTCACAGGTGGGCTTCAAAATCAATCTTAAAAAAAAAAAAAAGTATATTAGCCCAAAAGAACATCAGATTTTCAATTTCTCCCTGCTTTCCTTTTTTTCCCTGTATGATTCAGGGCAATTTTCTTACTTTTTAAAAACTGATACAGGCTTTTAATTATATAGATTCTAAATATATATGTTTATGCTCTTAAAAGTACATATAATGTACATGTTTAGAGACGAGCACCTGAGAGGTTTTACACACATACACACAAATAATTAAACAAGAGATTGTGACTTGCGGTGGGGAGGGAGTGGTGAGGCATGGAAGGAGTTGGAGGGGAAGAGGGAAGGGTAGAGATGGTGGAAATATAGTACTATTCACATTTTATAAAGGTCTTCTGAATAGCAAAACAACCACTGTATAAGCATTGTCTAATATTTGTGGCTTTGGACTTGATGTCTGAAGAATTATAAAAATAATGTCTTTTACTCAAATTGGTAGAAAGAAAGTATGAGTCTATAGGCAGGTTCTTGAAGGCATCTCAAACACTTGCAAAAGTCCAGATTTTGTTGTTATTGTTGTGTTGTCTTTTGGGGTTTTGTTGTTGTTGTTGTTGTGGTTTGGTTTGGTTTGGTTTGGCTTGGTGGTGTTTTTTGTTGTTGTTTTGGGGGGATGTTGTTGTTTGTCCTTTGGTTTAGGGGTTGTTGTTGTTGTTGTTGTTGTTATTATTGCTGGTTTTTTGGTCCATCACAGACAGCTGTGAAAGCGACAGGACCACAGTGTGATACGGGCCCAGGTGAGCGGGCACTCAAATGTCATGCTCTCTTTTGGGTAGGGTGCTAAGTTGTATACAGAAAATAAAGACAAGAAAACAAACCTGTGAAAAGATGCTCAGCATCCTTAGTCATTAGGGAGACCCAAATCAGAGTCCCAGTGAGATGCCACCACACCCCTGCCAGAAGGGCTGCATATCAGTAAGGACGTGCAAAGAACAGAAGCAGCCCCTGAGTCTCCCCGGCGGAGTGTAAAAACAGTAAAGACATTGTGAAAAACAATTTAAGCTTCTTTAAAAAAATTAAACATGAATCTACCTAATGAGCTAGCAGTTCTACACCTAGAAATCCTTGCCAAGAGAAGTGAAGACATCCTTCTACACAGAAGCTCCACACAAACATCATCTGCAGAATTAGTCAGAGTACCAAAAATTAGAAGCAACCAGAATATCCAACTGGTGAATAGTCATACAACTGAGTAATGAGAGGAACAAAGAATGTTCATGGTGTGACATGGATGAACCTCAAAACGCTCTCAAATCATACTCAGCAAAAGAAGTCAGACCCAAAGACGTACAGTATTTTATTCTATATAGGAAACATTCAAAGGACACAGTAGGGACACAAGGTCAGTTAGTGGCTGCTGGTGGGAAGAAGACTAATTGACAACAAATATATATTCGTTAATGTATACATATACAGACACACACTTACATACACATACATACATACAATTACATACATATACACCTACATACACACATATGTGTGCACATACACATATACTCACATACATATGAACACATATGTACACACATATGCATACATATGCACACGTATACATGCATGCACATATACATACACACATATATGCATACCCATACACACATACATATACACATACATACATACACATATACAAACACTAAAAACTCAGCTACATCCCTAGCCCTTGATGGAATCCTTTAACAGCAATGCATGTTAAAAAGGAATTAAGGCAGTTCTGTATGACACAGACACAAAATAATCTCCAAAATATATTACTGAATAAAATGAAATATAGAAGTATTAAGTATGCTAGCCCTTCATTAAAAAAAAAAAAACTGAGGCCGACAAGGGGATAAGATGATTCACTGGATAAAGGGACTTGTTGACTACCTGAGCTGGATACTCAGAGCCCACGTGGTAAAAGTAGAAAGCACAACGACCAAAGCTGCCCTCTGACTGCTACTCACACCATGTGCATCGGCAAGTATAAACACGTGCACACAAGTGTGCGCACGCACACACCGAGACACACCCACCCACAGAGTAATAAAATATGAATGTGTTCTAATGTGCTTGCTTGTATATTTAATGTGTTAGAAATACACTAACTGTAGTATGCTAGCTGTCCTGAGTACTTTCGGGAACATGATGATATTGTTTAAGGACAATGAATTTACATGTTTTACATAACAAAATTTAACTTTGACAGTATTTGTGTGTTCACTGCTAAAGACAGTGTGGATGCTGGGCTTGGAGTGGCTGCTTTCTCTAGCTCTTTTTAACTGTATTTTTTTTTTTAATTTTCGGTAAACTACAGTTTTCTCAATGGTTCTCCCCTCCCCCTCCTCTCCCTCTCCTCTCCTCGCTTCTCCTCTGCCATTTAAACTCATTTTTAATTCTTTAATGGAGGGATTTTAAAAATAGGTCAAACGTATCAGAGCTTAGTATCTTCCCTAATTTCATATTGAGAAACACAGATGTGGTAAGTATCTTTCCCAAGGTCACACAGCTTTTCAATGAAAGAATCTGGGCTTCTTGAATATTCTTACTGATGTATTCAAATGATACACATTCATCCATCTTATCCTGGCCTCTGCAGGAAGAAGACAGGGAAGAGAGGAAGGCTCGCAGTGCACAGAGCAAACCCACTTTAGTGGTGCGCGTCTACGGTCCACCTACTGGCAAGCCCAAGGCGAGAGGATGGGAAGTTCCAGGTCAGCTGATGATGCAGGGTGAGATCCTGCTATAAAGTACAAAGTACAAAGAGGGATGAGGCTATCGCTCAGTCACGGAGTACTTGTCTAACCCTAGATTCAATTCCCAACAACACACACAAATACACATACTCACAAACAGTCTCTCACACAAGCACAGTCACAGAGAGGCGCACTCACAAACACACTCACACAAGCATACTTACACACAGCATATTCACACATAAGCACATTCACACACACACACACGAGACATGCATGCATACATGCACAGGTGGAACATTGTCCTGGGGCTAATGAGATCAACTCTTGTGAGTTAACAGTTCTTAATTGATTGAAAGCTGAGTTCCATAGACCATTACGTACAATCTCCAGTTGCATCAGCAAGACCCTTCAGAAGAAACACTGTAAAAGAAAAGCCCTCCTTTCTGACTTCCCTTGTTTTCCACATCCACCCAGTCTCCTACTACACCCACTGTAACAAACCCCAAGACAACGCTGTTGGGGAAATATTTACTTAAACAAGGCTGAGAAGGAAAATGCTGATGAATTTAGGACTTGGGATGACATGGGGAGAGCCTGGGACATTAGTTTCTCTTCAGACTTGCTCACTGCCACACACTAAAGAACAGGACTGATTCTTGATAGAATGAATTGAGCCTGAATTTATTACCCAAAACCAAGGCCCTGTCAGTATGGAGACAGAGGGCAAAAGAGCCATGCATGGAAAGGACACGTGATATGGCGAAGGGTGGCCTCCCTGCTTACTTGCTACCTGCCTCTAACCTTGCTAAAGAGTGTCTTAGACTGCTTCTACTTGCCTTATTTTCCAGATTTATCTATCTGTCTGTCTATCTACCTACCTACCTACCTATCTATCATCTATATATTTACCTACTTGTGTATGCATGTATGTATGTAGCCAAGACTGACCCAGACTGACCTTGAATTCGCCAGCCCCTACCTTAGATTCAGGCAAAGGCCATGAAGATATTTTGTTTTCAATTATTCTTTTTGTAATATCTCTTACGTATACAGGTGGTTTTTGCCTGCGTGTCTGTCTGCCCACAATGTATAGCAGATGCCCGTGGAGGCCAGATGAAGAAGACATTGGATCTCCCTGGAACTGGAGTTGCAGATGGCTGTGAGCCACCATGTGTGTGTTAGGAATCAAACCCAGGTCTCCCGAGAGAGCATTCAGTGCCCTTAAACACTGAGCCATCTCTCTACCAACCCCCACTCCAATTTAAATTAAACAGGAGGAATTATTTATGAAATGGGAAGCAATTTAAAGTTATATGTTACGAATAATAGCAATGATTAGATTTATGAGGAATTCAGTTAGTAAAGAGCTTAGAGTGAGCCAACTAACCAGCATCTCCCATGGTTCTCTGGTTGTAGGTAATGCTGTGTGGGATACCAAGGTATCCTGTCTTCAGACTCCTATTTTGAGCCTCTGCCCTGACTCCCTCAGTGACAGACTTGACCTAGAAGTAACCTCCTGTCTCCCACACCCTAAGTGCCAGGTTTGCAGGTGTATGCCACCATACCCGGCTTATGCAAACCTTGAGTCATAAGCCCTTTAGAAATTTCCAGTTTTTCTTGAGGCAGCACTATCAGAGGAAGCAAGAAATGCATTGGGGATAAAGAATGTCACACCTAAAACAAACGTGTAAAGAGCTCCAGGGGCTGGAGAAATGGCTGGGCACCTCACAGCTACTCAGAACCATATGCAACTCTAGTTCCAAGGGATCTGATGCCTCTTCTGACCTCCACAGGCCCAAGGAATGCATGTGGTGCACATGCATACATGCAGGCAAAACACTTACACACATGAAATGTAATAAACATGCTTTTAAAATAGAAGTTAGCACTCTTCAGAGCACAGTACTGCATCTAAGGACTCTCCATTGACGGTTAATATTGCTGTGTGGAAAAATACTTTTATTTGCCTGGGCTGTACTTTAAAACAGTCTCATCCCAAGGCTTTCTCAACCTTCCTAACACTGCAACCCTTTAATATGATTTCTCATGTTGTAGTACCCCAACCATAAAATTATTTTCATTGCTACTGTCATTTTGCCATTGTTATGAATCATGATGTAGATATCTGATATGTGACCCCCACAGGTTGAGAATCACTGCTTTAAGGCATACTATTAACTCTAAACCAAGGGAAGTAATGGGATGCCTTCAGAGGCCTTTTTCCAAACATTGTTTCAGTGTGTCACTAATTGCTGTCCCCTGGATTCTCCCACCGCTCATCTTCCTGGTGACTTGGTGTGGTCAGACCTGCCTTGCATGCTCTGTGAGCTCTGGTTGGTCTAAGCTGATCATGGTTTTCCTGGGTGCTGATCAGTTCAGTAACCAAGTCTGAGCCGATCACGTGTACTTGGTCCAGAAGGTAGTGCAGGAGGCAATCCAAACCGTGCCGAGCTTAGGCCATTCATTCTGCCCTCAGCACAAAAGAGAAAGCGTGCGTGGGTTAGGGATATGGGGGGGAGATGTCAGAGTGAATTTTTTTGACAGAAAGCATCTATCTTGAGACTGTGAGAAAGCCGGCTTGAGGTTGAAACCAAAACAGAGAGAAGCTGAGCCTCCAGAAATGCAGAGACAGAAGATGAGTCCTGACCCATCTCCTAGACTTTTCTTCCACTGTATGAGCAATAAATTCCATGTTGTTCCGATGGTCGGTAGGCTAATCTTGTCTTATTTTTCAAAGACATATTGGAGTATCCATACCTCCTCCTCCTTTACCCTGGTTCCTGAAATTCCTACTCTACATTCCAGATTATGTATCGGACATCACATAACAATCAAGTTTTAGGCAGAAGTAACAGACTGGAGATCATCAAATTATAGACAGAAGCAACAGATTTAAGGCTGGATGGTTTACCCAGTGAATGCTTCCCTAAGAGAGCACTGGGGAAACTGGGAAGTATAGCCAAACTCATCTTATTCCGTAACTATTCCTTTTCTGCCCTTGTGATTATTCCTTGCTTCTGTTACACATCTTCCATAGCTGCCTGTTCAAATCCCACCCAGTTAGAATCACTTACACACAAGAGCTTGCTTCCTCTAACGGCTTCCCTGATACCCTCAACTGGAAGAAAACTAGCCCCTTCCAGAGGATGGACTGCTCTCCCACACACGACTAAACTGAGAACTCTTTACCTACAGAGTATCTGGTTGGACTATCTTCTTTGAATTATTTTAAGCTCTAACACAATATGTCCATAACCTTGGCTTCTCCGAGAAAGCAAATCCAATGACTGAAAACCATGTTTGTCTATTGGAATTGCAAGCCAAAGAGTGGTTTCTGCATCACAACAATCAGCATCACCTGAGAATATGGACAACACAAGAATCTATGGGACCTTCAGAACCAGAGGTTCTTCAGTGAAGTCCACCAACAGGTATTTAATAGGTTGTCTGGATTCTAGTGTGCTTGGAATTGGAAGAACAACTAGACCCAAGAACGCTTTAAGCTATGGGTTGAGGAGTAGATGACCCTGGTCATCTAGGAGCAGGTTGAAGATCAAGTGAAGATCAAGGAGAGCTCTGTGCCCTGTGATGAAACCATAGCAACCATGGAGGGTTTGACTCTGGGGTAGTAAATGCATGGTGCCCAGACTGAGCTATCCAGAGCTGAGGGTCCTGTTAGTTTGGCATCCAGGTTTTGACGCGAAGCCCAGGACGTCCTCATTAGGTATGCATCTAAAGGAACTCCAATAAGGGGTCTAGACTCTGTGTGTGTGTGTGTGTATGCATGTGTGTGTATGTGTGTTATGTGTGTGTGTGTCCATGTGTGCTGGTGTACTTGTAGGGGTTGCATGCGAATATGTGTGCAGGTCTTAAGACAACAGTAGTCGTTCCCCACATGTCATCCACGTTGGCTTTGATTTCTTGTTGGCGCTATGTTTTTACTTTTACGTATTTGTGTGTGGGTGGTGGTGGGCATGTGTGTGCTATGACATGGATGTGGACATCAACCGACCGCTCATGGTAATCAGTTCTCGCATTCTACAATGTGGGTCCCAGGGTCTGAACTTAGGTTGCCTACCTGGTACCTCTACCCACTGAAACTTCTTAGTGACTCTAGCTTTTGTTTGTTTGTTTTTTTTATTTTGTTTTCGAGACACTAACTTTCATCAGCCTATAGCTCACCTAGCAGGCTAGGCTGGCTGCTGAACCTCAGGATCTGCCTGTCTCTACCCTTATCAAGATGACATCACTCACCATAATGCCTGTGTTTTTTGTTTGTCTTGGATTTTTTTTTAATTGTAAATTCTGAGAATTAGGCTCATTTCCTTATGCTTGGAAGGCAAGCACCTTACCGACTCTTACTGACTAAACTATTTCCCCAACCCTAACCATTCTTTAGTGTTCTTTTCTTTCTTTATTGCCAGTCATAGACGGCACAATTGCTCCCGCCCACGTTTCTTATATAATTGTACATTTCTAGTTTTCCTTTTGGGCAGATTTAAGCTGAGAACCACAGGACTGTTTGTGACCTTCCAGTGACTCAGGCAAAGAATTCATCAAGATATTCTTATCTGTCTGGGGAAAAACCCTGAGATGGTTCAAAAAAGGAAGGGACAATACAGATGTCCCACGAGCCCTAGGCAAGATTCTTGTCTCTCTACTCCCGAGCCTCATTATCTCCTACCGAGTTCATAGCGCTGGTCTACTGTGAGCCTCCATAGACCAGAAACCACCCTGCTTCCATGATGGCCTCTTCAGGTGTGGGGTCTGTCCTACTCTACCAACTACATGTCTCCTTAGAGAATTCCTATCTCTCCTTCCATGCTCTACTTGGCCTGTTTAATCAATGTGAAGACAAACTATAATTTTTGAGGAAAGCTAGGCTCCTGCCTGACTTTACATAGTTTCCACAATAACCACAGATATTGGCTTGTACATGTAGATTTACCCTACCTTCTATTCCTGTGGTTATCCTAACACTTAGACTTTAACATGGTACTGATAGATATTTTTAAAAAAATATTCTGAAATGATGCTGATAAATCTTTACTTATCCTGTAAGATAATAGACATATCATCTGACAACTTATGCTGGATAGGTTGTGGGGTAAAGGGAACACTCCTGCATTGCTGGTGGGAGTGCAAGCTGATACAGCTCCATTGAATGTCAGTATGGCTATTACTCAGAAAATTAGGAAACAACCTTCCTCAAGATTCAGAAATACCACTTTTGGGTATATACCCAAAAGATGCTCAATCGTACCACAAGGGTATGCGTTCAACTATGTTCATAGCAGCTTTGTTTGTCATAGCCAGAACCTGGAAACAACCTAAATGCCACTCAACCAAAGAATGGATAAGGAAAATGGTACATTTACACAATGGAGTACTACACAGCAGAAAAAAAATAATGACATCTTGAAATTTGCAGGCAAATGGATGAATCTAGAAAACATCATATTGAGTGAGGTAACCCAGACCCAGAAAGACAAATATCAAATGTACTCAGTCAAAAGTGATTTTTAGACATAAAGAAAAAAAATAGCCTACAATTTACAATCCCAGAGAACCTAGATAACAATGAGGACCCTAAGAGAGACATACATGGATCTAATCTACATGGGAAGTAGAAAAAGACAAGATCTCCTGAGTAAACTGGGAGCATGGGAACTTTGGGAGAGGGTTGAAGGGAAAGGGAGAGGAAGGGAGGGGAGCAGAGAAAAATATATAGCTCAATAAAAATCAATCTAAAAAAATCTCTCAAAAAAGGCATATGATCTTCAGTTAAAAAATCATATTTTCTCTTATTAATCATCAAAATATTCTAAGGTAGAATCCTTTTTAAAAGTTGTTGTTTTGACATATTGTTTTCAAGTACAGAGTTTTTCTTGAAGTATCTAATTTTTTCATTGTGCCACTATCAATAAGAAGTGTTTTTCCTATTACTTTGTATAGTTCCTGTGATCATATCCTGAAGTACTGTGGGAGAGACTTTTTAACGGCAAAAAAAAAAAAAAATACTTTTTAATGAAGACAGCCTACTTTTGTTGAGAAACTATGGTGCCATGGATACTGCAGGTGTTTGGCTCATCCCAGCCTCTATCAGTCCTGTTAAAATGGATGCTATCTTCATTTTACAGGTGAGAAAACTGGGCTGTAGTTAGAGGCAGATCCCAAATTGAGCTTTGGATCCCGTCCTTTCTTCTTGAAGACTTCCTCGGCGCCGTGCAGATCAGGGAACTCTCAGGCACATTCTCCCTGCGTATGCTAATATCTATACATAAGTGTGCACAGGGCTGTTCAAAACCTGTTATGAATACAAACTCCACTCTACTAAAAATGCACCCAAATTCTGATCCCGTGTTTGATAAACACTTGAAAAGGACAGTATACTTTGAGACTTAAAATGTATTTAAATCCTGACTTCCAGTATCTGCAGCTGCTTATTAGCCATCAGCAGGTTTTAATATAAGATGTGTTGAATGGCTGCTATAAAAGGTTGCTCAGATTCTTGGTTAAGTGCCGAACGCTAGAGCACATAACTCTCGCTCGTTCCCCTTACCTGGCCTGCTGGTCTAATCAGACTACATGCCTTTAGAGCACTGTTCCGGCTTGACTGAAAGAAGGCTACCTTTGCACGAGGAGGAAGCTGTGGAAATGAGATAATCTGAGCAGAAGCAGGTGAAATGCTGGGCTTGCTTAGATCTATTTTTAAATGGCTGTCAGACGCCTGTAACTGACACCCTTAATTGGAAGTTCTGAAGTTTAAATGTATTTATTAAAATTTACTAAAATGTAACATGATGACGAATCCTGTTTTTTAATGATTTCCCTTTTGGGCTGACTTTTTAATCTCGAGGATTTTTTAAATCTGTTTTAGTGACAGTGAATGTCTATATAAGTCATTTTTAAATACCCACTGTGATTTTCCAGCAACTTGAGCTATTATTGCACAAGAAAGCTGCCCACCTAGAAAGCTAACATTTTCTAATCATTCAGAAAATCCCAAGCAAAAAGAATAATATTTGAACAAAATATTTAAATGCCCGGGGCTAGTATCAAGTAAATATTTGCCTTGATTCCTCAAGTTTACAGTGGACATGATCTTCATTTACAAATCGGTCCTTTGGGTCGTTTTTTATGTTTGTTGTTCTAACTGTTAAGACAGGGGTGGTGTGAAAGGAATGATTTTAATCACTGGCAAGCCAAAATAAACAAACATTTTAAAATGTTCCCAAGTTTCATAGAGGTCAGAGGCGACTTGACACAAGACCTTGAACATTTGGCCACGTTAAAGCCTGATACACCCCAATATCCCCTCCAGCCTCTGTCTGTCTCAAAAGGAGACAGCCTGCCTTTGTTCTCTGTTATAGAAAATGTCGACAGTGATATTTAAAGGATAGCCAATCCTTGTTAAAAACTGAAAGTCTCCATACTTACTTTTCAATTCTGTTTATCCAGGAGATGTTATTGGAGGGCTGGCTTGCTGTCGGGGTCCCCTGGCCGTATGTGAAGCATTGATTGGACGTCTTTATGTCCTTGTCCCCTGACAGGGACTGAGATTCAGGGTCTCGTCCACAAACAAATCAAAGCACAGTTGGGTCTGTTTCAGAAAAACTCATGTCTTCTTAGGAGGGAAAAGTCCGCGTCCAAGCAAGTTCTGGAAGGAGAGCAAGTTTTGCCTGCCCTTGAATGAACTAGGTCACGGCTGAAGCTGGAGAATATTTTTTTTTTTTTTTTGCATCACTGTGATGAAACTTGAGGGCCGTTTTCTGCAGTAGGTGCGACTCTTGCTGGCACTGCTTGCCTGAGAGGCCCTGGCAAAGGGACTTGATGAAACACAGCCCTAGGGAGTTGAGATCCAGATGAGCCTTCACTGACTGCTGCTGGAGGACAGCTCTCGCACAGTCTGTGCAGGACCTTGATTTAATCGCTCTCCTCTGAGGACAGCGAAGGAATCAGGCATTTGGAAGTCGTGATAAGGAAACCCCCAGGGAGGGAGATGAAAATAAGATCTCACGTGTTATCCCTTTAGAAATGACACTGAGTCTCCCTCTGAAATTCTCTGAGCAGAAGACACAAAAGACAGGAGTTTCCCCTCCCCTGAGGAATTTGAGGCCATTCTCAGCAATACAATGCGTTTAATGCCAGCCTAGGCTATCTGAGACCTTGTCTGAAAAACAGTCAGGCATGGTAGCAACACACCTTTAATCCCAGCAGTTAGGAGGTAGAGATTAGCAGATCTCTGTGAGTTTGGGGCCAGCATGATCTATATAATGAGTTTCGGGCCAGTCAGGGCTACATAGAAACACCCTATCTCTAAATTAATCAATTAATTAATGAACAAACAAATGAATGAAAACGATCATGAGAAACCATAGAAAGTGCTCCCAGGCCCTAGTCCTGCAGTTTGTCAGCCATGATTCCTGTTTCAAAGAAGTTTTGGTATGAGCGTTTCTTTGAATTTTGTTTAGACCCAAGAAAGGACATGGAAAATCCAGAGACATCCTTTTTTTAAGTTTTCTTGCCTCACTACAAAAATATTTTAATGCTTGATACCTGGAAACTGACTAGTTAGAAGGAGACCTCTTGTGAGACAGACGTGGCTAAAATTAGCACCTCTAAGTGGGTGACTTTGAAAGGGACATGACCGAAACCTCCCTCTGTGGTGAGCCCTGTGCTCCTCAAAAGCAACGCGACGGTGTGAGTTACAGTGTGTGCCTCCCTGTTATTGACAGAAGAGGTTCACAAGACAAAAATCCACAATCTGAAGCTATTAAATGTCAGGCTTGCACAGCTGGAGGGTTCAGTTCTTCAGTTTTATCTACACAGGAGAAGAAAAATATTGAAAGTTGAAAGGCCCTGAAGTAACACCGCTCTTTTGCAAACACACCCGTGGCATGGGACTGGACAGAGAGAACCAAATCCCTGGGTCTTTTCAGTCTAAGATCTGTTCCAGAGAAAGAGGAAGAACTTAATAGTCGGGACAAATAAACAAATCGGGCCATTGAGATGGCTCAGTGGGTAAAGGCACTTATCACCAAGCTTGACAACCTCAGTCCCGTGCCGGGACTCACTTGCTAGAAAGGAAGGACCAATTCCCACAGGTTGTCCTCCACCGCTCTGTGTGCTGAGACACATGTACATATACACAGTAAATACATAAACAAACAAATGTACTAAAAACAGTAACAGTAAAGGAATGTCACACACAAAAAACAGGAGAGGATAAAGTCAAAAACGAACAAATGGCCCAACACAATAGAGCAATATGAAGTGGTTAGGAAAGAGAGTTCTTATATGAGACAGTTGAAACTCACTCTGAGGCTTACTTTTATTTCAAGACCAATTCCTTGAACTCCTAGTATTTATCTCCTAAAAAAAAAAAATAATAAATGTAATACTATAGATATCTGCAAACCCATGTTTGCTGCAGTAAAATTCACAATGAGCTAATTAGGAATCAGCCTACATACTCCTCAACAGATGAATGGATAAAGAAAACGTGGCATGTTTGCACAATGGACTATTCAATCACCCATTCAAGAAATTAAAATTATGTTGCCTACAGGAAAATGGATGGAACTGGAGATCATTGTGCAAGATAAGCCAGTCTCAGAAAGTCAAGTATGATGATCGTTAATCATCGTCAACTTGAACGGACTGAGAACTCACTGCAGAAAAACACCTCTGGCTGTGGGCGAGGGTATTTCCAGAAGGTTTGACTGAGGCTGGAAAACAAACCTGAATGTGGGCAGCGCCATTCTGGGAACCAGGGTCCTGGGATGAATGAACAGGAGAAGGCTAGCTAAGCATCACATTCATTATCATCCTCCCTGCTGCTTCCCCCCCTCGCCATCCCCCGACCCCCCACCCCCACTGCAGATGTCACGTGACCAGCTGCCATGCCTTTCCTCACTGTGATGGGCTGTGTCCTCTCACACTGTAATCCCTCAGTCAGGTTGCTTCTCGCCTGCTCTTGGATCACAGCGACTAGAAAAGAAGCAACACAACAAGCATCATGTATATCATGTATTTTCTATCACATGTAGAATTGGGGATAGTGGATTTTTTGTCAGCTTGGTACCAGCTAGGATATCATCTGGGATAAAAGGGCCCTCAATTGGGGAAATGCCTCCATGTGACTGGCCTGTAAGTATGTTCTTCATTGATGGTCAATGAAGGGGGCAGCAGCCCACTCTGGGCAGTGTCCCCTCCAGAGAAGGTGGTCTTATGCCCTATACAAAAGCAGGCTAGTCCAGCATTGGGAGCAAACTGGTAAGCAGCATTCTTCATGGCCTCTGCTCCAGTTCTTGCCTCCAGGTTCCTACTTCAAGTCCCTACCCTGACTTCCCTCCATGATAGACTGTCAACTATAAGACGAAATGAACCCATTCCTCCCCAGATTGCTTTTTATCATGGTGTTTATCACCATGGGCTAGAACAGGGAAGTAGAACAGGATATGAGAGGTGAAGGAACAAGAATGAGAAACAGAACAGGTGAGCAGGGCAGCACACATATAAGAGCTATGGAAATGTTATAATGAAACCCATTGCTTTGTGCAATTTATATTCTGATGAAAGTAAAATGAATGTATGAAGCTGATATATATATATAAACATATATATAAACACATATATATTAGGTCTGACCACATTTGCTTTGTCAATCATCTCATCAGCCCACAGATACTAGAATTCTTGTTTAAATAACAGATTTTGAAGGGCATAGATTCATAAAAATCAATAAAACAAACAAAACATGGAATTAAGTCCTATTTAGCCAGGATATTTGCTCTGAATTTTCTGCTTACTCGGGAAAGATAGAAGTAAGATTTTGAAGAGGAAATGTAAGGCCTATACATTTTTATTACATTAAAAACTACAAGTTTGTGCATAAAAATAAAATGGTAAAACATTTAGCACCATCTCAAGTAAAGCAATATAGAATAAAAGAAAAGAGGTTTCAGTGATCTTTTTCTGATGCTATAAACCAGCAGTGCCCGCCCTGTGTGTGGATCGTGACCCTTTCAGGGTTCACATCAAATATCCTGCATATCAGGTACATTATGTTTCATAACAGTAGCAAAATTACAATTATGAAATAGCAGCAAAATAATTGTATTATTGGGGTCAGCACAACATAAGGAACCGTATTAAAGGGTCACAGCATTAGGAAGGCTGAGAACCACTGCTTAAGCAAAAAAAAAAATATTTCTTCTGTAGGGAGATTTCCCTCCTACTGAGTACAGTTAGAAATGTAGTTTTATTACAGATGTTTTTTGTATTCCTCTTCCCAGAATCCTGTTTGCTATTTTCTTAGCTTCACAAAGGGGTGGATGTCCTCATGATCAAAGGCATCAGAGGCTTTGGGGTAGAGACCAAGTTGATCGCTAGCTAATCTGAACACTTAGAGCAAATCCACTTGATTCTCAGCTGCTCTTTGCTCCCATATCTTGGGCTAGGACTGGTACGTGGGGAACTTATCTGCTCGTATTTGTCTTCTGGCAGGGCAGGTCTGTGAACGCTGGTGTAGGATGTCAGAAGTGATGTCATACCCTTCCCTGCTGAACACTTTCTTGGCTGAGGCTTGGTACCAATCACATGTCTGAGCAGAGGTTCTGCCAGAATCCTTGGGACAAGCTGCAGCTACTTAGGTGTCTCTTGCTTTAGGGAGCTATCAGTGTTTGAGAAGGAACCACACACACACGCACACACACACACACACACACACACACACAGCATACACTCACACAGACACATAAATAAAAATAAATCCTAAGAGAAAAAGAAAAAAAAGAAAAACCAAACAAAAAATAAACAAACCAAAAAAACCAAACAGTGTAAGACCAACCATAGCTGTTATGCTGGAAAAATACTTACAGAAATCACCTAAAGGGATGCCACAATTTGATGTCTTATGTATGATTGAAAACCTTGTTGGTGCTGGGCAATGGTGGCACATGCCTTTAATCCCAGCACTCTGGAGGCAGAGACAGGCAAATCTCTGTGAGTTTGAGGTCAGCCTGGTCTACAGAGTGAGTTCCAGAACAGGTTTCAAAGCCACACAGAGAAACCCTGTCTTGAAAAAGAAACAAAAAACACCTTCTTGGTTTTGGGCAATAATAGTGAATCTCTATGATGATCTGCCTGGATCTGTTCCCATCTCCTCCCCTCACTTTGAAGCACAAAGGATCCATCATGGGCGTTTTCACTGTCATGGGGGTTTTCACTGTCATGTGTGATGGAGGCTCATTAGATTTAAATAGCAGAAATGTTTGCACTCAACAGTGTCAGTGCTGGGTGTAATCTTGGCGGCAGGTGAGTGGAGAAGGCCGTCATCACTGTTCCTGGCTTAAGAACGAGACTGCGACAAAGTCCACATTCACATGTAGTGCAGGTCAGAGAGAACCCAGCTGTCGGCATAGCCTCCCCATGAACAGAAGACTCAGGTCAGGGCATTGCAGAAGCAAACCCCAGGGCAGGCTTGAAAATGGTAGAAACTTAACTGCCCTCCTCTTGGCTCTCACTAATCTATTGGCAGAACATGGGAGATATTAATCATTTATGCTTTATGCTACTAAACTGCTCATTTCAAATGGGTGTGACAAGTGGTAAACTCTACACTGTTTACATTTTACCACGTATCTTGTTGATAGAGATGCCCTCCCTCACCACTGCAACCAACTGTGATCATGTGACTATGCCTGTACAGTATATCAGCTCTCTGAGACCTAAGTATCACAAGGTAGGAAATACACCCATGCAAAACAATGCAACACATTTTTGGAAATAAACTGAAGAGTGAGCACCCGGAAAGCCCCTCCCAAATACTAACCACAATGGGAGGAAGCACAAGAGGGTGAAAACCCAAAGTTTGCAGCCATAGCTTAGAGTCCACGCTGTCGCATTGTGTATAGTCTGACACAGCGCAATCACAAATTAGGGATGCTGGGAGCATTTGGGCTTTTTTGTTTTAGTCTGTGCTTTCTGTTCTAGCGATAGCCTTGCTCCCAAACATTTCTGAGGCAAACAGGTTTGAAGCACTTTAAACTACTTATGTCACCAGAATTAGGCAGTCTGTGTTGAAGAACTCCGAGACAGCTAGGCTGAAACTGAGTTACTGCTGGTTTAAGCTGATCTGACAGGTGACGATGGACCAGAAGGACGCTGAACACTCAGTGCTACTTCCAAAGATAAAAAAAAAAAAAAATCTGTATTTTTTTAAATTAAAAAGTTTTCTCCCAGAGGACAATTAGTGGAATCTACTGTAAAATTTAGAGACATCCAAATGCACAAACAATTCATAAAGTAAATTGTAAAGTGGTACCCAGAAAAAGGAAGGCATAATTTGATTAATAATGTCAAACCAAGGGATATAAATCACTTAGAGCGATAAAATTCTTTGGAAATTTTCTACACAGAAAATCCATTTTCTCAACCTAAAGTCATCATAGCTTTAAAGAATGTGCAAAAATGGGCCTGCAGAGGTGGCTAATGGTTCAGAGTATTTGCTCCACTTTCAGAAGACCTACAGTTAGTTTCCAGCCCCCGCATCAGGTAGTCCACAAGGTCCTGTAACTCCAATTCCTGAGGATCTGCTACCCTTTCCTGGCCTCTGCAGGCACCCACACACTGACACACACAACACACATAAGTAAGAGCATACAAAGATTCTGGCATTGGGTTGATGCTAGGAAGTGCAAGTTCAGTCCAAAAGGAAATCCTTCCCTTGGGAGGAAGGTAGGGGGTGACAGTGTGGGTGCTTTAAAATCTACTATACTGTAGACATCAGTGAGCTTGGGCAAATGCCAAGAGAAAGAAGATAAAAATCACAGCCTGATAAAAATTGTTGAGTCCCCTGAAATAAACATCAAATTCTAAATCGCTGTCATCTGGGGCCATTTTTATTCCTCCTCTGCTCTCAGCTCCTGGAGACCTATACCCTTTTTTGCTCTTTATTCACACAATTTCTGGACTAATCTTGACCAATGAATGAGACTCTCCGCATCTCCACTATACAGTGTTCCCAACTCCTTAGACCCTGGAGTTAACCTTTAAAACTCAACCATGGCAGACTATGCTGTGCTCCTGCTTGGACCAAATCTTGGATTGTCCAGTGATTAAATGGTGGTCAAGGGGAGGAGAGCAAGAACCGGCCCTGGTAACCCCTTCTCAATGCCAGCTGTGTCTTCAGCTCCTCCGTGGTTTCCCTTCTGCTGAGACCCACCTGGGGCTGTTACCCACAAAGGCATGTAAACGCAGTAGCTTACACTTTTGAAGACTGAGGCCTCCGCCCTTCAAAGCTTTGAGAAGATAAATTTAGATGTGAAACAGGAAGTAATCTCTTGTGACTGAAAGGGATCACAGAGAAATTATTGCCCCCAAAATATTTTGAAGCTGAAGTGTGGGGGAACCATTCTCAGTCATTAGCATGGACCAGAATCCCCTGTTGGGGTTTTGAAGCTACTCAGTATGTGTGTGTGCATTGGGGGGGAGGGGGGGGGCATCTCCATTTTCTGGTTTAGGCTGTCTGTGCTGGAGCCTGCAATTTTGCATTTCTAAAGAGCTCCCCATGATGCTGACACTGCCGAGGTAGGACCATCCTTTGAGAACTGTCACAGAGGTTAAAGAAGAGAGAGAAAAATTTTTCTAGGCTCCAAGGTCTTATCCAGATTGAAATGGGCAGGATGCTGGACCAGGTCAGCTAAGGCGCTCTATCGGTGTGACTTGGTTAAGACTGATCAGGTAAGTCTGCACTGCCGTTTTATAAGTTATTGTTTTCCATTGACGTGACAAAATGCCTGACCAAAATAATAATAATAATAATAATAATAATAATAACTTAAAGAAGGGAGGGAAGGAGGGAGAGAGGGAGGGAAGACTTATTTTGGCTCATGGTTTGATGGCTACCATCCGTTATGGTGGAGAAAGCATGGGACAGGAACCCTCACCTTTCCTGGAGACACATGCGCAAACATCTATGATAGAAACGGCTATGTAAAGAGCACCAGTGAAAGACCAAATCAATGATGTCATCCACCTCTGGTTTGTTGAACCAATAAGCTTATGGGCGAGGGACTACTGATGAGTAATTGCCCGCCCCCCTACCACCACCAAATAGCTGCATCATAACACAACTCCAGCCTAGCATGGACGATGACCTCCCAGAGCCTGCATAGGCGGGGTCTCTTCCATAAACCTGTCTCTTGCATGCTCTAGCATTTCTCAGACCACATGCAGATGATGGCTGGAAACATGGGGGGGGGGGGGGGAGGCACTGTGGTTCCATGCTAGTGTCTAATGACCCTCTCACCACCCCCACCACCAGGCCCCAGCTGGGAGGGCCTCCTGCAGGTAGAGCAGCTGCAGCTGCTTAGACTTCACAACAGCAAAGGCAATGTTAGGCCCTAAATACAAAGCTCCACAAGGAGGTGATTTATAATGATGGAGTATTATGCTTCTTATAACTCTGGAGTCTGGAAAGTAGAGAATGAAAAGCTGCTTCCTGGGTGCTGGGATTAAAGGTGTAACCCACCACACCCAGCCTTCCCCAATGGTTCCTCTCTAGATCGCAGGGTGAGCACCAATATCCTGAAGGTTATGAATCCCTTCTTAGGCCATGGAAGATTTGTTAAGGAACTTTAAAAATCAACCCAAACCAACTAAAATCAGTCTAAGAGATTTGGGGGTGGGATATCAGTAATTTCTTAGGGTTTTTCAAATGAATCTTGAGGATATAGATTATACCCAACATTAAATTTATCATTTTAATTTATGGGGATGGTTTAATTTTTGGTTTTGGTTATTGGCTTTTGGTGTTTTGATTTTAAATGTAAAAAGAAATATTTTATGTATATGGGTATCTTGCTTGCATGTATGTCCGTGCACTTCATGCATGCCTGATGCCCTGGGAGGTGAGACGAGGGTGTCAGCTTTCTTGGAACTAGAGCGTAGATGGTGTGAGCCACCATGTGAGTGCTGAGAGCCGAACCCAGGTCCCCGGGGAAAGCACCACTGCTCTTAGCCACCAAGCCACCTTCCCAGTCTCACTTTTTATTTCGTTGGTTTTGCTTGTTCATCTTGAGACAGAGGTCCATGTACCCCAGGATGGCCTTAAATTCCTTGTGTATCCAAGGATGGCTCATAATGTGGAACACACTACATAGTGAAAGTGTATGAAATCCTGACCCTTCTTCTGGCACCTCTCAAATTCTAAGATTATAGGCATGCACTGTAAAGCCTAGCTTCATTGTAACCACTTTAAGTATCCAAGTTCATAGCATGAAGTGCGTTCACAAGCATAGTAGAACCAGTATCCACTCTCAGAATGTTTCATCACCCCAGAGTATCTCTCTGCTTCCCTGGCTCCCCAGCCCCTGGAAGCCACCTCTTTATTTTCTGCCTCTGTGACAATCTATGAACCTCAGGTCACTGAATATTTGTCATTTAGCATTTGGATTATTCACTGCATAATGCTTTCCAAGTTCATCCATGCTAAAACCTATATTAGTCTTTGCATATTTTTAAAGTTAGAGATCAAATCTAGGGCCTTGTATGCACTATGCTGAGCTACAGCCCCAACTGAGCTACAACCCCAACTCCTGCAGCATACGTCAGAAACAATCACTTTTGGTGTCTAAATAATATTCAATTATATTTATGTACCACATTTGACATTTGAATTTTTATATCAGTTTTAGTGCTGCTATGAACATTAGTACATAAACACTTGAGTCCTTGATTTAAATTCTTTGGGGTATATATACATGTACTAATAAAATGGGTTGTATCAATTCCCCCTAGAGGGTCTACAGTACCATCATGTGAGACTTACATGTAGCCTATGGTGAAAAACACTAGTATGCCAGCATCCCTCTTAAGATCCAAGAGAGTACAGGTTGGAAGTAGATAGAAATTAATGAGTTCATTACTAGACGAATGTCTTTATATGCTGTACTGTAGTCAATGCAATTGTTATTACCAGAAATTTAAAAACCTGTTTTATGGTCAGTGCAGTGACAGCACTGTTGAAAATCCCAACACTATCTCATTTTACTAGAAATGACACCTCACTTGTAATTCCCACCTGCAACTGAAATCTGTCTCCATAGTAAACATCATAGAATGTAAACATCATAGTTTCTAGACGTTTTTATTTGAAGATAATAAATCATATAAGGTTTTTCCAATCACAGTGTCACTTTTATTAGAATGTCTAGTTTTACTCTTGTCATAACACCTGTGCTCAAATGTTTTTTAAATAAGAATGTTAAGATGGTAATATCATTGGGAGCAGCATTTGTGAATGTCTTTTATTTTTTAAAACATTGCTAAACTACCCTTTTGTATCAAGCATAGAAAAATTGGCTTGAAAATTAACTGCAAGGATAGTTCATGATGCTACAATATACTCTTTCTCCCCAGGGGGTTTCTACTCTGAGATACCAACTATCTTTTTCAAAGTTCTGTTGTCTTGCTGAAGATTGAACTGTGTGTAAGTTGTTTTTCTTGTTGTTCTGAGAAAATGCCTGACATTATAATGACAAAAGGGTTTATTTTGGTTCACAGTTTGAGAGAGGATATAGTCCATCACAATGGGAAAGGCATGCTGGTGGGAGCAGGAGGTGGCTGGTCATATTGCATCTGCAGTCAGGGAGCAGAGAGATGAATACTGACGCTTAGCTGGCTTTCTTTTTTTTTATTCAGTCAAGACTTCAGTCCCACCTCCCTCAGTTAATCCTTTCTGGAAAGCCCCTCATAGACTCCCCAAAGGTGTGCTTCCATGGTGATTCTAAACCCAACCGAGTTGACAGTGAATAGTCACAGTCTAGACTGATTCTTTGATTTTACAACAGCTTTCACCCAGGCATCAGCTGGGATTCTGTGTATGGACCCAGGGGAGGATAGTGAGAGATGAAAATAAACGTAGTATCCCTGCAGAAGTTCTACAGTTCTACACTTCAACACATACAAGTCTGTAACAAAATACTAATACTGAAACAAAAAGGAAGCAAGAAATTGTTGATTTTAGAACAAGGAACAAGGATAGACACCTCAAGATTAGCCAAATAACTTAACCTCTTCCTTTTTTCTTCATGCTTTACAATTTAAAAAAAATGTGTCTGTCTGGCTGTGGTGACATAGACTTATAATCCTAGCAACTGGGGTCGAAGTGTAGAGGCTGCAATATCACGAGTTCAAAGCCAGTCTTGATACTATAATAAGTCTGACTCGAAACCAAGCACTAAAAAGTACTTGAGGCTGAGAGTAGTTCCTAAGTATGGGAGAAAATACAATGCTTGGGGCATCTATGGTTGTCAGTGAGGGTGGCAGAAAGAGCAGGGTGGGTCAGTGCTGCACGGACACTTCCTGGCTAGAGATGTGGCAGCCACTCCTAGTCTTGAGACGACACTTTAGAAATTACATGTATTTTTGTGCTCATTCGGTTTATTTGTAGGTAGCTGTGCCAGGGTTCAATCTCTGGAACACACATTGTGAAGGAGGGAATCTGACCACAGTATACACCCTGGTGCACACACACCTGGTACACACACACCTGGGTCCATCCATCCTTGGCAATACATACACAAAACGTAAACAGAACTGATTTGTTTGGGTTCCTCCTGAACAAAATAAGTGGAAGTTAATACCTCAGGATTTTTCAGTCATGATGATTCCTACAGTCTGGCAGCTCTGTGGCCCAATACCTGGCAAGAAATAACACGAGGGGAAAGGTTGATTGGGGCTCATGGTTTGTGAGGGTATGGTCCATAATGACAGAGAAGGCCTGGCAGCTGAAGGCCTACCTTCTCCAGCGACAGCCCACCTCTTAAAGGTCTACAGCCTTTCAAAACATCACCAGTTGAAGGCCAAGTGATCACACAGGAATCTGAAGGGGACATTTTCATTCAAATTCTAACAGTCCACTCATGGCTCCCAAAGGTCATGTTATCTCACTATGCAACCTACTTTCAGTCAGTCCAACTTTAAACCTTCCTACAGTCAGACTGGCAGGGTGGCTCAGCAGATAAAAGGTGTGTGCCACCAAGTCTGACAATCGGAGCTGTATCCCCAAGATACATGTGATGGAACGAGAGAAAAGACTCCTAGGAGTTGTCTTCTGGCCTCTATATATATGTCATAGAACACATATGCCTGTGACACCTGCAACACATACACAAAAATAAATAAATGAAATAAAAAAAACTTTTTAAACGGCTTATAGTTCCAATATTGTTCAAAAGTCAAAAGTATCTTTTGTCACGAAGGCACTCTTAGCTATGAGTCCCAGCAAATCAAAACATAAAGTTACTTAATGTCAACACACTATGGCACAGACTAAACATTCCCATTCCAAAAAGGAGGAATGGAACTATATCAAAACAAACAAAAAAAACTATACCAGAACAAGATCAAATCTAGCAGAGAAAACACAAACTCTTCAGCTCCATATCCATTATCCAAAACCTTGAGGTCTCTATCACACCGGAGGCTCCATACAACGGCCTCTCTACTTCTCCCTCCAGGGAATCTGACTGTGCTACACATTGCATGGATTCAATGGCTTTCAAGAACTTTGGTGCAAGGCATGATGGCCTTGTTTGAATGAAAGTAGTCCTCATAGGCTCATATATTTGCATACTTAGTCCCCAGTGGATGAGACATTTGGAAAGGATTATGAGGTGTGGTCTTGTTGAGGAGGGGTATGTCACTTGGAATGGGCTTTGAGATTTCAAAACCCCAGGCCAGGCTCAGTGTCTCTCTCTCTCTCTCTCTCTCTCTCTCTCTGCCTGCTGCCTGTGGATCAGAATATAGAGCTCTCACTACTGCTCCATCCAGTGCCTTGCCTGTTTTCTTCCCACCATTATGATAATGGACTAACCCTCCGAAAATGTAAGCAAGCCCCCAATTCCCCAGTTGAACTCTTTGATAAGAGTTGCCTTGGTCAAGGTGTCTCTTCACAGCAATAGAACAGTGACTAAGACACTCTGTAACTCTTGTGTTTTGTCTGCTTATCATGGTGGTGAGTATGCGAGTTTGATGCAATCTAGAGTCACCTGGGAAGGGAGTCTCAATGAGGGACTATCTGGATTTGGTTGGCCCATGGGCACATCTATGAAGGACTATCTTGTTTATAGTAAATGAGGTAGGAAAACACACCCACTGTGGGTGGCACCATTCCCTCAGCAGAGGATTGTGAACCACAGGAAGTGTTCTCTGCTCCCGATTAGGGATATGACTTCTTAAACTCCTGACAACGTGACATCCTCCTTTATCCTAGAATTGTGAGCTTACAGCATACTAAGGCTTTGCTAGCCCATGGCTCCAAGCTCTTCCCATAGTCCTCCTATGTTCTATTTCCAAACACATACAAACCATGTGGTCAGGATTATCATAGCAATAGCTTTTACTTCTCAGTATCCATTTCCTATATTCCCTACTGTTTTCATACTAGCCAAAACTTAAAGGAATAAGAATTTACTTTCCTTATAATCCATCATGATAGGAAATGCATGGTATCTGAAGTGGCTGAGACTATGGCAGGGGCATAAGACTGCTTATTTACATCTGAGTGACTGAACAGGAAGTAGTAAGACTGGGACCAGAAGAGAGGTGAGGCTATACCCCTCAAGGCCCAGACCAAAGCAACCCACTTTCTGGAGCTAGGGCTCAAATCCATAATTTCCCAAATCACACTCTTAGCTGGGATGAGGTGTTAAAGACATGAGCCTGTGGGGGATATTTCACATTTAAATCTACAAAGACTGGTTAAAAGTAACTCTATATATTTCTTCAATTTATGGTTGCTTTTTTTTTTTGCATTCCTAGATTACTATTGGCAAAGATCACTTACTACCACAAAATACTATAGTACACTACACTATACTATACTATATATAGACCGCTCATCTATACTATTTTATAATACTTTTTATTTAGATTTTGCTTTTCCAGAGTCCAGATATATAGCTCAGACTGGTCTTAAACTTTTGATCCTTTTATCTCAGCCCTCTGAGTACTCGCATTTCAGGCCTGCACCACCAAAGCCAGTTGTAAGACTCCTTGAACTTCTAGTCTTCTTTCTAGTGCAGACTAAATAAGTTCTCAAAACTCCAAAAGTTAAGTAACTATCGTGATTGCAATATTTCAAATATTCCTCATCACTTACTAAAATCAGAATTTCTCAAGCTTTAAGCTCTTGCCAGTTTTTAGGATTTCAACGCCCTCACATGCCTTGGTAATTTTATAGGCTCCTTTAGAGAAAAATCGCATTTTAACTTAAATAAATTTGGCATTACTCTAGTCAAATTACTGGAGAACTGATGACTCTGACAGACATTTTCTTTTAAATACTATGAAAAGAAAATCGACATGCTATTAAAAAGGCATCCTGTATAACCCGCTGATGCTATAGTAGGCACAAACCTGTAACAACTTAGCCCTTTAGTCTGACTTATTCTGATCTGACTCCTTTCTTCAGTTTGGTCTTCGCCCTTTTTCTTGTGAGCCTCCAGTTCGCCTGAACCAACCACAGTTGTTCCCATGATTTCCTTGGGTCTTCTTCCTGCTCTGCTTCTGAGAGCACTTCTCTCTCTGGCCACAAAGAAGGAAGTGCTTATCTTTGTCTTTCATTGTCTTTGGCTAAGGCTGTCTCACAACGCTGAGAAGCGGAGAAACCTCACAGCAATGTAAGCAGTTCTTGCTCATTAATAAACTCTGTAAAGTGGCAGCTCAGCTGATTCTCTCTTTCACTGTGGGAAAAGGCCAGTTTTGTGTCTGTGAAGCAAATGCATTCCAGCATCCCTGATAGGTTTGTATGTTTGCTTGTATTTATCACTGCTAATCACATCATTAGAATCTCTTCCAAAGAGGCAACAATTTTTGGCTCCCTCACTAAAAAATGAGTTACATGAAATCTCTGACATATGTTCATTGTGTGTTTGCTGAGGTTCATGACTTCAACTTAAAACAAAACTATCCTCCAGCAGTACTTGGCACAAGGGTCAGACACAACGTAAGCACCCAGTGCCTATTGGCTGGCACTTGAATGGATGGATTTAGGTAAGTACAGTCTTCAAAATAACTAGAAGCAGTAAGATCTAGATGGTTCATTATGAGAGTAGGGTGTGGAACACTGGAATGATGTACTTAGCTACCATGTTTAAGTTATAAGTGAAATAAGATAATTCCCTCTGTTCTTTAGGAAACATCAGACAAAATGGGCTATGAGGGATGTGGCCAGTATTGTGTCTGAGTGCGGCCTTCACGGTCCTACCTCAAGGATGAGTCAGAGAGGTCACTAAATGTTTAGACATGGAGTAAGGGATGGGGACAATGAGTGACATTTAGTTGTCATTTTCAATTCCCTTATCTTCAGTATATACAGACCCAGAGGCCTTTAGATATTCTCCTATACCAAGTCTTTTAAGACCTGTTCATTTACGAACTATAGTGTCTGTCATTTTTTGGTTAACATCCACAATCAAATTCTGTGAGAGAGAAAAAAACTGAATCAGTGTCTACATCCATGAGTAAGATTAAGATTACATCATCAGACTTTTCTATGGACTGCAACCGTAAGCTTCCTCAAATTGTCCAGATTCACAGAGACTTTTATCCCTTTCAGCTAATAAGGAAAAACTCCCGGTGATATTTATTACCTATACACACGCATTATATTTAAGGGATATTTGGAAGCTGTAATCTTTGGCCAGTGAAGGAAAGGCTCTTCCTGCCAAACCCGACAATCTGAGTTCAATCCAAGGACCCATACAGCGAAAGAAGGGAACCCTCTCTCAAAAGTTGTCTTCTGGCCTCTGCATGTTTGCTCCCGCCAACCCCCTCCCCCCCCCGCCTGCTGCCACCACCACATATACACATTCACACAATAAACAAATGAATTTTTCATTAAAATTTTAGAAAATTTTAAGTTAAAAATTAAAGCCATTTCTAGATGGTTGTGGCTCATGTCTTTAATCCCAGCACTCAGGAGGCAGAGACAAGGCAGATCTCTGTGAGTTTGAGGCCAGACTGGTCTACAGAGCGAGTTCCACGACAGGCTCCAAAGCTACAGAGAAACCCTGTCTAGGAAAAAAAAAAATAAAGCTACTCATACATTTTCTCTTGGCATTATATAATTGTTGGGAGAGGAAAACAAAGCTAAGTTCTTAAAATGTTCCCAAAATTAACGTATCAATTTTCAAAGTACTAACTAATATAGACATACGCCACATAACATGGTGATCAACAACTATGCTAATTGGTTTAACAAAAACTAGGGGCATCTGGGAAGAGGGAATCTCAACTGAGACAATGCTTCATTAGATTGCCTGCAGGCACATCTGAGGGACATACTGTTGATTGATGAAGGAGAAACAAGCTCACTTTGGGTAGTGCCATCTCCACCCAAAGTTGTATAAAAAAGCAATCTGAGCAAGCCATCGAGGCAAACCCGGAAGCCGCATTCCCTGTACGGTCTCTACATCAGTTCCTGCCCTGCTTGAGTTTCCGCCCTGACTTCCCTTAATGGTGGTAAGATGAAATAAACCCTCATATGTTGTTTTTGGTAGTGGTGTTGATCATAGCAACAGAAATCAAACTAGAATAACAACAGACTGCACCTGTTGTCCCAGGAGACTGGGTTCACACAATAAAAATCACCTCATGAATGGAGGTTCCCATGTCCCGCACTCATCGTGAGCTCCTGGGTTTCACAGAGCTGGAGGGGGGGGGGGGCGGGTTAAGAACTCAGTGAATGATACATCATGTGCCCAAGAGATGGCTGACAGATGACTGAGTTCAATAGTGGGGACCTTCGTGGTGAAAGAGAGAACTGACTTTTACCATTTGTCCTCTGATCTCCATACAGGTGCCACGGCACGCGCAATTGCATGCACATACGCAGATAAGTAAATGAAAACAATAAACATGTCTTTAATGGGAAAAAAAAAATCACCGCATGATGCATTTCTCAGAATGTACTCCCACCCTCAAGTCATGGATATGCTGTGCTTACTTTCCCCAGTCACAGGCACAGAAACTAAAGCTCAGACAGGTTCACTAACTCACCTAAGGGGATATCAGCAATAAGTGGCAGCATCAAGTTGTGAACTCACAGCTAACTTTAAAAGTCACGCATGCCCCAGAAGAAAAGTGAAAATTAGGTAGTAGAAATATAAGGACTTTATTAAGAGAAGAAATATACCAACCATAAAATGCGATGTCTGTCAAAGTACGGAATGGAGGGTAGCAGAAAAGGTGGCTGTGTAGATTCTAAAATAGTAGACAGAAAAAAACTCTTAGGAGGAGGGCGAAGTGAAAGAGGCACTTGGAGAACAGGGGGATGGGAAGGGAAGCCACATGGCACCTAGCTGAGCTATACTGCGTAAGGATGCCCAGAGTGCAAACAGAAAGAATACCCACACGGTAAATAGTATAAGCATGGACTTATGATCTTTTCACATAGGAGAAGCTTCATAAGTAATGGCCTGCGCAAGTAGGTTTGGAAGGGGAAATAAAATTATTGGATTTAAATTTAATTGGATTTCAATTAAAAGGTAGAATGACAATAGATGAGGAAACTTAGGACTGGAGATGTAACAGAGCTGACGGAGTGCTTGCCTCGCAAACGACAGGCCTCCGTTTCTAGAACCAGGTCTGCATAGAACTGTGCACGGTGGCGAACACCTGCAGCCCCAGCTCTCAGGATCACGGTGCAGAGAGGAAAAAGTTTAAGGCCAGTTTGAACGACTTGAGGTAAACTGAGCCGGGAAGGCTTGTACCTCAGGGCTGATTGGTCATCCTAAATTGTTTGTTCCTATGTCAAACAAGCCTATAGTTTCCAACGGGATAACAACCTTTGCTGTGGATGAGACTAGGCAAGAGATAAATGTAGCTTTTCCTACCGCTTCGTCTAGAATCTAGGCGGTGTTCATATTCCAAGCAGTTCCCCTGCATGATCTAAATCATCTATGATCTAGACTCATGAGCTAGGGTCTAGATTATCCAGGGGAACCGTTTGGAATATGAACACTGTGACAGTTTGATCTGAAGGACACCACACCATTACTGCTAAAATCCATTTGCAGGATCTAATAAGTTAAAATAGACAGGAAGTATTTGGGTTTTGCTTGCTTGCTTTTGCGGAGCTGAGGATGGCTCCAGAGCTTTAGACATGCCAGACCAGAGTCCTACCACCAAACTGCACGATTGAATCCCTCAGTCTTAAAATAAAAAGACTCGAAACAAGTTGGGTCAATTCCCTTACGAGTATCTAAATCTCCAATTCCACTACTTTCCTCTGGCAACATCATCCGCTAGCAGAGGAAGCGTCTGCTGAGGTTGCCCAATGTGGGGAGCTGGCGGCCTCTTGGCGAACACCGCACATACGCAAACCCCGGGGTCCTCGGAGAGCAGACGCGCGCGTGGGGGCGCCGCCAGGAAGCGCGTGCTACCCTCTCCGGCGTGAGGTAAGCATCCTCCCACGGTCCCGGGAAGCTCCTACGCCGCAGGCTTCCTAGCTGTGGCAATGCCTCCACCGCTGCTTCCTCCAAATGCTCTACCCACCCGTCCCTTCCTGCTCCGCAGACTCAGAAGCCGCCCGGGAAGGGCGGCCGCATGCCCCGCCCACATCCCGCCCCGTGCCTAGAGGGGGAGGCAAGCCGGTGGCACGCCCGCAGCCAGACCCCGCCCCCTGCCCCGCCCCCCTCACCGCAGGTGGGACTGTAGCCACTCGTGAACCGGCCCCACCCTAGGGCCCGCCCCCATGCCCAGCTCTCCCTGCAATTGGAGAGGCCGCCCGCACATAGCAACGAGGCCCCACCCAAACTCCGCCCACACACGCGCAGCCCGGCCCCGCCCCCTAGGCCCGCCCCCCTCTTCGGCCGGCGCGCCCCGGGGCTTCTCAGGGGAACCTGTCGCGCGGGCCGGGAGCAGTACTTCTTCCTGTGAGGGCCTCACTGTGCGGCGGACTTCTCCTTCCGCTCCTGCGACTCGCGGGACGGCGAGGAGCAAGCGGAAGGTGCACAAGGGCGCCGAGGCCCGAGGTGACCGGCTGGAGCTGGGCGGCGGGGCCACCGGCGTAGCCATGTCGCTGTGGGGGCAGCCGCTGCAGGCCTCGCTGCCCCCGGCTGTGCACCCTTCTCCGACCGCGCCCTCGGGGCCTCCGAGCGCCCCTCCAGCCGGCGCAACCCTCAACCGCCTGCCGGAGCCGCTGCTGCGGAGGCTCAGTGAGAGCTTGGACCGCGCGCCCGAGGGCCGGGGCTGGAGGCAGCTGGCGGAGCTGGCGGGCAGTCGGGGACGCCTCAGACTCAGGTGAGCGGGGACGCGCGACCCTCGGGTAGAGGGGTGTGCCCCGGGGCAGGGAGTCGCGCGAGACCGACAGGGACCCTGGGATCGGGAAGGAACTGGCACTTAGGGCCAGATGGCACCTTCACACCGACCTTCCTCCCCTGAAGCTGGAGAGCCCTGGCTGGGAATGAACCCGCGCTGTCTTAAGAGGAGGAAAGCTTATCCGCAGGGTTGTAATCCGGTGGGTTTTAAGGCAAAAGAGAGGGATGTGGACACCGCCCTCGGACCCCAAAAGGGCGATCCCGAGGGACCCGGGCGGGTGGAGGAGCGAGGCGTGCAGGGGTTCCTGGAGGCTGGGTAGAGAGAGACAGAAGGAGGGGAAAGACGGGACCAAATTCCCCATCGGCTTCAGTCCAGCGAGCTGACCAAACTTTGTCCTGACTTCACCACGTACATCAGACTCTTGAGAAATTAAATTGCTTTCCTGCTGAGAAAAGGGACCGCTGACATTTGCCTTGGCCCCACAGTCAGTGTTTCTCAACGTTTTGGATCTCAAGATGACGTGTTGAAGACGACAGATAGGTTTTGTGGGGGTTCTGTATCTTCTGCAGGTGTATACGAATATTTATCATTTGAAAGTAAAACCAATAACCCTTAAAATATTGATCTTAAAAGTAATTCTTACACAGTCGCAGAAACAGGTTTTTTTTTTCTTCAGAAAAAGTTTATCCAAAAACCAAATAGAGCATTGGTTAACATTTTTAACCTCTGTTGCTTTGGTTTGGTTGGTTTTTGTTTTTCAAAACAAGATCTTGCTATGTGTCCTCGGATTTCTCTGTCCTGCTTCAGTCTCCCTAACGCTGGGATTCCAAGCTGGCATCGTCATATTCATCTTGAAGTCTTTTTCCCTTCTTTGTTTTTGCGACAGGATCTCACTGTAGCCTGAGGTGCCCTGGAACACCGTGTCAACCACTCTAGGCCTGCCTCAAAATGCTGAATGCTCTGGACGTCTTTACAGTGCCGTAGTTTAATTGTAGAGTTGGATTCTTTTCTGTATTTGATTCATTCCGTTGAGCATCGTATCAGAACTCTAGAAACTTGTGTATACACCTTGAAAAATAAATAGAAAATGGTGACTTAGTACTAGTAAGAAAAAAAAGTGTTTTAACCTTATGGACCACCTGAAGGTGGACTCAGGAGCTGCACTAGGGGTTCCCACATGAACTGTGATCCTTATATCCCTGTCAAGATTTCAACCTGCCTTTTAACTCCTCCAGTTTCTTGTCAAATAACTAAACTTAAACTTTTACTGAAATTATTTGTGTGCATCTTTATAATTATGCTCAGGAGCAGGAGTCATTTCTCATACATAGAACTCTTAGACAAATACTTCTTAAATCAAGAGGGGAGTCTTCACTCAAAGTTATATTGATTGAGTGCTTCTTTTTAGCTGGAAGTTCTGATAGACTGGTTTTTGGGAACATTCACAGTAACATGTGAAATGCTGGGTTGGATGTAAATAGTATCCTTTATTGAACACATAGTGTGTTACAGTGTCCTGCTTACATGCATTATCCACCTTAACCTTCCCAACAACCCTGAGCTTCAGAGTTTAGGACTGAGGCAGAGTACTATTGGTATGGGATTATTGCTCAAGTAGAAGAGGCCCATGTTGCCTGATTTTTAAAAAAATCAGAAAATGGCAAACTAAGCTGGTGCCACATACTTATAATCCTAGCACTTGGGAGGCAGAGGCAGGAGGATCAAGGAGTTCAAGACCAGGCACGTGAGACCCTGTGTCAGAGAAGTCAGACAAACAACGGACTAGCAAAGCTGAGCAAAGGACTTAGTTCTGTTCTAGGGAAAAAAGATACTGGTGTTGGGTATCCAAAAAGATAGAAAATGTTATTCAAACTTCATAAATTTCCCAACTTCTAGACTTACATGATACAAGAAATTGTTTTCTTTGAGGGCAGATCTGCAGGGTATTATGGCGTTAACTGTGAATCCAGTTAAGGAAGGTGCTAGGCTTCCTGGAGAGAGCCTATATGGTGATGAAGGAAGACACAAGAGTCGGTGTACTAAGCTACTAAACTATAAAAGGAGTGGGTTCTTGATTCTGGGTATTAAGTTTCCCTTCCCACGCCTTCAGGAAGATATTGCTAAGTAAACTGCAGAATGGTATTAATCATTGTTTGGGGGAATTTAGGGAAACGTTTGAATTACAAGGAGTTATTAATATAGAGAGAAGGTCAGTTACTGTCCACTTTCAGGATCTTAGAATTTGAGGTAGATTTCAGGAGTCTTTCAAGATAGTGTTTAGATAGCTCCGTGTAGGTTAGTTGGGGTAGGGAGGGTTGGAGAATCTGGTAGTAAACTCACACTGATTAACATTAGAAGAATTGGTTGCTATTAAAAGTTAGTACTGAAAGCCAGGCACATCTTTAATCCCAGCCCTCAGGAAGCAGAGGCATGTGATCAGCGTTGAGTTCTGGGCCAGCCAGTGCTACATAATCAGACGCTGTCTCACAAACAGCAACAAAAATTAGCGCTGAAAACTTGAAACTGGCAAGTCTGAACCAAAGGGATAGGTAGTTACAGCTGGAGATGCTTACTGTGTTTAAGACCTTTTTAAACGTTCTTTTCAAGTGACTTCATGCTGGTGGTAGAAGAGTGTCTGGTAATAAGTGGTAAAGACATTGCAGAGAGTCTGGCCCAGAATGTATGACAAGTCGTGGGGAAACGTGAAGTGCCTTCCCCAGTCACTGAATTCACAGCCCTAATCTCAGAATGTTGTCTTTTCTACTTATTTTTCTTCTTTCTTTTTTTGCTGTTTTGGTTTGTTTGAGGTGAAGTCTTACTACATAGACCAGGCTGACCTTAAACTTATCACAATCCTCCTGCCTCTGCTTTCTGAGTGCCACCGTCCTCACTCGACCTGTTGTCACACTACTCCTTGCATTTTTAATTAAGAATTTAATAATGTAAACCACAGGGAGGGTCCATTCAGAGCTATCTCCAGAGATGAGGAATATCAGAAACGTTTTCAGGTGGTTATTGATGATTTAGTTTGAATCTTTGCTTGTAGTCTAGTTTGCTCTAACCAGAGACATGTAGGAATGCCCTGCATTCAAACCCTGATTGTGTTCAAACTGATCTAACATCAGACATTTAAGTGAGGATCTCAGAGAGAGCTTCCTCTGCCTCTCAGGTGTTGGAATCAAAGGTATGCACCACCATGCTTGACTAAAATCAGATGTCTTTGCTGCCAGTTGAGACAGTCTTAGAGTGTCAGCATATGTTGATTGGTGGTGAGTGGAACAGCTGACCTCCAAGGATTGGCAGAACTTTCAGAAGGCTTGAAAGTAGGGTTGTGAAACATGAGCCAAGGCGGAACATCTGTTGCCGCTAGTCTGCAGTGTGAAGATGCTCTTTAGCTGCAGAAATCTTACCCTCAAGCAGATCATGATAAAAAAGAAAACATGTATTTAAAAGATTAATGCAAATGTCCCTTATCTGTCTATTCAGTCTGAATTCTGAAGTGTGCTAGAAGTCAAGCTTTTATCTCTAAATGCTTTTCTACCTAATCTTCTGATGTTATCCTTCACCGACGGTTTTAAATAGTCAAGCTGATTACAACTATTAAGTATATCTGCTTTCCCCAGATGTGTGTGTAGACTGCTATAGCTGTCTCCTCTTAAATGACTAGTAGGCATCTTAAATGTAACATGTGCAAAACTTAGTGTGTACCCTCCAGTAAACCTCTTGCTCTTAGTTCTCTGTATCTGAGTGACTACTACATCTCCCCAGTTGACCAGAAAATCCAGTCACTCCAGACTTCACTTGTATACACATCATCTTTGTCAGTAAATCCTGACTGCTATGTATTCAGTATATATTTAGAATCCAGCATCCACTGCCACACTAGGCTAAGCCTACATATCTCACCCAGTTTTTTCTAGTAGTTGCTTGAGTTCTCCTTTACTTCCCATTCCAACCTGTTCGAAACACAACAGTTAGAATGCTTCTTTCAAAATATTGGTTAACAAGTTGGGGTTGTGTAGTAATAAGGGGCGGCGGGGCTTAGTCCACAGCACCCCAGCCGCCTGCTCGGCTAGCTTATGCCCCAAAATAATTACACGGACACTGTATTCTTTTAAACACTGCTTGGCCTTTTAGCTCTAGCACTTACAGGCTAATTCTCACATCCCGATCAACCCATCTCTAATAATCTGTGAGCATTGGTCTTACCGGGAAGATTCTAGCCTATGTCCATCTGGGTTGGAGTGTCTGCCGGGGAGCGGGGCATGGCATCTCTTCTGAGGCGTCTACTCCCAAGAGGAGAGCTGTGGAATCTCTGAGCTCACTTCCTCTTCCTCCCAGCGTTCTGTTCTGTTTACTCCTCCCACCTATCCTCTAACCAATAAAATGGGCCAGGGCAGTTCCTTTATTAGCCAATGACCTTCCTCCATCAGGGTTGTAGCCAATTCTATAGGACCTAAAAATTTTTTAAAAGCAAAATTTCGGCTGCTTTAGTGATAAAGAAGTTCTTTTATTTCTAAATTTAAGTTTTTAGAAACCACATCAAAACACTCTTACAAGAACATAACTAAAACAGGAAAAATAAAAGTTGGCTAAGTGTACATATCACCTTAGCCAAAAGCCAGTGAGTACCCATGCAGAAAAGCAGTAAAGCAAAAGATATACAAAATCTTACTTCTAGTTTTATACCTTGTTTTGGAACAGAAATATCTAACCTCAATTTGATCTTTGTTAAGAAGGAAAACTCTGGCCATTGAACTTTTTTTTATATCAGTTAGAACATCCCTTGTTTATATCTGATGTAATTTCAAGTTTCAGTGCCTGACAAACTTCTGAATCATGAAACGTGTATTTTGTATACTGCACTCATGTATTTATGAATCTCCTATTCATGTGAAAACTTAGTAACTTATTTGTAATACATGATCTTTGACAAGGCTTCTTATGACTTTTCCAGTTGCTAACTTTATAACATTGATTATCCTATCCAGTATCATTTTTGAGGCATTAGCTTCTCTGTTCTTAATACTTCTCACACTGTTTATATCTGATCATGCTATGATTTACAGTATCTTGGCCTCATGGGATGAGAAGCACATTCCTCTCAAATGAGAGCAGCATCTTGCCAGCTGGGTAGTCCCTTCATTTTGAGTCATATTCGACTTCATCTTTTGAAAAAGTTAAGGGAGCTGTAATTATGTTACCTGAGCATATATCATGCTTAAGATTCAGCTGGAAGTTTATCAGAAATGCTGTCTAAAATAATCAAAGGATGTTGAATCCAGTAGTCATTATCATCTATAGCTTTTCAAACGTTTTGTGTCTTGACTGCAACTGTTAACCATAGAGTATTTGATACACAAAATATTTGTATTAAAATATTTGTATTAAAAAAAAGAACTACAAAGAAGAAAGTGAAAAGAAAAAGGAAGGAAGAGTTCAGAGGCCTGGTGCAGTGCCCTAACACTCAGCAGCTGGGAGGAGACAGGTAGCTCTCTAAATTCAAGATCAGCTGATCTTTATAGGAAGTTCCAGGCCAGCCAGAGCTACATAGTAAGACTCTGTTTTAGTAAATAAATAAAGTGAAGAAATTTTCTAGTCTTTTCCTTGCTTTCAATTTTAGGATAAAAGTTTGATTAGCCTCAAAGCTAAATTTCTCTCACACTCTTTAAAATTAATTATAGGAGCTAAGGGAGAGAAGAGGAAGGAATGCTGGAGGAGGCAAAGGAGGATGGAGGGGCTTAGTTTTCATCATGTAATTAGTTTCCTGCCACCTATAATGGTCCAGCTACATATTGGGCATATCATGAATTAAATCTGTTGTTTCAGTTGCCTAGACCTGGAGCAGTGTTCTCTTAAGGTACTGGAGCCAGAAGGAAGCCCAAGCTTGTGTTTACTGAAACTAATGGGTGAAAAAGGATGTACAGTCACAGAATTGAACGACTTCCTACAGGCTTTGGAGCACACTGAGGTTCTTCAGCTTCTCAACCCCCCAGGTAGATGGTTTTTGTTTTGTTTTTTCCTTTAGGAACGTTCCTCAAAAATTCATGGAGTCAAATTTAGAGAAAAGCACATCTTTTAACCAGGTAAATTGTGTTCAGTATTTTTAGAACATATAAATGCATAGAGCATCATTCGCGCCCCCCCCCCCCCCGCTGAGACCGAAGGAAAGCATCAAAAGTGTTGGATTATAGTTCAAGAAGCAAGCTATATAAGACATTTTAAGCAATTATTTTAAAAATTTGATATAACCACATATTTAATATTAGAGAATTATGTAATAATATTATAGTTCAGTACAAGACTCCCCTATTGTAGAAAGATGCATGCTAAAGTATTTACATGTAAGGTTTCTATAGCATACACTGAAATACACAGAAACACAAATACACAAAAATAAAAATGAAATACAAAATTAAAAACAAAACAAATAGGAAACAGGCTGGAGAGAGAGCTGCTTCAAAAAATAGAAAACAGTTTGTCCATGTAGCTGCAGGTGAAGTTGACCAACCACAGTGATATCAGAGAGGAAGGACCTTTCATCAAGTTGCTTGATTGGGCCAGGTATGGTAGTCCATGTCTGTATACCCAGTACTGTAGAGACTAAAAGGAAGACCAAGAGTTCCAGGCCAGCCTAGACTACATAGTGAGATTCTGTTTCAGATAAACAAACATTGCTGGTGGCAGCAGCTGTGCAAGCCTCCTTTCCAGGATTCCATTTGGCCATATGTTCCATTAGAAGCGAATAATCCAGTCAAGCATGGAAAGGCTGTAAACGTTAGACTTGATGCTCTCTATTTTACACAATTTTGGTGTATTAATTAATGTTTCCTTATATAGCCAAACTGGTTATTATGTATTTTTAAATTATTTATGTATATGTGCACATGTCTATATAAGATATAAGTTTGTTCACCACATGCATGCAGGTGCTTCGAGCCAGAGGGCATAGGATCCCCTGGAGCTGAAGTTATAGGTAGTTTGTGAACTGCTTGATGGTGAGTGCTGGTCACTGAACCTGTATCCTCTGTAAGAGTACTAAATACTCTTAACCACTGAGCCATCCCTTCAGCTTCTCTGATATAGTTTGAATATGAAAAATTAGGAATATAAGATATAGTGGTAAATTGCCAATTACACCTACCAGAAACCCAAACTCAAATTGATGAGGGTAAATTATTATTTCTACCTGAAACATCCAGAAGTGGAAAAGACTTCCTAAGAGACAGAGAAGAACCCTAAGTGTAATGTTTTTCCTCTTCTTTCTTAGCATTGACTTCCTTCTAAAACTGACACTCACCTAGCCCAGGATGTCTGCTAGGTGTTCTTAAGCGCATTTATCTTTGTCCCAGAATGCTAAGCAAAAAGGCAGGTTTATTCTAATTAACTAGTTTTGCTCACTTGCTTGTTCCTAATACTTTCATTGTAGCCAAGGATGTGGAATGTGTTGATATGCCTGGCTTAAAGCCAAGAATGAAGTTAGGCTGAGTCAGCTTTCCAGGAACCACATGGATCACCAAACAAAAATAGACTTGCTGGATAAGAAAAAGAGGCAGGCGACCTGGAGATGTAACCAGGCTGCTGACTACAAATACAAAGGGTCCTAGACTCCCAGCCTTCCTCTTATACCCTTGCATCCCTTCTTTTGAGGTGTACAGTATTGAATGGTTGGCTTCAACTGGGCCTATGGGCTAGGAGCAATGAACTGCTAATGCAGATGCCACGTGCTGTTATTGCCCATCTCTAAAGAAGCATTTAAAAATTTTTTATATACTCAGTACTTCAATTAACAGGTACTCAGAAGTTGTAAGAATTGAAATCTACTAGCTTAATGCACTGTGCTATCTACTAATTTCTCATGCTTTATAGAACACCAAAGCCTCTGAAAATCTAAGCCTTTCTGAGAAATAAATATAACTTTTGAATTTTATTCTTCTTTTTAGTAATATAATCACTCTGACTGTAGGTTGCATGCAGCTAGTGGGGTGTTCTCTGCCTCAGAGAGTTACAGGAATCACATGGAATGGAAGCCCATGCCTGTAATTCATCATTCAGAAGGCTGAAGTAAGAGGAGCACCATGAGTTTAAGGTTAGCCTGGACTACGTAGTTAGTCCAGGCAAGCTTTAGCTACAGAGTAATTCTATTTATCAGACAGACAAAAAATAATTATAGAACTATCTTTTATGTTTTAATAACAAGTTTGAGAATAAGACTATCGTAAGAAAAAGATAAGCTCTGACAAAAATCAGTTTAATTTGTGACTTTACTTGGAATTATTCATTGAACACTTCTTGTATTCCATTATCTTCACAGTTTCAGGCATGAAGTATATGGATTCAAAGATGAACAAGGCAATCATTTCTGCCTATTAAAAAGGTCTTTGAATTATAAACCAGATGTAGTAGCGTACATCTTTAATCTGAGAACTTGGAAGGTAGAGATAGATTCCTAAGTTCAAAGCCAGCCTGGTTCTAGGACAGCTGGAACTACATAGTAAGATCCTGTCTCAAAAACAAAACAGTCTGTGTGTGTGTGTGTGTGTGTGTGTGTAAATTTATCTGATCGCCTGCTTTCCTTTTTAATACATTAATAAATCTTACTGAAGATGTAGAATGTGCTGGTATTTTCTCTGTTTTGTACTTAATGCCATTTTACAAAAAACTTAAGTTCCTATTCCAGAGAAAGCCATGTTTTTCTCTGACAGTCCTTGCAGAGAGGTATGATTAGGGTAAGATGTTCTTAGAAGATGCTATGGCATCTTACCAGACCTTTAAGGTCCAAATGCAAGAAGGAAAAACTAGATGCATTTTGATTCAAGGAAGAACTTTAGTCTAATTTTGCCATATCCCATTCAATTGTTATGGAACTGTAGCCAGATATAGGTTTCCCCCATGACTTAGTTGGTCTTGGATTCTTTGTCATTTTAGCAGTGGCAGCTACAGGTCCCATCTCATGAAGTAGGCCTTAAAGCCAATCAAAATTGGTTGGTTACTCCGATGACATTTGTGCCACTATTGCACCATTATATCTTGTAGGCAGATCATTGGTATACATTGCACCATTTGCAGCTGGGAGATGTTGAAGATTTTCTTTCTTCTTTGCTATATTCAGAGTCCTTTCCAGTACTATGAACACTAGTCAGTAGGGGTGATGCTTCTAGTTATGCACCACCTCAACTTCACAGAAAAAACTAACTCACACACTACTTACTTAAAAGTGCTGACCATATGAACATTTATGACCAGGTATTGAGCTGGCATTGAGAACTGCACTACGATGTCTGTCTAGCAGGTGTCTTAAAGGGTGCATCCTGATCTCAGAAATGTTAGAGTTTGGGGGAAAAGTATTCCTAATTGGAGAAATGAGGCAATTAATTTCCCTTCCTAACCATGGAGAAATAGAGTATATCAAAGTCTTTTGCAGATTTTTTTCTTGTGGTTTTACAAAGTTTTCAGCTAAAGAATGCATACCGATAGAGAAGGAGAAGTAAATATATGATTTATGATAAAGATGAATATTTCTTTGTTGTTTTGTATATATAAGCAAGGAAAATCTTCTTTGTGACTTTACTTTTTTGTTTGTTTGTTTTAGGATTAAAGATCACTGTAAACCCAGAATCAAAGGCAGTTTTGGCTGGACAGTTTGTAAAACTGTGTTGCCGAGCAACTGGACATCCCTTTGTACAATATCAATGGTTCAAAATGAATAAGGAGGTAATTTTAAAATGTCTTTTAATTCTACTTAGGTTTATTGCTTAGTTGATTGGAGGCAAGATCTTATTCTGTAACACAAGCTGCCTTGGAACTCACTGTGGAACCCAGACTGGTCTTGAATTTGTGGTATACTGCTGCCTTGCTTTCTGAGTGCTGGGATTAGAGTGTGAGCCATCCAAACCTGACTATTTCACTAATGTGGGTGGGTAAAGCCACTCCCAGAAGGCGTAATGTTATTAAATGAAAACATGGAAAAAAGCTATATTGCCTCTAGCGGAGATTGGAAGATCATGGGTTAACATATAGCTTTTTCATGCATCCTTCATTTTGGTTAAGCCTTCCACCACCCCTCAATTTCCCCATCCCTTACCCCTCTTTGTGCTTTCTTGGTAGTGATTATTCCCTGTGGCCCCTTGACTTTGTTTATTCTTCTCGTAAATCCAAAGTATTCCTTCTGGTACCCTCTGTAGAACTGGCTTGATGGTCATAAATTCCTTTTATGTGTGACTTCAGACCATGCCTGTTATATGTACAAGGGAATCACATGGGCAGTTTGGATATCCTGACAGACAATAGTGAGAGTCTATAATGAATGAAATTAAAATATGGACCAGTCAAGAGAGTTAGAAGAATAAGAAAAGAAAAGTCTTTCAAGAAGATAAGGGTAACCAGCTTCTTCAGTGCTGCTAAGAAGAAGCTGTAAACAAAATGTGTGCTGGCTGATTATGATACAAAGGACTTAGAGTATGTTTTTGAAAATGATTTGATAAAGGGAAAAAGCACATGCTGAAGCAAAGAAAAAATATAGGAACAATTTTAGAGAAGATGAGATCAAGAAAGAAAAACTTTTCCCTCTGAGACTTTGTGCTTGGGTCTTACAAATAGCAAATAAGATGGATTAGTAGGGACTGGAAGTGACACGGCAGTTAAGAGCACTTGCTGTTCTTCCCAAAGAACCAGGTATGATTTCTAGCACTAATTTGACAGGTTACAACTGTCCATAATTCAGTTCCAGGAGAGCTGATAGCCTCTTCTGGCCTCTGCAGGTGCAGGCACTGTGTGTTTATAGTGCACATATAAATATAGGCAATCACATATATAATGAAATAAAAATGTATCTTCAAATTTAAAAAAAAAATTATGGATGGTGCATGCCTTTAATCTCAGGTATCCAGAGGCAAAGGCAGGTGGAGCTCTGAGTTTGAGACTACCCTTGTCTACATAGTGAATTCCTGGATAGCTGGAGTATGTAGAGAAACCTTGTCTCGGTAGATAGATGGATGAGTGGGTGAGTGGGTGGATGGAGAGAGAGACAGAGAGATTAGCAGTAGAGAAACATGAGTCTACAAGATGGCTCATTGGGGAAAGATTCTTGCTGACAAAACCAATGATCTGAGTTTGTCCCTAGGACTCACGTGATAAAAAAGAAAGTAATTCCCAAAAGTCGTCCCCTGGCCATCATAACATGACTTGTGATACATGAACATGTGTGCACATACATATAATAAATAAGTGTAAAATATTTTGAAAACTATTTATATGCATGGAGAAACCTACAAATTAAGCAGTTTTTAAGTTGGTAAAGTTAGATGCTTATATGTCTAACTTATGAGAAACTATGAGAAAATCAAGTGTGTTTCTTCATAAAAGACAAGAGTTTCTAGATGGTTGGCCCACACCTTTAATTCTAGTAGTTGGGCAGAAAGGCAGATGGATCTTTATGAGCTCAAGGGTGCCAGAGCTACATTATAAGACCCTGTCTCAAAACAAACATACATGCTCAAAAAATTACATACTCAAAAAATTACTCTAGAAGAACAAGGGTTTTGTATTTCTTCATAGAGTTGTGAAAGTCTTCTTTATGACCATAAAACTGAGAGAATTTGTGATAGATTTATTTATTCTGATCTCAGAGTAGCATGAAGAGAACACTAACTGTTGCTTCAGGTTCTGACCAAAGTGAAAAAAACATGTGATGGCCATTTCTTCCTTTCATGTCTATGCTTTCATGAAGCCAAAACCTTGAAAGATAGCTGGATATGGTTTTGTTAAGCAGCCTGTCTCATAGTGTTTTGTAGGTGAGAAAGTAAAGTCCCAAGGTAAAATAGTTTATGCACACATTCATAGCCATTTGTCCAGAAATGAAAATAATAGGTAATTTGTTCCCTTCATGCCACTGTGGTGTTTACTGCATATATATATATATGATAGTTGTATAAATAAGTGTACTAATGACTGAACAGACAGGTTCAGTGAGCTCCTGTAAGATCTGAGGGATAACTAACCTCACTATTGAATGGATTTGTTAAGGACTGTATTTCTAATATTCCAGTCCTCAAAATCATACTTTTTATGCCTTTAACTAGCACATTTTAGAACTTGAAAAAAAAGAAACATACTTTTCAAAGGTCTGTAATGAAATCAGATATTACACAGCGTGTATTATAAGCTGAATTTTTGATGAATCCTTCACTTATGCTCACTTGTTGTTTCTTTTGCAGATCCCATATGGAAATTCATCAGAACTTATTTTTAACACAGTGCATGTAAAAGATGCAGGCTTTTATGTCTGCCGAGTTAACAACAGTTCCACCTTTGAATTTAGTGAGTGGTCACAGCTAGACGTCTGTGATGTGACAGAAGTAACAGAAAGCTTCCAGGGTATGTGATAAGTGAAGTTGCATATTGTTTAGTGGATCACTTTATTTTATTTAAATGTTTATTTAAAAATAGCTTCAGAGTATAACTGTCACGCCTGAGTCGTTAAGAGTTAATGCCACATGGTTTGATTGTCATTTTCTGTGTCAGTCCCTTAAGATGACATGGCCCCTTCTCATTCTTGTGCCTGATGCTGAACTTGAACCTTTACATGTGGCAGCTGTAATTCAAGCTTAGTTTCTCCCCTCACTCCTCTTCTCTTGAGTATCCCCACCTGTTAGCCCAGAATTCCTAAACTGTTTTTGTTCACCACAGTATTCTTTTCTCTTAACATCTGTTAACATTTATGGACTTTGTTGAAAATATACTTTAAGTATGGTTTTAATGATTATAAAAACTAAAGGATAGACTTAGATATATTTTTGTTTAAATTGTAGGAATTTTTTGGTTTTATGTTTAACCCAGAGTTTTGTTTTGTTTGTTTTTTTTTAATTTAAGGAAATGTGGATGGTGTCTCAGAATCCAAGTTGCAAATCTGTGTTGAACCAAGGTCCCAAAAGCTGATGCCAGGCAGCACATTGGTTTTACAGTGTGTTGCTATTGGAAGCCCTATGCCTCACTACCAATGGTTTAAAAATGAATCACCATTAACACATGAAACAAAAAAGCATTACGTGGTAGGCAGTTGATTTTTTTAGGGAGTGGGAGGGTTGGATGGATCTGTAAAATAAATGATACAATTAAGATAAAGGGGCCACTCAAATTCATGCTCTCTGGAATGTTTTTAGTACTTTTAGTTCAAGTACTTTGTTTCAGTATTAATTAGTTTCTTGTGTTTGCAACAGGACTAGATTTCAATCCAAACTTTGGAATAAGATGTCAAATATTACTGCACCAAACTTTGCACTGTTAGAATCATTTTATAATTTGCTTGCTATTACTTAGCTTAATGAATGAAGATAATCTAAGGATGTATAAATTTTTTAAAATCTGCATTTGGGAAATTTTATAAATATAAATGACTTATTTTTAGCAATTTTTAAATTAAAGTGTTTTGATATTGATACAGGTTCCATATGTGGATCTAGAACATGAAGGAACCTACTGGTGTCATGTATACAATGATCAAGACAGTCAAGATAGTAAGAAAGTAGAAATCATCATAGGTAAGCAGTATTGGAGTTCTGTCACAGAATACATAATATAAGCTGTGTGCACTGGAGTGCTTAAACAATAGAAACTCTTACTACTTTTTGTCCCATTCCATTTAATAACATATCACATATAAGGAGTTAATTTGTTTACACATAAATTCTAGAGACTTCATACTAAGTTAATTCTCCTAAGTTATATACAAAGAGCAAAATAAAAAACTGAAAAATTATTTTGTTTAGCTAATTTTACTTATTTTTAGTATTACAGTTTATCTTAAATATTTGTGTCAAAATGTCTTCCTTGTAGTTGTGAATTAGTAAAAGATTGATTTGGTGAAAAATTTTAAATGAAAAATAAAAAGTCAGAGAAACAAAAAATAATTATTGGTCAGTATTCACTATTATCAATTATATTGACTACATTTATAGTGATGTTTTCAATAGTAGGAAATATTGATGCATGTGTTGCTTTGACAACGATTCTGTGATGTATATCTATGTTTACTTAGTGACTACCCTTCCTAAGATTATGAGTTACAATATATTCAAATTTGTTTTCTCTAACATAAGGAAGAACAGATGAGGCAGTGGAGTGCACCGAAGGTAGTATAATCCTTTGGTCTCCTGCATGCTGGTTACTCTGGGAAGAGGTGCAATGTCCTAGCTTACTGAGTGCAGTGATGGAAAAAATACTGGCTCTAATAAGCCATTTTGATTGAAGGATACTGTGTCTTATTCCTTAAAGTTGTGTAAATTTTCTTCAACACTATTGAACAGACACTTCTAAATAATCTTCAGCTGACTTCCTATTGCACATAAGGCCTGGAGCTCCTCCATAGTGTTAGAAATAGTTAATATTTGCAATTCAATGTTAATTTTTAATCTTAAATTTTATTTAAAATATTATCATCAATATTTGTTTGGATTATTTTACGTATTTATTTATCTTAAGATGCCCTTTAAAAGCAGATATAGTTTCATTTTTCTCAAACATTAAATACCAAAAACAATATTGATAAGGATTTTCAAAACTGATTTTTTTTTAGATGAATTTATATGCCAATTTCTCTATGGAAAGAGAACTGAAAATCCATTTTAGTATAAACTTCTAACTTGTTTCAGTTAACTAAAACATTGTACTTAAATTATTATAAGTCAATATTAAAACTTAGGTTACCTCTCTTAGTGTACTATCACATTGATTTGCAAAATTAGGTTTGTGGATAGCTAAGTATTTTTTCAATTGCTGCTTTGAACTATTACATAGTCTTTCTTAGTTTCTACTTGGGTAAAGTAAGATAGTAATAGTCAATCATACATTTCTTGGTTTTCCTGTCATTCATCTCTATTACTGTTTTGATCCTAATGCAGAGATTTGAATCAGAATTCTCCTATCAAGAAGTTCCAATCTCACATCTGTTAATCTTACAGAAGGGAAGCCATGTAGAGAAATCTTAACCAAACTTTTCTTATCTTTTACACTTTTTGCTTAATTGCATGTGTGTTTGTTTCTTTACTCTTCCTAACATATAGGAGACCTTTAAAAATAAATATAAAAGAGCACCTGCTGTTTGGCTTCAGAGTGAGCATGCGATTGTTACTCTGCCCTGCTATTTCTTTTTTTTTTTTTTTTTTTTTTTTTTTTGGATTTTTCGAGACAGGGTTTCTCCGTAGCTTTTGGTTCCTGTCCTGGAACTAGCTCTTGTAGACCAGGCTGGCCTGGAACTCACAGAGATCCGCCTGCCTCTGCCTCCCGAGTGCTGGGATTAAAGGCGTGCGCCACCACCGCCCGGCTGCCCTGCTATTTCTGTAATTGTATAGCTCACTATGCTGTTTTTTTCAATGATGAGATCAATCAATAATAATTTTCAAATAACTATTTAGAACACAGAGATAACAATGTAGCTAGAGTTGCTCTAAAATCTCAGATGGAAAACATCAGTTCCAACTCTTTTTCTCAATGACCCTACAAAACTGACACATTTTATAGTTGATAGATTGTTTATGAACAGTATCCTCCATTTACATCTTATTTTAATGTAGAGTACATGATGGATGACTCCTATTCCATTTTGTATATTTTGTAAGAATATTATTAGAACAAGGGGTGTAGTTGAAGAGGTGAGGCTCACCTGTGGTTTAGGGTAGTGAGACCATGCAAATTTTTTATTTATTTATTTATTTATTTTTTTATTGAAAAAAAATTTCCTCCTCCTCTCAGCCTCCCATTTCCCTCCCCCTTCTCCCACTCCTCTCCCCATCCCCCTACTCCTCTCCCCCTCCCTCTCCAGTCTAAAGAGCAGTCAGGGTTCCCTGCCCTGTGGAAAGTCCAAAGTCCTCCCCCCTCCATCCTGGTCTAGGAAGGTGAACATCCAAACTGGCTAGGCTCCCACAAAGCCAGAACGTGAAGTAGGATCAAAACCCAGTGCCTTTGTCCTTGGCTTCTCAGCAGCCCTCATTGTCCGCCATATTCAGAGAGTCCGGTTTTATCCCATGCTTTTTCAGTCACAGTCCAGCTGGGCTTGGTGAGCTCCCAATAGATCAGCCCCACTGTCTCCGTGGGTGGGTGCAGAAGGAGGGAGAACATGAGCAAAGAAGTTAGGACCATGCAAATTTTGAACAGTTGTTTAGGGGGCCAAAAGAAAGGCACCAAAGATGGAAGGCAAAATATGACAGAAACATCCAACTATATTACAGTTGTATGAAACATCCTTACTGAAAAGAGGTAAAGTGCTAACCTACCTATGTAGAAACTAGTCTATGCAGTTAGATGAAAAACAGCAAAAATTGTACATATTGTGTGAACAAGTTGATAACACTCCCTGTTAAGCTGAGCTTATATAGTATGAAAATACCAGCCTTAGCATAGTGATGTGACTATGAACCCAGGACAGGGAATACTAAGGTGGGAAGATTGTAGATTTAAGGATAACCTGGGCTATGTACCAAGACAGCATCTCAAGCAAATAAACCAAATAATATATTCCCTTATAATACTTTATGAATCCTGTATTACTTGCAACTTATTTCATGTTCATTTTTGTCTTCACAAAGTTTAATAATTAAAAAACCAATGATGACTTTATGTTATAGACTTGTGATCAGATTATTTATCTATTCTGTATGAAAGGTGTATGGTGGATGCAGGTTAATTCTGAAGCTGTTCTGCTTCCCCAAAAAGTACGCCATACCTTGGTCTAACTTAAAAAAAACACACAAACACAAATTCCAATTGGAGAACATTCTGCTGCTCAAAATTGAAATGGCCATTAAAGAAAAGGAGTGCTTTGTCATTAAAAACAAGGAATGTCTGAGGAACTGTCACAACCGAGAGTGTCTTAAGAAGACACAGTAAATACTTCTGGTATCTTAAATAGGTCTTGGGGGAAAACATAAATGGTTCATTAGTTGTGATTCATGTAGTGTACTAACATAGGATGTTAATAATAGAGAAACTAGGTTTAGCATACACAGGAACCCTCCTCAGCAATAGCCCACAATAATTCATCCAGTTTCCCGGTATTTTAAAGTTAAAGGTTTTGTTTGTTTTTATCTTGAAAGATAATTTATGAAAAATTATCTAAAACTTGAACAAATTATAAATGAGTTTAATTATTTAGTTTTTTGTAATTTAGGGAAAGTGGAGCAGTTTTGAAGTCCTTCATGGTTTAACAGCAGTATTCTTACCTATTCCCTTTTTATAGCTTCTTTATTTAACTTTGAAAAGTTCTAAACTAATAAAGCACTATAACATGATCTAACAGTTCATAAACTGCTTCTCTTCATTCTATTATCTGTGCTGTTGGCTGTTAGATTACATAAAATTAATCTATTTTCTTTTACTCTATTTGTAGATGAATTAAATAATTTTGGACATCCTGGTAAGTATTACAAAGTTTTGTTTTAGTTTGGTAAGTTTGATACAGTAAAGGTATAATAGACATTCTTGCCTGCATTCTTAGGCTACTACTACTTACATGAAGTTCAATTTAAAGCAAGTAAAGTACAAAAATATTATTGAATATAAGACCATAAGGGTTGAAAAAGTATTTTGGGTAACAGTAAAGTATCAATGCTTGAACTGATAGTATAGGTGAATGAGGAGGATTACCTATGGCCATACTTGATTACCTGTGTTTGATCCTTAGAGCCCACATGGTGGGAGAAGAAAACCAATTCTTTCATGTTTTCCTCTGACCACCACAGGCACCATGGTCCCCCACACAAAATAAGCAAATGTGTAAAAAAAAAAAAAAAAGATGAACAATTTTGTTGTTGTGTGTTACTGGGGATCAAACCCAGAGTCTTGTATATGCGCTGCCAAGTGCTGACTACACCATCCAGCTTTGATCCTTTTTTAAAAAAATCCTTTTATGTTGCTCCTTATAGAAAGAAGTACATTGCTTTTAATGTGGAAGACTGGATGCACATTGATAGAGTGACACATGACATTGCAAACTGTCAGACACAGAACATCCCTGGAGTGGTTGAGCAGGTGCCTTCCCCTGATGAAAGGCAGTGAGTGGAGAGAGTTGGCAGTAAACGGATAAATTGTCTATAACTATTAAGAGACTAACAGTGACAGTTTATAGGCAAATTTTGATCAGAACAGATTTCTGAATAAGCTAAACTAAAGAGAAAGCTATCACCAGGGACAAGGACATTTCAGTAATGAGGATCATACAAGGAAAGAGGATGTCAGTATAAGCTGTGGGCATTTTGAAAGACAGGAATAGAGTCCATGAATAGATTTAATCAACTCACACAGAAATGCATTAAGAAGGCATGAGGTTATTGAGTTCTATCTGGATTCTACTGACCATATGTAATCATATTAGCAAAATAAAGCCGCCGTGACCAATAGATCATTTTTGCTGTAGTAACTTCAAATTCATGTGAAGCTCAGAAATAACTGCTTCAAGTGTCCCAAACTGAAGACTGATTGAAAACATCCTAGTAATCATTTCTCTTGGTGTTGATAGGATCCCTTCCCCTAAAATATCTGCTATATCTTGCCCTTTTAAAAAGTTGTAAAATTACTTCATGAAAACTTTAGCATATACCCATCACTAAGTTTCTAACATTTTAAAGGCCTCCTTTTCCTTATTTTCCAAGACTCAAAGAAATCAAACCTTGAGTTTAAAGACAACGAATGTATGGTAAAGCTTGTAGTGGGCTCCCATAGCATCAATATTATTAAATGTACAAGTAAACTCCCCTTCCCCCAAATAGTGGACTCACGGAGAACTGAACTTCATCTTTCCCTGTATCGCTTCCTAGTGGTACTGGAGAGTGAATATGACTTCATTCTATGTATGATAGTGACAAGCTCATATATTTTGTCAAAAAATGTTTTAATTATAAATTAGCTATTCATACCAATATTCTGTATTTTTCTTTTAAATTATTACTCATAATTATTTATGAAGTACCATATTGTGGCCTGATATATCTAGACAGTGTAGAATGATCCAGTCCAGTAATTAGCCTTTCTGTCTGCTTAAATATTATGAATCTGTGTGCTGAGAGCCTTCAAGAGCTTCCCTTTTAATTATTCTTCAATTCTTAATTGTTAGAGATATAGTTGCCTTATTATGCCATATAACATTAAATCCACTTCCCTTCCTGTTTTTGTGCCCTCTTGTTTACCCTCTGTCTCCCCTCCTTTTTCTAGCCTTTGTGACATCTACTCTAATATATTTATTGTATTTAAATGATATCCTGCTGTCTGCATTCATTGCTTTTATCTCATTAGCTCTGAAGATATACCATGAATAACAGCATCTGTTTGCTCTTTTATCTTTGCACAGATAATAAAGAAGAAACAACTGATCAGCCTTTGGGTGAGTTGAGTTTAATGTACATGATCAAATATAATTACAGTATTTAACTCCAATTTTTGATTATCACGAAGGAATTTATGTTATTTACCTTCATTGATTGAAGGACATTGGAGCAGATTTTTTATTTTTGGTAAAAGAAATTATGGAAGAACCTTTAAAAAGATTATAGCTTTTGTTTTTGGTTTCAAGTCAGTTTCTTTCTTTCTTTCTTTCTTTCTTTCTTTCTTTATTTATTAAAGATTTCTGTCTCTTCCCCGCCACCGCCTCTCATTTCCCTCCCCCTCCCCCAATCAAGTCCCCCTCCCTCGTCAGCCCAAAGAGCAGTCAGGGTTCCCTGCCCTGTGGGAAGTCCAAGGACTGCCCACTCAGTTTCTAAGGAATAATTTCTGTTTCTGGCAACACATAAACAGAAAGAAATAGGCATGCTCCATAGAGGAAGAAGCAGTTCTTGCTGTTCTCTGGTGAGGTGGAAATCAGGAAAATACCATGTAGGTGGCAATGAGTCTTGAAGTTTGCTTTCCCACCTTCCACAATTGGAAGAGAAGGATGTAAGATAAGAAAATTTAATGGGTAATGACATTTAAGTGTGCTTTGGGGAAGAAGACACAAGGAGGAAGATCCAGGAGAGCCGTTCATAAAGGCTCAGTAGACTAATGTTTAGAGAGTAGAAATAGTTAACATATTGATCTCTGGCTATCTGATTAAAATAATGTCTAATTGCTTTTATCAGAATTTTGAACTCATTTTTGGGTTTTTTGGGTTTTTTTTTTTTTTAGGCAGTATCTTAACGTAGTTCAGGCTAGCATTAATATTGAAGAAGACACGGGGCTACTAATTACTTTGTTTAAAAAGAAACTTTTCTACATTTCATTTATAATGGTAAAATTTCACATAGTTCAGTTCATTTTATCTCCTGGTTCTGTGGGTTTTACAGATGGTTCTTAGAGTTTCTTATATAGTTAATAGTCTGTTGGTGGCCAAGGCTACAAATAAAAAGGCCTGTCTCACTCATGAATATCGACGCAAAAATTCTCAATAAAATACTGGCAAACCGAATCCAAGAACACATTAGAAAAATTATCCATTATGATCAAGTAGGCTTCATCCCAGAGATGCAGGGCTGGTTCAACATACACAAATCTATCAATGTAATCCACCATATAAATAAACTGAAAGAAAAAAACCATATGATCATTTCATTAGATGCTGAAAAAGCATTCAACAAAATTCAACACCCCTTTATGATGAAGGTCTTGGAGAGATTAGGGATAATAGGGTCATACCTAAATATAATAAAAGCTATTTACAGCAAGCCGACAGCTAACATTAAATTAAACGGAGAAAAACTCAAAGCCATCCCACTAAAATCAGGAACACGACAAGGATGTCCACTCTCTCCATACCTCTTCAATATAGTGCTTGAGGTTCTAGCAATAGCAATAAGACAACATAAGGGGATCAAGGGGATTCGAATTGGAAAGGAAGAAGTGAAACTTTGGTTATTTGCAGATGATATGATAGTATACATAAGCGACCCCAAAAACTCTACCAAAGAACTCCTACAGCTGATAAACACCTTTAGTAATGTGGCAGGATACAAGATCAACTCCAAAAAGTCAGTTGCCTTCCTATACACTAAGGATAAGGAAGCAGAGAGGGAAATCAGAGACGCATCACCTTTCACGATAGCCACAAATAGCATAAAATATCTTGGGGTAACTCTGACCAAGGAAGTGAAAGATCTATTTGACAAGAACTTTAAGTCTTTGAAGAAAGAAATTGAAGAGGACACCAGAAAATGGAAGGACCTCCCTTGCTCTTGGATTGGGAGGATCAACATAGTAAAAATGGCAATTCTACCAAAAACAATCTATAGATTCAATGCAATCCCCATCAAAATCCCATCAAAATTCTTCACAGATCTGGAGAAGACAATAATCAACTTTATATGGAAAAACAAAAAACCCAGGATAGCCAAAACAATCTTATACAATAAAGGATTGTCTGGAGGCATTACCATCCCTGACTTCAAACTCTATTACAGAGCTACAGTATTGAAAACAGCTTGGTATTGGCATGAAAACAGCTTGCTTGGTATTGGCATAAAAACAGAGAAGTCGACCAATGGAATCGAATAGAAGACCCTGACTTTAACCCACAAACTTGTGAACACCTGATTTTCAATAAAGAAGCTAAAAGTATACAATGGAAAAAAGAGAGCATCTTCAACAAATTGTACTGGCAAAACTGGATGTCAACCTGTAGAAGAATGAAAATAGATCCATATCTATCACCATGCACAAAACTCAAGTCCAAATGGATTAAAGACCTCAATATCAGTCCGAACACACTGAACATGATAGAAGAGAAAGTGGGAAGTACTCTACAACACATGGACACAGGAGACCACTTCCTACGTATAACCCCAACAGCACAGACATTAAGGGCCTCATTGAATAAACGGGACCTCCTGAGACTAAGAAGCTTCTGTAAAGCAAAGGACACTGTCACTAAGACAAAAAGGCAACCAACTTACTGGGAGAAGATCTTCACCAACCCCGCAAATGACAAAGGTCTGATCTCCAAAATATATAAAGAACTCAAGAAACTAGACTGTAAAAGGCTAATCAACCCAATTATAAAATGGGGCACTGAGCTGAATAGAGAATTCTCAACAGAAGTTCAAATGGCCAAAAGACACTTAAGGTAATGCTCAACTTCCTTAGCGATCAGGGAAATGCAAATCAAGACAACTTTAAGATACCATCTTACACCTGTCAGAATGGCTAAAATCAAAAATACCAATGATAGCCTTTGCTGGAGAGGTTGTGGTGAAAGGGGTACACTCACCCATTGCTGATGGGAATGCAAACTTGTTCAACCACTCTGGAAAGCAGTGTGGCGGTTTCTCAGGAAATTCGGGATCAACCTACCCCTGGACCCAGCAATACCACTCTTGGGAATATACCCAAGAGAGGCCCTATCATACAACAAAAGTATATCCTCAACTATGTTCATAGCAGCATTGTTTGTAATAGCCAGAACCTGGAAACAACCTAGATGCCCTTCAATGGAAGAATGGATGAAGAAGGTATGGAATATATACATATTAGAGCACTACTCAGCAGTAAAAAACAAGGACTTCTTGAATTTTGCATACAAATGGATGGAAATAGAAAACACCATCCTGAGTGAGGTAAGCCAGACCCAAAAAGAGGAACATGGGATGTACTCACTCATATTTGGTTTCTAGCCATAAATAAAGGACATTGAGCTTATAATTCGCGATCCTAGAGAAGCTAAATAAGAAGGTGAATCCAAAGACAAACATATAGGCATCCTCCTGAATATTAACCTTCATCAGGCAATGAAAGGAGACAGAGACAGAGAACCACATTAGATCACCGGACTGAAATCTCAAGGTCCAAATCAGGAGCAAAAGGAGAGAGAGCATGAGCAAGGAACTCAGGACCTTGAGCTGCACCCACACACTGAGACAATGGGGATGTTCTATCGGGAACCCACTAAGGCCAGCTGGCCTGGGTCTGAAAAGGCATGGGATAAAACCGGACTCGCTGAACATAGTGGACAATGAGGACTACTGAGAACTCAAGAACAATGGCAATGGGTTTTTGATTCTACTGCACATACTGGCTTTGGGGGAGCCTAGGCAGTTTGGATGCTCAACTTACTAGACCTGGATGGAGGTGGGTGGTCCTTGGACTTCCCACAGGTCAGGGAACCCTGATTCCTCTTCGAGCTGATGAGGGAGGGGAACTTGGTTGGGGGAGGGGGGAAAATGGGAGGCGGTGGCGGGGAGGAGGCAGAAATCTTTAATAAATATATTTTTTAAAAAAAGTTCTTTCCTTAGAACCGCCCCGCCCCAGCTCTCACTTTTAATAGTGAGATCAAGTATAATAATCTGAACAAAGCCATAACTACAATATTCTGTAGTGAGAATGTAATAATTACACACAAATGACAAGCTCAAATGTAACTTAATAGATATTGAAAGTTCAAAATGATTACTTATTTTACTTTATAAAATGTGTAACTTACTCCTGAGATGTAGACTATCTCCTCATTTTTTTGTGGATGAAAGCTTAGCCAGGTGTAGAGGTGCATGTCTTTAATCTCAACACTTGCGAGGCAGAGGCAGGCAGATCTCTTGTGAGTTCAGGACCAGCCTGGTCTACAGAGTGAGTTCTAAGACGCTAAAGCTGAAGAGTGTGTACTACTTTAAGTTCTGGAAAATGTCTAGGATCCTCTAGTAAGGATATTTCTAAAGTGATTTTATTGTTCTTTATAGAATCAAAAAGAATTTTATTTTTTGAACCCAGGACCTCACACATGCTAAGCATGCACTCAACCACTGAGCTGTGCTCTGAGCCCCGTGTGTCCTTTTTCCAGTAAATGGTTTGTGTTCAAGAACTTGTGGGCGGCTCTTACAGTAATTTATGATTTTATAATAAATTTGTTGAATTTATCATCTAAACCCCATGATAACTTGCTTACGTACTTGCTATTTTAAAGTTTCCTTTATTCCTCTCATCTTTTTTAATTCAAATTTTACTATTCCTTTCTCTATCTGGTTTCTTTGCCACAACCATTTCCTAGAATGAGTCCTTGCCATCTTGTCTCAGCCCATCTCTGCTTCTCTATTCTAAGTCCACTTCAGCTCTCCTGCCAACTAGGAATTGCTTCACAAGTAGACTGGTCAAGGTAAGACCCACCATCTTTATCAGGAAACTTTAAAAAGTTATATAACTAAGAATTATCATTGACAAAAAAAAGTTTTACAGGAGCTTTGGGCAATTACTGGTATTTTCACACTCCTACATTCTTGGACTCGTGTATTCTGTAAATCATTCTTTCCCAATTACCTATTACTGAATGATAGAGATGTGTCTTGAGACATGCGTCATTAGACCCTTTACGTCAGTTTCTCAATTATTGTCCCAGTGCGTTGAAGAAATAAGTAAATCCCAAGGCATATGAGGCTGCTGCTAACAGACAATGTTTTTTTTTCATATGTAGAAGTCATATACTCTACAATAATGATAAAATTTGTGATTTTTAAAATAAATTTAATAATGAAAAGCATTATATAGTAAGTATATAAACCAATAGTGTAGTTTTTAATTTTACTACGAAGTATTGTGTGTTTTATGTAATTCTCTGTGCTCTCATTTTATGCAGTTGGCAGTGTGTAGGTCTCTTGACGGTTTGCCACCATTGTCACCCAAGACCATCAAAAAAGATGCAGTGTTGAAGTTCCTTGAGCACTAAGCTTTGCCTAACTGTTTATAACTGTTCAGGCCAGGCCACAGCCCTAAGTAGACTGATATTTTTTAAGGCATAAGTACATATCATTTGCATGCCCCCACCCCAAAACACCTCTTTCTGTCTGAGCCAAGTCAAATAATTAAGCTCAAAAAGTTCCTCAAGTAGCCTTATCTCAGGCAAACAGAAACTTTGTCTTTAAAAAGTTAAGAAGGAGAACAGGCAAGATGAAGTTGCCATCTGAACTATACACACACCATTGTGCATGTGTGTCCTCATTCATAAATACTATAATAATGATGATGATAATTTTTTTTTAATTTAGTAGGAGGAGATAGTCCATCCACCCAACTATTATAGAACAAATGTGGTCCTTGTGAAGTTCCTTCTTTTCTCTCTTTGGTCTCTCTTCTCCTAGCTCTGTAAATTCTTGCTACCCCTCTTTAGGTGTTTGCTTTGTTTTACTTCCCCCATTCTCAATAAAACAGAACCAATTCGATGAAAGCACACTTCGGTATATAGTTCATATATAACTAATAAATATTCTTTGATTCACAGAGAATACATATTTAGTCTTAATTTTTTGATGTTTCAGGCTGTTGTGTTCTTAGTCTCTTATGTAAAGTAATATCTCTAAAATGAAATTTAATGTCATAAGTAATCTTAAAGCAAAGTTTTTCATTTTAATACTTCTATAAATTTTTATATTTATACCCTCTTTTATTTCCCTCCCACTCACCCCCTTTTTTTTTCTTACAGCAAAGGACAAGGTTGCTCTTTTGATAGGAAATATGAATTACTGGGAGCACCCCAAACTTAAAGCTCCTTTGGTGGATGTGTATGAATTGACCAACTTATTAAGACAACTAGATTTCAAAGTTGTTTCATTGTTGGATCTTACTGAATACGAGATGTGCAATGCTGTGGATGAATTTTTACTACTTTTAGACAAAGGAGTATATGGTAAGATATTTCTAATATTTATCTTTATAATTGTATGCCATTCCTATTATACTCATTAAGAGTTGGGCTGGAGAGATGACTCAGCCATTAAGAGCACTTGTTGTTCTCCCAGAGGACCTGAGTTCTATTCCCAGCACTCACATGGTGGCTCACAGTCATATGTAACTACAGTTCCAGGTAATCTAAAACCTTATTTTGGCACACAAGTGGTGCACAAGCAAAACATTCATGTATATAAAAATAAATAAAGAGAAATCAGATAAAGGTAGGTAAACATGTTGTTGAAGGGTTTTAATATTCTTGAAAAAAAGATAAATTTTATCTTTATTCCGTATGAATAGATAATTATCTTATTGTCTTCTGTGGGTTTTTTTTAGATTTATTTATTTTATGTATGAGTGCTCCATCGACTTTAGGCCAGAAGTGGGCATCAGATCCCACTATAGATGGTTGTGAGCCATCATGTGGTTGCTGGGAATCGAACTTAGGACCTCTAGAAGAGCAGTCAGTGCTCTTAATTGCTGAGCCATCTCTCCAGCCCCCCCTGTGTTTTTTTTAACATGTTAGAACAACATTTCTTTTTTTGTTGTTGTTATTGTTGATTTAGTTTGTTTGTTTTTTTCGAGACAGGGTTTCTCTGTGTTACAACTCTGATTGTCCTGGAGATCACTTTGTAGGCCAGGTTGGCCTTGAATTCACAGAGATCCACCTGCATCTGCCTCCAGTACTGGAATTAAAGGCGTACACCACTACTGCCTGGCTTTGAGGTAGAATTTTAAAAAAAATAAATAAATAACACCCCTTTGAAGATTTAGCAAACTGCTGACTAAGGGATGTTGAAAAGCCTTATAATTTAAATGATCCATTCTCTCAATAATGAAGGTTACTATTGTAGTGCACATGAATAGTAAGCTGCTTCAGGTTTTCCATTTCTACCAGTATGCTGATTTTGAAGCAATAGTTTTCTCATGAGCATTATAAATTGATGATGAATGGATGTATTCATCCATTTTTCTTACAAAAATGGGGAGTAGCTAGAGAGATGGCTCAGCATCTAAAAGCACATGTTGCCGTTCAAGAAGACCCAAGTTCAGTTCCCAGTACCCACATTGAGCAGCTCACAGCTGCCTGGAACTCCAGCTTCAGGGGAATCCTATGCCTCTGATGTTGTTAGGCACATACACTCATGTACATATACTCACACACAGACATATATACATACACATAATTAAAAATAAGAAAAGTAGATCTTTAAAAATAGGAAAGCATATTCCATGCAAATAGGCCTTTTGACAGCTGGCCTATATTTTTCATTCTAACAAGAAGTGGGTTTCAGTATGATCAAAATATATTTGAATTTGAAAATTATTTTAAATAATGAAAAATATAGTAATGATGATAAAAGAAATTGTCAAAGAATAAAGGAAAAGGAATCATGGCAATAGGAAGAGACCAAAGAATGCATTTTGAGAAAACTTGTCTACAAGAGTATTCACCCAGTGAACTAAGCATCCAGGTACTTTACATACAGAGGGTGGAACCAGGCTATCAGTCACTCCTTATCTGAATCACTGCCAGGCCTCTTCCACAGCTGAGACCCAAGGTGGGGCCCTCCTCCTCCCAGCATTCATTGTTGTACACTATGTGGGATGTAGCTTTAAAAATTATGACTACAGTTGATAAAATTCCCTGTAAAAAATGTTATCTTTGAGAACTTACTTTGTATGAGTCTTCCATAAATGAAGGTTTTTTGTTGTTGTTGTTGTTTTTTTTAAATGAGCCAGGCAGTGGTGGCACACGCTTTTAATCCAAGCACTCAGGAGACAGAGGCAGGCGTATCTCTGTGAGTTTGAGGCCAGCCTGTTCTTCAGAGGGAGTTCCAAGACAGCCAGGACTACTACACAGATATACCCTATCTTGACAAAAACTAAGAAAAAAAAGTGGATTGCTTAAGTATGTTACATAATTTATCTGTTTTTAAGGTGCCTGGGTGACTTGCATAGGGAATTGCTTCTAAAACTGCACTAGAAACAGTGAAGTGTAAGAAAAAAAAGTAATGATAAGTATTGGTTTAGGCTAAATTTAGGTTTCTGGGTTAGTCAATATCTAGAGAGTGAGAGAATTATATAAATAGTTATATGTTCAGTTACTCCTATTTTTTACTGCAGTTGTTGTCATAACTTTCCAGTTCTCTGACTATTTAATTGCCCGTCTTATAAAGCAGAGAGCTGGAACTATAAAAGGATGGTTAGGAGACAAGACTTCAGTTTGGCTGACACTTTACACACATTCCCCTCTGTAACAATATCAGTTTATGGTATAGACTAAAGAACAATAAACAGTAGAACAAAGGGCAGCTTAAGAAAGCTAGAAAAATTTAAAATCCTAATTCATGTCTTAACAGGGTGACTGCATTATATTTTGAAGTATTGTGACTACCCAAAACATCAGACACATCTACATTAAATGTAAGTGTGGTGAAGGCTTCATGGTGTAAGGCATGCCATAAAGAGACTTTTTATTTCTCTTTTGGACCATGCCTTTACCTCTCCTCGTGTCCCCAGGTGACCAGTGGTCCTTTAGGGATGAGGGGAAGGTAGAGGAGTTTCAGCATGAAGAACTTTAGATACAGAAAACAAGACACAAGTTGATGCTCTCTTATTGCCCACTCATTGTAAAAGAAAAGTCACAGTAAAACAGAAAAAGAGGTGAATCAGTCTATAGCATGTCAACAAGCAACAACCAAAAATAGAAATAATTTACATATAGTTATCTTATACAGATTGGTAGAGAAAAAAGTAACTGTATGGCGGTCTGTCCTCCTCACCAAATGTGTTTGTGTGTTTATCACTGCTTACTGCTTACCTATGCCTTTTGTGGAAAAGAATATTAAATGAACTTGATCAGAATATGACAAAAACCCATTTACCATGGAGCCAGTCATTTAGTTCAGTGTAAGTCAATGGTTAAGCATTGGAATAAATTCGCCCATGTCCATGCTTTTGATTTTATCGTTATGTAATTTTTCCAAACTGAAGGTGATCTATAAAGTGGCTAGAACTCAATTATCAAAGCTGTTTTAGGAAAAAAATTAATTACCCTCATGCCTAACATACAAACTGCCTGGTTTATTGTATCCATTATTATTACAGTTTTTGACATTTTATTAAATGGGCCAGAGAGTTGGCTCAGTGGATAAAGTGCTTAGTGCATAGGAATAAGAACTAGTTGGGATTCTCAGCACCCATGTAACTGACAGGCATGCATAGAAGCCTGCCTGTAATCCCAAACAGTTGAGGGACAGAAATAGGCTCCCGGAATAAGCCGGCTGACTAGCCTATTTTGCAATCTCTGGGTTTGCGTGAGAGACAGCCTCAGTCTATATGATGGAGAGTGATCAAGGATGGCCCCCAGCATCAACTTCAGACCTCCATACACATGCACATCTCTACACAAGTGTGCACACAGCCATGTAAACATGCGTGTACTCAACATACATGTATACACACAAACACTCTTAAGAATCTACTAAAGGAATTCTGACTGTCCTTTAGATTAGAGATTTGGGCTTGGTAGCACTTTGGGCCTTGACTAGAGAAGAGCAACTCATCAGGTTTTGTGTATTAAGAGTCTTCCTAAGATTTCTTTGGGGAAAATAACAGTGGTGGGGGGATATAAACTATAATGCAGTCGACACAATGAAATATCAGTGCACTACATTAATGTTATAAGCCAGCACAGTGATCAAGCTCACCTGCATCCAAAGTCTGGAGTTTGAGTGAGCTTTTAAACCTCTCGGTGTCTCGAGCTCCTGTGTATGTAAAAGGGGAGTGATGCCATTGCCTGCCTTGCTAGGAGAGTATGTGAGACCCCCAGAGTGAGATTCTCAACAGAAGAGTGCTCTGCAAAGTCGAATGCAAATCCACTTGAGTGGGAGAGGTTTGTTACTGTTTTTATTTGATTGTTTTGCTTTGTTCTGTTTGAGACAGTTTCACTATGTAGCCTAAACTGTCCTTAAACTCCGGCTCCTCCTGTTTCAGTTTCTGTAGTACTGGGATTACAGGTATGTGCCACCACTCAAATATTTTATCTATAGCCAAAAATAAATAGCTATGCTTTTTTTAAAAAAAAATTTAATGCACATGCTTGGTGGCACACACTTTTAATCCTAGCATTTAGGAGGCAGAGACAATGAGATTTTTAAGTTCAAAGCCATCCTGTCCTATATAATGAGTTCTAGTCTAGCTATAATTACATAGTGAAATTTTGTCTCAAAAAACTAATTCAATTGTATTTATATAGTGTGTGTGTATTTGTATGTAGGTAGGTGTGTACCACAGTGCCAGATGATCAGGGGACAACTGGCAGGAGTCGATTTTCTCTTACAATGTGGATCCCAGGGATCAAACTTAGGTCATCAATTTTGGTGGCAAGCACCCCTTCCCAAAGAGCCATCTCACCAGCCCCAACATGATTCTTGAAAATCATGTTGCCAAGATAGAAAAATTCTCTAATTATTTAATTTGCATAATTATATTTCTAACTACACTAAATAGCTTGATAGTTCTAAAGGTGTCTATTTTCCCCCTTTCCTTGAGTAATTAAGAGAATTAACAGTAGTGGAGATGGAATTTTTAAAATATAATTATTTTTACTGACTTACTTTACATAAAAATTATGCCCTTTGATATAATCTCATTGCAAACTCTGATACATTTTGCACATTGATTTTGGAAAGGAAAAAGCATATTTTGTAGTAAATGCCTTAATTTGAGCAGTTGCTAAGGATATGGCAACCATGTGATGGAACTACACCTGTCTTTTATGTCTCAATGGGAGCTAAGCCACTCTTAGAATTGCTGCTTCTCCATAGCTGAATCTTGTCAGAGCCAGCTGGGGCAGCACCCGGGCTTTATGACTGGGTATCTAACTTATACCAATTGTGAAAATGGCACCAGTTCTAAAAGGTCCTTCGCTGCTGGACTCTGTTGATTGTTAGTATCAAGTGCTTACTGAGTTCCTGTTACATCTGTACAGATACAGAGGTGACAGTGTTCTGGGGAGCACTGTAATAACAGAACAATGCAGGGAAAGAACAGAAAAAGACATGGTCAGTCAAGAACATTCCATTACATAATACAGTAGTGGAAGTACCACCCGTGGAGTCCAGACACCTCAGCCATGTGACTTGAAACATTTGTTTAATTTTTTTCTTCTGTGACACACCTGTCATCCCAGCACTCAGGATGCTGAGGCAGGAGGATTGTTACAGTTTTGAGACCAGCCTGGGCTGAATGAGTTCCATTCCAGCCAAGCTACAAAGTAAGACCCTGTCTCAATAACCTCGTGCTGGCAGCACAGCTCAGAAAGCCAGCATTTTGAAACTGCAGCTTTTTTTTTCTGCTATAGCAAACTCTGGAAAACTTCTCTTAAAGGAGCTGCAGCATGCCACCAGCAAGCAAAGCCCATTTGGGGAGAAAAAAATGTGTTTTTTAGTTTTTGTTTGTTTGTTTGTTTGGGTTTTTTTTAGTGTGTAGAATTCCTTTTCTAGCCCTCTCAGGTTTTAAGTGGATTTTAGTTGCCCACGTGGGCACCAATTTCTTGGAAGGAGGCCACTTGTTGGTTCCCGGCAGCTAGGTAGCTCAGACTCAAAATAATCACACAGAAACCATATTATTTAAATTACTGCTTGGCCCATTAGCTCTATCTTCTTATTTGCTAACTCTTACATCTTAATTTAAACCATCTCCATTAATCTGTGCATCACCACAAGGTTGTGGCCTACCAGCAAAGTTTCAGCACATCTGTTCTGGTGGCAGCCTTTTGGCTTCTTTCTGACTCTGCCAACTCTTTCCCAGCATTCAGTTTAGTTTTCCCACCTAGCTCTGCTTCCCTATAGCTCTGTTATAGGCCCAAAGCAGTTCCTTTATTAACCAATGATATTCACAGCATACAGAGGGGAATCCCACATCAGGGAAGAAAGAATGTAGATACATTTTGAACACTTGCTAAAAGTAAAACTTACATTCTTTAAAAGTACAGTTTAGTGGGTCAGAATATTCTCAAGTTGTGCACAGGTCATGTGCCTGAGTCCTCATTTTATTACTGGGAAAAGGAGAGCCACGTCCCCTTGTATGTCTCTTTAACCCAGTCTTTGACCACCGCAAATAATACTTTCAGTCTTAGGAACTTGCCAATTCTAGATGTTTTATATAATTGGAACCACTGGGACTAGAGAGATGATGGCTCAGCAGTTAAGAGCGATTGCAGCTCTTGTAGAGAAGCAAGTTCAGTTCCCACCGCTCATAACAGACAGCTCATAAATGACTGTCTCCAGACCAGGAGATCTGATACCCTCTTCTGGACACCATGAGCTCTAGCATTCACATAAGTGTATGTCCACACACTTTCTTAAAGAAGGATACTTGAAAGAAATCCCACAGTAGCTCAGAATTGAGAATAATAGGCGGTTATTTATTTAGAGGTAGACTCACAAATCAGAATCCTCTGCTGGAACAGATAACAGAAACTGAATTCCGCAGCCAGAAAAGAAAGCGGACATGTGCTTTACATGAAGCCACGCCCTGGTGGGCAGTTAATTTAAAGGCTATTGGTTGTATGATTTCCTACAGCACTTTCTTGGTTTATTTGCTATTGCTGTGATAAAACGCCATGACCAAAAGCAACTTGAGGAAGGAGGGGTTTAGTTTTGACTTACACATTCTGATCACAGCACATCATGAAAGGAAGTCAAGACATGAACTCCAAGTAGGAACCTGGAAGTAAGAACTAAAGCCATGGAGGAACACTGCATCAGGCTTGCTCCCCATGGCTTGTTCAGTTTCTTTTTATATATAACTCAGGACTAGGGCACCTAAGAGTGGAACGACGCACAGTGAGCTGGGCCCACCCACGTCAATTATTAATTTAAAAAAATATCCCACAGATTTTCTGAAGGCCAATCTTATGGTGAAGATATTACCACTGCAAGTAAATGAGCATCCTGATGATTTCTTCTCATTTTTGTTGCCTGTCTTTTGATTACAGTCCTAGTAAGAATTAAATGGTATCTTATCACAGTTTTGATTTGTTAGTGGTAAATGATGTTAAACTTCTTGAATTGTGTTTGTTTATGAACCTGTTAAATATTTACCAAGATTCTTTCCTGCATTTTAGCCTCATAAGGGGACAAATTAGGAAATAAGTCCTTACTACCTTTTTCTACTCAATAGTATACTATTAACTGGGTCTTACTTCTTTAAATTAGAATATATTTCAACTTTTGATTATTATTTGTGTCTGTAATTGGGTGTTTTTTAGATATGCCTCCATCAGCCTGAAGAAAATTACATTGTTTTCTTAATTACAGTGTATATCTGTAAATGTTGAAATGCATTGAGAGTTGACATCTCTCCTTTCCCCACCCCCAGGGTTGTTATATTATGCAGGACATGGTTATGAGAACTTTGGGAACAGTTTTATGGTCCCTGTTGATGCTCCAAATCCATATAGGTCTGAAAATTGCCTGTGTGTACAAAACATACTGAAATTAATGCAAGAAAAGGAAACTGGACTCAATGTGTTCCTGTTGGATATGTGTCGGAAAAGGTAAAATTCCTAATCTCTATAAAGCTGTTGTTGGAATCAAGTATCAACCCTGACAAATGCAACCTAAGGCGATTCAGTAAGATGCTAAGAACCAGTGGGAATTGTGAGCTACTTATGGCAGACTTAATATATTTTCAGTATGGATATCTAATTATTTTAACTTATTTTCTGTTTGCTGTAAAAGGAGCTAAAAGGTACAAGTTACATAGTTGTACCCCAAAGCACCAGCTCTCTAGAATGCATGCACGTGTTGCTGGCAGTCACTGCTGTTACTCTCCAGAAATTAACAAGTCACACCCTTGAATTTAGAGCATGTAGTCACCAGTCTGTCTGTTTTAAAAATGCGAAAAGTATAGTTGAGTAGATTTTGAAAGTCTTAAATCTGCTTGTCTGCCTTTGTGTCTCCAAGGATCAGAACCAATGATTATTCCTCAGATTTTTTGCTTACCCATCAGAATTCAATGAGGGAGTTCAGATATAACTTCATTTTTAAAGCTAATAAAAAAAGCCAGTTGTGAACTAACTTTAATCCCAACACTCAGGAGGCAAAAGCAGGCAGATCTTTATGAGTTCAAAGCCAACCTGGTTTATATAGCAAGTTTCAGGCCAGCTACGGCTGCATAATGAGATCCTGTCTGGAAAAAACTAAAAGCTAGGTATAGCGATACCTTAGCGATCAGGAGACTGAGAGAGAGGATCTTGAGTTTGAAGCTAGCCCACACTACACAGCAAGATCCTAGCTTTTAAAAGAAAAAAAAAAGCTAACAACATGTGCTCCACCATGGCCCAGCTTTACACCTTTAGTCCAAGCTCTCAGGCAGTAGAAGCAGATGGATCTCTATGAGTTCAAAGTCAGCCTGGTCTACAGAGTGGGTTCCAGAACAAGCTCCAAAGCTACAGAGAAATCCTGTCTTGAAAAACACACACACAGAGAGAGAGAGAGAGAGAGAGAGAGAGAGAGAGAGAGAGAGAGAGATGGTGGTGGTGGGGGGACACGCAAACATAGCTGCTTACTATTTTCATAATGTAAGCGCCTAGGTTGCCTGTGGTATGTATGTGGCTCTCTTAGTAAAAGAATTTGAATCTGTCATTTTATGTGTACTAAAAGTATGAGCATATTTTTCATTGAAGAACACTGTGTAATTTCTCATACTTGTATCTGCTCTTTTCTCCTTCCCGTACATATAAATAGAAATGACTATGATGATACCATTCCAATCTTGGATGCACTGAAAGTCACTGCCAATATTGTGTTTGGATATGCCACGTAAGAAAACTTTATATTCAGTTGTCTTTATTCTTGTATGTCTGTTTTGACTGTAGATTAGAGACAGAAATATCCATGGGCATGTAGGCATAAATTTACCTTCTTGACATGCTTGATAGACAGCTTCAGCTGTGCACTTCAGTCTCAGTACCTTTACACACTGAGCAGCAGATTCTTTCACTTTTGCCTCCAGCTCAGTTCCAGTTGGGAAGCCATTGAAGGACAGATAAAAGAGGGAAGCTTATCTGTGGGTATGGGCACTCCACTAGCAAACACTGACTTTTCTTTCTGTTTGTCTCTTTTCTGTTGGAAGTGACAGATCTTAAGCATATATATTTGTGGGATACAGGGTACTACAATGTACACAGTATGAACTGATTGTATGAACCCCATTAGCATTTCAGTTCCCTTTTATACTTATTTACTTCCCCTGTCTAAGAGAAAGAAGCATTATTCCCTGACTGGCATCTCCATCCCACCCCATCTTCCCAGCCCCTGATCACCACCATTCTGCCTTTGAATTCTGGTGTGTATTCAGGTTTGTCAGTTAACACCTGGTTTTGTTGTTCTGTGCCTGGCTTATTCACCTTCTTCTCTTGGTTTGTTTTTAAGGTGCCAAGGAGCAGAAGCTTTTGAAATCCAGCATTCTGGATTGGCAAATGGGATTTTTATGAAATTTTTAAAAGATAGATTATTAGAAGACAAGAAAATTACTGTGTTACTGGATGAAGTTGCAGAAGGTAAAATTTTAACCCAAGTAGTCCAAAAAAAGCCCAGCAGTGGAGGGAAACCCACTCGGGGTTCTTTGCTCGCTAGTTATTTTATTCTCATCAATACTGTGTGAGTTTGGAATTATCATGTGGTTCAAGAAGCAGTCTTTTGGCTTAGTGCTCAGCAACTCTGATGCTACTCAGTTCTTCTCTTTCCTTGTTGTCTTAGCGAATATCATGGGCAGTGGTGAGATAGAATTCAGTCCTCAGAGCTCTGCCTTGTTATCAGCCTGCTGCCTTGCTGCTGCCCAGTCTAGTTGTTGGGGGGCAATGTGCGGTGGGGAGTCTCTGCCAAGCAAGGCGTCTTCCTCTACAATTCGTCTTTCAGAAATGTGGACATCCTGTCAGAAAAAAAACAGCCTCCTTATTTCTTTGATGAACTCAGGTTTTTCTAGGTCCTGCTTTAAGTATATGACCTTAAAGATGATATCTCCCATTTCCTTTTGTCCCCTTCTTTGTCTCTTCATACAGTGCTACAAGTCATGACAATTCCAGATCTGTACCTCTTAAATAAATATGTGGGTTACAGTGTGGTTGAATTTGTTGTTTTGTTGGTTTTTGAATTTGGTGTTTTTGTTTTATGAGACAGGGACTTACTATGTAGCCCAGACTAGCCTCTCCCTCACAATCCTTTTTTAATTTATTTTTTTAGTTAATTTTGTTTATATGTATAACTGTTTTGTCTGCATGTATGTCTATGTACCACGTACATGCCTAGACCCTGAGAAGGATAGAAGAAAGCACTGGATCCCCTGACTGGAGTTATAGATGGTTGTGAGTTCCCAAGTAGGTGCTGGGAGTCAAACCTGGGTCCTCTGCAAAAGCAGCCAACTGCTAAGCCATCTCCCCTGCCTCAGACTATTAAGTACTGTGCTTTGCAGTATATTTTTTGAAATGAGCTTTTGTAAACCACATCAAAAAGAAGGTACCCCCTTTGCAAGCCCTAAAAACTTAAAATTTCACAGCTCTTACAGAGTTAACAGGTTCTGTTTTAGTTGGTTTTTGAGGCTTTACATTGCTTTTTAAGATAGTGTTTCACTCTGTAGCCCAGGATGACCTCAAATGCTCAAGCGTTGTTCCTGCCTTAGTCTACTGAGGACAGGTAGTACAAGCATAGGCCACCACACAACTCAGATGTAGCACATTGAAAATAAAATATTTTGTTAACAGCTGTTGGTCACTTTTTTTTTAGGTGAGCGCACATACACAGAAACCATGTGACTTAATCACTTAGCATTAACTTGCCAGGTCTTTAGACTTTGCCCTGCCTGCTTCAGCTGGAGAAGTTCTGCTTTTATCTGTTTTACATACTGAGTTTCCTCTTAAGCTCTCATATGAAAACACTCTGCTTCTTCAAATTTAAAGCCCTTGGATTTACTTCAGTTATCTTCAAACTGAGGAGTATGGTGCTGGCCCAGACTCTCTTTGGATATTTAAACTTTCTTTCATTTGTGGGAAGTAGGTAGCCCTAGCCATCCTGGAACAGCAGTTGTATTGACCAACCACAGCCTCCCAAGTGTTTGTAGGAGGGGCATGAGCCAACATGCTCTGGCCAGTTGCATTTTTAAAGTATAATTTAAAGCTGGAGGTAGAGCCTTTTGGTAGAATACTTGCCCAAAGTATATTTTAACTATTTTAAAACTTAATAAAAATCGGGGGCTGGAGAGATGGCTTAGTGGTTGAGAGCACTGCCTGCTCTTCCAAAGGTCCTGAGTTCAATTCCCAGCAACCACATGGTGGCTCACAACCATCTGTAGTGAGGTCTGGTGCCCTCTTCTGGCCTGCAGACATACACACAGACAGAATATTGTATACATAATAAATAAATAAATATTTAAAAAAAAAAAAAAAAAAAAAAAAAAAACTTAATAAAAATCACATACTTGTTTACCTATGATGTTCATCGAGTTGTTTTTTGCTTAGAGTATATTTGAACGTCTTACAAACTTCTTCAGTTTTGCTGTTCTTTCAGAGCTGGCATGCCTCCATAATTAAGAGTGCCCATACAAGAATAGACTAGAAAAAACATGTAGTTCAGTGCTAGACATACTGTTCATTCCATGGGTAGCAGCCAACCAAGTGTACACAATAAGTACAATTTAATAAAATAGTAGTTAAATGTAGCATGATAGTCCTAGTTTTATTTCCCCTCGCTGTGATAAAATATCCTAACAAAATCAAGAGAGAAAGGGTTGGTTTGTCATCCAGGTTACATCCATCATTACAAGGAGGTCCAGGTGGTGGTGGTAGGAACTTGACCAGCCAGTCACATCTCATCCACAGTCAACAAAAAAAGGCCGTGTTTTAATGCATGCACTCTGTTGTTCACTACCTCCACTCATACAGTAAGGATCCCCTGCCGAGAGAATGAATTTGAGGTCAGCACATGCAACATGAGACCCTTTCTCAAAAAACTCATAATTAGTAATTAGGAAATATGCTTTTAGGTCAGTATTTTTATGTTTGCTCACTGGTTCATCCCCAGCATTTTGAACTATGCTCAGTACATAGTAAGTACTGAGTAAATATTTGTTAACAGATGGTATTGGGAATATAACCTGACTTACTAAGAAAAGCTTAACCTTAAGTTTTTATTTTTTGAGACATAATTTTTCTATATTAGCTAGCTCTGCTAGAGTTTGCTACATAAATCAGGCTAGCCTTAAGTCACAAAGATCCTCCTGCCTCTGCCTCCGCCTCCTAAGTGCCAAGATTAAAAGTGTTCTCCACCATGCCTGGCCTGAATATTTTAGACATAACAAAAGGATTGGTCTTTAAAAAATGTTTACCTTCTTATCTTTCAGATATGGGTAAATGTCACCTTACCAAAGGCAAACAAGCTCTAGAGATTCGAAGCAGCTTGTCTGAAAAGAGAGCACTTACTGATCCAATTCAGGGGACAGCTTGCTCTGCAGAGTCTCTAGTGCGGAATCTACAGTGGGCCAAGGCTCATGGTATGGTAATGTGTTTTCTATGAGAGCTGTTGGAATTTTACTTTTTATCTTGTTTTTTGTTTGTTTATTTTGCTTTGCTTTTTGAGACAGGGTCTCAGTATGTAGATCTGCCTGGCCTAGAACTCACTGTTATAGACCAGGCAGGCCTCAAACTCAGGACCCACTTACCTCTGTTGGCTGAGATTAAAGGCATGTGCCACCATACCCATGCATAAATTTATTTTTAAAATCATACATCTTTTTTTTTTGTAACAGGTTTTCCCCCAAGTTTTACAATGAAATTGGGGTGGTGTGTGCCTGTAATCCCAGCACTTAGAAGGCTGAGGCAGAAAAATCATGAGTTTTTGGCCAGTCTACATACAAAAGAACTCATGTTCACCTTGTAGGCAAGTCTAAAACTAGTCTTTAAGTTGTATATATTACACTGGTTTATGCTAGCAATACCAAGTTATTTAGTTTATTATTTTACTATTATTGAAAACAAATTTATTTATTTATTTATTGTCTTTTGAGAAAGGCCTCATCATGTAGCCTAGGCTGGCCTAGAACTCTAAAACTTAAATAATCATGTTTGATTCTTCTGTTCTGAAAGTAAGTTAAAATTTTATTTATGTGGGATGCAGGCAAGTCTTTAGCTTCTCCATAGTGTGACTTTTGAAATGTGCAGCTGTCAGGAGCCAGGCAGGTCTGTGTTCTACCATGCACTCAGCTTGTCTAGACTTAGGAAGCAGCTGCTGTCTCGTAGGGCTGTAGATAATAACTGCACATTCACCTATGTAAACTACATGGTTCATGGCTATTACTGTCATGCTATCTGTGACACTTCATTGGTGGGTGGAGTGACAAAGGCAAGAAAAAGAAGATGCAGAGGAAAATCATATCTGTACCTTAATGACCTTCTGGTAGTTTTATGAGGTGTAGTTAAAAATTTGAGCTTAAATAATGCCTGAAGGAAAGGATTTTTCTGTGAAATTTTCCAGGTATCTTCTCTGAGTCTTTTATCATAGAAAAGATAGAAGACTAATGTATTTCTTGAACTTCTGTTTTAAAAATATTTATAATACTTTGTTCTCTTAAGTTGTAGTTTTTGGCCGGGCAGTGGTGGCGCACGCCTTTAATCTCAGCACTTGGGAGGCAGAGGCAGGTGGATCTCTGTGAGTTCGAGACCAGCCTGGTCTACAAGAGCTAGTTCCAGTACAGGCTCCAAAACCACAGAGAAACCCTGTCTCAAAAAAAAAAACAAAAAAAAAAAGTTGTAGTTTTTGGCAAATTAGCATGTTAGAGCACATTAAGGGGTAATGTGCTATAAATATATCATCTTCTAGATGGTTGCACAAATAATTAAAATTGAATGTCTTTTCACATATATACATTTATATAAATATGTAAGTGTGTGTGAACAACACGTGTATGTATGAACAACATTGTGTGTGTGTATGTGTGTGTACAACACAAATAAAATTATAGTGGTAAAGATGAACATTAGGGATAGGGTAGCTTAGTAGTTAAGTATTTGCCTGGCATACGTGAGTCCTCAGGTTAGGGTCCCAGCACCATACCACAAAATTAAAATGAAATAAACTCAACAGAAAACAAAACCTTTCATGAGATAATATCTAACTGGGAATGATGGTTTACTCCTGTAATCCCAGCCCTTGGGAGCCTGAGGCAGGAGAATTGAAAGTTAAAACTAGCCTAGGCTAGTTAGTGAGTTCCAGGTCAGTCTGGGCTACCCAGAACCTATCTATCACCCTGTCTCAAAAACCAGAGGGAGAGAGAGAGATACTTAAAATCATTTATTTCATTGTTTAATCCCACACACTCAAAAAATAACCCTGTTTTAGTGAAACTAGTATATTTCATGTCAATTAACAGTATGATCCATGTGTAGGAACCATCTAATAGCTACCTCCAACAATCTGAAGCATTAAATATATGAAATATCGGCTAATAGAAAATTATCAAGCTGGGCAGTGGTGGTACACATCTTTAATTTCAGCACTCAGGGGTGGAGGCAGGTGGGTCTGTGTGAGTTCAAGGTCAGCCTGGTCTACAGAGCTAGTTCCGCTACAGCCAGGGCTATACAAAGAAACCCTGTCTGCAAAATTCAAGAAGTCCTTGTTTCTTACTGCTGAGTAATACTCTAATATGTATATATTCCATACTTTCTTCATCCATTCTTCCATTGAAGGGCATCTAGGTTGTTTCCAGGTTCTGGCTATGACAAACAATGCTGCTATGAACATAGTAGAGCATATACTTTTGTTGTATGATAAGGCCTCTCTTGGGTATATTTCCAAGAGTGGTATTGCGGGGTCCAGGGGTAAGTTGATCCCGAATTTCCTGAGAAACCGCCACACTGCTTTCCAAAGTGGTTGCACAAGTTTGCATTCCCACCAGCAATGGATGAGTGTACCCCTTTCTCCACAACCTCTCCAACAAAGGCTATCATTGGTGTTTTTGATTTTCGCCATTCTGACAGGTGTAAGATGGTATCTTAAAGTTGTCTTGATTTGCATTTCCCTGATCGCTAAGGAAGTTGAGCATGACCTTAAGTGTCTTTTGGCCATTTGAAGTTCTTCTGTTGAGAATTCTCTGTTCAGCTCAATGCCCCATTTTATAATTGGGTTGGTTAGCCTTTTACAGTCTAGTTTCTTGAGTTCTTTATATATTTTGGAGATCAGACCTTTGTCAGTTGCGGGGTTGGTGAAGATCTTCTCCCAGTTAGTGGGTTGCCTTTGTGTCTTAGCGACAGTGTCCTTTGCTTTACAGAAGCTTCTCAGTCTCAGGAGGTCCCATTTATTCAATGAGGTCCTTAATGTCTGTGCTGCTGGGGTTGTATGTAAGAAGTGGTCTCCTGTGCCCATGTGTTGTAGAGTACTTCCCACTTTCTCTTCTATCAGGTTTAGTGTGTTCAGACTGATATTGAGGTCTTTAATCCATTTGGACTTGAGTTTTGTGCATGGTGATAGATATGGATCTATTTTCATTCTTCTACAGGTTGACATCCAGTTTTGCCAGCACAATTTGTTGAAGATGCTCTCTTTTTTCCATTGTATACTTTTAGCTCCTTTATCAAAAATCAGGTGTTCATAGGTTTGTGGGTTAATGTCAGGGTCTTCTATTCGATTCCATTGGTCGACTTCTCTGTTTTTATGCCAATACCAAGCTGTTTTCAATACTGTAGCTCTGTAGTAGAGTTTTGCATACAAATGGATGGAAATAGAAAACACTATCCTGAGTGAGGTAAGCCAGACACAAAAAGAGGAACATGGGATGTACTCACTCATATTTGGTTTCTAGCCATAAACCAAGGACATTGAGCCTATAATTAGTGATCCTAGAGAAGCTAAATAAGGAGAACCCAAAGAAAAACATATAGGCATCCTCCTGAATATTAACCTTCAGCAAGCGATGAAAGGAGACAGAGACAGAGACCCACATTGGAGCACAGGACTGAATTCTCAAGGTCCAAATCAGGAGCAGAGGGAGAGAGAGCACGAGCAAGGAACTCAGGACCATGAGGGGTGCACCCACACACTGAGACAATGGGGATGTTCTACTGGGAACTCACCAAGACCAGCTGGCCTGGGTCTGGAAAAGCCTGGGATAAAACCGGACTCTCTGAACATAACGGACAATGAGGACTACTGAGAACTCAAGAACAATGGCACTGGGTTTCTGATCCTACTGCACGTACTGGCTTTGTGGGAGCCTAGGCAGTTTGGATGCTCAACTTACTAGACCTGGATGGAGGTGGGGGGTTCCTTGGACTTCCCACAGGACAGGGAACCCTGATTGCTTTTCGGGCTGAGGGGGGGGGGACTTAATTAGGGGAGGGGGAGGGAAATGGGAGGCCGTGGCTGGGAAGAGACAGAAATCTTTAATAAATAAATAAATTTAAAAAAAAAATAAAAAAAAATTTAAAAAAAAAGAAACCCTGTCTTGAAAAAAAGGAAAAGAAAAATATTAAAACCCAAAAATACTGTAGATATCCAGGAGTGGCTGAATGACTAGTTAACAAATTATCAAAGTCACTTGGTGACAGTACATTTTATAAAATTGAGGTTTTAGCTTGATAGTAGACAGCTTACCTAAAATGCACAAAACCCTGAACTTTATCCTTCACACCGTACCACACCACACACACAAGTTCTTATCGTAAATACTGAGTCATCAATAAAAATCTATGTATATTTTTATTACCTCTAGAAAAAACTATATAGATTGCAAAAATTTGGGTTTTGGTCTAATTGTGTGTATATGTTTCACCAGTAACATTACATAATGTTTTTAAGCAAATGGTCTAACCAACCATATGCTTCCCCATGTTTTATTTGCTCTCCATCAGAAAATTTACCAAGCACTCTTTAAATGATATTATTATATGTTGTTTCTGCTGTTCTTTTCCAGAGCTTCCAGAAAGTATGTGCCTTAAATTTCAATGTGGTGTTCATATTCAATTAGGATTTGCCGCAGAGTTCTCGAATGTCATGATAATCTACACAAGTATAATCCACAAACCACCTGAGATTATAATGTGTGATGCCTACGTTACCGATTTCCCACTTGTAAGTCTCGTTTCTTTTATTTAAAATAGAGTGATAGGTTCTTATTTATTAAAGACTAAACTTTGAGATATATATATATATATATATATATATATATATATATGAAGGGATAAAGTGCTTACTTCACATGTGTAAGACCCTGTGTTCTAGCCCTAGCCCCCCCCCAAAAAAATCACTTAAATAATAAACTTTTAAAACCATAAGATACACCATGCTGTGGTAGCATACGCCTTTAATCCCAGCACTTAGGAGGCAAGGAGGCAAAGGCAGGGAGATCTCTCTGAGTTTGAGGCCAGCCTGGTCTACAAGAGCTAGTTCCAGGATAGGCTCCAAAGCTACAGATGAAACCCTGTCTTAAATAAATAAATAAATAAAACCATAAGATTCAATGAGAGGTGTAAAGGAAGTATATGTTCTTATGCATGCTTACTTGTGCAACACTGATTATAGTATTTAATAACTGCCACAATACCTTAAATTTGTCAAATTCAGAAGTGTCTGAAGTTCACTCAGGAAGGATGTCTGCAGTATCTTATCCTCTAAGTAGAATTTTAAAAGTGAGAAGAATGAAATATTACATATACAAAGTGTGTGTGTATAAATGTCATGACTAACTTTATTTACTTACTTATTATTAATTTTTATTTATTTTTGGTTTTTCAAGGCAGGGTTTCTCTGAGTAGTAGCCCTGTCTGTCCTGGAACTCACTTTATTCCGTCTGCCTCTGCCTCCCAAGTGCTAGAATTAAAGGCATGAACTACCACCACCCTGCTGGGTAACTTTACTTTAAAAACTTGTGTATAGTGTAAGTTTTTATTCCAACATAAAATTCACTGCTGGAGCTGGACAGATAGCTCAAAGTTATGGGCACGTGATGCTCTTGCAGAGGACCAGGGTTCAGCAGCCACATTACCTACTTCACAACCACCTGTAACTCCTGTTCCAGAGCATCTAACATCCTCTGACCTCCACAGGTATCCTTATGCATGTGATACACATACACATTTACATAAATAAAAAATAAATAAACATTGAAGAAAAAAGACTGATTTGTGAAGCTCTGATAGCCATAAGAACAGAAATCTGTTCTTTCCAAACATTTAGTTCTGATATCACTTTGGACTAGTTTTTTAAAAAACAATATATAAACTAAGCAGTGGTGACACATGCCTTTAATCCCAGCACTCGGGAGGCAGGGACAGGCAGAGCTAGCCTGATCTACAGAGCAAGTTCCAGGACTGACACCAAAGCTATGCAGAAACCAGAAACCCTGTCTCAGGAGAAAAAAAGAAAAAAAAAACAATAATAACTATTTTCTTCCCTATGTACATGTGACAAATTAAGCAAAGACTAGGGAAAAAAGAAATTCCTACTATCATTGTTGTTACATATAGAGACTTCATGAAGGACATAGCTTCATGTGAGAACAAATTATGTAGCATGGACTGCAGTCACAGCTACAGGATAGTCCTCCCTGGGGCCAGAGAAGACCACGGGCTTCCCTATGGAGGAGTAGAACACCTCCTGTCCTCCACTAGTGGGTAGCTCTAAAAGAAGAAAAGGAAAGGGGCTAGTTTTTATCTTGCTCATTTATTCTTTCTAAATATTTTAGGCATTCGAATCTCCCTGCACCTTCCCAGAATGATAATAAAGACAGAGAGAACTGAGGAGTCAAATAATAGGACTGGAAAGAAAACTGGAATAGGTTACAGAGTGTTTCAGGGAGTAGTTTAGAAGGCAACAATCCAGAAGGCAATTATTATCAGAAATAATTTTAAATGTTTTTAATGTAGCTACTTTTTAATTGTATAGAAGCCAGAATTCCTATGGCAACTTGCAACCTTAGAAGATTGTTTTCATGTTTCTTTAGTCCTGGGTAAAGGATTATCTATTCAAACCAGTGCTCTTGAGAGAATAGTATCTATGGAGATATGTTATAGACAATATTATGACTTCCATTGATGGCATCATTGACATTCACTTATTTTGTGTGTGTTTGTGTGTTTTTTTGTAGGACCTAGATATTGATCCAAAACATGCAAATAAAGGGACTCCTGAAGAAACTGGCAGCTATTTAGTGTCAAAAGAGCTCCCCAAGCATTGCCTCTATACTAGACTCAGTTCATTACAAAAATTGAAGGTTACTGCTTTTCCTGTTTATAGCAACTAAGGAAAAACTGTGGAACTAAAACTGATTGTGGCATAATCCATAGATGAGTTGCTTCATTTGGTATTAAATTGGAACAACAATAACCAATTTACAGTGGGTCTTCTCTCTGATACTTTTGGCATTAAATTCTGTCTCTGATACTTGCCTAGGGACCTCTCTGTCTTCTATGCTGTTAAAAAGTTAGGGCATGATTTCTTTATTGTCGCTTTCTACAAACATACAGCAAATTAAAATAGGAATTGCTTTTTAATCTATGTCTTGTTGACTGACAAATGAGAAACTGGTTCTGTCCAGTTAAGCTTTCTAATGTAAGCATATCCTTGCCAAAAAAAAAAAATCTTCTTCATTTTTTCCTTGGCTATATGATTACAGTGTAGTAAAAATTAGGAACACTTGCTAGGAATACAACAGACTATTATTATTTGTTCATATCTAGTCTATATCAACTCTCCTCCCATTTTCTGATTGAGTTACTGTCTAGTAATACATTAAAGCAGCTTAGGCCTTTCATGCTCTTATGAAATAGGTTCACATTAAAGGACGCTATTTCTAGTTATGGGGAGAATGAGATCCCAGTGCATCAGAAATGGAACTTATTGTAACTTATAAATTATGTGACTTACTTTAGTAAGATCTGGAGTTTCATTAAACAGATAAATGTTGAATGAGACAGCCTGCTTGTTGGCTTTAGGAGTGTTGGAAAGGAACCTCAGAGAGGGAGCTGAGTGGGGCTTCGTTGTGGGGTAGGGAGTGGTACTTTAAGGTTTGCACAGTTAATAAACATGGTAAACCTCTTTTCGTTTTTAGGAACACCTGATCTTCACAGTATGTTTGTCATATCAGTATGCAGGACTGGAAGACACTGTGGAGGAGAAGCAGGAAGTGAATGTTGGGAAGCCTCTTATTGCCAAGTTAGACATGCATCGAGGATTGGGCAGGAAGACTTGCTTCCAGGCTTGCCGTATGCCTGATGAGCCTTATCACAGCTCCACACCTACCGCAGGGGGAGCAGGCGGTTTTCATTCATCTCAGGACTCCTTCCATGGTGTGTACCATTCACATCTTGGTAACTCAGACAGTGATATGCCACCAGACAGGTGTCATTGCAGCCGGACTCCACATGCCTTTATTTCAAGTTATCCCACCCACCATTACTCCTGCCAGTTTGGTAGAAGTAATATGCCGGTAGAGACAACTGATGAAATACCATTCAGTTTCTCTGACAGGCTTAGGGTTTCTGAAAACTGACCTTCATGTGTTTAAAATTAGAAAAATTACAGTGCTTTCACATGAAATAGCACTTTTATAAAATGAGGTAAAAAAGCATACGTATATGTATAGAAGGAAAACTGGCAACAACTGTCTAGAGCAGGCTCTCAGGAGTGGGGGTACTAGAATTACATTATTTAAGCTGGGTGGTGGTAGCAACACACTTTTAATCCGCACACTCAGGAGGCAGGGGCAGATGGATCTCTGAGTTTGAGGCCAGCTTGATCTACAAAGTAGAAACCTTGTCTTTAAAAACCAAAAAAAGAAAAAAAGTTACATTATTTAATCAGACTATATATCTTGCTTTTGTCTCGTTTTAAGAGTTTGTGAAATTATTTGTTCTATAAGAGTGAAATATGAGGCCTGTAAATATAGCTCAATGGCACAGTACTCAACTAATATGTGGAAGGCCCTGGGCTTGATCATTACTGGAGGGGAAAATAAATTATTTGAGTGTATATGTATGTATACCAAATATTTTCATTTTGACTACACAGAAAAGCAGTATGAATGGCATTGCTATAGAGTGAGTTATTGTTGGCACCAGAAAAGAACCCTTTTTCAGAGTTATTATATGTGTATATGTGTGCACCTGAATGTATAATGTGCCCATGAAGACTAGAAGAGGGCATCAGATCCTCAGACCTAGAATTACAGACAGGTGTGAACCACTCACTGTGAATGCTGGGAACCGAATCTGTGTCCTCAGCAAGAATAGCAAGTGCTCCCCTGGCAGTGGTGGTGCATGCCTTTAATCCCAGCACTGGGGAGGCAGAGGCAGGCCTGGTCTGCAAATCAAGTTCCAGGACAGCTAATGCTACACAGAGAACCCTGTCTCAAAAAAAAAAAAAAAAAAAAAAAAAGAATAGCAAATGCTCTTAACCACTGAGCCATTGCTCCACCCCCAGCAAGAACCTTTTCAATCACCAGACTTAACAACTTCAATTTATCAATGGAGAAAACCGAGGCAAGCTGTCGTCTGAGTTCTAGTCTCAAATTTCTGTGCCAGTAGTTTCCTACTGCACACTTCCTTCCCTACAGGTTCTTAGATAGGTATTGTTTGTGTATCTAAGGAGGGAGGGGGAGGAGAGAGAGCTGTTTATAACCCTGAGAACCGCTTATGATTTTGTGATTACAGAACTTTGCTTCAAGTGTTAGTCAAGAGGCTTGTATATAAATCTTATGTGGAACAGACTGAAATTTCTTGTTCATAAGTTCATGCATCCATGAGGAGGTGGTAGAATATTAAGAATAGAGATTAACTGAATAGTTCTGGTGACTGCTGACTTTTCCAATCATTGAAAGTGGCTTTCTTGCTTCCTTGTTTAACTTCAAAAGCCACAGGAGATAATAGCCTTAACATTTTGATTTGACTACAAGCAGACTTAAAAGCAACTTGAAATAACAAGATTAACTGGTAACAAAAAGATTAGTAATCACAAGAGCCCCAACAAAGAAAATCTTACAAACAGACACCGTCACTATTCAGTCCTGACAAACATTAAAATTAGCCCCACCTTTCTTGCAAGTTCTTCCTAAAATAGAAAATATATCCTACTATTCCCCCAAGCCCAAAGCATCATAGCAAAACTGCAAACTAGTATCTGTTGCACATACAAACACCAAATCATTAATAAAATACTATCAAACTGAATCTAGCAATACATAAAAGGGATTATAAACCTTATTAAGATTTATCCCAAGAACTCAAGATTGGTTTAGTGTCCAAAAGTCAAGTAGGCTCATATGCAGTTGAGTTTCACTTTTCATGGTAGCTGTGTTCTAGAAGTCGCTAAACACCAACTTAGATTTGATTTCACAAAAATGAAAATGAGGTTCAGAGTATTCGGTGAGGCTACCCCACAAAGTTACTGTAGTTGAAATTCACTTCCTGTCCAACTTGGCCCATGGCATATCATGTTGACCTGCCTTATTTCCATCCCCATCCTTTTATCAACTGCAAAGAGCTATAGCAGGAAGGTAGAAGCATTGCCTTGTTAGACATCAACTGGAAACATCATATCTACTCACCTCCAAAGCCCTGGATCTGATCCACAGCACCACCAAACCAAAGTAAATCTGGTCCTACCTACACACCGTGTTTCTCATCAGGTTTGAGCATGATGGATAAATAGCATTGTAAGTAGTAAAAATAGCAAGTGAGTGTTTGCTTACATTAAGTTGCTAGGCTTGAGAGTAATGGATAGCACCACTTTCTGTAGGCTGAGATGGGCATTTTTTTTTTTTTTTTGGTTCGGTCTCATTTAACCTTCAACGGGCTTGTAATTATAGATGAAGAAACCGATTGTTGGGCTAACCTGAGATGTTCATGTACCTCGGATGACTCAAACCTAGACCACAGTGCTGTTTTTGCTGTTACAAAATGATGGGGAAGGTATTGCAGTGACTGTAAATCAGTGCAGAAGCTGTTACGTTAGGTACTCATACCTGATGGAGGAGAAAATAAAGATTTTTATGTCTAAGAGACAAAAGGAAAAGGACCTTTGAAGTCTGCAAGAAGTTGTCGTCTTTTGACAGCAAGAGAAATGATGTCTTTAATTTGGAGACTTCACGTGCTAGATCTTGGTGTTCTCTAACCACAACAGGAAAAGGCTTCAGATAACTTTTTTTTTTTTTTGGTTTGATTTTTTTCTTTGAGAAAGGGCCTCTCTAGTCCTGGTTGTCCTGGGAGCTCCTCATGTAGACCAGGCTGACCTCAAACTCAGAGATCCACCTGCCTCTACTTCTCAAGTGCTGGGTGGGATTAAAAGCGTGTGCTACCATATCCATTTCTGAAAACATTTTAACAGTGCCTCAGTAGTTGAGTCTTCAATGATAATACTTACTATCTATTTATCTGTGTGTGTGTGCGCGCATATGCATGTGTTTTGTATGTGCAGGTGCACATGCATGTGGCTATGTATGGAGGCTAAAGGTTGCTGCTGGTCTTCTCAATCCTACTCTTTTTTTTTTCTTTGAAGTATTTTTTTATTTATTTTTATTTTACTTTATGTGTATGAATGTTTTGCACAGATATATGTCTGTGTACCATTTATTTGCCTGGTATCCACAGCCTACTCTGCCTTTTTAAGTGTGTGTGTGTGTGTGTGTGTGTGTGTGTGTGTGTACATAAATGTGGGTGCTCTTTAAGATCAGAATAGAGTATTAGATTCCCTAGATCTAGAATTGAATTCATTTTTGAGCCACAAACCAACACTAGGAATTGAACTTGGGTCCACTGCAAGAATATTATATGCTCCTAATTGATGAGCCATCTCTCCAGACCCTACTTTTAGGCAGTGTCTCTTACTGAAACTAAGGTTCACTGATTCAGCAAGATTAACTGGCCAGGAGCCCTGAGAATGCCTGTCTGCCTACCCAGTACTGGGATTCTACCATACCTGGCTTTTTACATGGGTCTGGGACATTCAAACTCAGGTCCTTATGCTTGTATGGCGAGTACTTTACAAAGAAAGCCATTACCCCAGACCAAGAAAATTTTTATTAATATTAAAATGTTCAGAGAAGAAAATAATTTGCCATCTCTCAGGTGAATACCAAAAGTCATATTAAAAATATCTCTAAGCTAGGTGTGGTGACACATGCCTTTAATCTTAGCATTCATGAGACAGAGGCAGGCAGATCTCAGTTCCAGGCCAGTGTGATCTACAAAGTGAGTTCCAAGACCACCAAGGTTACACAGAGAAACCCTGTCTTAAAAAATAAATAAATAAATAAATAAATAAATAAATAAATAAAAATCTCTAAAGGATTTGGCCTAAATTAATGATGTTGATATGGTCTGTTTAGTGGAGAAGGCTGTTCTGATAAAACATTAAAACATCTTAGTTACTTTCCTATTGCTATGAAGGAACACTATGATCAATCAAGGCAACTTACAGAAGAAAGAATTTACTGGGGGCTCACAGTTTCAGAGGGTGAGTCCATGACCATCACAGCAGTAAGAATGGCAGGTCAGCATGGTGCTGGGGCAACAGCTAAGAACTCACATCCCTATCTACAATTCTGAGGCAACCAGAGAGCTCACTGAGAATGGTATGGGCTTTTGAAATTTCAAAGCACGCCTCCTCCAGCAAGGCACCTCCTAATCCTTCCTAAACAGTTCTACCAGCTGCTGGGCAAGCATTCCGATATGCGAGCCTATTGGGTCCACTGTCATTCAAACAATCCCATCTTTAAAGTCGGTTTATAAGCTTTAGTTTTACTCCTCCCAATGTCCTTTCTGAATTGCAAAGAGCACTTCCCTCTAAAGGCTGGTAATCTGTAACAATCTGCAACACACCGTTCAGACGTTGTTATCTGACCTCAGCATATCTGACCTCAGCATCCTCGGTTCTCTTCCCACGTGAGCTTTTGTTGCCCTTCTCACTGTCTCATTCACACACTTGACCTCACAGTGGAGTCCAGTGGTTTTCAGACTGTGCTAGCAGCTCTCCTCTGAGGGAAGAGGGGCTTCCCCTTGTGCTGCAGACAACAAGCCTGCTGTCATCTCTTTTACTTTCCAGGTAAGCTGTGGTTTGCATGAAGTTTCTCAGCCGAGGAGCTTCTGGTCTCAGTAGTCCACCTTTTGCTTGGCAAGTCTCCAAGACTGCGCTGTGGGGGAGGAAAAGGGGGACTTTTATCATGAAGGGGTACTGAATTTTGTCAAAGATCTAATGAGGTGACCATGTGGTTTTTGTCTTTCTGTCTGCTTATATGGTGGATCACAATTATTGATTTGTATATGTTGAGCCATCTCTGCATCTCCGGGATGGAGCCTCCTTGATCATAGTGAATGATCTTTTTGATGTGTTCTTGGATTCGGTTTGCCAGTAGTATTTTATTGAGAACGTTTGCATCTATTTTTATTTGTTTCTTTGCTTGTTTTACGAGACAGAGTTTCTCTGTGTAACAGCCCTGGCTGTCCTAGGACTCACTTTGTAGTCTAGGCTGGCCTTGAATTCACAGAGATCTATCTGCCTCTGTGTGGGGGCTGGTTTGAAAGAAAATGGTCCCCATAGGGAGTGGTACTTTGAGGAGGTGTGGCCTTGTGGGAGGAGGTGTCACTGAGGGAATAAGCTTTGAGATCTCCTATACTCAAGCTACAACCAGTATGGCACAGACTCCTTGCTGTTACCAGCAGATCAAGATGTAGAACTCTCAGCTCCTTCTCTAGGACCATGTCTGCCTACATCCTGCCTTGCTTCCCACTATGATAATGGACTAAACCTCTGAACTAGCCCCAATTAAATGTTTTCCCTTATAAAGTTGCCGTGGTCATGGTGTCTCTTCACAGCAATAGAAACCCTAACTAAGACACTGCCTCCCTAGTGCTAAGATTAAAGGTGCGCACCACCACTGCCCGGCCAACTTTTTAAGTTTTTTAAATTACACTTTTACTTCTTGGTGTGGGCCATGCCACAATCTGCAAGTGAAAGTCAGGACACAGCAGTGGGAGTCGGTTTTCTTGCTATGTGGGATAAACCTTGAGATGGAATTCAGGTCGCTAGGCTTGGTCAAGTGGAGTCATCAGCCACCGCGAGCACATGAGTTCTGGTTGCAGTCTCTCCCTCCCCCTGCTGGCGAGACAAGGTAATTGTGCCCGTCTGTAAGCTATTTGGAGAGAAATGGAAAAGAAATCCCAAAGCATTCACAGAAACATGGCTGGAAGAAATGCTAGCGGACATGGCTTTATCCCTTGTCTTGAAGTCTCATCCTCCACCCCACCCCCATCATCCTTGGGAAACTCAACTCCGTGGTGATGTCCCACCCAAGTTTTCTCTGATTTCCTCACCAACAGTGGCCTCTTCTCATAAACCCAACCATCCCCGAAGACATCCTGGACTTCATCTTCATAGGCCTTTCACACCGTCAGCGCCATGAGAGCGAAAACTACTAGTCCGCTGTTGCTTCTCGTTTCTCTCTCTCTCTCCTGCCTTCCACTGCAGGCTAACCTGGGCTTACTTTGCCCTGGCTCACTATGGCTCACACATACCAGCAACTGCTCTCAGCCACTCTTCCAGCTCCCATCTCCATCCAACTCACCCAGTGATGGCTTCCGTTGAAAGGATGCAATCCCAATCCTGGCCGTCTTTCCTACACATCTCCCTAAAGCCCTCAGTCCCTCTCCCTTCCCCCTCCCGCTCATTCTCTTCTCTCATTTTTGACTGAGAGCCTCTCTTTGGTTTTCCTTGAGAAACTGGAAACCACCTAACACCCCTTACATGCGTACATCTTCTAATGTTCTTTCCTCGCCACCACGCCCCACCCATTCTGGTCCATCTGCTTTCCCTCTCCCGACTATCTTGCCATGGCTTAGCCTGCCTCCTTTCTACTCTGTCGGGAGCTTTCTCTTCGTCAGATTCGCTTCTTTCAGACACAGCTTCATAGGCACGTGACAGCTGCTGTCACACAGGTACCTTGGTTTTGGGCCTTAAAAAGTGTACCCTGAGCCGGGCAGTGGTGGCGCATGCCTTTAATCCCAGCACTGGGGAGGCAGAGGCAGGCGAATCTCTGTGAGTTCGAAATCAGCCTGGTCTACAAAGCGAGTTCCAGGACAGCCAGGACTGCTGCACAAAGAAACCCTATCTTTAAACAAACAATAACAACAGCAAATAGAAAAATGTACCCTGAGAGAGGCGCAGCGTTACACTGGGATCCAGGGGCCCGGGGTTCAGCTCCCAGCCCCCACATGGCAGCTCACAATTGAATGTAGCTCTAGTTCCAGGGATTCAGCTGCTCCCAATTGGCCTCTTGGAAGCGATACATAGATATACATGCAGGCAAAGCACCCATACACATAAAATAAAAATATTTTTTAAAAAAGGGAAGAGAAAAGAAAGTATAGGTCGCTGGAACTGTCGTCACGGAGCTGCTCTGAGCTTTGTGGAGCGGGTTGTTCATGAATATTCAAGCAACCCAGAGAGATGCACAAGTTGGCATGAAAGGGAAGACATGGCCAATGCTTCCAACGAGCAAGCAAGCTGACATTTCTCATGCACCGCCTGCTTCGTGCCTGTACTGCAGAACCCCAAGAAACCTGCTTCTAATGCATTATCCTCGGCGGAGATGAAGACATCGAGGCTATAGGGGTCGCTCGGCTAAGGTCTCACAATCAGCAAATGGAACCGCCGAGGAAATCTACGGTCCGTGCGAATGAATGACTGATAGAGAGGATAACGACGCGATCAAACGTGGATAAGATGGAAATCAGACATCAAGGATTCTTATGGATTCCCTAACAATGCTGAGTCAGGCTGACTTTGAAGGAAATCAGGCAAAACGTGGGAATCTGATAAGGTTCTGGACTGATCAGGCAGACGGCAGAGACAAAGCTCTAATGCCTAAGCAGCAGGCGGACTCTTCGGAAACTCTGATGACAGAACCAGAACCCCAGTGACGTTGGGCAGACCGGTTTAGGAAAAAAGGGGGGTGCAGGAGGCCAGAGGAAGACAGGACGCCCCCCGCGGGATCAAGCTGAGCCAGAACCGCCCCACGATGCGGTTGAAGCTCACCTACGGGACACATTCTCGATGGGGACACCACAGGGGCTGGCTGGCAAAGAACTTTCATGAGAGGTCGTCATGGATTGTGGACAACCCTTTCAAGACTATTGCTCTCATCCTGGCCCCTTATCCCTGCTCTTTTTGGGGAACCAACCACGTCTGGTTTGAGAAGACTATGAGCAGAGGTTTCCGGCAGGGGGCAGCACAGGCTTGTATTTATCTTTGGCTGACCGGCTCCTTACCCTAGGCATTTTCCCAGTGTTTTCTTGAGCCTGCTGAGGAAAATGTTTTCACAATTGTCGGAGACTGCCACGATCGGGTCGATACATCAGGGGGCGATCCGGATGGGAGGGCCAGAGGAGGCACGAAGAGGGCCCGAGGGACCCTCAGAACTGCAGGCGCAAGGAAGCCGCCCTCGCAGATGAACTGCAGTTCACTGGCTTTTCAGGCCGCTGCTCCGCAATCCTCTTCTTTCCTCGCCCACAGACTCCATTGGCTCCCCCAGCCACAGCCCGACCGGAGTCTGTTCCAACGGGTGTCAAACTATAGCAGAAGGCCTGCTGGCCCCTCCCGGTCTGTTTCAGCGTATATCCTTCCTATTTTTTCTTTTGTTTATTATTATTCTGTGTGTGCAGCATAGAGAACTGCACCTGTGGGGATCAGAAGATAACTTTGTGGGGTCCATTTTCTCCTTCCACCTATATATGGTTTCCAGGAATGGAACTGGGGTCCCCAGTCCTTGCCCAGCAAGAACCTTTACTCACTGAGCTATCTCACTGGCCCACTGGCTTCTTAATTGTAGTGACATATACATGCAATTTTTGGAGGGGGGTTCAAAACAGAGGTTTTTCTCTATGTAGCTTTGGAACCTGTCCTGGTACTCTCTCTGTAGACCAGGCTGGCCTCGAACTCACAGAGATCCACCTGCCTCTGCCTCTAGAATGCTGGGATTAAAGGCGTGAGCCACCACTGCCCGACTCACATGTAGCCATTTCTAAGTGTACAGTTCCATAGTGCCGATGCTTTCATGCTAGATTATTGGGGTTTCCACATACTTGCACAAGGCTGGGAAGATGGCTCTGTGCGGGTGAAGTACCTTCCACGCAAGCATGAGGATCTGAATCGGATCACCAACAGCACACACACGCGCACACACACACACACACACAAAGCCAGGTTTGAGAACAGGCAGGGTAGCGAATGACAGATCCCAAGATCAAAGCCACCCAGCCTACCAATCAGTGAGCGCTGGGTTCAATGAGAGACGCTGTCACAAATGATAAGGTGGTGCGTGCTTGAGATAGACACCGAGTGTCTACTTCTGGCCTTTACACACATGTGCGCGCACACACATACACAAACACACACACTCATGCATACACAATCACACACGCACCCATCCCTGTGGATGAGGAACAGAAGTGAAGCGGGCTTTAAGGCACAGACCTAGAGAGTGACATTGCTGAGAAATAAAAACCGTAAGTAATCCCAAGGTGCAAGGTTCTGCAGGTCACTGTGCACCTCTGAACTTTTAGACACGCCTTACCCCATATCTCAGTCATACCTTCCCTCTGTCTTCCCCACGCATGGCCCACACCAAGACCTGTGCTCAGCTAGGAGCCCTCAAAAATAATCCTGGGGTGGGGGAACCCTGTACAAGCCCGGCATAGTGGTGCACGTTTTCATCCCAGCACTCGGGAAGCAGAGGCAGGTGGCTCTCCGTGAGCTTGAGGCCAGCCTGGTCTATGTACAGAGCTGCGGGCCAGCCAAGGCTCCGGAGTGAGATTCTGTATCAATAGCACAAAATAAAACAAATGAGAAAAGGGGAAAAGGAAGAAAGAAAAACGTTGCCAGTGTAAAAGGTGAATGGGAAGTTGTAATTGTTCATGGTTTTTGGTTTGTTTTGTTGTTAAGACCGTTACACTGTATATATACTGTATAGCTTAGGCCAGCTTGGAGCTCGGTAGTGGACTGGTATCCAGCACTAGGGTAGGGGGAAAGGGCTCTGAACGCAGTGAATGAATCTCTCTTTAGACCACAGCAGGGAAAATGGTTTGCTGAGTATAGCAAGAAGCCGAAGCCATCGGGTGCTATGCTGTCTGTAGTGCACAATGGATGAGCGATGGGGGGCGGGCCATGCAGTTTCCAAGCCTGTAATTTACACCAGGTGAAGGACAGTTCTGATTGGCCAGTGTAGAGTTCTGGGGATTCAGTACAAGCTGCTGTGAAGGTAAACTCCTGAAAAGACAGTGTGAGACCTGCCGATTGATTGGAATTCCAGTACTGTGGAGAGATCGGAATGGCGCAGGTCTAAAGACTAATTACCTTATCTTAAACTAGGTCTAGCCCTCTGGAGCAGCGGCTCCTTGCCCACCTCTCTGTCTGAACTACTATCTTGCAACTCATAGATAAAAATCTTTGGGAGCCAGGCATGGTGGCGCAAGTCTTTAATCCCAGCTCTCGGGAGGCAGGCAGAGGTAGACCAGCCTGGTCTACAAAGCATGTTCCAGGAAACCCAGGGTTGTTACAAAGAGAAACCTTGTCTTTGAAAGAAAAAAAAAGGAGGAAGGAATGAAGGATGAAAAAAAGAAAGGAAGGAAGGAAGAAAAAAAGAAAGAAAACCTTTTGGAATCTATTAACTTAACAGACCACTATCAATCCGAAAGCTAAGGATGCCATCAGCTAGCATCTGGGCCCATAGGAAAGCGTCGTTCCCTCCCCCCCCCCCCCCGCCCCTGCTGTACCAGCCTCTCTGATATATCCACTAGTGCATTTTAAACTTGCCTTGAATTATGACTCTCTTTCTTCTGTAAACCGGTAAAGCTTCAGGAAACTGCTACCAGGTTGGAATATGGAATTGGGGGTTACCTAAATCTGTATTCCTGGGCCATGTTTCTCAAGATGGCTTCAGAAAGACTGTCTCTTTTATTCCCTTTAAGATGAGAGTCAAGTTTTTTTGTGCCCACACGGCCATGCCCATAATTTCAGGTTGTACAAAGCCTGCTACAGAAACCTGGGCCCTGGGGACCAGGGTCATGCAAATAAAGGTAACTGTGCTCAGAGGCCCACAGGACACCAGGCTACAGCCCTTTGGTGTCAGGTTACAGGATGCTGCAGCCAACAGCTTGAGAAGATGCCCTAAGGGTGGACTGGCCCCCATTTTCGGCTCTCTCATCAAAGGCCTTCTCTCCACACATCCCAATCTGGCCTCAATCAGCATCTTCCCGCCAGAGCCCCTGCTTTCCATCACAGTTTATTCCTGAATTTTCTCTCTCTCTCTCTCCCTCTCTCTCTCTCTCTCTCTCTCTCTCTACTTTTCCCACATGTGTGGAACCAGAAAATTATTTTATGGAGGCGCTTCTAGCATTTCCCTTTTCTGAAGGCGTTCCAAGGGTGGAAGTCCCCTTTCTGTAGCACGAATAATAAAAACCCAGAGACAGATACTGAGGTTCAACTAGAAGATCAGAAAAGCAAAGCAGCCGAGCCACTAGAGAGCTCTTGCCTCTATGAAATCTTCAGACTGAAAGAGAGCGAGTTCCTGTCTCACCCTGCTTTATAGTCCTCTCTAGTGCCGGGATTAAAGGTGTGCACCACCAGCACCCAGCCTCTAGGGCTATCTAATGTGACCGCTGGGATTGAAGGTGTGTGCCACCACTGCCTGACCTGTGTGACTGACTAGTGTGACTGTTTTGCAATCTGATCTTCAGGCAAGTTTATTTATTAAAATACAAGTGAAATATCACCACACCTTTCTTCAATTGCTACCAATGTGCTCGATCCTGGTCTTTCTGAGGGAGCCTAGGCCACGCTGGGGTGGGGTGCTTTCTCCACCTGGTGATTAGCGACTACCAGTGCTGGCAGTTGCACCAGGGCCTCTGTCTGGGAGCTCAGCCCGCCTGCAGCTACATCCTGCCTGCCTGCTAGTGATGGATGGTTGATGATCTGGGAGGATAAGATCAATGCCCTGCCTGACGCAGCTACTGTCAATGTTGACCAGAACTTTTCTAGGCTCGCTTGTTTACAAAGGCCCTGGCGGAAGTCAATGCGAGGAGCCTCACCTGCAATACAGGGACTGGTGGGCATGCCCCAGCAGCTGAAGCCACACCCACAAGCTCTACTGTCCTCGCCACCACTCCTACCTTACCTGAGACATGGAAGAAAAGAAGGAAGAATTCGAGAAGTTTGATGACAATGTGCACTTTCGTCTTTTGGACTAAACAAACCTCTCTCGTCAACATTTTCACTAAATAAAAACGAACCTGAGGGGGTGGAGCAGGGGGTGGAAATCAAATTGTCAGACTATCACAGCTGTTTTTAACCAAGCCAGCTCCCTGGCCCCGGACCAGTTTTTAAGCAACAGAATGCATCCGCTATGTGGTCCCTAACGAGCCAGAAACTGAACTGCTGATAACAGTGGCTACGAACAGAAACTGCATCCTAGAGGCCTGGCCCCGGGCCAAGCGTTTGAGTCACCCAGGCCTGCTCCTTGCGAATGCTTGTCCTAATCCCAGGTCCCAGAGTGGAAGACTGGTCCTGAGGTCACGCAGGTTTCACTCATGTCACAAGGGACATACATGGTAGAGGCTGGGTTCTGATGCAACAACCTGGGGTCTCCCTCCTCTCACCCACCTTCCGGTGATCCCCTCACTTCTTCCTTCACGTACCTATTTCGACAAAGCCCCTGAAAAAGTCAAGGGTATTTTAGTATCACAGCCCATCTCGGGGTATGCTGCTGCTGGCCGAGGGGACCTTCTGCCTGTCCCTCCCTCTCCGTACTAACTTTCCTCACCAGCTCTTTAAGGGACTGTGGCTTGGACTGAAACTCTGTCTTGTGGAGGCAATCCTTGGAAACGGTGGTATTCTCTTGAGAGAAAAAGATAGAGCCAGAAATAAGGCATGATTTTTTTTTGTTGTTGTTTTTTGAAACAGGTGTTTCTCTGTGTAGCTTTGGTGTCCTGGAACTCACTCTGTAGATCAGGCTGACCTCGAACTCACAGAGATCCGCCTGCCTCTGCCTCCTGAGTGCTGGGATAAAAGGCCTGTGCCACCACACCTGGCTTAAGGCATGGTTTTCTATTCTTATACTCTACTTTGCCTGCTGTATGTGTGTGTGTTTCGGTTTTTGTTTGTTAGTTTGGTTGGTTAGTTGGTTAGTTTCGGGTAGTTATAGAGATTGAACCCAGGCCTCACAGATGGTGGTAAGTGCCCAGTCACTGAACTTCATCCCCAGGCCTTTTTGAACACACACACACACACACACACACACACACACACACACGAACAAATACATATAAACTTTTTAGTGATCCTTTGTGAATTTCACATCATGCATCCCAATCCCATTCTTTTCCCCATTCCTTCATACCTGCCCTCTGCCCTTGCAACCTCCCTCACAAAATAAAAGAAAATAAAATTTAAAAGAAAAGAAAATCTCATCACGGAAGCTGTAGTGTGACACAGTGAGTCACAGTGTACCCCTTAGCCCATAAACCTTGCAAGTGTCCACTGAAAATGAGTCAGTGGTTGGGTCTGAGGCCTCTGACTTCTTCTGGGCCCTCACTGGGGCTCCTCTTGGACATCCTGCTGTTGCTCTGTGTCGTGGAGACCCTGCAGCTTTGAGTCTGCAGGACCAGCCCTTCACATCCTCTAGCAGATGTTTTTAAAGATTTATTTTTATCATTTTTAATTGTGTGTGTGTGTGTGTGTGTGTGTATGTGCACATAAATTCAGGTGCCCGCAGAGGCTAGAGGCATTGGATTCCCTGGAGCTACAGTTAGAAGCAGTCATGAACTTCCCAATAGGGGCGCTGAACCAATCTGGGGTCCTCTGGAAAAAGCAGTATATGCCCTTAGCCGTCTCCAGACCCTCCAGTCAGTTTTGATTTTTCATTTTGAAAGAGAGTCCAAGTTGCCCATGCTGGCCTTGAACTTGCTTTCTAGTTCATGAAAGGCTGGAATTTAACAATTTTCTTGTCTTTCCCCCTCTGTACAATACAGGCCCAGTCTTGTACAAATAAGTACCAAATAAGGTAGGTGGTTTTTGGGTGTGTATGTGTGTGTGTGTGTGTGTGTGTGTGTGTGTGTTTATGTAGCTGAGTTTCTGTATTTCAAGCTAGTTAAAAATAGAAATATATTTAAAAGACAGAAAAGAAAAAGAACTTTAAATAGTGATATGTCTGATTCACCAGGCAGCTGCACGCAGCTTTAATTAACCTCCCCCTGTCCTTTAGACCCGTCTCTGACCTTTCTCAGCAAACTGTCCCCACCGCATTGTTGGAGGGGAGGGGATGCGAGCAGGGAGCCAGCACCCATCTAATTAGCGACCCCGACATCTGCTCGCCCACACCGGGCTGCACTTAGCCCTGGGCTTTTCAGCGGAGAGAGGCTTTTAGGCTGCGCATTCCCTTTTCCTTTTGTTAGCTGTTTAGTGTTTCTGCAATAGATGGCTGTCTTCATTGGTCTGTACAAGTGGGCGGTGTCAAAGTAGATAGAAGTGTCTTCAGGGGCGGCCGGTACTCGGGGGTCCGTGGGGACGGCCTGTTCTCTCATCTGGGCCTTCAGGGATTGTTCCGGCTTTCAGGGTATTGTTGGTTGTTTCCACGGCAGAGCTCACCTGCTTTGAAAGCAAGTCCCACATCAGCGAGGGAACCATGGGTCAGTCAGCCCTGCCCTACCTCTGCTTCCCTCACCACCTTAACAGGAAGTAGCCAGTCTCCCGCGTGGAGAATAATCTCATTCTGGGATTCACCCAGTAAGAAAGCTTTCTGGCCTTATCCATGAGAAACCATGTGTCAACAATTCTGGCTTTGGGGAATCTTGTTCTCATGGGATTTTTCTTTTTGAACCTTACGTTGGATCAACTTAAATATTCATTTTCATTCTTCTAGATCAGCTGTCCTCAACCTGTGGATCTCAGCCCCTTTGGGGGACAGTCACATATCAGATACCTTGCCTATCGGATATTTATTTACATTATGATTCATAACAGTAGCAAAATTACAGTTATGAAGTAGCAGTGAAATAATTTTGTGGTTTGGGGGTCACCACAACATGAGGAATGGGTCTCAGTGGAAGGCTGGGAACCACCGCTTTAGACTGTGGTTTTCCGACCCCCACACTCCCGGTTTGCGGAAGTCAGACCCTCCTGTGAAATAGGCACCCTGTGGAATCATCAGCTTTGAGCTATGTGAGTAGCCTCCCTAAGCTCTGCGTACTGGACACACACACACACACACACACAATACACACACAAACATGCACACACATTACACACATGCACATACATGCACACACATGCACATGCACACACATGCATACATACATAAACATGCACACACACAGTTGTGACTAGCATGTCTAATTTACTCCTAGAGGCCAGGAAAGAACAGGAGGTAGAAACTAACCACACATTTTTAGGAGCAGGAACTCTAATGAACAGCTATAGTTTTTTCTTGTCCAGGAGCAAAAAATGTCCTTTGATCTGTTCCAGGCCAAGGCAAAAAGGCAGGAGGGAAGTTCTGGATGGGGCAGGGTTTCTCCTAATCCCTCTTCCCTTAAGTGAGTTCCTCTGCCCGGATGGTGCCGCCGCCAATCCAGTCCCTGTAGTTAACAGCTATGGAATTAGATCTCTGGATTTACCTGGTGAAAACAGATTCTATTTTCCCCCAATTTCAGTCATCTCCTAAAAGATTTTTGGACCTCAGCTCTTGGGCGGGGTCATTAGGTAGACAGTGAGTAGCCTTGCTGGGGCATTGAGACGGGACCCCTCCCTCACCTCACATTTCCCTGGTAACACCAGAATGGAAAACGCCACCACTGCCTCTCCTTAGACCTTCTGGTCAAAAGAATGAGCCACCTCTAACCCTGGGTGGAGATAACTTGCTGACCTGCTCCAAGATAAGAGCTTTGTACCCATTGCCCCTCCCTTAAGAGTTAGCCCAGCTGTGCCTGCCAATCACCTCTCCAGGCCAGCCCACAGGAGATCTGATTGGTCAGTAGACTTGCTAAGGCAATGGGAGTGGTTACCCCTTTAATTAGATAGTGGACTTAGTCTCCCCCAGGCTCCTCCTTCAGACTTCCCTGCTAAACTTTCATTTTAATTCGCAAAAAGAATGACTCTTCCTACTTCCAGTCTTTTCCCATGGGGTCCTGGGCAAAGCCTAAGCACGCTTTCCCTGATGCTCTGGGCTTTCTTGCTTTCCCCAAAGCCTCTGGCTCATTCTGCCGTCCAGAGATTTTCTGACCTGCATCGCAAACCATGCCCTTTCTCAAACCCTAACTCAAAAGGCACGGCGTTCTCTCTTCCTTTCCTCCCTCTTCCATTTCATAGCTGCTGCCAAGATTTTACAGCTTACCTGCCCTGCTGATTTTCTCCCGAAGTCTGATACCCTCCTCTTCTAGCTCCCTGCTTTTCTTTTCTTTTATTAATAAAACTGGGAACCCCAGCACTACCTGGCTGAGTGTTGCTGGGAGTGAGGAAGAGGCCGCATAGCATCTTTCCATACGCAGGGTTGTGATGGGGGTGCTGTCCATGCCTCCTGACCAAGGAATGCCAGGATTTTTTGTTTGAGAGTCCAAGGATCTAATTCTGCCCAGTGTTTGAAAGGTGATGGAGCACTGACTTTCTTGGAAACAGTTTGTTCCATCTGTCTCAAACCAGCGTTGGTTGCTCTTTCCCTCCCTTCATTCCCTAGTCCACAGGATCGGGATGTTCAGTCTGCATCAGGGAGCAGCTAGCCCGGTAGATCTGTCCTAGGAAGAGTATCAGATTTCTGCACATTACCCATGGCTCCCTCCTACCTCACCCATGGCTCCCTCCCCACCTCACCCATGGCTCCCTCCCCACCTCACCCATGGCTCCCTCCCCACCCCACCCATGGCTCCCTCCCTACCTTACCCTGGCTCCCTCCCCACCTCACCCATGGCTCCCTCCCCACCTCACCCATGGCTCCCTCCCCACCCCACCCATGGCTCCCTCCCTACCTTACCCTGGCTCCCTCCCCACCCCACCCATGGCTCCCTCCCTACCTTACCCTGGCTCCCTCCCCACCTCACCCATGGCTCCCTCCCCACCTCACCCATGGCTCCCTCCCCACCTCACCCATGGCTCCCTCCCCACCTCACCCATGGCTCCCTCCCCACCCATGGCTCCCTCCCTACCTTACCCATGTTTTATCTCCTCCATTGGTGATGGACCCTGCTCTGCTCTAACCTTGAGTGATCTAGTGAAGAGTCTCTCAGAGCCTGAGTCTGAGATGCAGGAAGAAGGCAGGTGGGCTCCAGCCCATTGACTGATATATTAATGTAAGCTCTGGACCCAAGATCTATCTGCTCATTCTCAGACCCACACACCTTTCAATTCAGAAATTCTTTTCATTTGCACAAATCCGCTCACAATTAGAATTCTAATCCCCAAGAGGAAGGAACCAGGGCACAATAATCACAAGCAGAAACGGGTCACTGCCCAATGTCTGGGCCCCACTGGTGATCTTCTGGGCTCCCCGGGACCTGGGGACTCCACTTCTCAGGCTCTGCCCTCCAAAGAAAACACAGCTCATCTCACACACTCGGGCTGGTTCCCCCACAGCTGCTGCTCTTGGTGGTCATCCACAGTCGAGACATTTCTGGAAGGGTTTTTTTGCCACCCAAACCAGAACCATGTGGGAGACTCTTAGACATCACCAAGATCGACTGGTAGCATGTGCTGACGCTAATATTTCCAGAAAGAGTCACCTCAGTAATGCTGATCTCTTATTATAAAAGGTAGCTGGTTGTCAGCCCCAGCTCCCCGGTACCTACCAACACAGTAAAGCTGCGGCTACGCGTCAGTGGTCCTTGTCTCTTTTTATTTCTTTATTTTGTTTGTTTGCTTGTTTGTTGTTTTGTTTTTCGAGGCAGAGTTTCTCTGTGTTGCTCTGGCTGTTCTGGAACTCACTCTGTAGACCAGGCTGGCCTCAAACTCAGTGATCCACATACCTCTGCCTCCCAGGTGCTGGGATTTATCTTGTTTCTTTTTAATCGCAGATAATTCTTTTGCTCCCTTTGACTGGAACTACAGAACACACGAATAGCCTTGACAGCATCTTTAAGGAACTCTCAAACTTCTCTCTGAGCCTTCTAACCCTTTGTCAGCTGCAGCTGACAGGGAGTATTGGTCTTCCATCATGGATCTGCCTCTGATCCTGTCTGGTCCCCCAAAGAGCTGGCTGGAGAAGGACTTTTGGGAGACAACTCCTGGCATATCTGTGACCTGTCCCCGAGGCTAGTGTCACCCAGACGCGAAGGGTTCATGGGTCCTTCAGACTTGTCCATCAAGGCTTCAGACATGTGCTGGGCCTTGCATTCAGGCCTCTGCTACTTGACAACCATTCTGCCTATTCTTCAACAACATACCCCTCTTCCTTATTCCACCTCACTAACAACCTCTCCAACAAGTAGTCACAGGGAGGACAGGTCTTCCACTGGGGAGAGATCTAAAGTCATTCTTGGTGTTCAGTTGGAAGCTTCACTTGGGCCCCATTTCCCCCCACCCCGTTCCAAACCCCACCCCTCTCAGAAAGATCCCCAAAAGCCCAGGCTCCTCCCCTGAAGCTCAAGACCACACCCACAGGGCATTTAGGCTCCAGTCCCTAGCCCTGCAATGTGATTTTTCTCCTGCTCCCTTTCCTGAGAGTCACCTATGAGTGCTTTGCTCAGATTAACCCTGGTCCTTTACTTTTTAATTCGGCTTGATTTGGCTTACTGCATCACAGAGAAACCTACTATCGGGGATACAAAAATACCTATCACTTGGCGGTACAGGAGCCATCTAAATGAGAGCAAAATTGAGCACAGTCCCAGAGATCATCAAGACTGAAGAGTCCATAGCACAACCACTGGACATCTACAAAGACACTCTTGACCACTAGGGTAACAATGTCCTCTGACCTCCAGAGGTCCCCAGAGGAGACCAAGCCAGGGGCAGGCCGAGGAAATGGTAGATGAGGGGGAAAAGCACCAGCAGGAGCAGTAAAACAAGACGTTAAAAACCCCTTTTAAGGCTGGAAAGATGGCTCAGAGGTTAAGAGCATTGATTGCTCTTCTAGAGGTCTTGAGTTCAATTCCCAGCAACCACATGGTGACTCACAACCATCTGTAATGAGATTTGATGCCCTCTTCTCATGTGCAGGTAAAACATGCAGATGGTACACTGCATACATATTTTAAAAACAAACAAAAAACAAGAAAGGGGGCTAAGAGATGGCTCAGAGGTTAAGGGCACTGCCTGCTCTTCCAAAGGTCCTGAGTTCAATTCCCAGCAACCACATGGTGGCTCACAACCATCTGTAATGAGATCTGGTGCCCTCTTCTGGCCTGCAGGCATACACGCAGAAAGAATACTGTATACCTAATAAATAAATAAATATTTAAAAAAAAAAAAACAAGAAAGAAACTTTAACCATGAGAAGGCAGAACTCAGGAGAATGCCCCCAGGTGCTCAGCACGTGGCGGTCTGACTTCAGAGCCTCCGGGTTTAAACTCTTTTCCTCCTGATCCCACGTCAGTGAGTACTTTCTGGTGCTTCCTTTACTGACAACATGTCCCCAGCTATTACATTTAGAATGACCCAGGCCATGTGTGAGGTCCTTCATGATACTTATGAGCTATCCAGAAAATTGTTGCTATGGTGATATTGGGAGATGATGCAGGCTACCTTCTGGTTGGCTGCCTCGGTTGCCTATTGTGTAGCAAAGCAGAACCTCTACATTTGAATCTACCAGAAAGATGAAGCCACCCAGGGGCAAGGTACCATAGACTGCTCGTCAGGAGCAATCAACCTGGAGAAACAACCAACAGAGCAGGAAGCGGCCCCTCTTTTCATTCCTGCAAGGTGAGAGGACTCATTACTGAGGATGCTAAGCTTGAGTCAGAGCAACAGAAGCTGGTATCAAATACTGCAGGGTTCTCAGTTCTTCTGCTAGTTTATGCCTAAGAACGTACAGTGTCAGCTGTGCACGATGGCACATTGCTGTTATCCGAGAACTGGGGGAGCAGAGGAAGGAGGATCGCTGTGCATTTTGAGCCAGCCTGCCCTACATACTAGGTTCCAGGCCAGGCAGGATTATATAGCAAGACCATGCCAAAAATAATAATAATAATAAAACCATAAACAAGAAGGGAGTGGCAAGATATCTTGACAGGTAAAGGCACTTGCTGCACAAGCCTGGCAACACAAGTTCAATCCCCAGAACCTACCTGAAGAAGGAAGAAGAGAACTGGCTACAAAGTTGTTCTCTAGCCCCATACACGCTTGTTGTGAAAAGCACACCCACACCCACACATCACAAACACACAGACAAATAAAAATATGTTTGTTTGTCTTTTGAGACAGGGTCTCTCTATGTAGCCCCAGCTGTCCCAAAACTTGCTCTGTAGACCAGACTGGCCTAGAACTCAGAGATCTACCCGCCTCTGCCTCTGAGTGCTAGGATTAAAGGCATGCACCACCACCAGCCCACACAAATAAAAAAAATATTTCAAACTGTTTTTTTAAAATGCATTTATTTATTATGGATAGCATTCTGTCTGCATGTATGCCTGCAGGCCAGGAGAGGGCACTACATCTCATTACAGATGGTTGTGAGCCACCATGTGGGTGCTGGGAATTGAACTCAGGACCTCTGGAAGAGCAGCCGGTGCTCTTAACTTCTGAGACATCTCTCCAGCCCCCAAACTGCTTTTGTTAAAGGGAAAGAAAAGAAAGGGGCAGGGGTGGGGAGGGACAGACCTAACCTGAAGTATCAGACAGTGGCTGGCATTGTGTCCTGAACTTTCTTGCCCAAGGAACACAGTGCCCTGTGCGCGGAGACTTGAACACAGTTGGTGCTCCGAACCTTTCACCCAGTGCCTGTGTGGTCCTGTGAACCCCTTCTCAGAACAGTGTTTATGGTTTGAATCTTTCTCCTGAGAAAACACCAGAGAAGCACCAGAGAGATTTCCTATTGTGGGGAGTCAGTGTAAGTACCCAGTAGTATTTGTTATCATTTCTTCAACAGGGTTCGGGTGCTATTGCATGGAAATCACCAGCAGGTGGCGATGTTAGTCTCTACAAACAGCAGAGGATGTGAGACTGGTGTGTGTGTCCTGCTGTGTGAATGGCATGTCCTGTAAAGAATATTACAAGGGTATACGGGCAATGTGGGTATATATGGTGTGTGTGGTGTATGTGGTATGTATGATGGGTGTATCTGTATATTATATGTGTACATTCTGTGTAGTGTGTGCATGCACCATATATACAGCATAGCATGTGGTATATGTGTGAGGTGTGTGAGCTACATCTGCCACGTGTGCTACGCAGCGTTAGTATGACATGTGCATACATGCATTGGAGCCTGCGGTGTCCCTCCCTCCTGCCCCCCCACCTCTCAGTGGGGCAACCAGACTTTTCCTTATTTTGCACCCCTCACCCTCTCACTCTCCTCCAGCTATTGTTCCCCTGCTCCATTCCTAGCCAGGAATTAACAGGGAGGCCAAGAAACCAACACCAAGTCTGGGGTGTTTCCCAGGATTCCTGGGAAAGGAACACGGTTCTCAATTTCTCTCTCCCTGGCCCTTGCTGCTCGGTGTTTTATTGTTTTCTAGGACAGCCATTGTTCTGGCAACTTCCAGTATCTCTCTCTCATTTCTCTCTCTCTCTCTCTCTCTCTCTCTCTCTCTCTCTCTCTCTCGCGCGCGCGCGCGCGGCGCGTGTGTGTGTGTGTGTGTGTGCGCACGCGCACGTGTACGCATGCCCTTGTGGTGTGTGTGAATGGTGTGTGTGAATGCTGGGATCTAACAGGCCTTGTGCATGCTAGGCAGCTAGGCAGACACTCTACCACTGGGCTATACCCCCACTCAGCACATACATTTGGAAAGAAGGCTCTAGGCAGGGCAAAGGACCAGAAAAGCCTGTTAGACACAGTTGAGATTCCACATGGGTCTAGAGGGCACTTGCTAGAACCAACCTTCCCTGGGTCTTAAGACAAACCAAGAGGAAAGCCCACCTTCTTTGTCTTTGTGTAAAGTGATTCTTCCCAGTGTCCAGTCCCTCCTGAGAACCCACAATGGGACAGAACCACAGCCATAGCCGGAGCTGCAACCATCCCTTATCCCCACAACCCTCATGCCACCCGCTTAACAGGCATTTAAAGCTGCACCCTGCAAAGCTGCCACACGCAATGCTCTGCACTTGACATAGTAGGCTTTTCCCCCTGAGCAGACCTTCAGGGACTCGGTAGCAAAGCATCTATAGCTCTCTATCAAGATGCAGTAGAGGTGGTCGAGGCTCTGGAGACAGCTTCCTTTTACTGTGACTCTTCATGATCCAGTCTTCTCTCCTCATGATGCTAGTAGGATAATGAAAGTTCTGACACCTTTGCAGGGGCTGGCAAGCCATGGGAGATTTGTTTGTTTTTGCAATAGATGAAAATAAAGAAAATAAATAGGAAGGAGGAATGTCTGTCAGCGTGGAGGACGCGAATGGGGGCGGGGAGGGGTGATGGACATGAAGGAGGAGAGATGGGAGAGACAAGGGAGAGACGATCACGCTGGGTAGGATAGAAAGCGGGATCAGATAAAGCCTGAGAGTCCCAGCTGTAAGGTGACCGCAGCGACAGAAGCACTAAACTCTGCGAGCAGAAACGCTAAGGCTGTCTGTGGCCTAGACAGATCAGA